>NC_066378.1:270000-978000 GCF_013377495.2 Cygnus atratus
AACTATCAGAGCTAGCTTCTGGACTTTACTATTTCTAAAAATCCACCTATCCCCTGTACAAATGAGGAGCAGGCCATGCAAGTACAAAGTAGCGCTGTTTTCTCTATTAGTACTGCTTCAACATGAAGGAAATATTTCAGGTACAGCCTGAAGTCAATAAAATTTAACTTATTTAGAGACTTTTGAGAGGTCTATATGAGGTCCTTATCTGCTCCATCTTCTTATACCTGAGAGAGACCCTCAGTTTCCCCAAACAGTCTCAGCGTTTCTTAAGATAACCTTGATAACACATTTCTGTATTCCAGGAAGACCTTTTGATGGGCAGATAACCAGTGCAGGATTGGAGTCCTGCAGGCAGTAAATAACTGTGCTGGCTGCACCCAGCCCCAAAGTCTGTCTGCTGCTGCAGAGCCCGACCAATCCTGATATAAATATCAGTGTTTAATTAAGAACTTATGTTCAAGTAGCAATGTAATCTCCTGTTATTTCTAGTGCTGCAGTCCCATGACTCCAGATACTGTTCTGAAGCCTAGCCCTCAGTCTCCGCATATATATATATATATATTTATTTTTTAATTATTATTATGTTTGTCACATCTCTCACTGCCCAGGTCCTGGGTTTTGGGAGCTTGGTAACTTCTGTAGAGAAAGGGTAGAACCAGACACATTTCACCTCATGATTTTCTCATTAACTCTACGATTTTTTGAGTCTCCTTCAGGCCACAAAGAGGGCAGGGCAGTGTCAAGGTCCCCAACATGTCCCACCAGCATGTCCTCACTCCCTGCTGGCTTCAGAAAGCTAAACCCCACAACAGCAAGCTGGGCTTTCAGCCTCTGCCCACTTGTACTGTGCTGATGTTCCATCACCTACTGCTCTCAATGCTTCTCTGTTTTCCACCGGTAGCTCTCTGAGCTGTTAAGACTTTACAGTAGGAGACTTGTTGGATTTTTACAGTAAGCTATTCCCTGCCCTCCAGTGCTTGCTTGCCATGGACCTGCACCACTGCACCTGCATCCCCTGGCACAACGTCAGGACATTTGCTCATGTCCTATCACTTGTTACTTGAGAAAAGAGACCAACACCCTCCTCACTGCAACCTCCTTTCACATAGTTATCAAGTGATAAGGTCTCCCCTCGGCGTCCTTTTCTCTAGACTAACCAGCCCCGGTTCCCTCAGCCGCTCCTCATAACTCTTGTTTTCTAGTCCCTTCACCAGCTTTGTTGCTCTTCTCTGCACATGCTTGAGCAACTCAATATCCTTCTAGTGAGTTTATAGTCTTTACAAGTGTTTGTACTTTTAAGTAATTCCATGATTCTGGGGACCTGACTCAGGATTTTTTCAATACTAATAGCTGGCAGTGCTGAGTGTGGATATGCAATATTAGTACCTGCTAATGCTTTCATCTGATATTTTTTTTTTGTATATTCTCATAAAATTCTTACAGCCCTAGCCTCTTGCCATTGTCCTTCAGATATATATGCATATTGATGTAAATGTACACAAACATACATACACATGCATATTATATGCATATACTTTTATATGTGTATGATGTTGGTCACACAGGCTGAGAAAGCATGTCTTTGGCAGGCACGCATGTATGTACATGGAGGACAGCAGTTGCTCCACCCTGGACAATGAAGCTGTCCCTTCGCTCCTGCCAGCCGTGGCTGGGGCAGTGCTGCTTGGGGATGCTGGTACTCTTGGCTGGTCCATGACTTCCAGCTACCACACAGATCTATAGCACATGTTGAAAACTTTTCTGAACAGTTTGCTTTAAGTTCAGGAGCCTCTTCCAGCAGTTTTAGAAAAAGCCTGTCAAAGGGATGGAGTGTGTTGAACTCAGCCACAGCATGTCAAATGGGATTTTAGGGTTGAACTTGTTTTTATAACTATTTCGTTTATATGTAATTTTCCTTGATGGCAATAGAGGCAATTTGCTGGATCAGCTCAGGTGCCACCAAGCTCTGGATTCCTGGAGGGATCCTCCCTCAGGAATGCAGGTCTCTGGCCAGAGGGACATCTCACACAGGGCTGGGGCTGCGCTGGGGGGATGATGATGATGAGGAGGAGGAGGAGGCTGGGGCAAGGAAGCACTGGGCAGGGCCATGTGGGCAGGAGGCATGGGTGAGCATGTGTACATGTAGATGGGGGCTGAGGTGGACAAAGGGTTGGGGAGAGGAAAGAGGGAACCAGCCTGTATGGAGACAAGGGACCTGAAATAGTGGGGATAAGACCTTGTGCTTCATTTTCCTTTCCTTGGGTGGTGTACCAGTCCCTGCTCAATGAGAGCTGAGCAGCGCTGAGAATGCTGCAGTGTAGTGGTGCCAGAGAGCTGCTGCTTTCTGCTGGTATTTTTCTGACAGGGAAACAACCAAAAGGCTCAGATTTAAATTTCCATCTTCATTAATGCAAGTTCATGGATTGCCAGGTGCTCCGTGTGCTCACATGATCCAAACATAGTTTGGAAAACTAAATTTTGCCAGACAGTTGCTAGGAGGGTTGTCATGAGAGAATTCAGCAACATCAGCATCGCTAAAGGCATCATCCTGCACAGGGGGCTGCAGCAGCGTGGTGATGCCCGGCTGTGGGTCCAGCAACCCTGGGTGGGTTGGGGGCAGACACCAGTCCAGGGCACTTTGTTTTCATGCACACCAAAAATACATCATTTTGATGCTTGATTTTTAGCAACCCCAGTATCGCCTGTTACAGAGCTGTTAGTCACAAGAAACTGTGGCTGCATTAGCTCCTGCTGAATTACTGATCAACCTCATAATTGTATGAAGTGATTCTCATGTTTCTTTGACTGAAAGTATTTTACAGGATATGACATAAACAGATGTATATTACATTGCCTAGCTCTGTCCTGGAAAATTCGTGCCTGCTTTTCCAAATGCTATAGGACAGCCATGCTTAAAAAAGCAGTCTCTTTGCTGGGTGCCTACTGGAGTGGAGCTGTGTCACTGCACTGCCCCTAGAGAGAACCAGGAAGACATGGGCTTATCACAGCGTTTTTTTATTTCAATGCATAGAGCTGGACCTATTTGTGTGCAGTAACTCCTGCAGATGGCAGATACAGTGATGCAGCAGAAGTTCACATTTTCTGTCTTTCCATCAGTTCAGAGCAGGCACACAGAACTTCACTTTTCTGGCTCTGTCCCTCAGAGCCACAGTTGAACCTGGCCCATGGTGATGATGGTGAGGGGTTGGGCGCTTCAACACAAAGCAGCTTCACTGCCTGCCTTGCTGTGCTGCCAGGGATGGATGCAGGGACTGCCTCATCCAGTCTCATCATGCACATGTCATATTGTCAAGTGAAAGCTGGTTGTAGGGCACAATGCAGTGTTAGGTGCTGATGTGGAAAAGCACAGATAGTGGCTGCTCACAGGCCTCTTGGAACAACCTACTGCTTCCAGTGTTCCAGAAGGGGAAAAGTGTGGTTGTCCTAAATAGTAGACAGCTGCAGAGTTCTGTGTGGCCATGCCAAGGCGGGCGAGGGGCAGCCTCTGTGCTCTGACTTCAGCAGGATGACTGAAGTGTCTCCTTTGAGATCATCTCTTGGTGATTTCCTTTGCTTCTCTCAGCTCTGGCACCTTCCCTGCTGAGAAAAATAATTGTTCTCCATAATTTGTCTGGTATCTACTCATTTGTTGAAAGATTGTCAATGTGGTAACCTCCATGCCAGCCTTTTCCCCATCTCTGCTTCTGGATTGAGAGAAAACATGCAAAATGTGCTGACATCTCCACTCATCTCAGCTGGACTGTATGCTCAGCTCTGTTAAGCAGGAAACAGTGGGGCTTTGCCAGAGATCAGGGAGCAGCATGTCCTTGATTTCATAGCTCTCAGTACCTTCATTTCCTACCTGCCAAGACCTTTCTCCCTGCCCTTTCCATGCTCAGGTGCTTGCTGTCCTCTGTGGCTCCCTGGCTAGGCTGGAGCAAACTGACCGATCCCTGCTCCTTGCTGGGCTGGTGCCATATGTGGTGGGAGCAGTTTCCCACCACACTACACTGGGACACATTATTCCCCTGGTTTTGCCTGTCCTTAACCTGTTTCAGTTGTGAGCTTTAATTTTTATCTTCTGTACAACTCTTCCTTTTCATGACATTTACAAGACTGGGAAAGCTAAATGCTCGCCCATCTGCTTGGGATGCCTCTTTGGTCTCTGGCAATTATGCCCAGCTCACTATAAAATCCCCTGGTGTTTATTATAAATATTAATGGCTTTAGTTTCATGAGGTGCCTATGAGATAAAGTGATATTTTATGCCTGTTTGACAGCTATGGACCTGAAATATATATTTTTAAAGTCAAAGCTGTCATCTGGCATGATTGATTTGAGAAGAGAACACAGTTCCTTGAAGGCCCTGGCATGTGCTGTGACTGTCCTCCTTCTCCTGTGGTGTTCAGTGGCACCCCAGTGATGCTCAGAGACCCTAACTAGTCATCCCCAAGGAAAGGCTGGATGACTAGTACCATCAATGACCAATGAAATTCTTCCCACTTTCTGTCGCTCACAAGTTGGAGTGTCTAGGAACAAGCTGATGTGGGAGCACCTCTCCTGGCAACTCCTAGCGCCACTGCGTGGGTACAAGGGGTTCCCATTGTGGGGAGCAGCTTTCTTGGCTCCCAGGCAGAGGACTTCTGTGTGGGTGTGATCTTCACGAAGGTGTCAGGAGGGCCCCTGTGCCCCCGTGCCTCTGCATGGGTTGGGGGCGCAGGTTGGAGCTGGGACATTGCCACTGTCCAGCTGGTGGTAGGCTGCTGCCACCAGAGCACGGGGCCAGGCATGAGTGGATCACACTGGCAGGTGCAGGGCTCAGACACAGACATTCAGCCGAAGGGTTGAGACTAGAAGAGTGCTTGTCCAGCTCCCACTTGGGCACAGATCCTCATGCTTTGCCAGAATGTAAAGTCTGAAATCAGTGAAATCACTGAGAATCTCTTCCAGAAAGCTGTCACTTGACCTTACATGGCCAGAGATGCTTTTATAGTCAAACTTGCTCAGTAGTATAAACTTAAGTAAACCAGACAATTCTTGGTTTTCCCCTTTAATGCTGAAGATTCACTCTACATTGAAAACCTCTTACAGAAATAACGTTGAGCACTTTTAATACTAGTTCCTTATTAATTGGTCTCCATCTAATGAACCAGCTTTATACACCATTCAGTGTTGGCTTTCGCTTCCAGTTAATGTTATCTACGAACAATCAAAAGATTTTTTTGAAGTCTATTTGAGACCTAGAGTTGTTGGTATGCTCACGCTTAACTTCCTGAAGCTATTTTCCATTAAACAGGACAGGAACTGTGATAGATGGATTGTTTTGCACCAATGACTAATGCCTGCTTGCAGGAATATTTACTTTATGAATGCAAAGGTGCACAGTTGAGAAAGAGCAGTGGAATAATGGACTCAAGTAATCAAGCCAAGTTTGATATCAAATATTTTTTCCCAAGCAAGCTAACAGAAAACGTCAGTTCTGATGACATCTGTCAGCCCCTTTTGAAGTCCAAGGAAGGAGGGAGAGGCATCATGGCAGCAAAACCTCTGGCTTTGTTTTAATGAAGATTTGTTTGTTCCTGCAGTTGAAGTGAAAATTGAGGTGGTGATACCCGAGAAGGAGAGAAGCAAAGAGGAGATGTCACCCAATGGGAAAGCCAGCCCATTGATTTACAAAGTCAATGGGACTGCCCGGCATTATCATCTCGAGGAACATCCCATTGCCAGCAATCCTTACCACAACCCAAAGGATGTGGTGGAAGCATCTGTGTGCCATGTGAAGGACCTGGAGAATGGACAGTAAGTGCCTAAAGTCTTTATAGGTAACTTGAAAAATCTTGGGAGACCTCATAATCCAAGCTAAACCCTCTGCCTGGTTCTTTAGTTTCTGGAGATGATGATTTAACTTGTTAAAATGATTTTTTGCTTTCATATCTTGAATAAAATAACATCACAGGCAAGTAGCAACAACTGCTTTTAACCTGAATTATTGCTGTTTCCTTCAAAGTGTGCAGTCCTCCCTGGGACCCATTTAGACAGACCTGATGTTCTGTAACAGAACTTCTCATCAGATTCTGTTCAGCTTGTGTTAGACAACCTTGGCAATTATAAGTTTACAAATTTATTATTGATTTATTATTTAAATTTACAAATAATTTACAAAATAAATTTAGTGTTCTAGCCTTAGTACTTTTATGAAGCAGCATGAATAGTGCATATGTGGGATGGATGGGGTCGATCATGTGCTCCACCATTTCTGCAGTGCCTTATTTCTCCAGTTGAACTCATTTCTTTCAACTTGTTCATTCACCAAAAATGCGATTTTCCAAAGTTTTCGCTAATGGCAACACACTTCAGCTGTGTACAATTTCACCCTGATTTAAGAGTTTTCTGAACTCTGAAAAGTGCCCGTCCCAGTCACTGTGCTTTACAGGCACATTTTTCTTACCTGGGATAGATGGGCCTTTTCTGCAGCGTGTTCCGTTAATATGACAGAATCCAAGCAGGCTGAACTGTGTGAAAAATAATGTAATTTGACTCCAGTGAGCAGCTGGGTGATGTTGGATGTGTTGGATGCAGTTGGAATCTGGGAGTATTTGCTTTAATTTGCTATTGCACGTAATGATACTATAGGATAATATGTGATGATGATCTAGAATAATCCATTTAATGCAAGCTACTTCATGCTAAACTTATGGGGCATCATGAGCTATAAATTCTTGTTAACAAAGTTCAGCCAGGAATAAACTGTGCTTTTCATCTCTGGGAATTTATGTATTAAGCCATTCTACAAAGGGATGCAGTGGACTCTCTGCTGGATTAAAACTTCGTGTGAGGTTTGGCCGACTCTGCAATTTCTGCTGCTGCTCAGAGGAAGGATGGAGGTCTGTCAGGACCTGGAGGTGAATGGCCTCTGGTGAGAGACTAGGGTGAGGCATCAGTAAAGACACACTGGGTGTAAGGAAGGCACAGTGGGTGTAAGGCTGCTTTGGGCAAGTGATGGACAGAGGCAAGGCAGGGGGAGTAGGACCTCGGGAGAGGACAGGCAGGTACTGGAATTGCCTTGTGGCTGGAGCAAAGCCAAAAAGAGACACAGTCCTGGGGAATATTTGTTGCACAGGGGTGATCCTGAGAGTGAATCTGCCCTACTGAATTTCCAGAGTCAAGAGGGAGCAGATGTAGCCTGATGGCTGCTGTAGTCATTGCAGCCAAGGAAATGCCAGGTGCTCATGGAGGCAGCTTCTGCTAACTTTATGTGTGGGGTGTTCCTAAATGAGTTTGCTGTGTTTTGGTGCCCCAGTGCAAGAAGCATATTGAAAAACTAGGGCTTAGGTAAGTATATTGCCTGGAAAGCATGCAGTATAGCAGAGAAAATGAGTGGAAGAGCCTGGTTTACTCTGTAGGTCACAGAGGGGTGAGTGGTTTGGCTGCAGCATGCAAGGACATATATGGCTGTAGCAGAAAGCTCCTTGGTCAAACAGGCAACAGCTAAAGCAAGAGCTAGAAGCTGTAATCAGTCAGGAAACCGGCTCACACTTCAACTGTGTGTGCATTTAACTACTGAAACAAGTTACCAAGTACTGCAGCAGACTTCCCATCAGTGGGCATTTTAAATTCAGAATGACTCTTTTTCTAATAGAGTTAGTTTTTAACTTTCTGGCACCAGGATGGTCTCAGCAGAACTAGTGAAGGATTCTGGTGCATGAGCTCTGCTGCTGCCTTGCCCAGACATTCTCCCAGCTGGCTGACAGGCCCCAGGGTGGGGAGCACACAGTTGGCTGTGTCTTTAGTTCAGGGGGCTGCACCCAGAAAGCAGCCCCCAACCACCTGCGCCTCCTCTGCCATGTCCTTTGTGGGCCAGAGCCAAGCTTCCGCTGGTGCTGCTCAGGTTAGAAGGGGAGTTGGGCAAGAGGACAAATTTACCACTGGGGAAACAGCTCAATGGGGAGCAGTGCAGTGCCAGTCGCTCTCTTGCTCACTTTGGACTAAGTGCGTGATTGAGAGCTTGCAGGTGGCTGTGTGTTGCCTTCAAGATGCCAGGTCTTGTTTTTCCCTCTGTCAGATCACACAGTTCCTTAGGTAAGTTGTAAACTCACTTATCTTATCTTATCTTATCTTCCTGTGTAGTTTTGGTTGTCATTTAACAAGAACCACAGGTTTTATCTGAAGCACTGCACAGCTGAGGAATGCAGCAGGACTTGTATTGCTCTATTCCCATTGTGCTGACTGAAGGACAGCCAAGTGCCAAGTGTCCTGCATGGGGAGGGAGCAGAGCTGCCTTGCTTGGGAGTGCGTCTGCCAGCTTACAGGGCAGAATGGCTCCCAGGGCAAGCATGATGAGCTCTGCTGCTTTTGACTGAGGTAGCAAAGAAAGTCAGCATCTGCTGCTACTCTAGTGGGACCGTTCGTGCAGGTGAAGCGTGCATGTGCCTGAGGACTTGTCCAAGGTAGGTCTGCAGGTGTTTCAGGCATGCTTGTGGACTGAGCACTGGTCTCACACCCCTCTTCACCAGGAGAAGTGTGTCTGCAGCCTGGGTGCTGGTTAGTGTGATGTTACCCAAACCGCAATGAGCGTGCAAAATGAGTCCCGTTCGTCTGAGACCTGGGGGTGTGTTGTGCATACGCAGCATTCATGGCTCGCACATGGCCAGTTTTCCTGAGCACAGGGGGTTTGCTGTGTGCACACCAGTGATACATACCGTACACCTAATGCAGCCTAAATGTGCCAGGCTTGCTGCTGAGGTGGTCTGCTTAGTGCAATGGGAACAGCTAGGATTTCTGGATAAACGTCAAGTTCTGAAGATCAGCTTTCTGGCTTGGGGAGAGGAAACATCCCAGGAAAAGCAGGTCTACACTAGCTTTGTGCCCAGCTCTCTGCAAGGGTCAGGCTCACTCCTTGCCTCTCTGCATAGGCACCTCGCAGAGGGCTCTGGATTGCATGGGGTATACTAGGGCTGTGAGGTGGAAACACTCTGCAGCTCTCTCTACAATTACCTACCTGAAAGGAGGTTGCAGTGAGAAGGGTGCTGGTCTCTTGGGTGACTAGAGAGAGGATGTGAGGCAGTGGCCTCAAGTTGCACCAGGCAAGGTTTAGATTGAACATTAGGAAGAATTTTTTCATGGAGAGGGTCATCAAGCATTGGACTAGGCTGCTTAGGGAAATGGTGGAGTCTCCATCCCTGGAGGTATTTAAGAGATGTGTGGATGTGGTTTAGTGATGGAACTTGGTAGGTCAGGTTGATGGTTGGACTTGTGACCTTGAAGAACTTTTCCAACCTATATGATTTTCTAAACTTCAGCTTCCCAGCACTGATAGCATCATTAACCACATGTTCAGCAGGTGGGGATGCTGTGGTAGCTTTTTTTTGGTTTTGCAGAGAGGGTGCGTGATTGGCAAAAGTGTGCTTTTGGCTAGGGCGAGGGTGGCTGGGGCTGGAGCCTTATGTGGCTGGTGGGGGACCCATCATGAGACCATAAACTTTGCATACGGGATTCTTGCTGTGCTAATTACGCTTTTTCCAGGGTATCTCCACAAGCAACAGCTGTGCTTCAAAGAGCACCTGGCTGTCTCCTGGGGGATTGCCTGCACTTAGGTTGGCTCCCGTAAAAGTGTGAAGCTGAGTGCTGGGGCAGCAGGGAGACAAAACCCCACTGTGATGCAGAGTTGGGCCAACAGTCTGAGCAGGAGGGCAGGTTGCCATATGACTTGTGTTCTGCAAAAACAGCAGAAGAAAAGAGCAAGGGAGTCAGGTGTAGATGTCCTGGGGTTTCTATCAGAAAAATGTGACCCATATGACATGGCCAGGACCAGAGCCCAGCCCCTGATGCAGAGCACACAAAGGGTCACAGGTTCCTCTCCTGGGCACTGCCTCATTTCAGCCTCAGAGGTGTTGTGTTTTCTTTGGCTCTCAGTGAGCACCAGCCTGCAGGGACCTGCTGACTGCTCCCTGGCCAGGAGGGGAGTTGATGCCGCAGCAACACCAGGCTGGCTTTTTGCTTTCACTGCTTCTGACAAGCTTTAGTCTGACCCTTAAATGGCCTCCTGAGCTTGTGGGGAAGTCATTAGCCATGTCCCAACTGTGCAGAGATGCTCTGGGCCACCTCTGAGCACAGTGACAGACACAGAAGCTGCCACTTGGTGACCCAGCTTGGATCTGGTGTGGGCTGGCAGCAGGAGAGCCACCTCCAAGGCCAGCTTGGTGGCAGGGGTGGCAATACCTGTGAGCCACCCAGAGCCATTGGAGAGCAGTTTGGAGGAAGGAGGAGCTGGGCAGGGTGGAATGGGGCTGGAGTGCAGGGTGAAGGGTTTGGCACCAGCTGTTCTGCCACCTGCTTCTGTGCTCCTCCTCCTTAGGATGCGTGAGGTGGACCTGGGCTGCGGGAAGGCGCTGCTGATCAAGGAGAGCGGCGAGTTCTACGCCATGGGACACAAATGCCCTCACTATGGGGCCCCGCTGGTTAAAGGTCTGTCTGTATCACTTGCTGTGTGAATAAAAATGGGAAGCAAAGCGTTTGCAAAGGGCAGCCCCGAGGTCCTTCATGGGTGCTGCGGGGAGTATGGGGTAGTGCCATTCCCCTTACTCAACTTCATCCCAGCATCTTCTTGGTGAGTGAAATGTGTCTTCAGAAAGATGGCAGTGCAGAAGCCTCCAAGAGTACTCAGCCTTGGGTTTGGTTTGCTGGTGAACTCACTGACACAGACCTGGACACAGGCCTGAGGCTTACTTGGGTGACTTCAGAGAACAAAACTCATCTAGCATCATTACATGTTGTCTCTTCAGCTGGGGTCTGAACCTCTCTTGGACTATGTGAAACAGCCTCAGCTTACTGCATCCAAGCAGAGCCTAGTTTTATGGGGCTTTGTTCTGTTTATTGGTTCTTAGCCATTGAGCAGTTAAAAGATGTTTTAAAGGAAAAAAACAATCTTCCGCATTTTATGATTTTTCAGGCCACTCAGTCTTAAAAAACAAAAATCCACAACTCCCTATAAATCAAAATCGTGTTCATGAGGGAAGGATCTTTGGTCCGATGGAATTATTTCAGCAACAAAAGGACATGTCTCTGTTGGAAGTGTGGTGATGTATAGTGGTTTGCCCTCATGGTACCAGAAGCCTGAGTAAGGGCCCCTGGTAGTGCCATCTTGGCCGTGTGCCTTAACTGTGGGCACTTGGCTGAAGGTGTGGTGCTGGGGAAGATGGCAGAGTATCCTCACTTGCTGTCCTGGCACCAGCAGCCTTCAGTAGTGCTGGGTGCAGGCAGGCATGCTCTCGGCCTTGCTTGTCCCCCTCTGGTGTCAACAACCTGCTGAATAGGACAGAAGGTCCTCACACTGCTTCTGTCCCTGCAGCACATGGATGTGAAGCCCACCTGCCTGTCAGAGACCCATGGCAGGTCCCCAAGGCAGTGGCCTTGCACAGCAATCTCACTGGGGATGCAGGAGGGGTGGCCCCTGCATCCCTGCATCTAGTGGGTGACAAGACATGGCAGTGCAGCAAGCAAATACATCAACTCAGGATGAGTCCAGCACAGCTGAACTGTAGCAGTTCACTCTGCCACGAGCCAGTTCTTTCAGGCAGGGAAAGCCAAAGTCCAAGGTAGCAGACTCAGAGCAAATACTTATGAGGAGTGACCTCATTGCTTTGAACATGCCCCGTGCTTTTCCAGTGGCATGCATACTCCTTGATGTGTCAGCATCTGTTCTGACATAGGCTTGCTCTAAATATGTGATGCTCTGCTTGAGGCATTGCTTGCTTGTGGTGGTACTGGTCTTGTAGAGATGACCGCAGGACCCAGGAGACCACAGCCCCTGGCCCTGCTGGAGAGTGAGATTATCCTGTAGGCACAGCAGAGAGCTGGTGGAGCTGTGCATGGAGGCATTGGAAGGGCACTCTCAGTGAGGGCATCTGAGCTAGGATCCCACACCCAGGATCCCAGTTGGCACCTCACCGTCTAGCCCAAATCGTTGGACCAGTCCCATGCTCAAGCTGGAGAAGCCCACGTGAAGCAGCCAAGAGGCTGCTGACCATCCACATCCATGACAGCTGCCATGTGTCCTGTAGGAGAGATGACAGCTCTAGATAAAGCGAAGAGTGTCTCAGAGACATGTTCAGAGTCTGGGCAATGAA
The DNA here is from genome assembly GCF_013377495.2 of Cygnus atratus. Taxonomy (NCBI): domain Eukaryota; kingdom Metazoa; phylum Chordata; class Aves; order Anseriformes; family Anatidae; genus Cygnus; species Cygnus atratus. Next base: position 282,129 of record NC_066378.1, read on the forward strand.
ACTACTCTGTGTGGAGGTGTATAGCTCCTGCCACTGCAGCAGGCTCTGGACAGCAACCTCTGGCTTTCAGGAGGTCAGCCTCGCTCAGCAGCTGTGGTGAAACTGTGAAGAATTCTAGAATCCTAGGAGTGTATTGGCAGTGAGACCTGGCCTCTGCCACCTGTGCCCTGGCCAGGTGGCAGCAGCTTGACCACAGTGGGCTGTGGGCAGGGACATACTGATGTGGCTATGCTGTCTTTCATGCAGGGGTTTTGTCCAAAGGAAGAGTCCGCTGTCCCTGGCACGGAGCCTGCTTCAACATCAGCACTGGTGACATAGAGGACTTTCCTGGCTTGGACAGCTTGCCCAGGTTCCAGGTGAGACCTTTGTTCCTGCAGCAGAGGAAATGAATGTTAGCATGGCTTCTGCAGAGGTGTGGAGCAAATATTTCCCACGTACATGGTGGGATGGCCTGTGGAGAGCGTATCACCCAGCACTCCCTCCTCCCCGCATCTCCCCTTGTCATTCTGTCTGCACCCCCTGGAAGTCAGACACTCCTGGGAAGGTGAGGGTGGAGGTGCATGGTCTGGGAGGCTTCTTGTGCAGGAGAAAACAGCCCTCAACCTGGGAGAGAAGTCAGGTAAATACGGGCAGTTTCTGCACTGAACATCAGAGCATGGTTGGTGTTAGACAAGACACATCCTCCAGCCTTGAGCTGGGGAGGGCCTGGACAGGGCCTATGCAGCTCTCGCATGAGACTTGCAGTGCAGATGGGCTGGTGAGACCGCTGCGGTGTTCAGAAGTTGTTGCACAGATGGAGCAGGCACCTTTTTCACACCAGAGATGCTTGCTGTCCTGCAAACCACTGCTATTTGTCACCCTCAGGTGAAGATCGAAAAGGAGAAGGTGTACATCCGAGCGAGCAAGCAGGTGAGAGGCTGAGCCATTGTTGACACCCCAAAAACAAGGCCCATGGGGGAAGGCAGGGGAAGAAGTACCTGAGCAGAAGGATGTGTGAGCATTCAAAATGAGTAAACCAAAGGTCTACCTAGCCCAACCCTGTCTCGAGCAACAGCCTGAAGTCTGTCCCTGGGACATGAGTGGAGCCAGGCAGAGCTGTAGCGTCCCCTCTCACCCTCCTGCACTCCCATGACTGCTAGGCGCTGCTCCAGGGTGCCTGAACTGGATGTGGTGTCTCTGAGTTCAGGATGTCTTGCTAGATGCTTGTCCTGAACTCACCCCATGTTTCCTTCAGCTCATAGCAGCTTGTAATTTGATTGGGCCATGAAGCAGGCCTCTCTCGTCAGCTGTGTGGCCTCATCAGCTGGGTCTGAATGCAGCGTGGTGATGGCAGAGGTCATCTCTGTGCACAGACATCGGTTGGAGAGGGATGGGGTGGGTGGGCAGGGAGGGCTGTCTTCTCCCAGGCAGGATGTGGAATGAAGCCTATTGAGGCCACTGCCATCTTTCTTTCTACAAAGACTTTTATTCTGATTCACATTTGCATATATACGTATGTAAATATAGAAGCTCACAGCTCTGGCCCAACTGGACCTTTTTGTCACCTGTGGGGTTTGATCCAGAGAGGTCACTTGAATGGAATCACACTACTCCAGCTGGTGCAGGTGGGATGTGGTAAGGAGGGCTGTGCTGGATTTTGGCCTCTGATGGGCTTCTGCATCAAAAGCAGCATGGCCAGCAGGTCAAGGGACGTGATTGTCCCCCTCCGTTCTGCTCTCCTGAGACCTCACCTGGAACTCTGTGTTGAGCTCTGGAGCCCCCACCACAAGAAGGACACAGAAGTATTAGAACAAGCCCAGAGGAGGGCCACAAAGATGACCAGAGGGCTGGAGCACCTCTCCTACGAAGACAGGCTGAGGGAGTTGAGGTTGTTGAGCCTGGAGAAAAGAAGGCTCTGGGGAGACCTTACAGTACCTAAAGAGGGCTATAGGAAAGCTGGGGAGGGTCTCTTTTATAAGGGACTGTAGTGATAGGACAAGAAGTAATGGCTTTAAGCTAAAAGAGGGGAGATTTAGATTAGATATTAGGAAGTAATTCTTTAATCTGAGGATGGTGTGGCCCTGGCACAGGTTGCCCAGAGAAGCTGTGGATGCCCCATCCCTGCAAGTGTTCAAGGCCAGGATGGATGGGGCTTTGAGCAACCTGATCTAGTGGAAGGTGTCCCTGCCCATGGCAGGGGGTTTGGAACTAGGTGATCTTTAAGATCCCTTCCAACCCAAACCATTCTATGATTCTATGGCTGGCAACATGGGGGCTGTGCAGCACAGGTGGCAGGGTGACATAGGAAAGGGCCCTCGGGTCCAGCCATGGCAGGCTAGACTGTCTGTCACCTTCTTTGAATATCAGAGGCATATGAGCTCTGTTTAGGTGCAGGAATAAGTTCCTGATAGGACTTCTGCATTTCCATTTCCCCCATTGATTGCAGAATTGCGCAATGATGCACCTGTGCTGCTTCTCCTATATTTTGCCAGTGCTTTGTCCCAACATGAATTTGCAGACAACAATGGTTTTATTTTTCTTTTGTACCTGGGAAGGAGGTAGTGCACTGGGTAATGAAAAGTTATGTGGTTGAGCATGGGTTTGAAGTCCTCATTGGATACAAGGATATGGATGTTCCACTTCTATCCAAGCTGTTTCATGACAACACTGAAAATTGTCCCCATTTCTGCCTGGCTACCCAGGCAAAAGCTGTGAAGGATAATGACTGTTTTTCTTGCTGTTGGTGGTGTAGGCTCTTCAGACACAGAGGAGGACAAAGATGATGGCAAAGTGCATCTCCTTGAGCAACTATAACCTGAGCAGTACCAACGTGCTGATCATCGGTGCAGGTATTGAGTGGCATGTGCTGGGACAGCAACGTGTGTCCACTCCCAGGGTGTTTGTGTGAACAGAAGGGTGTCTGTGTGCCCTGGGCCTTCTGTCATCCCTCCTGCATCCCTTCCTATGCACAATGTCAGACCAGAGGATCTTCCTGGGCCTTCTTGACCTAGACACTGCTGGTCATCCAAAGGGGCTTGAGAGTCTGTGATCTTAAGCACATCTGCTGTGCAGACTGTGTGCAGAGATGTGCAGCTTCCCTGACCACACTGCAGCTGCAAAGTATCACAAATGGGCCCAGCTGTTCAGGAGGTGATGCTCGTTTCTAAGGCTGGAAGTAGTTCTGTGCAACCTGACAGCACTGCATAATGCAGTTTTTGTGGGAAGCCTGATGGATAGAATCTCATCTGCCAAGTTTGCCTCTTTCTGGTAGGGCTGGATTGTGCCTTCAGTGAAGCAGAGGGTGGGAGGGCACAGGCTGTACTGTGCTGGACCTGGGGCTAGGAGGGAATGGCTGCTCAGGGCACTTTGGTTGTTCTCACTTCATTATAGCCCTCAGGTCACCAGATGCAAGCTGTGGGAATGCTCAGCATGCTGTGATCTGCTGCTCCTATCATCTAAGTTATGTCTCACAGCTTGAGTAGAAAGGGAAAACCAGCCAGGCCTGCTCTTCCCTTGCTGCTGGGCAGCATTTTTCCCTTCCTTGTGCCCATGGTGTTTGTTGACTGAGATCTGGAGTGTGACCTTCCTGCTGGCCAGGGGCAGCTGGGCTCTTTAGGGAGCACAGCATGGCTGCAGGTAAATAGTCATCCAAATCCTGAGCCAATATGCTCAGCGGGTGATGTTAGCTGTTGCTGAAAGAGCTTTTTCAGGCTTGATCAGCTACGTTGACAGCTCTTTCTGAAGAACAAGGTCTGTTCTGGTGAACAGGAAGGGAGATTTCAAAGCTGTTTGGGTGGGAAGAGACTCCCCCTCCAGCCCTGCATCGAGGGCTGAGATGCTGCCATGTCTGGTGGAGTTGAGGGCAAGCAACCACAGCCCATTGTGCTGGGTTGCTGAAGGCTGCCCACTGCTGCGCTGCACTGCTTGGCTCAGAAATGTCCCCCAGTGTCCCTGTTGAAGGCTCTGTAGATTTGGGTGAGTTCTTTCTATGAAAAAATGAATTTGCAAGGAGGCCTCATTTGAGGGTCACCCCTGGAGTCAGTGTCAGTGCAGTATCAGTCCTGGCTTAGTGTGCTTCAGGCAGCATGCACAGGACAACTGCCTTGCTGTCTGTTCTTCCACTGCCCCCTGCCTCCATCGATAGCAGTGTTTTGTAGATGGACCAAAACATGATACTGTTCAGATCCATCTTTTTCTTTGGCATTCAAAGAGTTCATTCAAAGGGTTCAGACCATCTAATACCATAAAATATTGCTAGCATGGCTCTTCCTTCTTTTTTAGGTGCAGCTGGATTAGTCTGTGCAGAGACCTTGCGCCAGGAGGGTTTCTCAGACAGGATTGTAATGTGCACAATGGACAGACACTTGCCCTATGATAGACCAAAGCTCAGTAAGGTTTGTATCATCTTGAGTATGTCACATGAGTTTTACAAATTGCCCTGTGTCCTTTCTCCACCATTATTCATTGCACCAACATGTTTCTTCTTCCTTATTAGTCCTGTCTCTCTTTTTCCTTGAACTGTCTTTTCTGTTAGTGACTGAAAGATGGAACACAGACGAGGAGTTGTACAAACTCCGAACAGGAGTTCACCAGCATAGAAACCAGGTCATTCTCCATAGGTCTACAAGCAGCTGTCTTGGCCTGCTTGTACCTAAATGGATCTGCTTCCTATATTTCTGGATCAAAATCTTTAAAGCAATGAAATGGGGCTTGTAAACAAATGGTATTGTCTACCAGAATTTTTATTAGTGCATGTTTCTTATGATGCAGTGATGCACCTTGCTATAGTTACTATTATTATTGCTCATCATCACAACTTGATAGCCTGATGTCAGTGCAAAGATCACTTTTTCTGGCACACATCCCATTTTGAATGCCAATTTGTAGCGACAGAATGGTCCTCTAATCACATTTTTATCACATAAACAGGGCTTTGCTTGAGAACAGACCAGCAACTCAGGTTGAACAGCAACAATTGGTCTTGAAGCTTAGAGTTAACATAAGAGCAGACAGTGTATTCCCCTTTACATCATGGATACTTATCTAGGGGAGATGGTACTCTACAATCAGAGCATCTAACTCAGCTTCCAGCTCCAAGACAAAGCCATTTGTAACGCAAACATGCATAGAGCATTCAAGCTGTTGCTCTGCTTGGACAAGATTTGCTTGGGGCAAGAAGCAGCTGGCTGAGTTGCAGAGTTGTGCTGGGCACCTCTGAGAAGTTCACAGTCCCTGTCCCGGCCAGGCAAATCTCAGAAATGCTTATCCCTATCATGTGACCATTAAACTGCCTTCTTCAATCTCCTTTAAATAGTAAAAACACCTCATACAATGGAAATGTTATACATGATTTGTTAAACTCTCCACTAAACATCTCTGGCTGCAGTCGCTTTTGGAAGTTGCACAAAACTCATGGAAAAAAAAGGCAGAATATTCTAGAACAGGGTGAAAAAAGGGGGATTTTTCTTAATCCTCTTGTGAGTGGTATTAGCCCTGGAAAGAGTCACTAGAGGAGGAGCACATAAACTGTAAGCAGCAGACTTCTTGCCTCCTGAAACTGCAGCATTGTCATTATCAGTCTGTCCCAAGCTCCTTCCACACTGCTCCTCTCCATGCCCTTTGGACCATGACCTGCTCCCTGTTGTGCTGCTGTGTCCCCATTCCTGTCGCAGGAGCACTGGACGGCAGCAAAGGCCTCAGGGGCTCTGTACTGCTCCTGCTGCCCTCCCTGTGCACCAGCTTGGGAACCAGCACTCTGAAGTGGTGGGGTCAGAAGTTCCTCTCTTGGTAAATGTTGGGTGTTTAAAGAATTTGCAGTAAAACTGGAGGTTTTGGTTGATAGCAAGCTGAATATGAGCCAGCAGTGTGCCCTGGCAGCCAGGAGGGCCAACTATACCCTGGGGTGCATTGAGCACGGCATTGCTAGTTGGTCAAGGGAAGTGATTGTCCCACTCTGCTCTGCGCTGGTGCTGCCTCACCTCAAGTACTGTGTGCAGTTCTGGGCACCACAGTACAAAAAGGATGTGAAACTGTTGGAGAGTGTCCAGAGAAGGGCTACAAAAATGGTGAAGGGCCTAGAAGGGAAGAGGAGCAGCTGAGGTCACTTGGCCTGTTCAGCCTGGAGAAGAGGAGGCTGAGGGGAGACCTCATCGCAGCCTACAGCTTCCTCACGAGGGGGAGTGGAGGGGCAGGCACCAATCTATTGGCAGGTTGTGCCAATTTCCAAGAAGTGCAAGAAAGAAGACCCTAGCAATTACAGGCCTGTCAGTCTCACGTCAGTGCCTGGTAAAATTATGGAGAAGATAATCCTTGAAGTTATTGAAGCGCACCTGGGGAACAATGCAGTCATTGGTCCCAACCAACATGTGTTCACAAGGGGTAGGTCCTGCCTAACAAATTTGATTTCCTTTTATGATAAGATCACCCATCTAGTCGACCAAGGGAAACCAGCTGATGTGATCTTTTTGGGCTTCAGCAAAGCTTTTGACACGGTTTCCCATAGGATCCCACTGGACAAAATGTCCAGCATACAGCTAAACAAAAACATCATCCAATGGGTGAGCAATTGGCTGACGGGCAGGGCTCAAAGGGTTGTGGTAAATGGGGCCACATCAGGCTGGCGGATGGTCACTAGGGGGTCCCTCAAGGCTCCATTTTAGGGCCAGTCCTCTTCAATGTTTTTATAAATGATTTGGATGTAGGACTAGAAGGTGTTTTGAGCAAATTTGCTGATGACACCAAACTTGGAGGAGTTGTAGACTCGGCTGAGGGTGGAAAGGCCTTGCAGAGAGCTCTGGACGGACTGGAGAGCTGGGCAATCACCAACCGCATGAAGTTTAATGAGAGCAAGTGCCGGGTCCTGCACCTGGGACGTGGCAACCCTGGCTGTACGTACAGACTGGGCGACGAGACGCTGGAGAGCAGCCCCGCAGAGAGGGATCTGGGGGTTGTGGTTGACAGCAAGCTGAATATGAGCCAGCAGTGTGCCCTGGCAGCCAGGAGGGCCAACCGTATCCTGGGGTGCATCAAGCACGGCCTTGCTAGTCGGTCGAGGGAAGTGATTGTCCCGCTCTGCTCTGCGCTGGTGCGGCCTCACCTCGAGTACTGTGTGCAGTTCTGGGCACCACAGTACAAAAGGGATATAAAGGTATTGGAGAGTGTCCAGAGGAGGGTGATGAAGATGGTGAAGGGCCTAGAAGGGAAGACGCATGAGGAGCAGCTGAGGTCACTGGGCCTGTTCAACCTGGAAAAGAGGAGGCTGAGGGGAGACCTCATCGCAGCCTACAGCTTCCTCACGAGGGGGAGTGGAGGGGCAGGCGCTGATCTATTCTCTTTAGTCACCAGTGATAGGACCCGCGGGAACGGTGTCAAGCCGAGGCAGGGGAGGTTTAGGCTACGCATCAGAAAGAGGTTCTTCACTGAGAGGGTGGTCGCCCACTGGAACAGGCTCCCCAGGGAAGCAGTCACTGCACCAAGCCTGTCTGAATTTAAGAAGCGTTTGGACTGTGCACTTAGTCACATGGTCTAAACTTTTGGGTAGACCTGTGTGGTGCCAGGAGTTGGACTAGATGATCCTTATGGGTCCCTTCGAACTCGGGATATTGTATGATTCTTTGATTTTATGATTCTATCCATGTCACATACCTCTGCTTTTGCTTTCAAGGGAATTTGTGCTCCATAACTTGGGTCCTTTTGACAGTGTTGCCCTTGTAACAATGCAGATAGTTCTTACTGCTCTTTTAGCTTCCACTTCCATGGGTAACTGGTTGTTGTCCAAATAATGTGTCTTTTCTTTTGGTGCTCTGAACCTGTGTGTTATGAGGAGCTGCATTTAGATCTTCTATACAGTTACTCAGAAACACTGGCTGCTGTTCTACTTCAGCTGGTCAATGCCACTGCTGTGCTGAGCAGTCAGAGAAGAAACCAGGGCCCAGTCCATCATCTTGTGATGACTTTTACTTGAACAGGTTTTGATTCTAGTCCCTGTAGAGCAAATCTCTAAACTGCCATAAGGACTGATTTCACATACACTGACTTGTGCTTGGAACAGGTGTTTCTCCACTCACCTTTTGAATTCACAGCTATTAAGAGAAAAACGGCCTTTTTTTTTCAGTCAATGGATTCCCACCCCGAGCAGATCGCCCTGCGCCCCAAGGAATTCTTCCGCACATATGACATTGAAGTCCTGACTGAAATGCAGGTAAGGAGAGTTGTGTTTGTACGGTGTGGTCTCACCATTGTGCCTGCAGAGTATTCTCCAGGTGCTGGCATACAAAGTCTGTGTCTTTGTTTCAGCTTGCTGATTTCCGTTGCAGAAATGCCAAGTCTTCCTCATTCCCTGGGCCGTTTTGTGCCTCCAAGGTCAGGCTGCCTGTGGTTGCTCTAAGTCATAGTCATTTCTTCCTGTGCAAACTCCATAGTGACCATCATTTCTTACCTGCCATTTGCCTATTATCCTCACATGGATTTGGGGTGACCAACTGGCCTCTGATCAGGATAATCCGCCTGCAAGCAGCACAGACAGTGATGGATTAAATATTTCTCTCCATTATTTTATTCATATTGGGAATCTTCAAGGATTTGTGAAATGGCAGCTAGGATGACTTAAGATCTGGATTGGCTGAGCTGGGGACAGAAACTAAGGGGACTAAAGCCTAAGAAACAAACAAACAAAAATGTTCAAGGCTTAAAAATTAACAGGTATTCTATGAAAGGAGCAGAGGCAGCAGAAAATGACACCTCTGCAGAGACAGAGGCTGGAAGGTAGTTTGTTAGTCTGTCCAGGCCCAACAGAACATCACCATTCACTTGAGGATCTACCAGTTACATTGCAGATTCTGGCTTTTTGGAGAGGTTCAATGAGATGAGGTCTGTTCATACAGAAATCATCCCAAGTCTGGAGTATTTAAGGTGGCTGCAAAGATGCAGCTGCCCACAGAAGCTGAGCTTGGTTATGAGATCCCAAATTGTGCCATGTGGGAGACCCAAACCTGCTACTAGTCTGTCAGGCCAGGGGGTAAGAAGGGTTTGTGAGTGAAGGCCACCTGCTCCAATCCCTGCCCAAGCAGGGTCATCCAGAGCAGATTGCCTCAGGACCATGTCCAGGCAACTTATGAACATCTCCAAGGTGGGAGACTCCACAGCCTCTCTGGGCAACCCGTTCCAGTGCTTGGTCACCTGCACAGCACAGAAGTACTTTCTGATATTTGGATGGAACCTTTTGCGTTCTAATTTGTGCCCCTTGCCTCTTGTCCTGGCACTGGGCACCACCGAAAAGAGCCTGGCTCCATCCGCTTTGCACTCTCCCTTGATCTGTTGGCGATACTCTTGCTAATTCAGTCCAGGATACTAACTTTCTTCACTACATGGGCACATTGCTGGCTCATGGTCAACTTGGTGTCCGCCAGGACTCCCAGGTCCTTTTCTACAAAACTGCTTTCCTAGATGGTCAGCCCCCAGCATGTCCTAGTGCATGAGGTTGTTCCTCCCCAGGGGCAGGACTTTCCAATTCTCCTTGTTGAATCTAGGCTCTTTGGCATAGGAAGTTTTTAGTCTTTTTTATCACCTGACACACTTGGATATGCTTTTTTACTGCTGAGCAATCCACAGTCATGAGGCTTCTCTCATTGTTCACTTGCTTTTTACCTTTTTCAAGAATCCTTCTAGACTCCTGACCCCACTGTCTCACCTCTGCACACTTGTGTGACATGGGGCATGGGGACAAGGGCAGGGAGGTAGTGGATAGGAGACAGGGGAGGCAAGTCAGGTTCGAGTCCTAGAGGGATCTGAGGCACACGCCGATACTGCTGTCACAGTTAGCACGCAGGGTAGCAGCACTGAGGGGCTCTGCCTAGCTGCTGGAACCCCACTTCACATGGCTCATGCGTGGAGGTGCAGTGGTGCCTGTTGAAGAAAGCTCACCCACATCCTGGTTTCCACCCAGTAAAGCAATGCGAGGAGGTTCATGCTCCATTTTTTTTGATTTACTGCCTCAGATGTGGATTTTCCCTGCTGCCCAAGCAGAGGTGACTCTGGGTGAGTGAGTGACTCCTGGGATGGGCTTGAAGACATGTATAATGTCCCATGGAGGTGGCCACAGCATGAAGTGCTGCTGTTGCTGGTGAGGCTCTCCTGTGTCCGTAGGTGCCTAGTGTCAGTGCTGCTCCACCCACAGCGTGTGGAAACACCAGTCTCCATACAAGCGCCATCATAGGCATTTGAAGAAGGCTTGTCCAAAAAATCTGGAACTAGCTTGGAAAAAGTGTACCCATGAGCACCTTGCTCACTGGGATGGTTTCAGAGGCAAGGGGAAAACAATGGCAGTAGGGGAGTCCTTATCTTTGCAAAATAAATAAATAAATAAATAAATAAATGTGCAGGGACAGAGCACCATTTGATTGTGTTAGGAATAAGTGTGAGCACCTGCCTGTGACTGTCTTGACCCTGACTCCCATTGGGAAAGCAGCTGTTGCAGTGAGGAGGACAGGTTGCTTGGCAAAGGTGGCAATGCAGGCAGAGGGAGTCACTCCACAGGCTTTGGGAAGCCTCAGGCTTAGCATGGGGGCAAAACTGAAAACTGTTTGTTTAGGAATAACAGCTTGCCACAGACCTGGCTCTCAGTTCCTGTTAAAATCTAAGATAAACAAGTGCTAGGTGCTCAACGTGTGCCTGCACATTTCAGGGGATTCGACACCAAGGAATGCTGCTGCTATGGATTTTGGTGGTGCCTTGAGGCTTACTCTGAAGTCTTCTCTTCTGAGCCTGTGTGCATTAGTGGGTGCTGATCATCCCCTGCAAGAAAGCAATTCAGAAGTAGAAAATAATAACAAGTGGTTTGCATTCTCTGCAGTCATTAACAAAACAAGATGTGCCATAAGAGGCTCCTGGTGGGCTGGTGCATTTGGGGGTGCCTCTGGATCAGCACATGGCAACTCAGTGAATGTCTTGAGATTTCATCTCTTAACATTATTTAGAAATGATTTCAGGTTGCAGCTGTGGATATCAAGAACAAGATAGCTGTGTTCAAGGATGGATTTAAGATGGAATATAACAAACTGCTGATAGCGACTGGAAACACGTAAGCTACAAACATTTTAAAGATCATGAGAAACTATTTTATCTGAGAACTTGAGGAGCTTGTGCCTGGGGATAAGGGATCAAACACAGCAGTTGTGTTCAGAAACTGAATTTGTTTGCAAGAATGTTTGCAGAAAAGGCACCAAATACATATTTGATATGTCAGTATCTCCCTCTGTAGCTATGGTGGGTGTATCTGCTCAGCCAAAGTTGAAGAGCCTGTGTGTCACCCAAATATAGCCCAGAAAGCAGGGGACCACCAGCACCAAGGGCTGTGGTGTGTGGAAGAAGGCTGCGCAGGAGCTGCTGCCCAGGAGTTTCATGATCAGAATCAAGGTCAAAAGAGTGTTAATGAAAAGTACCTGCTGAAGCAGCCTGAGTTCATGAGTTGTTTTATACAGATACAGAGAGAAAAGATACAGAGAGAAAAATGTATCTTGCAAAGGTGGAGGAATTTACCAGCAGCACCCTAATGCTGCACTGTTCCCAGAAGTCTCTCCTGTGGGCCAGCTCAAGAGTAAATTACATTTTCACAGAAAATGTCAAATATTGTAGACAAGACCAGGCTTTTCTATAGCAAAGTCTCTGAACCTTACTGCTCCATCGACATTTCACTATTTTGCTTTTTGCCCTGTTTTGGGGCAAATGCAAGTGTCTGAATCCCTCACACGCCCAGCCTTGAGCAGCTGTGCTGGTGTAAGAGGGGCTGTCAGGATGGCACCCAAGCACAGGTCTGGCACCCCTGGGCTGCTCACCCTTTCCGTGTGCTCCTGGCACAAAGGCACGAAGTGGACTAGGACAAATTCAACCTCTGCAAAATTATCATCTGGGTTAGGGATGCGTCCAGCCAGGTGGTACAGGGAGCTTCAGCCCTGGCTAGGAGGGAGCAACAGAGAAATCACTCCCTTTGCAAACTGCTGATGCTGCTGGTAATTGTCAATATTTGGTGCTGCTTCATATTTGGGTCTGATGCCTGGATTCCTTGCAGTCATCTGCAGGTGTCTGGCTCTGCCAGCAGGATGTTGTGATTCAGCTGCAGCTGCAGCCACATCAGCTGCTAGGCCTGGTGTTGGGTGATGTGGTGCTCAGCAAAATGCACTTTCCACCTAATGAGGTTCAAGGGAGGATTAAACCTTTGGAAATAATTTCAAAATCCTTATGCATAAGCTCCAAGTACACTGGGTAAATGTTTTTAAGATCCCTAAATTATTTAGGATCATCATTCCCATTTCCAGACATGAGTCATATATGCAGAGGACAGATATTTAAAAATACATATGCCCCAGTAAATACATGAGGATGACAAGATTAAATTGCTACAGAATCCGCATCTGCAGATGCTTATAGAACCTTTAAAATCTGGCTCCAAATTTTCTACTGAAGGATAGAGTTAGTTTTCTGTGTCCTAGTAAGCTTCTGAAAATTTTACCACATGACAGCAGTTAAACTTAAAATTATAGCAGGAACCATCCTGCATTGTGTTCCATTTCTCTACACAGAGCATAGGCCAGGCTTGCACCGTTTGCCTGCCAAGCAGCTGCATGAGGGCTGGGGCTGGGGCCGGGGGCTCATTCCATTGTCCACCAGCATTTTTTATTTTTATTCTTTTTTATATTATGTGTCTATCCCGGGTGATTTTGCAGAGAAACATGACAAAATTCGGTGTTTTGGCTGCAGTGTGACATCCTGCAGCGTGTTGCCTTGTCCTGTCAACTGATCTGAGCCATTCCCCCACCGCCCCAAACAGAAAGCTCCCACAGAAGCAGGAGACGGCGGCGAACTGCAGATAGCCAAGCCAAAGTGTCTGCAGGAGCCCAACCTAGACAGCCCTGTGTTTTTTTTTCAGACCCAAAGCTCTCAGCTGTAAAGGCAAGGAAGTGGAAAATGTTTTCAACATCCGAACACCAGAAGATGCAAACCGTGTGGTGAAACTGGCCACCAGCAAGAATGTGGTTATAGTGGGTGCCTCCTTCCTTGGTGAGCTCTCATTTTGCAGATTTGCATTTTTCAACTTTCCATGTGTCCCTGCAGATTGTCACAGACCCTCTCCTAGTTTGTCATTACCCTGTTGGAGGTAATCCCCCCCAAAACTGGACCTGGCTGGTTCAACCTGCAGATCCAAGTGCTAACAACATCTCCTGCCTGAAGAAATTAATTTTACTTAAGAGACTGGGCAATTCAGCTTGCATGGACAAAGAGCATCGCTATCCCAGTCTGGAAAGCATATGATGAGTCTAGTACTGTCACTCAGGTGTTTTCAAATCCAGCGTGTAAGTGCAGATTTGGCTTCAGATAGGAGAGTCTTTGGTAGATGAAAGGTTGTGGGCTTATTTCTCTTCTACTTTTCATCAGGGCTGAGAATTTTTAAAATACACAGAAGTCTTGTAATTTCTTTAATGTTTCTTTCTTTTGTTTGTATGTTTGATATGTCTGTAACAAAATTTTGGCATGTCCTGCAAGCTTTAAGCATAAACGATTGTTAGGGAGGGAATTTATTTCAAAATGTTCAGTACTTGTTTTTATTATTTTTTTTTTTTAAATTTCCTGCTTTAAAGGTTCTGTCAGCCCTGTCTACAACAAAATGTGTGGTTTGAGGGACCACTTGTAAACTGTAGACCATCAAAGAGAACAGTTTCTGAAAAAAACATAGAAAGAAAATGCTGAAGGTTTCCATGCAATTGCCAGCACCAAAATTGGTCTCTTCTGAACAGAACAAAAAAGCTGAAGTCACGGGCAGTTTTCAGCCAGTAGCTCATTACTTCTGCTAAGCCATAAGAGGAAGATTTCTCTCTTCCCTCATCTGAGGTCCATTAACAAATGCTTCCTGGGGTTCTTGGGACTTCATTATGGCTGGTTGCTTGTTTTGATCTTTAAAGTCCTCCTGTGACTTCTGCCTCTAAGAATAAATCACTGTAAATGATAAGTCTCATGCAAAGCTGTGGGGCCCTTTGTGGCCGTGGGGCCTGGCTGCAGCCCAGGAGTCCCCACAGAGCAGCCCTGCTGGGATGTGCTTCTGTTCCCCAGGGATGGAGGTGGCCGCCTACCTTGCAGAGAGGGCCCACTCGGTGTCCCTGGTCGAGCTGGAGGAAGTCCCCTTCAAGAAGTTCTTTGGGGAGAGGGTTGGCCGCGCTGTCATGAAGGTGACCTTGCTTTCCTGTCCTGGGGGTGATTTTGGTGACAGAGTGGGTTCTGCTGGTTTCACTTATTGATGTGAACTTATTCACTCATTCACTCCTTCTACGATGGAGTGACTGCATCAGTTGACAAGGGAAGACTGACCGATGTCATCTACCTGGACTTCTGTAAGGCCTTTGACACAGTCCCACCTGACAGCCTGATGTCATCATGTCTCTCCAAGTTGGAGAGGGGGGACTTGATGGGCGAACCATTCAGTGGACAAGGTGTTTGTTTGAAGGTCGCACCCAGAGAGTGTTGGTCAATGGCTCCATGTCCAGATGGAGGCTGGTGACAAGGGGTGTCCCTCAGGGGTCTGTCCTGGGACCGGTGCTGTGTAATATCTTTATCAATGACATAGACAGGGGGATGCAGTGCACCCTCAGGAACTTTGCAGATGACACCAAGCTGAGTGGTGCAGTTGATGCAACAGAAGGAAGGGATGCCATCCAAAGGGACCTGGACAAGCTTGAGATTTGGGCCCACATGAACCTAGTGAGATTCAACAAGTCCAAGTGCAAGGTGCTACACCTGGGTCAGGGCAATCCCAGGCATGAGCACAGACTGGGAGAAGAACTCACTGAGAGCAGCCCTGTGGGGAAGGACTTGGGGGTTCTGGTGGACGAGAAGCTCGGCATGAGCCAGCAGTGTGCACTTGCAGCCCAGAAGGGCAAGTGCACCCTGGGCTGCATCACCAGAGGAGTGGCAGCAAGGGAGGGAGGTGATTGTCCCCCTTCTGCTCTGCCCTTGTGAAGCTCCCCCTGGAGTACTGCATCCAGGTCCAGGGCCCTCAGCACAAGAAGGATGTGGGGCTGTTAGAGCGGGTCCAGAAGATGGCCATGAAGTTGATCAGAGGGCTGGAGCACCTCTCCTATGAGAGAGCTGGGGATGTTCAGCCTACAGAAGAGAAAGGGTGACCTTATTACAGCTTTTCAATTCTAAAAGGGGGCTTATAAAATAGATGGAGAGCAACTTTTTGCTGAGACAGATAATGACAGGACAAGAGGGAATGGTTTTAAACTAAAAGAGGGGAGATTAAGATTAGAGGTTAGGAGGAAATTCTTCCCTCAGAGGGTGTGAGGCACTGGAACAGGTTGCCCAGAGAGGTTGTGGAAGCTCCATCCCTGGAGGTTTCAGGGACTGGTTGGAGGAGGCCCTGGGCAACCTGATCTAGTGGGTGGCATCCTGCCCATGGCAGGGGGTTGGAACTGGGTGATCTTTAAGGTCCCTTCCATCCCAAGCCATTCTATGATTCCATGATTCCATTCTATAGCATTCATTAACTTGCTGATGCAGTTATTCTAAAAGCTGATTTATTGATTAAGATGTGAAGGTGCTATACAGTAATACCCCTGAGGAAGATGGGGCTGGACCTTCCCCTCTGGGGGCTGCTTGCTGTGAAAGGGCCTGGTCTGGGTTTGCATGGGAGGGAAGAGGATGGGCCTGTTCCAGAACAGCCGAGGACCTGAAGGCAGGGAAGGGAGCGCAGAGGGTGCCAAGGCACGAGGGTGGGGCAGTGTGGGGCTGTGATGTGCCTGCTGTCCCCACAGATGTTTGAGAACCACAGGGTGAAGTTCTACATGCAGACTGAGGTGTCGGAGCTGCGGGAGCAGGAGAACAAGGTACAGTGTGGCGAAGGCTCCCCTGGGGCGAGAGGTGGCCACATCTCACCCTGGGGCTGCCTTCTCCTTCATTGCTGGGCTTTTGCCCTCTCTCTTTCCCAGACCCTGAAATTCATATTCTTGAGCTTAGCCCCCAGGAGCAAGTGTGCTCCAGCCACAGTGTTTGGGATGGTTTTGTTGCTCTGAGATCCTGGAGGGACAGAGAGAGCGTTGAGGGTGACCCTGCTGAAGCACTGCATGGTTTTAACCCTGTCCCTAGAAAGCACCTGCAGGACTCCCTTGGTGGTCTCTGAAACTCTTCTTCTTGCCATTATAAGGAATTACGGCCAATTTGCATGTCAGAAATGAAGCAAGAAGCTAGTTTCGCTTGCTGCTGCTACAGGGTTTTTCTTTTTTTTGTCTCTGAAATAACTGTAATTTCCCCCTCTCTCCTGTAAAGTTGAAGGAGGTGGTGCTGAAGAGTGGGAAGGTCCTACGTGCAGACGTTTGTGTCGTTGGTATAGGTAAGGCGCTGTTGCTGTGTTGCTGAGTGCTGGTCCCATCAAGCCAGCAGTGCTTTGCTTCGACAGTGCTGGTGCTGGAGGAGACGGGGCAGTCATCTTCCTCCTGGCCAGGTGGCTGAAGGGTGCAGGTAGAGGTGTACCAGCTTCCACCCTATGCTTGTATCTGTAGCAAAGCTGAAAAAGTCTTTTCTAGGTCCTAACACCCATAAAATGAAGTTGAAAACATTTGGGTGATATTAAGTTTCTTTTTCTTTTTTTTTTTTTCAGAAAAAAACATTCAATTTAATTCTCTCAATTTTTTATTTTCTTACAGCCCAAACTTTTTTCCATCTGTTGTATTTATTTATTTATTTATTTATATTATTTTATTTTATTGCTGCTGCTGCCATAGAAGACAGTATTTTTTTCCTTGATGCTTGGGGAGAAAAAAGCCACTAACTAATGGTAACTTTTCTAAACATTGCATACTGGAAGAATCACAAGATTCCAGTTTCATTCTCCTGTTGTTTTATTGACTGCTTCACAACAGTCAACAATCCACAACAGATTCATGAGGGCTAGAGGAAAAACAGCCCTTTGCTTTCCCCTGCAGGTGCAGTGCCAGCAACGGGATTTCTCAAGCAGAGCGGCATCAACATCGACTCCAAAGGCTTCATTGTGGTCAACAAGGTGAGCCTGGTGTTGCAGCCCCCACAGCTGCAGCTGTCTTGGTCACACTGGCTCCTCCAAGCTGGACTTGCTTTGGCCTCTGAACCACCAGCGCAGTGACAGTCTGTCCCTAGATGCTGAGATGTGAGGACTGCCATACGCTTGGGCCAGCACACCCTCCTTGAAGCGATGGGTTTGCAAAACCTCAGCTCTTTTGGCCCTGGATGCTGTGGGTGTCCACACACACAGACGCCTCCTGCCCCTGGGGACCTTGGTGGGTCTCAGGCAGTTCCCTGTTGGCTGCTCCTGTAGGGTGCAAACCCCACCAACATGCAATTCTGCTTCCTCCCTTCAGATGATGCAGACCAACATCCCTGGAGTGTTTGCAGCTGGTGACACTGTGATGTTCCCTCTGGCCTTGAGGAACAATAAGAAAGTGAACGTTCCTCACTGGCAGATGGCCCATATGCATGGTAGGTGCTTTTCAGACCCTTTGCAGTAGCAAAAATTGCTTGAGGAGAAGAGCCGTTTCCAGATACCCAGGAAATTTCCAACACTTTAAGAAGAGAATGAGAACTGAGAACATGGAAACTGTGTAGTTGTATTCAACATTTGGAAATGTGTATTTTATCCTGTCCATTACCTATTCATTTGTCAGCCTTCTTGACGTACACACACTGACGATCACTCATTACACTCATTACTCCTAGACCAAGGCGTCCCTAGGAGATCAGTCCCTGCAGGAGCCTGATCTTCTCCTTGCCCTGGGGAGGGTCAGAAGCATTTCATGCTGCACCCATCAGCTCATAGGGTGAGAGGCTGCAGGCACACATGCCCAGCTGGGCTGCCCAGGGCTGGATCCTATAGCTCCCAGAGTAAGTTGCCAGCTCAGGACCTCGAGCTGCCCCATGACAGCTCAAATACCAGCCAGCCTGGAAGCCCTGGCTGCCTTTGAGCTTTCCATCTAGTTGACTTCCCAATGGGTGTCTTGGGGGAGATGTTCTGGAACTAGACCTTCAAGGTTACCCTGCCTTTGAACACAACCCACCTGGACACATGTCTAACCATGCTGCTGGGGCAGTGACTCTTCAGTAAGTCTCTGTGACTCCTTGGGGTTTTATCTGTCCCACCATATTTGTGGTGGGAGCTCAACACGCTTCAGCCTTGTTAACATTGCAGAAGCTGTGTTGAGATGGGATCATAAGCATGTTAGTGCTGATGGAGGTGAGGAGTCAGTAAGAGCTGCACCGCTGGATGACTCCTCCAAGCCCAGCCATGGAGGATGCATTGGGTTTCCTCTGTGAAGGTTCTTGCTGCTGTATGGTTACTTTAGCTGGAGCAGAAGGTATTAGTCTTTCTGTGCTCCTGGACTAGGGATGCTGATGCTGATGACCTGAGCTGTGCTGTGGCCTGAGGGCCCGATGCTTGCTCAGACTCAGAGCTCTATTGCTTATTCTGCTGCTTCTGCCTTCCAGGCCGTATAGCAGCACTGAACATGCTGGCCCATGGCACGGAGATCAGCACCATCCCCTACCTGTGGACTGCTATGTTTGGGAAGAGCATTCGATATGCAGGTGAGGGGGTCCCCAGAGCTGCCGTAGAGATTGTGCTGGTGGAGGTGCCCTGGGATACAGAAGTCACAGCCACCTTCTCTTCTGTGTCCCCTCTGGGCCAGCCTCTGTCTTAGGTCTGCTTTCCTTCCTGGCACATGATAGTTTTTGTGTCTCCTCTGAAACTCTTCTGCCTACAGGCACAGGACACCTCGCAGGGCCTTTTATTCCAGCTCCTTCATCTGGCCCAGGGTGGCTGTGGAGGAACATCTCTTGTTTTGCAAGGCCAGAAGGGCTTCTGTGGCTGCTTAGGATTGCCCAGCATGAACAAGGAGTCTCTGTGAACATGCGCTTCTTCGAGCAAGCATGGGTGCTTCTTTGTACCCATGTCTTCCAATGCCCATCTCTTAGTGACTACCAGATGACTCCCTCTTCTCTAGCTCTGGATTAAAACACTCTTTCTTAGGGCCAGAGCTGAATCCACAGGAAAGAAGTGAGGTCCAATGTTTTATTCCATGGGCAAACTAAGCAAATAAAAAGTAGAGCAAAACATTTGCTCTGGAAATTGTTTTCTCAGCAACTGTCCTGTGATCATGTGGGTTCATCCCTTTCCTTCTCCCCCACACTGAGGTCTACGCTGGTACAGGTGTTGTCACCAAGTCATTTCACACAAGACTGCACTGGGAGGTGCAGGAAGACATAGGGGAGGGAGGTGTCACCTCACAGTGCCACACAGGGGAGGAGGTACAGCAGCAGGGTGAAGCTGAGGCTCCCCAGCAGTGGCAGGGTGAGGCTGGGAGACTGGAGGGGAGCGTGACCAGGGCCATCCACCTGCCTGTGGGACTGCAGGGCAGGGACTCACCTGCTCCAACCCATGATTTCTTTGTCTTTCAGGCCATGGGGAAGGATTTGATGATGTTGTGATTCAAGGGGACTTAGATGAACTGAAGTTTGTTGCATTTTATACCAAGTAAGTGTTTCTCTTCTCCATGTCCCTACATGGACATTTGTCTCAGCTTGTTCTGCTAGGCTGGAAAATATTTTTGCCGGAGATTCTTTGAGTCAGTTTTGTTTCTATCTGGACACTGATGTTGCAGGACATTAATAAAACTGCACATACAGATGCATTAGTGCCAGGCACTAGAGAAATGATGTGCTGAGTGTAAAGCAAGTTAAGCAGTTCCTTGGACCTAGTATCTCTGCCAGATTTGATGACCTGTCATCTGAGAACAAATAATGTCTTCTGTTAATTTGTTGCTCACTATTTCCTTCAAAGATTTCCTTCCCATATCGACAATGTGTTAGTATTTGTGACCAAGGCTGGGCTGGTCAGGCATCGCTGTTTCTGTTTCTGGTTTGACAAGTTAAGCTTTGAAAACTCTCCTGTCTATTAACAAGCTGTGAAAGTTAGCAAGAGTTCAGGAGCTTTTACTACACCTGTACTGAAAAGCAGCTATCCCCAAGGCTGGGAGACTGTTTGGGAATACTTTTCCTGAGATCTGTTGACAGCTAGGATGTTAATAGCCATTGCCTTGGCTATTTAGACAGCTGGTTGGTTAGACTGCAAAGACAATGTGTTGTAACTTTATTCCCATAATATTTGCTGCTGTTTGTTCTTTTGTTTCCTTTATCCCATTTTAATTTGAAGTCAATGGCCAAAGAGCTTCCTCATGCCTGGAGAGGAAGGGGATTTCTTCAAGTGATTTGAAGAGCCTCAAGAGCGAGGGCTGCCAAGTGCAGCTGTAAGGCCAGCAGGCACCTGCGCTCACGCGGGGATTGTCAGGGAGCTCTTGGCAGGATCCAGCTCCTGCTCTGCAGAGATCACCTCACTGGGCTGGCCACTCTTGTCCCCCTGTTGCTGCCTCCCCATTGTGTCCCTTTCTCCGAGGGTGACCTCTTGTCCACGTGGCTTCAGGATGGAGCCCAGCAGCTCATCTCCTCTCAGCCATACCCATCGAGCTCAGCACTGTGTCACCCACTGCCACCAGCCAGCCATGCCCCCAGTGCTCTGCTCTGGCTGTGTCCCTTGGCTGGAGCTGCTCCTGTTGTTTAAAATACACGGTTTGCACAGTGAGCACAAGACAGGGGAATATTAAAACCCATTTCAAGTTTTGCTGCAGTGGTTTTGCGGAGTTAATGTGCTTTTGCCAGAACTTTGATACCTGCAGCCATTGTGTTGTCCCATTGTGCTGTCCCTTCATGCTGGCCCATCACTGGTCCCATGGAATCACTGGCAGTCATCTGCTTGCAGAAAATGCAGTACTATCGGGTTGGGCACCTGAGAGCTGCAGTGGCGTGTATTTCTTTCCAGCATACAATCTTTTAACTATCATCCTATTACTTCTTCCCATATCAGAGCACAACAGATTTAGCTATTTATCCCAACCCTAATTAGAAAGGAAATGCTAGACCACTTTAATAAAACATCTGTAGAGCCCTTTGAAGAGGAAGGCCCTGAGCAAGGTGACTAATCCCCTGCGTGGTGCAGGGCCTCACACTGGGTCCAGCACTGACATGGGGTGGGTGCTGAGAGCTGCCTTCTTCTGCCACCCAGGAGGGGCCCCAGGAGATGGCTTTGGTGTGGTAGGACGGCATCCTGTGCAGAGAGCCAGAGGTACTGCAGCTGGCGGGGCTCGGGCTGGTTCCTCTCTCACTGCCCAGCTGTGAGAGGCGACTGGGAGCATTTCCTCCTTTTCTTCTTGTTTGGTGATAGTCCTGCTACTGGTACTAATGCTTTTGGATTGAGGACACTGTCCCAAACAGGCCATCTCCTCCTGCTTTCCACGTCCACCTGATGGTTTGGACTTCTGGTGTGCACTGGTTTGGTTCCTGCATGAAACACTGGTGATGCCCATTCCTGAAGCCTGCTCTCAGCATCGACTTTCATAATAGAACTCTTTTCTTTTCCAGAGTTTGAAGAATAAAACTGTTTGTTTACCCACACTCAGGGCTGAGGGTGAGCTGCTGAGAGGTCAGCATGAGGCCCTGTGCGGGGATGTGCATGGGATGGGGTGCCTTGCAGTTGTCCTCATGGGACACTGTGTTCACCACAGCACCTCTTCCAGAACAGACCGATGTCATCCTAGTCCCTAAGACCTTGGAGATCATGGGAGATCCACTGGGTAGCTGTGGTTGTCTTCCTCATGGTGCACCATTTCCAGTGCATTGAACCCTGCAGAGAAAGGGAAGGCCATATAGACACAGTGCACATCCACAGTGATTCACCTTCCCTCAGTCTTTAGGCCAAGACTTCTGATTATTCACAGTCCCAGTTTCAGAAAGTGCACCCTTGTTGCCTCAAAAGACCACTTGAAAAAAAGGGACTCCTGCTGGCCTTCCCTGTCTGTCAGACAAAATGTTTACAAGCCACTACTGATGTGGGATTCTCCAGTTCACCATTGCCCTACAAATTATTTCACAAAAGGACCATTTGTCACTTTTATTGCTGATGGAAATGTTTGGGCTGCATTCACATCCCAGCTGGCAGAATTATGTCTTTTTGCTCTCCATTGCTTACCTTCGTTATTCCTTCCCTCAGAACAGCACATCTTTCCCTCTCCATCCACTTTCTGTTTCTCATTTGGGAGCAGAAATCCTCATCTTTCATTCTCCTTCCCCCACCAGCGCAGCTGGGAGCTGGCTGAACTCAGGAAGAACAAAGCTTTGAAATCTCCACATTTGATCCATGTACCGTGGTTGCCTGTGTCGGTACAAGACAGCATCTCACTTGGGTGAGAGAACCTCCTGGATCAATTGTCAGTGCAGGGTTCAAGAGCATTTGAGTTCGTAGTGTTTCAGCTGCTGTCCCCAGTGGCAGGATGCTCTTTCTGGTGTCTGTGTTGGACATTAGTGATCTTCACATGAGGTTGCACAGAGGACAGAGTGTAGTTTAAAACAGCATCCAGCCTAGAATTTGCTGGCTTCTTGCATACACCAGCCATTTTGTGCAGGCGTTAACGGATAAACTGAGGCCTCTCACTTGGCAAAGTGCTGTCACTGTTCCTTCTGCAGCATGCCTCTTGCATCCAGGCACAGAACAAACAGTGGTTGGAGAAAAGAAGAGCAGAAGGAGGAAAGAAAGCACACCTGCTGTCACCCGCAGAGGCCAGAGGCACATGGAGGAAACCACTGAAGTGTCATGAACATGTGTTGTCTTGTGGCAGTGGTATGGAGCCTCCCAGGAGTCCTGAAATCTCAGCTGCCTTTTGTGTGCTGAACACTGAAGACATCAAGCAGTGGTGCAGGATCTGTGGTCAAGGCCCTGTGTGATAGGTGCACCTGGGGGATGGTGTGGAAGGTGTTCTCACTTGTAGATTGTATTTCTGAATTTCGGGGCAACAGGAAAAGAGGAAATCTGCAGTGCAGTTCTGTCAAATACTGCTGCAAGTATCTCCAAGGAGACTAGCTGTATTCCATAAACAAAATTGTCAGTTTCTGCACAGATGGGAGTTATGTCCTTAGGGAAGGTGGTCCAGTCCTGGGGAGAGTGGAGGACCTCATTCACGTTACACAAGACGTAAGGCCAACCAGATGAGGAGATCCGGGCTCAGAAGTTGGAGAGCTCTACTACATCACAGCAACAGGCCTCAAATGCCCAGCAGGCAATTCAGCTGAACACACACATGCTTTGTGATCTTCTCGGGTGGTTAGTTATCCTTACTGCCTGCCATGGGTGCTTGTTTTCCAGTGTGAACGTGTGTCTCATCGGTGTCCATCCATTACTGCTCATTCTTACCTTGTCTGCTGGATGGAAGAGCCACATGCTATCAGAAATGCCCCTCTGCTGTACGTGTACATCTCTGCAGTGAGCTGAGTAGGCTCAGGGTGGGATTTCCAATGGCACCCAAACCTTTCTAGAGCTCTGGTCAATGCAGCAGCTCTCACATACTGTTTTGTGCTGGCTCCACAGGACTCCTCTGCATTTGGGCAGGAACCGCAGGTCCAGCCTCTGAAGGAGCCTGCCTGAGGTCGGTCCGTCTCTGGGTCTGGCCAGTTTGGAAGAGCTCAGTGTCTCTGGAGAAGATTCGAGGCTTATGATCCGCTCTACATTCCTGTGCGTGCCTGTGGGAGAGGGAAGCCTGTGATGTTGCTGCCCCATGGCTCTGTGGGACAGCTAAGAGAGAGGACTTCAACTGTCATGGCTCCATGAAGATGAAGTTTTCTCTGAAGCATGGCTTCTGCTCTCCTCCTCTCAGGCCAGGCACGTGTTTCTCCCCCATGCTGGTCTTTTCTCTGTTGGTCATGGAGCTCTTTGGCAGCAGATTGAATAGCAGATCTTGATTTGTTGGGTGCTTCCACTCCTCAGCTTATTCAACAACATCACCAGTATTTAATATCTTATGCATCTTCTCTAATAATTAAATTGTTTGTTTATTTGGTTACCTATTTATGAGTCATCTCCTGAGCCAGACTTATTTATGCTCAGATTTATGCTCAGGCTGAATTTTGCAGACCTCAAAGCAGAGGTGCCCTTCTCTGTCCTGTGCCTTCTCATCTTAATCCAAATCTTCTCCAGCATTTTTACATCTTCCTTCCTTCTGCTTCATTCATTTCACATTCAGCCTTTGATCTTGTGTTGTGCCACCAGCAATGGGATCCTGACCATCAGGTCAGCCAGACTGGGATGTGCTGCTGGATGTGGAGTTGGCCACCCAGTTGTCCTGGTGCTTCATTAGGTGTCTGTTGAGGAGCCCTGCTCTGCTCAGAACCTGAGCATACATGTTGTTGTTGCTGCCTGTGGAGCAAGCTCAGAGGTGCGTGCTCTTGTTCCAAGGAGTAGATCAGGAAGTGATGTGGAGCAGCAAAACCAAGTGTGCCACTGGGAAGTCCCTGCTAAAATCCCCTCTGCTCCCTCACCACAGGGCAGCAAAGCTGTGTGGTTGACAGTGACCACCGGGCATCCTTGCAGTTTTCTTATCCGCCACCAGATCCACCTTTTCTGGTGTTTCTCCCAGGTGCCAGGGTGCCCAGAGCTGTCTCCATCCCACCTCCCTTAGGTGTCTGGGGTCCCACTGCTGGGCAGTGGGACAGAAACAGCTCTAGGCACCCTGGTGCTGCTCACCAGGCCAGCCCATGAGACCTGTGGGGCCAGCCTCGAGCACCTGCTCCAAGTCCTCTCCTGTTCTTGTCCCACATCACAGTCCCTGCAGTGCTCACACCCTGGGACATGTCCTGGCCCTGGAGCAGAGGGTGTTTTTCTTTGCTTCCCGCTTCTCTCCAGCATATTGCTTTGTGGGTGATGGAGATGTGGCCACCCTGGGCTGTTCTAACTGCTCTGCTCTGCCTGGCCCTAGGAGTGACGAGGTGGTGGCTGTGGCCAGCATGAACTACGATCCTATCGTCTCCAAGGTGGCTGAAGTCCTGGCTGCTGGCAGGACCATCCGAAAGCGTGATGTGGAGTAAGTAGGTGCACTGCAGGAACCAGTGGTGCTGGGGCTGAGCTTACCCTCATGGCGCAAGGCAAGGCTGAGCATCCCCAGCCAGGACACCACTAGCACCAGGCAGCTCTTTCCCATCCTGTACACTGCTCACATCTCCCTGCTTGCCCCACTCATTCCTTCACCCTGTGTGCTGCCTCCCAGCCTCCTCCTAGACTGCATCCTGCACACAGGGGATTTGTCTTGAACACCAGGATCAGGATCCATATCCTTGCAGAGACTTGATGGGATTGCTTCCCTCTGGGCCAGAGACGAAAGGCTGGCCTGAGAGGCTGGCATGCCTGGCACTTGTTGCCACCAGGGCAGCACTGTCTGATGCCAAGGGCACCCCTGGGCACTTGGGGGCACCTGCAGAGGAAGGTCTGGGGGTACCACCTGTGTGCAAGTATTGCGGCCCTCAGCCTGGAAAGCTCATGGCTCAGGGAAGCTTGCCCTCACTGTCTCTGCCTCCCATTTGTAAGGGTATAGTTCACTGGCAAAGTGCACTTCTTTCCATTCACCTTCTCTTTAGGACTTTGTACAGGAAATAGTGTACCCCTGCGTGCAGAGATCAGCTGGGGAGGAGCCCTGAGAGAGATCGCGGCTGCGGGATGTGGGTCGCTGTTCAGGAGCAGTTTGCCTACATGAAAAATATTTCTCTTACACATTTGGAATAAAACCAGACCTCTTCAAAAGCCTGGGGAAAGAAGCAGCCCAGCCCCCAGGGAGCCCAGAGCCAGCTCAGACACACTGGGAGCATGTCAAGGGTCTGCCCAGCTTCCAGCATGCATGTGCAGGGGTGGGGGGGGGTGGAGTTGTGCTCCTTGTCTGTGAATCAGGCAGTGGTTGCTGACCACCAAGTTTGGAACTGGGAGGGGCTGGGAAGGAGGCCATTTCTTGTGGGTGGCCAGGCAGGTGGGGAGAGCTGCTGGCCCCTGTGTTGGGGTGAGCCATGGCAACTTGGTGAGCACAGAGCAAGCAGAACCACCTAATCCTAGATGTTTTTTTCTCTCTCTGTCTCCTACTGCATTCGCACCTTTTAGGCTGTTTGTCCGTCATGGCAAGTACGTTCAGTTTTGGGCCTCGAATCCACAAGGGAGTGTAGGGCTCACATAAGAGTCACTCAGCCACCTGCTTGGGCCATATCTCCAATTCCTGCATGGAGATGCTGATTATGACCATGTGCTTGTTTTGCAACCCAGACTGGCCTCTCTGCGGGCAATGATGATGTCTTGGGTGGTGGAGCTGGCAGGAGCCATGCTGGGAGAACCGCATGCCAGGCAGGGCATAGCTGCTATATGTCCTTTGCAAAGCCCTGGTGCCCAAACCTGCCAGGATGGCATGCCTGCCATTTGGTTGAATTCTCCCAGCTCCTGAGGATGTCTGTCATTCAGTGCTTTTCCATGAATTTTCATCTGGATGCCACAAGGGCTTGTTAAAAAAAGTTTTTTAAAAATACTGTTTGAATTCAGTTTTGCCTGGGATGGAGTGAGGGCAGAGGGAAGGGTGCTGCCGTGCTGCCCGGACTGGGTGCAGCATAGTGCTGTGACAGAGCAGCACCTGACCTGTGTGGCCAACAGCTTGGGAAGCATGCTGAACAGCTTCACTTACGCATGCCGGGAAAAAAATCTCACAGTGCTGCTTGTTTTTGTCTCTGCTAGAACTGGCGATATGTCCTGGCTAACAGGGAAAGGCTCCTAATGCCAGACATGGCTGCGACCTCCTGATGCTGCGCTCACCTCAAGAAGAGAGCTGCAGCTCCATGGAGCAATTCAAATGCTGCACCTGAATCATTTTCCTTTGAGACTTGGAGGAACCTGGCCTCTTTCACCAAGCAGTCACCTTCCCAGGTAGCTCCTGTGTGTGCAAACTGCCAGCTCCTTTGCCCCACCAGCCACCGGGCCTGGGGTTCTGCAGCTGAACTTCACACTGGAAAGTCAGGAAACAGATCCTGGGGATAGTAGGCTTGGCACCAGCAGCCAGCGTGGGCACCACATGGCTGGCAAGGAGCTGCTGCAAACTGCAGACACTGGTGTCAGGGGAGCCAGTGGGAGCTGCATCTACCCTCATCAAGTAGCACAATGAGAGCCCCAAGCTCGTCTGTTGTCCCTGTTAATAGCATGAGTGCCTTTCATTGCCCTCTGTGGCCAATACATGCTCTCCAGCACATTTCCCCTTCCCAAATCCTCTTTCCTCCTAGCTCAGCACAACCCTGTGGAGTCCAGTATCCGCACCCTCTCTGCACATTGCATGGCTGCAGCACTCACCTGTGGCTCTCCCCTGCCTGCCGACCTGCAGCCACTCCCTAGCCCTCAGGAGCACCCTGAGTGGCCAGGGAGATTTAGCATGCGGATGGCCTCAGGTTTGCCTAGCGTTCTTAAAGCCCGTGATTGTGTTCTGATTGTCCTCTGCTCTTTGTCACGTGGTGACAAAGCTACCTTTCTCATCTCAGCTCTCCATGTCAGTGCTCTGCAGCTGTGTTTTACTCCTCTTGCTGGCAGAAGGGCCTCGTCTCTAGCTCAGGAGTGGGCCTGGCCAGTCCAGAGCCCCATGTCTGTAAGCTGAGCAGAGCTGGGGGGGAGATTCCCCATGGAGAGCTTCCAGTGCTCTGTCCTGGGGGAGCTTTGTTCTCCGTCTGTCACTGTTTTATTCTGATCCCAAAGCTAGATAATTTATACTTTTAATTTGATTCACCCCTTATGAATGAAACCAGTGCTGTTCCTGTGATCTGGATCTTTTCTGATTCCTTCCAAGTCCTTGGGTGCAGCTCAGCAGGTCAGCCAGGTGATGCTGGGATCTTCTCTGTGGAGGGTTCCTATATGTGTCCCATGTCTAGCTCATCTTTATTTCCAAACTCTCTGATCTTTGCTTGGATAGCAGTGTCACCAGTCATCTGTCATATCTCTGGTCAGTGTCTTCTGCTTCGCTGCCAGGCTTTTCCCAGGCAGCGTGACCAGTGGTGACCATAGGCAGGGATGTGTGTGCAGTGCCCAGCTGCAGCTCCGAATCCCCACACCCTGTGAACAGATGTGGTTTTGCACCATGTATCTTGCTGCTGGGGCAGTCAGACTGCTGGGCAGCTCCTCCCTTACAGGCTGCTCCCTGTACTGCCTGGCTGGGGTGTCTGGAGACACCTGGGGCAGCGGGGTCATCCCTGAGCTCCATCCCACTGGTGCAGCCAGATGATGGAGGTGCACACCCCAGCTAGCACAGCGCATGTTTTTTCTAGGCCCAAGGAAAGTCTGCAGGTGACATTTGAATAATCCCTGGTCTGACATGTCAGCATGAGCTGCTGTTTGCCATCACACTGCTTAAATCCTTCCAAGGCCTTCTTCCTTTTCTTCTGCTGCTCAGCAGCACTGGGATGCTATTTTGATTTTATCCCTTCACTTCCTACTGCTCTGCTCCTTCTTTCTTCAGTGTGTGTCCTGGCAGCAGCCCCAGCACAGCCTGCTCCATCTGCTCTATACCTTTCCACACAGGACAAAGGCTGATGCTTTCTTCTTCTCTTTAGCATCTGTCCTAACACGCCACTCAGCCCGCGGCAGACCAGTGTCCTCCACAGCCTTGTAGGGAGGGCTCTGTCCAAAGCTCCTTGAAATGCCAGTTATCTCACAGCAACCCAAGGCCTCCAGTCCCACGGTTTGTGTCATGCCTGTGACTGAAGCTGATGGGGACAGCATGCCTGAGCCACGGCAGCACACTTGGTTGTGCTGTGTGATCTGCCTGGGGGTCTTCAGCACTTCTTCTGCACCAAGTGAGGCCAGCAGGTCCCATGTTCCATGTGCTCCATGTGCTTGCCTGAGCTCTTCCAAGGCAACCATCTTTCTGCTCACCCAAAGGCACCATCCTCTGAAGTCCTCCTGGGCACATTTGCAGGGTGCTTTGTGTTTCAGGAGCATGCTCTTTGACTCCTCCACCTCTGATGGGTCTCATCCACTATCTAGCATGAGACAGTGTATGGCAGGCATCATCCTTGTACTCCCTGTGCTGAAGACTACACAAGGGCTGAGGAAATACCTTCTACCACAGCTTACAGCCTGCAGTGTGCGGAGTAAGTCCTATTCCCCCATTTTACAGAGGGGTTACTTCAGATGGAGCTGGGAACATCACCCCGTGACACAAGAAACCCTAGTCACCACCTGTGGCTTTCCTGAGGACATGTGCCAGGTCACAGCTGGGCTGCTTTGCATAGCTGGAATCCTGACACCGATATATTGCTCCTTGCAGGCACTGCTCTTCCACACCTATGTGGGATGGTGTTGGACCCAGGACCCCACATTCAGATGCTGGGCTTTGCCCATTGCAGCTCCTGGCTGCGTCTCACCCCGTGCGCTGGTGGGACCCAGGGAACTGTGCGTTAGGCCCAGCACGTTCCTTTCTTGTACATCCAAGAACCTTCTGAATCTTCTCATTATGACACAGTGCTGGATAATAGGCTTATTTTTAGTTCCCTTATACCCTAAGCCTTGGTTAAAAAAAAATCACAGCTTCTTGTGAGGTTGCTTCCCAGCTGTTAACCATGGCCGCAGCCTTCATCCTTTGATCTCTGCCCTTGCCTTTGCTTGCATTACAGGCTGGTTGCTTGGGTGAGCATTGCTTCTCAATGTCTTGGTGTTCGCGCCTCTCTTTGCTCCTTCGTACAGCTTCCAAGGAGGCTGTGGCAACACCCTTGGGGTACAGTGCACATCCCTGGGGGCCTTTCTGCTTTTCTGAAGTGGCACGCTCTCCCCCGCACTGTGGGCTGGTGCCCCTCTTCTTTGTTGGAGATGAACCCAGCTACATGGTGGTGGCCAAAAGCCTCCAGATGAGCCTTCCAAGTGCCACTTATGAGACGTGCAGTGTTACAGGTTGTGGCTAGCACCCCCCCAAGACAGTGGAGTGTGTGTCCTCACCAGTAACATCTCCAGATGTCCTGTCCAGGTATGGCCAAATAGACCACAAGGACCTTGTGGGTATTTCTTCTCATCCATCATCCTCCCTTAGTTCACCATCCTTATCTAGCAACAGACCAACACTTAACAGCATGATGTATTTTTTCCATACCTGGTCTGATTGCCTGTGAAATCCATTTAGTGTAGGATTTTTTTATTTTTTATTTTTTCCCAACGGTACTGTAAGAACACGCAAGGAGCTGTCCTGAGTGGGATCATGGGAGCCATGCTGCGGTGTTACCATAGAGTGGTTTGAGTTGGAAGGGACTTTAAAGATTATCTAGTCAGCACTAGCCCATCACAGGTGCCCAGGAAGAACCTGAGGAAGGATATGTGCAGCACCCTGCACTGTGCTCACTGTGCAGGAGCTGCCTGGCGAGGCTGGGTCCTTGCACCTCTGAGCCCTTGATCAGCATGACTGAGAGGGAGTCACGCACTGGTCTAATCATGTTTTGCTCACCTCTTTCTCCTTGGCAGCCTGTGACAATGAGCTCCAGAGCTTCATTTTGGCTTTAGCAAACAGAAGAATCCTCTTTTTATTTGGTTTCTCATGTTCCTTGCCAGTGCCTGTCCCTTAACAACCACTTTTGCGGTAGTCTCGATATTTGCAATAGCTCGGATAGGCACTGTTGGCGTCAGCAGCTGCTTTGTCTAAGGCACCTTCTGGGACGGGTTGAAGGCTGAAGATCATGAGAAGAGCCGCTGCCTGCTGGGTAGGCCCAACCATGAAGGCCCCAGTGCACCATCCCTTTCCTCTGCCATCCTGCTTTGGCTCAGCCACCCCCTGGCACACACCACCTCCAACACACCGCCCTTCCCAGGAGCCCCCGAGCCACAGCGGTGTCAGTGAGGCTCCCCGGAGGGAGCAGCGGTGCTGAGTGGAGCAGTGCAGAGACCTGCGAGAGCCCCACTGTGACAGGGACAGCCCATCCCAGTGAAGGGTAAAATGCTCTGTGGGTCTGGGAGCTTCGAGACGATTTTATCAATGTCATCTTGACCACCACAGAGACGGTGATCCACTGGAAACATTGGCTGTGGCAAGGAGCACCCCCCCAGCTGTGATAGCCCTTCTGCCAGGGTCTGCAGGGAAGGGGTTCACAGTATGGGGCACATCCTCATCTTTCACAGGCATCCTCGTCTGTCAGGGAATTTTAAGCAATAATGATGCTGATACAATGCAGCTGGGAGAGGGTGCCGAAGAGCAGAGCACTGTGTGGGGTGCATGGGGAGGTTACGTCCCTGTCATGGTGGTGGAGGGATGGCACCACCTGCTGCTGCCCCTGCAAGCCACTATGGAAGGGAGATGCTCTGCATCCTTGGGCTCCTGTGTGGGTGGCCGGGAGCTCTCACCATGGCAATAAATGCCCTTCCCCAGCCAGTGACGTGTTTCCTTGTGAAGATGGAGAAGGGGCGCGTCCCTCCTCATTGCTGCAGCCAAGGAGCCTGTCTTCCTCCTGGCTCAGCCGCCTTGTCCCGTGGGAGCCAATGGCCGGGTGGCCCCACGCATTAGCCTGACTTGTCATCTCATTATCTACCCTCCTGCTAATCCTGGCTGAGCGGGGCTCAGCTGCTGGCCATGGCTGCACAAACACCACTGCCCCTCAACCTCCGGCGGGGCTTGACGGCATTCAGCAGCTCCCTTTTCATCAATAACAAGACACGGGACAGTGGTGCTGCCCACATCTACCGCCCAGGTACCCCCGGGGGGCTCAGCAAAGTGCGGCTTGGAGGTTTTGCTGCTGCTTCAGCACTGCAGGCACTCAGCTTGTCAACACTGCTGGCAGCAAAGGGTCCCAGTGCCCAACCAGCAACGAGTTGGAGCAAACTAAGGGCATTTGCTGCAAGTGGTGGCTCTTGCTGCAGGTGATGGTGGGGGCCATGCCAGGCTGCCTTGTGGCCAAAGCTCCTGCAGAGCTGGTGCAGCCCCACCAGCACAGCTAGGGCCAGCGCTGTTGCCCCTGCACGCTTCGAGGCAGGGGCTCCCCACAGGAAGCAAGGCTGGGGGGGGGGGTGCTGGGGGCCTTGCCCAGCCCTGCCCAGCCCTGCCTTGACCTACCTAGCCCACGAGGTGCTGGCCAGCCTCCCCCTCCAGATGATGCTCTACTTCAACGCCTGCTACTTCCCCTTCTGGTGCTTGGGTGAGGGGATGATGCTGCAGCTGAAGGTACTGTCCGGTGGGCAGGTGGGGGGGAAGCTCACAGGCCAGGTTTAATGTGCAGGAGACACAGTAAATGGAGGTGGGGGTGCCGGGTGTCACACATGACTAATGGGTCCTCACACCTGACTAAAAATGCCCTGTCCCACACCTTCCAAGAACATGGAAATCATGAGAGCAACCACTTAACTTTCCAGGCAGGGAAAGTTAAACTGGGAGGGCAGAGCAGGCAAGGCTGGGCACCGGCATGGTTGGGGCTGGCAGAGCGTGGGGTGTGAGGCATCGGGCACAGAGCTGGCTGGGACGAGGCTGTGCCCCTGTTACAGTACAGCCTGCTGCCTCACTACTACCAGCTCCTCCTGCTCGCTGCCTTCCTCATCCTCACACTGACTGAAGGTGCCCGGCTCTACCTGGGCTACATCGGGAATCTGCAGGAGAAGGTAAGGGTGCCAAGTCCTGTGAGGTCCTGGCAGAGTAATCCTGGGGCTGTGGTCCCCACAGAGGGGGGACCCACCCCATCGAGGGCATCCACGTCCCCCCTCAGCAGCCTCTGCCCACACAGGTGCCTGAGCTTGCCGGGTTCCTCCTTCTATCCTTCCTGATCCAGCTCCCCCTCCTGCTATTCCTGCTAACGGATGACCACATCACCCGGCTGCCGCTGGAGATGGCTGTGCACAGCCTTTTCCTGGTCTTCCTCATCTCTGAGGTCGTGGCTGCCTTCCTGGTGCTGAGGGTGATGACCACACAGCTCGCGGCACAGTTCTACCTGCAGCAGTTCACGAGCGGCGGACAGGGCAGGAGCCTGATCAAGGGTGATGATGTGGGACCTGTCCCACCCTGTGGAGTCAGTTCCTCTGAGGGCAAGGAGCATTAAACAGCACTCATCCCCCCGCTGCGCCACTGTGTACTTTCTGAGTCAGACAGTTCTGGGGCTTGTGGGGTTCTCTGAGCACCCCACAGGCATGGGCATTGACCCAGCCTGTCCCTGCCCTGCCCCAAGCACTCAGCGTCCCTTTGCTGAGCTGGGGCCACGTGTGGCCACGGGGCAGACTGGGTGCTTGGTACAAGGGTGGTGAAGCAGGGAAGACACACCAACACAAATGGTGCCAGTTAGGAGTAGGGACCTCAGAGCCTCTGAGATGCTCAGGCTCTCTCAAGGGCTGTGCTTGTCCTTACTGAGCAGTGACCCTCGTGGGCGGTGGGAACCAGAGCAGTGCTAGAGCCCGTGCAAGTGCCAGCACAGCGCTGCTGCCACAAGCTCAGCTCTCAAACCCTCTGAGCACAGACAAATGTAGGCCCAGCCCGCACTGCTCCAGAGCAGCTCGTGTGAAGCCATCCCAGCTGGAAGCCATGGAGGGCCACAGGTAGGGTGCTACGAGGTTACAAGTATTTCTGCCCAGCCGAAACCACACCGAAGCTGTGCACACACATCAGGGAAAGCACAGAGGGGAGTTAGCAGAGGCAGAGCCCAGGAGCCTCATTGAGGGGTCAGTATGGCCACTTCCCATTCGGGCAAGTGGCAGGATGGAGACATCCAGCACTGTGACACGCTCCCCAGCAAGCAGGACAGGATTAGATAGGGTGGGCAGCCCAGTGCTTTAAGGACTCTGGTGCGCTGCCCTTTCTGTATGTGACCAGGCAAGGACATAGGGGTCCAAGGGACAGAGCAGTGCCACAAAACGTTCACAGCCACGCTGTGAGCTAAAGACAGAGCAGAGCCACCTCTCACTTTCTGAACAGCTTTATTTCATTGCATCCCTGTTTTTCCTTGGGAAATCAACCCCAAGGGCCATCCAGGAAGGAAAGAAGCGCAAAGTACTTTAAGCCTCTCGTGTTGAGCATGGACCAGCCACTTCCCAGCAAGCTCCAGCTCCCACAGCAGCTCAATGGTGTGGCTGCGCTTGGCTGATGGCCAGTCGGCCCTGGGAGTTGCATGGCTGTGCACTGTGCCAAGGGGACACCCAAGTGAGGGCTCTCCACACGTGCTCTGTGTGCCAAGGGCTCCTGCTGACACAAGCATTTCTCCAGGAAGGGCAGACCACAGCCCCAGCCATGTGCATTCAGGCCAGCAGTAGGCCACATCCACTGGGCTTGCAGCTGTGCCCCCATCACGTCTATCTGGAGGTCACTCCGGATTGAACAGTGATCGTCACTGAGCATTCCTGATGTCTTGGTCAGCCCACTGTGGTTCAGCTGCTGCCTCTGTCTTACCTTTGGGGGGTATTGCCTGCAAAATGAACAGGGACATGTTCTACATACAAGTGGACAGCCTAGGCAGGTGCTCTGCTCAGTCCCATGCAAGCAGATCCATTCCTTGAGACTCTAACCCAACCTGTAACGTGAGATTCAGACTGGAATTGCGCAAAACTTTTTTCCTTGGTAGGATGGTGCAGCCCTGGGACAGTTTACCAAGGACCTGGAGGATCTCTGTCCTTGGAGGCTTCCAACACTCAGCCAGATACAGCCAAAGATGACCTGTGCTAGGGCTGGCAGCAGTTCTGCTCTGATGGGGAGTTTGGATGAGAGAACTCTGAAAGGGCCTCCTGGTCCATACTTCTGTGACCCTGTGATTCACCTGGGCAGTGCCAAGCCAAGCACCATGCACAACAAGAAAACCTGATGCTGAACTGCAGCATCGACACTGACATAGCTCCAGCACGCTATGAAGATCTGCCCTTCTTCACACACAGTTTGGCCGGATTCAGTTCTGAAGAGGGTGAATAAATGTGGAGCTGCTTCAGAATTCCAAGGTAAAGAACAATTTAAAGTTTTCCTGTGTAGGAGACTCGGGGAAGTCCAGGCTCCTGGCTGTGTCCTTGCGGACTCCTTGTTGTCTAACAGTTTTCCCTGCAGTTTGGGCACCAGCTGGGTCCCCCTGTTCCCTCCCAGTTATCTGTTGTCTTTAATCTTGTCAGAGTTAAACCTGTGACAGGTGCAGTTCAGACTAGCCACCGAGTTCCAAGAGTTGGAGGGAGGAGAGATTGAGAAATGCTCCACCTGGGCTTTCCCAGATCTTGCAAACTGCCAAAGGGCAGAAAATAATTCAATCAGCTCACAAAATTCACTCTAATTTCAGTTCTCCTAAGTGGCCCTGCAGCCTGTTCTTACCTCCTCAAACTTCTCCTTCCAATAGAAGTCAGCCTTTGTATCCAGATAGAGCAGAACCAGGTCACAGACCACTGTGGCCTAGAGGAGAACACATGCAGTAGAGCAGTCAGCAGTGGATCATCGTGCAAGAGTGCCAGGCCCTCTGCCCATGGCACCCGTACAAGCCTGGCTGGCTGCCACTCCATGCTTGCCAGGCTCTACCAGTTTGTCAGCACAGGGGCAATATGTAAGCTTTCTGCTGCCCAGCTTCCCAGGCCGTGCAGCAAGGACCTCTCTGGCCCAGCCTGCTGCCAGTAGATGCTCAAGGTCAGGTCCAGTCACCTGGGCCGTGATGCACCAGTGAAGGATCAGGGCTGGTAGAGTGTAGAGCCATGGTCACAGCCACATAATGGACAGGGACAGGACAAGTGGTCTTTTGGGACACTATGTCTGGGATGAAAGGGGAGGGCAGAGGGAGAGCCCAGGCTCCCCGTCACCCTGCCAAAGGGGCAGGGCCATGACAGCATGTGCCGGACAGGTCCACAAGGGACTGCAATGGCAACATCCATGCTGGAGCCAGACACCAGCTCCCTTTAGTAGCGAAGCTTGGCACTGCAGGCAGGCAGGGGAAACAGCAGATGAGTAGCAAACCCTGGCCCATGGATCAGAGGAAAAGAGCATATTTAGCACTCACGGCTCCGAAGAATGCAATGCCGGTGCCAAAACTCACGGCAGCAGGAATTATGCCGAACTTCCCAGCCTGCCAAGAAAGAGGGGGTGAAAGAGAAAGAGTGGGTGAAAGAGAAAGAGTGGGCAGAGAATAGTGAGAGGGCTGTGAGAAAAGCCAAGCAGCGTGCTTAAGGCCTGCTGTCCTGCGAAAGGGGAGGTGCTGGAGGAAACTAGGATCATTGCTCCACGCCCAACTGTAGGAGACTGGCTGCTATAGACTATTTGAAACCCACTGGGCTGTGAAAGAAGCAACTGAGGCAGCTCATGATTCAACGGCAGCAGAGGTTACTCTGACCCACCTAACTCCTACAGGCACAGGAGGAGCCTTTGTCTTGCTGCAAGACTGCTACACACGGAACTACACCCTGCAGAACAGCAAACATCCCTGATTCCCTGATGCGATGCATCCCTCTCTGCTCAAATGGGTCTGATAACTCTGGGGAAAAAAAAGAAAAAAAAAAGATACTTGGGTTCCTGTGTCTCTCCTGGCTATTATCTCCTGCTCCACACTTTCCCCGCCCTGGTCTCACCACCCAGAAATGGTGCGCCCTGCCCTACACTCTATGCTTGTCTCTCCTCAAGCGAAAAAGGCATTGCTACATACAACAGGTGAGCTGCTGTGGATATCTCTCAGGGTGGCAAGTCCTCCCAGCACAGGCCACATCCTGCACCGGTGAGTATTGAGTTTGTCAGTGGCACTATACAGAGTAGCATCAGCCATGCTCATGCCCATGCTTTCCTCCCCAAGGGTACAATTAATGAAGAAGAGATTAACTGTCCAGGTTCAGAAAAGTTCAGGTTGATCTTCACCAGGGTTCTCCCACCACGGGTCCTTCAGGGATGCCCACAATGCCTGGCCAGACAAGCTCACCTTGACTACAGGGCTTAGTATCTCACAATGCCCATGGCAGATTTTCGGCATGGAAAACCTCACTGCCCAGGGCATTACCAAGAAGTTGCTCTTCAAATGAGAGAGACCATTTTTTCCTGCTATCCTCCACTGATCAACTCAGAGGGAAATAAATCTCTGGAAAGAGGTAAAGAACTCACCAGGGTGAGGAGAAACAACACCAGAAGATGACAATGGGGCTTAGTGGCAGGAGGGAGCAGCAGTGAGCAGAGCAAGCAGTCACCGCTGGTGAAAAGCAAGACAGCTCTGTGCGTGCAGGGTCTTCCGACGACATGGTACCTGGCCATGCACAGAGATGTCAAAGCGGATGCCGTACAGTTTCATCAGGCTCCGGTAGGGCCGCTGCTGGGAGTCCCAGTAGTAAGAGGCCGTTCTGTGGGAGACACATTGGACAAGGCTCAGGAAGCCACCACAGTTCTGCACAGGCAGGGTGCGGGAGGAGGACTAGGGAAGGCCTGCCAGAGCCACGTGTATCCCATGGACACTACGTGCCTGTGCACACCTCGTCTCCTCCAGCACATAGGGATGCGGGTGATGCATGTGCTGCCACATCTCCCAAGCTTGGCTTTGGCAGCAGGCACCTGCTCACCACCCAGCTGAGGAGCACGGCGCTGCAGGCAGCTCCCAGAGCAACCACGGCCAGCCACACGTCCCTGCCTTCAGCCAGGTCATGGCTTGTGCACCTCCAAGCAGAGCTCAGTTATGAGGTCCTGAAAATGCCACGGCACTCCGCACCTGACAGACCCTAAGCTGGGTTACCGGGTCCCGTTAGCCCTGCTGCTCTTTTCAGGAAAACCAAGATCTTGAGAGATTGCAGTGTGCTCAGCTTAGGCACCCACGTGGCCACTGTCCTGGCACCCTCACCTGAAATTGTACCTCCTGTCCACAAGGATGAAGGAGTACCGCGGCTGGCACTGGGCAGTGGGCTGATCCAGGTCACAGTCCCACTCAATGCGAATGCTGATGCTTCCTCCCTGCAGCACACCAACACGCATTTTACTCCAGCGACCAGAGATTTGCTGAGCTCTCTACTGCTAAGGTTTTCAGAGATCACAGAGAGTTCAGACCATTCCGTTTGCATTTCAGGGGTCAGTCCAGCCCCTCCCTTACCCACACCCTTGGGAAATTTGCAGTCTTCTTCCATGTTTTAAGAGGAAAAGCACATACCAGCAGTGCGAGATCCCCAAAGGTCTCCCCAGCTGCCTCTACCACGTCGCCGATACGGAACACGGGGCAGGAAGGGTTGAAAAACGGATCGTACGTGCAGCTCTTGAAATAGGTGGGGTCATTGGTTTGCAAAGTATTGCCCCTGAGACAGGAGAGGGAGAGAGCTGTCACGGGTACAGCAGGGTGTGGGAGGCCATGGTGCGCTGCTGTGAGACTGAGAAGGACACCCTTCCACAGGTCCCAGTGTCCCCAAAGAGTGATGCACAGGGGAAATGCTCCTGCTCCAGGGGCACATAGTCATCGCCCTTTGTCAAGCCTAGGTCTGTGTGATGGTGTAGAATAACTGGCTTAGGGAAATCACGCTCGGAGACAGCACCTGCTGGTCGGTGCAGCCTGCCATGCTCCTTCCTCTCCCAGCTCCCCCCCGCCCCCACCTCTGCCTTCATGCTTCTTTCTTCCCCTGGCACGTTGCTCCCATGG
This sequence comes from Cygnus atratus, assembly GCF_013377495.2. Lineage (NCBI taxonomy): Eukaryota > Metazoa > Chordata > Aves > Anseriformes > Anatidae > Cygnus > Cygnus atratus. The sequence continues at coordinate 320,559 of NC_066378.1, forward strand.
TGTCAGGCACCCTGTGAGATGTAATGACCCAGCTCTAGCTCACAGAGCGACAGCAGGGGCAGTTCAGCTACCCAAGCCATTTTTCTTGCCAGAGTAAGGCAGCACTGGGGCTGCATTTTCCTCCCTTCTCTCTCCTCTCTGCCTGTACAACATCCCCCGCAGGCACCAGCCCCCCTCTCCCGCAGCCTTCCTCTCCCAGCGATAAGGGGAGCTGTGCACTCAAGCAGGCAGTCGAGGAAGCGTGCTGCTATAGAGGGTGAAAAACACTGCACCTGCCTATAAGACGAGGGAGGTAGACAACACTGGCTCAGGCTATGCTCAAGACAGGCTAAGGTCTCGTATTTAGATGACTGGTAAATCACAGCTCTAATGACTCCCTCAGCAATACATGCACTTGCAGGGACTAAGATGCAAAAACATGAGGTAAAACGAGGCCTTGGGAATGACTGGCCTTCTCCTGCTCTGCTTGCAGTGCTCTAGACAGGTCAGCAATCCCTCTGGGGCTCCCCATCCCACTGCTCTTACATATGCAAAAACATATGCAGCCAAAGCAACCAGCATTCTCCTGAACACATCACCCTGAACCTTAACCACCCTAGCCACCTGGCCTGTCCCTGATGGCACCATGGCCTCTTGGTACATCTTGCCTGCTCGGCCTCTGGGCAGACAAGCTCAGCATTGAGGCTGGACCATGCTGCAAACACAGTCCCTGCTGAAGGGCATCATACTTACTTGGAGAAGTTAAATTTGGTGAAGTTGACAGTATTTTTTATAAAAAGAGTAAAATTCTCAGCCTCAGCCAGAAGAGGTTTCCTGGAAAACAACCACCAATGAACTCAGTTTTTGCACAGTGGCCAAGACATGTCCCCATTCCCCTTGCTCTACAGTTCCTTCCATGATCCCAGGACTTGGGCTACTATGGACAACTGCAAGCAACGTTCTTGTGTGAAGTCCTCTGGGCTTAAATGACCAGCAGGTCAACGTCACAGTCAAAGACCACCCTGAGCTCGGCTACCTCTGGGCAGGTAGGATCAGGATACCAATTACGCAGACCACAAAGGGCAGCAACCAAAGCACTGCTCTTCAGAGACTGCTCTTGCCACCCGCTGTCCTCTGACCCTATACTGTACCTGGGCAGGGTGTTGTTCTCCACGGGGCACCAGCCATAGATCTCACAGGTGGAATGGGTAGTGTTGAACATCACACATTTTCCAGTTTTTATCCCTAGAAATGAGACAATGTGCATCATTTACTACTCTCTTAATGAAACGTTTTCTCTGCAGCTCCTGAACCACAAAGATGACCCTGGGATCATCTTCAGTGTTTTCCCCATCCAAAAACTTTTCTGTGAAACTCTCCCTTCAAGGCCAGGTGGCTGTTTTACAAAGACAAGAAACTGGGTGCTGCTGCTGACTCAGTGCCTATCCAGCAGTGCCTTTCCTGCCTGGCAGCTGCTGAAGCCACCTACTCCCCGGAGGGAAACAAATTGCAGGGGGTAATCTGGCACACAAAGCTTTGTCAACCAACCTGTCAACCTAAGGCTGAAATATCCCTTTCCTAGCTGAACTCACATGGGTTTCTAATATTAATCAGCATGAAATAAAATCCAGGTTTTATTACAAAAGGAAAACCTGCCGAACACAAAGCACATTGTTTTCAATTCCAGCAGCCAACATCAAAAACAAAGCAACTCTACATTCGCTGCTGACATCAGCTTTTGCCAGAACCATCTGTTCTCCTGGCAGTAACAGGTTTTGTCAAGAATAAATGGTTGGAAAGACCTTCAGTGCACACTTACAAAAGCGCTGGACTTGTGCAGTTAGGCACCTCTGTGAATCTGTTTGTTAACAAGCATGAGGAATTAAAACTTTTTTATTATTACTATTATTTTTAGCGAAACACACAGTACCATTGCCATGAACCACTGGGCTTCCCACGGGACAGTCCACATCTTCTGTGCACATCCCATCTAGCACAGAGGGGCTCTGAGAGAGACAGAACAGAAGTGCTGTTACCCTGCTGCACAGCCAGTTAAGGCCACACAGTCACTTACCCACATTTCTGTGCAGTTGCTCCCGTTTCTCTGTGCGTGTTCCCAACACTTACAGGAGACATCCATCATTTCCAAAACAGCACCCTGGGCAGCCTGCAGGCTGAGGAGGGAGGCATCTCCAAAGGGCAATCCTTTCTGCCTGTCTGGGGTGCTCAGCGCTTCTGCCTTGGCAGCAGGGGAAGCCTTGGGGGCTAGCTCAGACCTCTTGGCTAGAACTGGGAACAAGCACAGTCGGGTTTGGGAAGACCTTCTTTGGGCAGAACCTAGAGTATTTTGTAAAGCACCACCACAGTACCACAGTTCCCCCAGGGATGGGATGAAGAGTCCTCAAATACAGCGTAAGAAGCTTTACAGCAGAGACTGAAAGCTTCACCCCTACTCAGAACCTGCTTGACTGTTAGGAGCAGCAACAAGCTCCTATTCAAACAGAGATGATGGCAGGTAGGGGAATACAGGAAACTGCCCTTCCCCAGCCACTGCCTGACCATCGCAGGAACCACCAGCCCATCAGAGATGCACCTCCCCATGCCCAGAGACCCAAAGACAGGTGGGGAAACCCCAATTACAGAGACAGAAGAAGCAGTCCTCTGCCCAGGCCCCTCCCAGGGCTGTCCCTGGAAAGCCTCAGCCCCATAGTACAAAGCTCATTATGAGAAGTCAAGAGGAGCGGCAATCTGAAGCGCCTTTGGGACTGAGAGGGGACACTGCCTTGAGGGTATGGGAATCATTATGGGATGCAGAAGAGCATTTGGGGATTGTGCAGGACTTCCTATGGGATGTTTAGAGGAAGAAGAAAAAGCAGGGAAAGGGACGGACCTAGGTGATTTGAGAAAGAACAAACATTGGAAAACAGAGATATAAGAATGGTAACAACTGGTGTCATGTAAAGAGGAGGCTGGTCAGTACGCGTGTCCGGCCATGCCCTGCACCTGATCAGCACTGTCCCATCTTCACATTAAACTCCATTTCTGGCTGTTTTCTTGAGTGAGGGGCTCTATTCTGCGTGCATGTGTGTGTATGGGGGTCGGAGTGCCAGCAGCTCAAGTGGGACCACAGCTCAGAGGGGCCCGCGTGCCTGGGGCGTACCAGCTGCAGCAAGTGCAGGTGTGCAAGGGAACGTGTGCTCCACAGCAAACGTTGGGCCAGACATGCCAACAAGGAGGTGAGCTGGCCTGGGAGCAAGGCCTCAGAAGGAATGCTCACTGGAGGGATCCTGACCAACTGCTGCAGAGAGGTGCCTGCCAGGTTTGTGCCTCCCATGCCCATGGGCTCGAGGGACCCACATGAAAGGCTGTAATAAAGACATGCTCGTAACAGTACTTTGTCTTCCTCAATCTGATTCAGATGTCCAGCAGAACCTATACAACCAACGTTTATACAACATATACAACCAACATTTGCAGATGAGCATTTCAGTCCCTTTTGAAGTCCAGAAAATAAGAAACATGCCACGTGCTCCTTGTCAGACACAGACACTTCTGGTTGTTCAGGGCATGCAAGTTGCAAACCTTGGAAGAAATTTTTATACTGAAGTCTGTGAGGATGCAACAGAAAACCTACAGAAAGCCTGGCCAAGGTTTCAACATGCATCCTCTACTACCTTCTTGTGGAAGTCAGCCTTGAAAATCTATTGGCATTCTCCATAGGCATGATCAGAACAAGGTTACATGTACTGCAAGTATGCACTGTGAGAGAAGCAGAGATCTAGCCTCAGTTAAAAGCCATCATGGGGCCCTGGATCTGTGCTCCTAAATCTCTCTAGACTGTGGCTGCATCTTAGTTGTGAAACAGTCTTGGGAAAATTACAAGTAACATTTTTCTAGGAATCTACCTAAGAACTGCAGGTTTGGGACAGGACAGGAACATGAGCTCACTAGCATTTAGAACAGCCTCGATGACAAGCAGGTAACAACTGCACTTTTTCAGGAGACATCCCCCAAGGTGGTCACAGCAGAGCTCAGCTTCTACGCTCAGGTGTTGCTCAGAGTTCACAGCATTTTTGTTCCTGGGACAAAAGTGATTTCAGAAAGGGGCGGAAATGCTTGTGTGAACAGCTGAGACCTGCTGTGCATAAACTGTTGAAACTTCAGAGCTGAAAGGTTAAATAAAAAATAAATATTCTTGGGTAGAGAATAACTTTACTCTTAATCTTTATCAGAAACAATTGCTGATTCCCAGCCCTCAACAGCTGTACAGCCACACACTGGGGCCAGGAAGCAAAGCAAATCTTGAGAGAGCAAACCACCAGTAGCATCAGGTGTGAGCAAACAGGGATGAGGCTTCTCCCCAAAATCTAACAACCATCTCATCCTGACGACACGGTCCTCCATCACCTGGGACAACGTGACACTCACAAGCATCCGGTGCTGTAAGAGCTGAGCACAACTAGATGTGCTAAACACCACAATCTATGTGAAATGTTCCTTTAGCCTCAGAGCTTGCATCTGGACAAGGCTGACTAATGCCTTCTAGCTCTAAGGCTATTTTGGTCGTCTTCCTTAACCTTCAGAGCTCCTTGTAAAGAGAAGCAGAGAGTTTTCAGTCACTCAAAGTATTGGAGATCAGTACGGAATGCTCTCCCTAGGAGATATGCCACTGCTCAGCCACAGGTCTGAGCTCAGCACAGACATCACCTGCTAAAACAACCTCACCTGTGTTAGGCTGCTGGCTCCGACTTCAGCATAAGTTCCCTTTTGTTTCACAACTTGGGTAGTGCCAAGAACAAAATCACCCAGTAATGCGCACATGAAGCCAAATGCTTATCAGTCAATCAGAACACACCTTTGTATTAATTTGCCCTGCATCCAGCTGGACCTGCTCCCTGGTCTGCCAGCACAGAGTACTTTGGTAATTAAACTTTGCAGGAGGATCTGAATATTCTCAAAAGCTGCCACTGCTACATCTTCAAAACTTTCCAAAAAGACATTTCAGCTACAGCCTGAAAACCAGGACTGAGAAGCTACTGGAGAGAGAGCAACGCAGGGTGAAGGCTCTCACAGGCATCCAGACATGCAACAACAAGATTAAACGCTCTGCTGTCTACTTGGCTGGCTGACTGGAAAAATGAGCATCCAGAAATGCCAGTGACCACCCATGCCAAAGCTCTGAAACACTCTACGGCACACGTTTTCCTCTGAGGACATCCCTGCAGCTATCAATACTTCAGGAATTCTCAACACGCTAAAGGATGACCATTTTCCCCAGCCTGAAAATGGGGTTGCTTCTCCTCTTCTGCAGTCTGTGGACTGTGTTCAAGTAGAGCCTGCCTGGGAACCTGCAGCACGGGGTGAACCAGGAAGCAGGATCGAGCTGGGCGCCGCACAGAAGCCCACAGCAAAAGCCAAGAGAACCATTAGGACAAACGGTGCTTGGCTCTGGCACAAGGGGACAGCGATGGCTTAGCTTAAAGAACATTTGCTCCTGTCTACCAAACAGGGTCCAGTCTGGGAGAGCTGGCCGGTCTGAATCCAGCCTTATTGGGAAGATTTCTCTCACAAAATATATACCACTGAGTGACTGTTGATTGGGAAACCACCTAGCCCTTGTGTTCCATTCCTCCTAAAAACAGGACACTATGATGAATAGATACTAGCACTGCAGTAGGGAGTTATAAAGGAAACAGAGGTGTCCATGGAGTATGTGTTCAAAAGTATCACAGAAAACAGCAGAAGAGAGGTAAGAGAAGCAAGTCTTCACAGCGAGTGAAGAAGTCAAGGATATACGTGACCGCAGGAAGTACATGGGTAACAGAAAAGTATTAGCCGAGGCTGGAGTGATGAGGTTGCTGATGCTAGGCACAGTGCAAATATGGAATAAGAGTGAGGCAATGCAACTTAACCTCCCCAGCACATCCCATGTCTGAGGACAGCAGAAAGCCTGTAAAAATCATATAGCGTCACCAACCTTCAAGAAGCCCAGACAGCTGTGGAGGACCCAACAGACTATGTCCCTCGTCCTTCTGGTCACAAGTGATTCTGGCTGGACCGCTCAGTTACGTGGCTTGGTTCATGCAGGTATGCGAGTGAGCGCAAACAAGCGAGTGAAATTTGGAGCAACTAGAATGTGGGAAATCAGCCGCGATTGTCCCTTTTCCATTCTGTTTGGTCTTGCACTGGGGATCGCTGCAGAGCTCCCGCACAGCCACAGAGCAGCAGCAGCACCACCGACAGGTTTTACACATCGACCCCACTGCAGGCCTAGGCTAACCAACAGCGCGGCTTATTTACCTCGGGACAGGTGCCTTGGGCTTGCTTGGCTGTGGCAATGAAGTTGGTCACCAGAAAGAGCACGTTTTCTCCCTAGGAGGCAAGAAGACGTCTTCAGCGCTGCGTTGACACTGCTCCGTTTTCCAGAAGGCGTCTCGCTTCGGAGGTCGCAATCTTTGCCGGCAGCAGAGCTGCCCCCTTCACGGGGCCCTTACCACAGCGTCGCACGCTCGCCCCGGACCCGCCGGGCCGCTGCGGGAGGAGCGGCCGCGACCCCCCCGGGGCCGGGGCCGGGGCCCGCCGCCTACCTGAGGTGGGCTCGCGTAATCGGCCGCGTCCCAGAGCCGGCTGCGCGCGTCCTTCGCCCGGGTGACCGAAACCCCCTTCAGCTTGGTGATGACCGAGACGTGGGGGGCCGCGTCCGTGTCCTGGTAGCCCCTCCGCACCACGAGCACCCACCTGGGGACGGGCGGCACGGCAGGCGCGGCGCGGTGAGCCCGGCCCGGCCGTCCCGGGAAGGGTGGGGGGGAGCCGCGGCGGGCCAGGCGCCCTACCCGAGCAGGTAGCCCAGGACGGCGAGCTGCAGCAGGCGGTGCAGCAGCCCCACCCGCCGGTTCCGCGTCAGCGCGAACTTCTCCGTCTTGTAGTCGAGCAGCCCGCCGCACAGCGCGGCCGCCGCCGCCGCCATGGCAGCAGCGCGGGGCCCGGCCGCGGCTCCCGAGATGGCGGCGGGGGGACCGGGGGGGGCGGCGGAGGAGCTCGCGGGCACCGCCGAGGCGCCCGGTGAAGGGCTCCGCGCCTCCCTCTGCCCCGCAGGCCCGGAGGCCGCCCCCGGCGTGGCGGGAGGGAGCTCGTACCTGGCGGCGTGCCGGGCCTGCGGCGTCAGCCCGGCCTCCTGCCTCCTGCGGCGGCCGCGGGGCCCCGCCATCCCCCTGCGGCACCGCGGGCTGGGCCCGCGGGTGAGGGGCGCCCGCCGTGGGCCGGGGGTGGTCCGCGCCCTCCGCCCTCGCCCCGTTACCCCCCCTTCCCGATACCCCTCCCGTTATCTCTTCCCGCTATCCCCCCTTCCCGCTATCCCCCCTTCCTGTTATCTCTTCCCGCTATCCCCCCTTCCCGTTATCACCCCTCCCCGTTATCCCCCCTCCCCGTTATCCCCCCTCCCCGTTATCCCCCCTCCCCCGTTTGGCACCTGGGTTTGGGGAGCAGTGGCAGTGGTGGGGCTCAGAGCAGGAGGGCATCTCCTTCCCGGGACCTGGAGGGTGAGATGTGCAAATACCGCTTTAGCACGCTTCCCTTTGGATTGAGAACTTTGCCTGGGAGTGTGTAGTCTCCCCTGGGGTGTCCTGCATTTTATAACTCAAACCTCAGCATTTTAAAGAATCATGGAATCCTTGAATGCTTTGGGTTGGAAGGGACCTTACAGGTCATTGAGTTCCAACCCCCCTGCCATGGGCAGGGACACCTCAAAGCCCCATCCAGCCTGGCCTTGAACACTTCCAGGGATGGGACATCCACAGCTTCTCTGGGCAGCCTGTTCCAGTGTCTCAAAAGAAGAAATTACAATCATTTTTAAGTGTGCACATTGGTTCTTGTTGGCCACGTCTACTGATGAAAGCCGCTTTCAGGGTGCATGGCATTTTAGTCATTCGGACCACAAAAAGGGCACAGCCTTTCATAGTGATTTTTGATAAATCCATTTGCTCTGTTAAGTTTATTTCATCTGCAACAGTTCTGAGTCTCCGTCTAGTTCATTTCTTGTGTCTGATACCCAGGGCTGGAGAACGTAACTTGAGTAATCACAAGGTCATTGCAACACTTCTGTTTAATTCTAGGGATTTTTTTTGAAATGAAGAATTTCCCTTGATATTGGCTGCATCCAAGCTTCTTACGTGTAGAGGTCAGGAGTCAGAGCAGCCTGCGGTAACCAAACGGGGTGCTCGTACTGGCTGTGCACACAGGCTGCCAGGTAGAAGTGATGTCCAGAAAGGCACACTGTCAGGCACAGGGGCTAGAGTGTTTTCCTCTACATCATGAATATTGTCAGTAGAAGCATTTTTCCTGATTTTTGTGGAAGGAGGTATTAATTCACAATTGACAAGATAAATGAAATCTCTTCAATGTAAACCATATTCAGCATTTGCTTTTCCGGTCTATTTTTAAATTATTTTGGAAGGGAGATCTTTTTCCAAATCCTGTTGGTTGCTTTGTGAAATCCCTCCGATCCGTGCCAGGCTAAGAGCTGAAACAGGAAAGCTCACCAGAGCTTTGGGAACCTGGTGAAACCGTAAATGACCCACTGTGAGGTTTTTGTTGCAGGGTGCCAAGGCCTTAGCTCTTTCCTTGGTGGCTGATACCTCTATCATCAAGTTAGACCTGGGTGACAACTGGCTGCTGGGAGAAGGGGCAGCTGCAATTGCAGAGATGCTGAAAGAAAACTGCTACATTTCAGGTTTGTATTATCCTTCCTGCTGTTCTCTGGTGCATCTGTTCCTGCTTTGCTGTAGAGGAGGAAATTGTGTTGGCTTTGTGAATTTAGCCAATCCCACTATATTGGTGACTGCTTTTGTGAAACACATAAGGGAATTGGGGTGCTCTTTGAACAGTGAGTGTTTAAAACTGTGGTGCTTTCTCACTTTTCTCCATCTGTATCTGTGGATCTGTATCTGTCTTTATTTTTGTGAAGTTATGATTTCATTACGTGAAGTTATGATTTAACTGACTGGAATCAGCTCAGTCCTGCTCTTCCTGCAAAGAGTTATCAGGAGAAAGAGCAAATTTTTGCTTTGGTTGTGGATCAAAGGCATGCACCTGAAATTTAGACCATTCAGAGGTTATAGTTAGTAATGGTTAGGGCTTTGTAAGTAGAATTTGCAGGATTGCCATCTAGGAAGACAGCTTCTAAGTAGGGACAGGTGAAAGAGAAGCACATCTATACTGAATCTCAAGCCTTTGTTCAGGCAGCAGCACTCATCTGCTCTTCCCAGAGACCCTTCATGTCTAATAATTCTGTAGTAATTTGGGAGCAAAAGCAGAGCACTGCTTCCTCATAGTTAAGTCTCATTTGGGTAGTGTTGTGTCTAGAGATCTTGTTTTCAGTCCCTGCTTTTCCAGGGTCAGTATTCCCGCCTTTCATAAGTTAAGTAGCCACTCGCAGTTAAACATATGGCCAGGGAAGAGGGTTCTGTGCCAGCTCTGCACTTCCGACTCATTCCGTGTTCATGTGTGGAACTTGAATGAGGGCTATTTCTTAGGGACAGGTTGTGAACTGAAAAATGAAGTTCTGTTTTTCCTGTTAAAATACTGCGTTAGACCAGTTTTCATCATTCTTACTTTCTGAGTCTGACACTACTGCCATTAAAGCGTAGAGGTCAGGCACCTTCCTGACAACTGTTATGGTATGATTTAATGATCTGATAATGTTTTTTTCTTTCCTCAGCTGTCGATTTATCTGACAACAAATTGGGCATTGAGGGAGCTAAGGCCTTTTCTGCTATGCTTCTAGAAAATAATACAATTGTGTCCCTCCAGCTCTCAGGAAATGAATTTGATGACCATGCAGCGAAGTATTTAGCAGATGCCATCACAGCAAACAGCAAAGTGGAAATTCTTGATCTGAGTTACAACATGTTTGGTGATAAAGCAGGTAAAGTGCTGTCTGCATACCTCGCATATAGAGGGATGCTACAGAAGTTACCAGTGCAGCTTAATGAGTTGCTTGCTTGCCTCAGACCTTTGGGGAGCAGGGTTGGTTAATACTTTCAGTTTATTGGAAAGTGTTTTTGGCTCTTCATAGGCAAAACCTATGTCAACCTGTGAAGGCGTGTTTATTTTCATTCTCTGTGATTTCTTACAACATTTCAAGCGTTCCCTGTTCTACCTCTTTTCCTTGTTTCTACTAGTTTCCAAATTCTGAAACTTTCTTTCACTGAACTATTTGCTTTTTTTCTTGATCATTATTTCAGTTCCACTTTCACAGATGTATAAAACCCATAATAAGAACAGAAAACAGTCAGCAGAGATGAGTTTGCCTTCTAGCGTAGCTCCCTGTCATTGAGGGGTGGTTGCAGATGCCAAGGGAAAGGTGTGAGAGTCAAGCAGGTAGGCATGCTTCCCTGGTACTCTGCCACCTTTGACAACTTGTGGTTTTGGGAGTTCCTTTGCCAGTGACTTTAGCTATTTCTTTTCCATTTTCCTGTTCTCCTGTGAGTGTGTGCCTTCCCCACACCTCAGCCTTGTTAATGCATATTGCTCTTTGTCTTTGGCTTCTGATTTTTAAGCGTGCTGTTATTTAATCAGTACACCTTGCATTCACAGTGCTCCTATGATGCTCTGTGATGTGAGGAAGCCCAGCTATTGCTCTTTCATCCTTAGTCTGTACTGGTTTCACCAGGCTCACTTGTGCTGGGCTGAACTCTCCTATCCTTTCTTCCCAACTGTTCACTTGTGCAGAACATTCCTCATGATGTCATTGCTAATTCTTAACTCTTCAACCTTGATGCTCGTTCACTTTTTGCATTTGCTGACACATGCTTCATTTTCTTTATCTGTGGCTGCCCTTAGACAACCCCAGCCATGTGTTCTGCTACGATTTCCAGGCCGAATATTCACAAATCCTCTCCCTACTCCTGGTTTCACCCTGCAGTTTTGCGCCAAATCACTCCACCTCCAACTCTGTCTGTGATGGATACATGCTTGAAAATGGAGAAACTGAATTGCTGCTCTCCCATGCCACATCCCATGCAGTCTGTCAGATCCTTGTTCTTCCTCCCCAAACCTGGTTGTGTTTTTTGTGAAAAACCCACCACGTTCTCTCCACCTACTGCTTTACAATCCTGTATCTACTGCTTTACAATCATGTATCATCACACATCTCACCTGCTATAGTCTCCTTGAAGATCCTCCATGTCTTCATTAGGCTTCTTCAGCTCACAAGAGAGGAAACAATCATAATCCTCATCTCTTCTGGTCACTGGGAAGACACCAGCTTTTCACTTGGGTTCTTTTCAGGTGTTTTTGTTTGTTTGTTTGTTTTTTCCTTCTCATTACCTTGAAGGCTGCAATGGCTGCTTTTCTCTCCACTCCTGCTGTCCATTCTGCTGACCTCCTGCTGCCTTTACAGTCAAACAGCTCTCCTGTCTTTTGGTCTTCAGGCATGGCCATGGCTTCCATTTCTTCTGTGCTTGTTGCTGACCTCATTTCTTTCCTGCTCCATCAGACGCTTGCAGAGTATTTGCTAAGAAAGTCTCTTCAGATTTCAGAGCTCTGGGTGTGGTTAGAGAACAGAGGTGGCTTCTCTGTCACCCCTTGGCTGGAGGCCAGAGCTCGGGAAGCACCAGAGGCTGTGGGAGGTTACCTGTTACTTGGTTTCAGCTTTCGGAGTCACATCAGGCTGGAGAATGGGCTTGTGCAGTCAGCTCTTGGAGCATGAGCAGAAGAAGATCCTGGCTGTTACATGGGGATTGGATTTTTTCTTCACAGGCTACATTTGCAGCTTGTAGTCAGAGAACGCATTCACTTTATTGCCTGACAGCTTCTGCTTTGTGTCTATGGTAAACAAGGTATAAAAGAAAAGAATATGTTCTAGTTCTAATTGCCTGCCCAGAGGTAATACAGACAGTTGCAGAGATATACCTAACCTGACTCAAGCTTCCTGCTTTGCAAAGCAGCTAATTAGTTTAACTTTTAAACTGTTCGGCATCATATATTTTTCTTAAGGTGAAGTTCTTGGAATGGCAATAGCAGAAAACATTGGACTAAAGGAACTTAAAATCAGCTGGAACCATTTCCATAGCGAAGGGGCAGCTGCTTTGGCCAAAGGCTTGGGGGTAGGAAATGGATTTCACTCCTGTTTTTAAATTCTGAAATCTCACACGAAGCTTTATCTGTTTTAATAAGTGTGAATTTCATCATGTGCTGTTTGCATTTTGCTCTTGTCTGTCTACCGGCCATCTCTGATCTGGGATCATACACACCTTGAAATTAAGGGAGTAAAATTATCCATTGTTTGTTGACATATTACATTTCCATTTCTCTATTTCTATTTCTTTCCCTTTTTAGAGTAAAAATTACTATAATGAATGTTTTGAATTGTTTCATTGCACTTCTGATTCATAAATCAATACTGAAATTGTTTTTCAATCAATATACAGTTTTATTCTACTAAAAGAGAGTAGTTTCTCATTAAAATAAGAAACAGTTCTTCTAATCTCTTAGGCTGAAAGGGGCCATTAAAGTAATTTAATAATACATATCACAAGTGCCATCCAAGGACTAGTGCAGCAATCCTCCAACTGCTGTTTGGACAGTAGAAGGGATAGTAGTCCGCAGAAATAGTCTGTTCGAGCTTGCATCAAGCAACAGGGAAATTTTAAGATTTTAAGTTGTATGATTATTTCAAACTACAGGCAAACATATTCCTCAAGGTGCTGGATGTTTCCTACAATGGTTTTGACAACAGTGGAGCAGCTGCCTTGGGGGAGGCTCTTAAAACCAACAATGTACTGGAAGAGCTCAACATTAGGTGAGTCTGACTCTGGTCCCACTCCACATTTTCTCCCATTTTGCGCTGAGATCAAATGTGGTGAGCAAAGCCTGCAGCAGCCATTGGGATCTCCTACCCCAGAGAGTAGCAGGTGTGTAAGGCAGGAGGAACACCACAAAATACGAGTGCTGCTGGTCTCATCCCAAATGCCAATTCCTATCCTTAAACTTGGGGTGCAATAAGATCTGATCTGTGTTACTTTTTCTGCCATCTCCCGGTTGCATATTCCTTGGGAACAGTTCTGCATCAGCCTTGCAGTCCAAAGCCAGGCGACACTTTAAGAAGAGATTGGTATGAGAGGCAAAGGATGGGATCAAAGTTGCCTTGGTTTACAACAACAAAGAAAAGAATGCTGTAACTGGTAAAGGGGCCTTGATGAGACAGTTGATCAGTTATGAAAAAACAGCTTGCTAGAACCTGCAGAAATGAGGCTTAAGAGCATGAGAGAAAAATCTCACGCTTGGAGCAGGAACTGGACCATTGCCTCTGTTCAGCACATGACCTGTAGGCAGGCATGCTTAGGACTGGATTGCTTGTGAAACAGCAATGGAAGCCAGGCAGCCAAGAAGCTGAGATCTCAACAAGTTCACAGTCATTAATATGACAGGTGGAAGTTGTCCCAGGGAAGGAAAAAAAAAAAAAGAGGAGACAAAGATGGTAAGAGGAAGGCTGTGGTGCAAGCTTGTGTATCTGTGGAGAATTTAATCTCATTAGAAATGATTCTGGGTGACAATAACATGACGGAGGAAGGCTGGAGCAGGAGGAACTGTGCAGAGTATCAAACCCTGCAGATGGGTTGACAGTTAACCATTTTGCGAGAGCATAAGGTTAGCAGGCATTTCCAGGCTCCTGGAAAGTAAAGAATATCTGATTTAATGAGCCATGAGTGAATTGGCCTGACTGATGAAACTGCAATGTCTGTGATAATGCACCTGGGCTCTTTGTACAGACTGCTCTGACCAGGAAGGTGCCTACAACTCTTAGCACAAGATCTGTGCCTGTACTCATACCTGTCGCCAAGAGGACACATGTAGGGCTGCTTGGCATGAGCACCTGAATGCTCCTCAGTCTAAGCAGGGTGCGTATCTTCAGCTTACAGCGCTGGAAGAATAAATTAGCTCTTTGCCTTACACTGTTTAGGTGTGTGGGAAACTCCCGCTACAACTGGTGGTGCAGCAGAACAGACTTTTGTCCTCTAGATGAGACTTCAGAAAGCAAAGGCCACTGGTATTTCTAAGCACTTAAGTTTTACTAAATCACAGAATCACGGGATGTGGGGAAGGAGCATTTGGGGATTGTACAAGTCCTGTTATGGGATGTTTAGGAGAGAAACCAAAGGCAATCAAAGGGATCCAGGTGGTTTGGGGAGGAGCAAGCATCGAAGAAAGAGGGACAAAGTATGAATATTGATTTTCTGTCTCTGTTGGTCTGTGTGCCCAGCCATGCACATATATGTTGCATATTTTGCGTATATTGCTTTGACACAGTCCCACATGACATCCTGGTCTCCAGATTGGAGAGATATGGTTTTGATGGATGGACTGTTCAGTGGATAAGTAGTTGGCTTGAAGGTCGCACCCAGAGAGTGGTGATCAATGGATCTATGTCCAAGTGGAGGCCAGTGATGAGTGGTGTACAAGTGGTGTTCAAGACCAGGTTGGAGGAGGCCCTGGGCAACCTGATCTAGTGGGTGGCATCGCTGTCCATGGCAGGGGGATTGGAACTAGATGATCTTTAAGGTCCCTTCCAACTTAGACCATTCTATGATTCTATACGTTTGTGTATTTGCCTGTTGGAAATACATGGTGAGCCTCACTACTAGTTGAACCTGGGGACATGGAGCTGTGACAGCTGTGCCTCTATCAGTCTGCTGGATTTGGTAACTCCTCGCCAGTTCCAGCCTCCCAATACAGTTATTTACTTGGATCATCTCAGTGTGTGAAGCATTCCTTTTATCTGTTTTTAGCAATAATCGTATTTCAGTGGAAGGAGCTCTGCGATTTGCAGTTGGCCTGAAAGAAAACAAGACTCTAAAGACTCTTAACGTAAGTAACTTTCCTAGGAAGGTATTCGAGCCTCTTATGTGTGTTTAAGTGTCACTGATGCATGCATGTCCTGACTTGGAACCTCTTAGAGCAAACCCTCAGCAAAATCAGGGAGCCACTTGCCCCAGCCTGTCTCCTCCCGTGGTTCCCTGCAGTACGCTCATTGAGACAGAGCGCTTGTATCCAGAAGTTTCTTCTGTGAACAGAGATTTCTGTGAGCTTACTACTGTATGAACCACAGCCTGTCCTGCCACATTCAAGCATTGTCAGTGTCCTTTCTCTGCAGCAGTAGTGTGCAGCTGGGTGTGATGATCAACGCCAGGATGGCTGCTTGAGAGCCCTTCTACCACTGTACTCCTTGCCTTTGCCTGCTGTTTGGGCAGTTCTGAGGGAGTACTGCATGGTAGTGACCTGTCTTCACAGACATTTCTTGGCCGTAAAGCCCATCCCTACATCTCTCTTCTTCCTCATACTGGTATGTCACCCATTGGGGACCACTGGTACCATTAAAGATCATACAGGAAATCTTGGTGTCCCAACTTGAGCTGTGCCACAGGACCAGCAGCAAGGCTATGCTGATGTGGGGGCTCCTGGGTGGCCCGTTCCCATGGCTGTGGCTATCATTCCTCTGTGCATTGCAACACCTTTCTGTTCAAGGGTGGACTCCTGTGGATGTCTGTGTTCAACTACAAGCCATTTCTGCAGCCTGTGCTCTTTGAGATATGCAGCTCATGTCTCTTGACCTCTGGCCGTGAGGAGGCTTTTAATGTGTGACTGATGGTTGGCTGTTGCTGTAGGAAGGTGGCAGTTTTGTGCTAGCACAGCTTGAAGAGACAAGCTGAAACTTCCATGATGACAAAGAAAAACGTTAGGGAGGAGAAGAGATGTCATATATCCTGTCGCTGTTTCTTTTCAGATGATCAGAAATCCCATGCAGAGTGAAGGCTGCTGTGGGGTCCTCAAAGCTCTACAGGCAAATTCTGGCACCGGTGTGGAGATCCTGGATCTGCCAGTAAGTGTTACACCAGAAAGAAGAGGGAGGGGAGGGAAGAGGTTGCACGTGCAGTATGGGAATGACAAAGTGCTGCCAGAGGGATTCTAGCTCTGGCATTGTTGTAGGCCAGTGAGGACTGGGAGTGGCCCCCACGTTGGAAGCATGGACACATTTGTATGTGCCTAGGCCCCACTTAGCGTGTGTGTGTAGCAAAATGAGGTGCATGAGTGCACCAAACTGGGCATTACTTAGTGCTTTGGGCAGCAGGAGCGTGTGACAGAAGCAGGGCTCACCTCTCAGCACAAAGGTGGGAGAAATCTGACCTTTGAATTCAGAAGTTCCCTGAGAAACTTGAGCTCTGTTTACTCTGATGATGCAAATAGTTTTGGAGGCATTTCTGTTCTATTTTTCATGAAGCTAAATGACCCTTATATTGCACAAGAACCTCATTTGTGCTAGATCTGAGAAGACTGTCACCAGGTAGGTGTCAGCACAAGACATCTCATGTACTCTACCAGAGAGCATCAATTCTGGAATAGAGGCCTTCTCTCAGACTGGTAGCTGCTTAATGCCCTTAGGATCAATTAGTTAGCAAGTACTTATAATTTCTAAAAAGAGGAGATAGTTACTCAGTTGTTCATTGAGAAGGGATTTGTTTTGCCTAAATCATGTACAATATAGTTGACAACATCTGAGGTAAATATATGAGAGCTGTTCATGTGTAGGTCTGCTTTAGGATGGGAAGACTTGCACCTTAACTCTGCTGACTCTATCGACTGTATCACTGTGGGCTACACAGTCTGTGATGGTGAGCTCAGGGGAAATGTTTTCCCTGCAGTCACCTGCACTTAATCATTACAGTCAGGTTACCTCTGTAACTGTTTCCATCAGGTGGATCATGTCCTTCATCAAGAAGGACATCCCTTTGCTATGAACAATCCATATGTCTGCCTTGCAGAGACCTGATGATCCCTGAAATGTTGACCCTTCCTCTGTTGTTCAATAGCTGTCCTTTGTACCTCCTTCTTTCCATTTTTTTAAACTTCTTTCTGTAAACCATTATGCTGAACTTAATGCTTATCCTGGCATTATTCTGACTTTCTCTCCAGATTTTTTTTTTGGGGGGGGAGGGCAGGGGAAGAGGGTTGGACAGGGTATTTCCCACCATTATCTGCCTTAGTTCATTGTCTTTCAGTAGTGCTGTGAGGAGCTTGCACCCATATCTTTCGTTGATTCCTGTGCTGCTTCCATCATCAGCTTAGCTCTTCTGCTTCTTGCCAGAGAAGGGGACCAGGATCCTGCTGCTCAAATTTCATACCTACCCATAATGTGGTAGTGTTGGCTAACAGTCTCAGATCTCACAAGCTTGTAGTAGAATTTTGTATTTGGGTTGAGAGAGCACAGAATATGTTGCAATATCTTTTTATTTTATTTTATTTTATTTTATTATTTTTTTTCCTGAGGGATGGTAAATCATAACATGCACTTGCTTACCTGCATTGATTTTCCCCTCTAGGACATACCTGTGAGCAAAGAGTTTGCAGAGCTGCGTGATGCTGTGAAAATACTTTTTCCAAATCTACTTCTCAGGCATGGTGGAAACACAAAGTTGCAGAGGAAAAGTCAGTTGAAGGCTGAGCTTCAGACTCAGCTGAAAGTGGAGGGTAATTCCCAAAATTCAGTGGCTTAACGTGAGTCTCTTTGGGACTGCTTTAGCACTTCAGCCGAACATCCCAGTACCGCTAACCAAACCTGTGACACAGGAATGCCCTGGGGTAGTGCTGAAGGCAGAATCTGTGGAATTATTGGCTACTTCACCATGGCTGTCACTTGGAACTTTTTGTATCTGTTTACTTTAACAGTTCTACTGTGTCCAGCTCTGCGTCTCTTCTAGCACATGCAAGAACATCTCCATGGATGAGACTCCATGGCTCCTTTTTGCATAGAAACATTTATCATCTTAACATCTATCTTTCTGCATAGAGACATTTGTCTGGAGCAGTTGGCGGAACACAGTGTGCCACAGCTGCTGCTTGTGGCTGCTGTTGTTTAGATCCACGGCCCACTGCAGTGGGGTCTGCACAGCTCAAGAGTGCGGTGCGCTTCCGTAGCAAGTAAAGTCCTATTCAGAGATGTGCTGTGAACAGATGCTTTCTGTCTTAGGCTTGTTCTCCTGCTATACAGCCAGGATTGCTTTTGCTGAATTGGCTGTCAGATGCTCTGGTGACTCATTTTCAGCTGCCTCCTACTACAGTTCCTTAGCCTTATGAAGAGCCCATACTCTCCAGGGTAAAGACCCTGTCCTAGGTCACGACTGGCATTGTTATTTCCTGGATGCGGGCTGTTGCTTTTTTCAGTGTTATAAGGGATGGATGCCACAAGCTGATGCACCCAGCAGTAATTCAGCAGTGACAGCAGCACATGGGCTGTAACTCTTTTCCCTTCCCTGGAATGTTTTGTCCTCACTCGGCAGCATCCAGTATATAGCCCAGTGGATACTTCCTTTGCTGCCTGGGACACCACTGGTATGGCACTGTGTTTGGGGTGGCAGGGATGGGTTGTGAGTGCCTTCAGGAGCAGCGTGTGGTGGGACAAGAGTCACATGGTCATGCAGTTAAGCTGGGCTTAACTCTCCCTCTCCTGGCCTCCATGAGAAGTGGTTTCCTGCAGCAATTTCTGGCAGCCTAGGAGAGAGAGTTGCTGCGTCCAGTCACACAAAAACATCTGGATGTCTGGCTTGGGCTGGAGGTGCAGGTGGCTCTGCCCTGCAGTCACAGGGCAGCAAACCCCAGCAGTGTTCAGTGCCACCTTACCCTACTTACGGCTGTACAGCCACATACATTATAATTGTCTTCCTAATTTCCTGAAGGTTTGCAGGCACTGTTGGCAGAGTGTGTGCACCAGTGCTGGCTTTATTTGTGTCTCCAGCTAGGCAAGCCTTGTCTGTCCCAAGGTGTGTTTAGGTTTTGGTTTTCTCTGCAGCTAACAGGCTGACCGATGAGGTTCAAGGCAGTGCTCTCCTGGAGGGGAGCAGTGACACCTCCCTGAGAAGGCAGCTCACTAGGGCAGGGGCTGGAACTCAAGACTCTTCTGCCAGCCTCATCCCAGAGTAGCTGCCTGGTGCCGTGTTTTGCTTTATGCTTTTTTCCCTAGAACAGAAGCATTATAATCACCTCACTCACTTTTGTATTTCATTCACATTCAGGAATGTGCCTACCAGTGAAATTTCACTTAGTGTTATTTCTCAGTTGAAGATGAGTTTTAACCTTTTTATCTGGAAATATCTCTATGCTATTGTGATTTGCCTAATGGAAATTGTCCTATACATGTACAAATTATTTTACATTTATGTATGTAATACATAACACCTGTGCCTTGGACTCATAAACTGTTCACACCACTTGGAGAGGTCTCTTGCATGTTTTAAGTTCTGTAAATATTGTTTGTTTCTAGAAAATTTATAACTATCCTGGCACTCCCTCAAGATTAAAATTCCATGTATTGAATTAGGCATCATTTAGTGTTTCTCTTACCTCCTTTCCACCTAGCCATTTTTATACTCTCCAAAAGAGAGATGCAAGTTAAAATAATATAAAAAAAAAACAAAACACATGGTAGGTAAAGAATTCTTATATGCCAATTTCTTTCCCATTTACCAGGTGGTGTAACAAGAGAAGATCCGCTAAAAAAACTCAGGTAGCAGTTCAGTGCCTTTATAGTACAACAACAGCACTGCTGCCTTTTTGTAACCTCCTGACCCCATCAAAGCACAGAGGTTACAGAAATCCATATTAATGGGCATTAATGATAGCTCCTCCTTAATTCTTGAGCAGCTTTTATTTTGATTAGTGTCTGTTTGCTGCCTTGAATCGCCTTGCACCTCTTCACCTTTTTGAAGGATCAGCAAGCTTGTCTTCTTGCAGCGTTCCGGCATTCCTCAGCTGTCCGATTGTTTCTGGTAAATGGGCGTTAAAGCTCCAGGGAAGCTCACTGGCCAGTTCCATGTGAAACACCTCTGGTGCGAGTCACATCGGTGATGACAATACATTAAGATATAGTAGCTACTAATAAACATCATTATTAGTGGTGATAGAGTGGAGGAGCCTGTGACACGAATCTGAGCTTTTCTGCCAGCACAAAAGAGTTTTTGTGAACGCTGTCATCTCTTTTGCAGTATTCCATCTGATACTTTCATCCAGTCAGGGTGATTGCTTGCCTGGGTGCTTTCCTAAGTACTGTGAAGGTAAAAACCAGGTCAGGAGCAGGGAGGGATTTGTCAGGTGTGCTGCCAAGCACAAAGGCACCTTGTTTCATGTCCCAGTGAGGATCAGGGCCCATGGTGCTTGGTGCTGCCCTTAAGCACTTCCAGTCCGGTGCGGGAAGCTAGGCAGGGGCAGATGGGATCGAGAGAAATCTGTTGTCCTTCCCAGCATGGGATCAGCACCCTGCAGACCTGGAAAGCATCTGAGGGACGTTTCATAATGTGACAAAGCTGTCATCACCCTGAGGAAACATTGCTAGTCTCTTGCCTAAATCTCCCTTGTGACAGTTTAAGTCCGTTGCTTCTTGCCTTGTCTTCTGTGCATACGGTGAATATTAGTAGTTTTGTGGCTGGGAGGTTGGAGCCAATGGTTTCTGTATGAAGGGGAGCCTCTGTGATGGGACCACGTTGTACATGCATGCACTTAGACAAATTGAATGAAAATGTCTGCACCATGTGGCGAGACAGGGAAGAGCTGTGGCCCCAGTGCAGCCTTGTTTGAGGAGCTGCTGAGATGCAGGCTGCTGAAACACTTCCAAAATGCAAGCACAAGCCTTCTGCAATGCATTGGGTACCCCTGTGCTCAGCATGCCAGCTGCCTGCGTTGGTTGCCAGCACTTTGTGGGTGGACAAGGGGGACAAAGACACCCATGGTTTGTGCCACCTATTTCAGTGCCCTGCCTTCCTCATGCCCACAGAAGAAGCAGCTTTGCTGCTGTTAGGAATGAAGCGTGGTGCTTACCTCATCCTCTGGCTGCATTTGTCGGAGGAGGAGGGGAGGCTCGTATGGAATAACAAGAGGATTACTTACAGCCAGCCTTAAACGAGCCCTGCAGCTTGTCTGTGCTGCTTGCAGAGCTGCGCTGGGGGCTGGGAAGTGACTTAACCAGGGCACTGAGCCACTGTATCCTGGGCACCAGCCCACCACCCTCTTTCAGCATCTGGGGCTCCCCTTCCCTTCCCTCCAGTGTGGACAGGGCTCAAGTCTGTAACTGGGTCAGTGCCTGCTTATTTCAACCTGCTGGCTGCGGTTACGCTGTCTCTGAAAGAGCGCTGGGATGCACCTGCGGCTTGCTTTGCTGTGTGGCGTCCCTGCTACTCCCCAGCTCAGGCAGCCCAAGTCGCTGTGGCTGTGTGGGCAGCAGCAGCGAGCCCGTTTCCCGAAGCTTCCGCCATTCATCAGAGCAGTCCCTTTTAGTCATCTCTGGACATGGCTGGGGCAGCCTGGGGCAGGACAACCTCCGTCAGTTGTCTGAACCTTGGCAGCATCTCGGGACTGAAGGAGACACCACCTCTGTCACAATGGTGAAATCATCCTTTCCCAGGTAAAGCAGCCCTGGCATCACTTTTCTCCCTAGTACAGAAGCCGTATTATTCCTGAATTTGCATTTCCCCTTGTCTTCTTCCATCTTCTTGTACGGCCCTCCCTCCTTTAACTTCCTTTGCAAACGAGCAGTGCCCTGCAGCTCCCACGAGCCCTCCTACTTCAGCAGCGTCTTCTCCCTGGCTGCTGCCTCTGCTGCAAGTGGGGATGATCGCCCAAGGATCACGTTAGCCCTCTGAGCAGAGCCTGGCCCAGGACACGTGCTGGAACTGCTTATGCCCCACGACCTCTAAAGCCCTTTCAGGTTGCCACAGCCCTGGCACTGGTCCTTATATCTGACCTACATACTTCACTCTGATACATTTGAATTAGACTGATTTACATGAACTCCAGCTAGGCTGAACAGACCATTTCCATGGGTCCCAGAAAAAAAAGTGGTTTTTTTTGTTTGTTTTTTGTTTTTAAACAACTAATCTGGAGAAAGATACTCCCATGGAAAATTATATCAGCCACTGTAAAACAACAAACTCCTCTCTCCCCGTGCCCTATGAAAGTGAACTGTGAGCCACACATGGGGGTGGTTTGTTTTCCAGCCTGCCTGGGTCATGTGTATGGGAATACAGAAGGGGAGCTGACATCTTTTCCACCACATTTGATGCACCTGCACCCAGCCGACGGCCATGTGCTGAACCCCACTGAAGGTGCTTGCCTGGCTGCAATTAGCATCTCAGAGCACTGCTGACATGCTTTGGTTTAGATTTTGCTCCTGCTGATACAATTTTAGGATCATTATGGGAGGGCTCCGTTGGCGTCAGTGGCTGCTGACAAAAAAAACAGGCTTTGCTGGTTTTGAGCATAATTAGGTAGGCAATTTAAAATCAATTAATGCATGTTCTGCTTCTGTCCAGGACACATTAGTGCAATAGGATGTTGTATGGGACAGATGAACTGACCAATTCTGTAATCCTGTGTAAAAAAAAAAAAAAACACCACAAAAACAAACAAAACAAAACAAAAAACAATAAATGTGCTCAAGAGGGCATACTCTCCTCCCAGGCTGCCACTAATTATGTTTTGATCCTTTAATTCCCTGCCAGCTGCATCCACGTCACTCCCTGATGCTTGCCCAGCCCATGCTAGTGTGCAGGCCCCACAGCCACGCTTGGTTTTTATGGATCAGCACAACAGTAACTGTAAGCTCTCTGAGTTTTTACAAATAAACATTTTTAACTAGGTTAAATAGCAATGGCTTAGTGGCTCATTTGGCAACACTCAGGTCATCACGGCAGATGAAGCTGTACCAAACACCGCCCATGCAGGGTGAGCTCAGCCTGCCACCGCTGAGCATATTTCACGGTGCGGCAGTACCCTTTCTTACAAAAGAGAACAGAAAACTGATTCAAGCGTCAGCCTTTTCTGCTCTGCCAGGAGTTCTACTTCTTTCCTGCTGGCCTTTATCTTGAAGACAACAGATTTATAGTGGAGATTAAGAAGAAACAATTGATAAGGAGACTTAAAGCTATCTGTCTCCCCAGCTAGCTGCTATTTATTTTTTTTAAATGAAGAGTGACTCCCCAGCTAGCTGCTATTTATTTTTTTTAAATGAAGAGTGACTTTCTTATCAGGGAAAGGAACTTCCCTAGCGAACAACGGTGAGGTTGGGGCCAGGCAGGCTATCTTGTGACTTGCTTTTTAAGTCACATTATTTACACTGGTTCACAAGTTCTCTCATCAGCTCAGGTCATGACTTTAGGCAGCATTAAAGACTCTGCCCTGGTGCCAGGACACTTCCCTGCTCAGCATTGTCCTTGAAGCTGATAAAGGGGTTCAGGCCCTCACAGGTGGTGCAAACCTCCCCTTGCCCAAGCTTCTGGGGGCTTTCCTGCTGGGGGAGCAGCTTCCAGAGGTGGGCTATGGGGGACATACAGCACACACACACAGAGCCGTTGCAGAACCAGTATTTATGAGGGTGACTGAGTCAGCCCGTTGCTCACAAGCCACTACACAGAGGTGCCAAGCAGGGCTGCAGCACGGTGGGGACACAGCAGCCCCCCCCCCCCCCCCGGCAACCACAGGGCAGGGTCCAGGCAGCAGCAACAGCGCAGGGGGCAAGCAGGACATGGGCAGGGCCAGCAGATTTGCGCCATTGGGGGGGGGGTCACTGAGGAGCCATCAGATTGCGCAAAGCCCCTGCACCCCTGGGTGTGACAGGATGAACAATGGGAACCAGCTCCCTGCCAGGGCATGGCTGACCCCACAGGGGGATGCAGGGGATGCTGCATGCCCACCACACAGCAGGGCAGGGGCAGGGCATGCATGCTGGAGGCCTCGCAGTTCAGCAGCCTCTTTCGAAACATGCCAAAACCCCGATACCTTCTGCTTCAGGCAGGGATTGCCCAGCACAGCATCCTTGCCAGGGCAGCCCCAGCAGCACTGCCAGGTGGGTGCTGGGACCGCCCCCACCAACACCACCGCTCAGGGACATGTGCAGGGCAGGGGCTGACACCAAAGAGCACCCACAGAGCCCTTCCTGAGCCACCAGGAGCCAGGAAAGGGCAGCGCCTGTGTCCATGCAGGTGATGGTGCGGAATGAGCTGCTGGAGCGCAGAGGAAGGGGGGAGCTGGGAGGCTCCCAGGGAGGCTGCTGGCACCTCAGAGGACAAGATCCTGAGCGCCCACCCCTCCTGCAGGGCCGGGCAAAAGTCTGGCCTGACAGGACCTCGCAGTTGGGCTCCCAGTCTGCCTGGTGCAGCCGCCAGCCTCCAGCACACCCCAGAACAGCTGGCACCAGCAGCTGGGAAGAGGCAGCAGGGCTCCTACAATGCAAGCCGCACTGGCTTTCCCATGGTCCTGGCTATGAAGGAGGTTCCTGCACCCTGCCACATCCCTTCCCCACCTCACATGTCCCCAGCTGCTCCTTGCATCCCTCAGCCCTGGCATTTCATGAGAGCAGCCCCTGGAGAGGTGGGGGCAGCCAAGGGGACAGCCAGCTCCTTCTGCTGGCAGCTCAGGGCTGCAGCAAGAACCAGGACGAGGCCTGGGATGGGCAGCACTGGGCTGTCTGGCCCAGCCCCGGTGTCCCTGGCTGTGTAGGGCTGTGGGGACGGGCCAGCAGAAGGGAGATTTGCTGCACTGCACCTGGGTGTGTGCCGGGGAAGGTGGCAGGTATGGGGCTCCCCGTGGGCATGGCAGGCACTAGGTTTTGGGGGCCAAGAGCTGTGTCGCCAGGGCCGGGGATGGAGGCAGCCAGCCCCCCACACTCTGCAGTAAGCGCACGGGGAAGGGTGGGTGTCCCCATGCCCTCCCTGGACGGAGCCACACACCCAGGCAGCCCTTGCTGCGCAGGGGGCCGGGCAGAGGGGGGTCCCTGGCTTTGTCGTGGGGTGGGGGCAGGCGCTTCCAGAGCTGTGGCCACCCAGCTGCCCCCTCCCCTGGGGCGTCATCTCTTGGCCTCATCGGTGTCCGTGTCTGGCAGCCCAGCAGCGGGCTGGGGGCTGGGTTGCACCGCTTGCACCGTCTCCTCCAGGCTGCCGCTGGGGAACACCACGTAGTGGGCGCTGACACGCTGCAGCTGGGGCTCCCGCAGGTTCTCCTTGCTGTGCCAGATGCCATAGCCGAAGTAGACGAGCAGGCCTGCAGAAGGAGACAGAAAGGAGTGGCTACAGCAGAGGAGGAGGAAGACCTGAAGCGGCAGGCACAGATGTGGCTGGCATCCAGATGGAGCAGCACGAGCCGCAGCACAGGGGCTCCGGATCTGCCCTCTCCACCCTGGCCTTCCCATGAAGCCCCAGGACCTCTGGCCAGGACCATCACTAGCCCAGGTGGTGCCCCCCGCTCCCAGGTAAGCCAGCGCCGTGCCTGCGGTCACAGGGGCAGCAGCCCACTGTCCAGGCAGACACAGGCCTGGTGGCCCAGTCCCAATGGTGCTCAAGCTGCTGGGCCCCGTGCTGGACACATCTCAAATGTCAGGGGGGCCTGCAGGCAGATTGTGCCAAGATATTCCGGGAATTCTCCTTGCATGAGTGGAGGAAACTGGGATTTCCCCTGTCTGGTGATGACTCTGGTCAGTGCCACATGCTGAAGGACTGATGCAGAAGATTTCTGCTGGATGCGACAGGGGATGCTTAAACCAGCTGAGCGCAGGAGGGAAATGATCGATCCTGCAGCACGTTACAGCAAGAAGAGCACACCTGGCCCACAGGAGAACTCCCTCGGGTCCCTGACAGACTTCCCAAGCCCCAGTGAGCCACCATGGCAGTGAGGAGTGGTTCTGCTCCAGGGCTTATGTGGAGGATCCAAACTGGAGCAAGAACCAGAGAGGGCCAGGGAGAGGCTGGAAGACATCATCTTGCACCTCTGACGGGGAACCAAAGGCAGGAAGGGGTACGATGCACTCTGTAAACCCACCCCGGGGCGGGGGGGAGAATAGCTGCCGAAGCCAGCGGCAGCTGCTGAGGTGAGCACAGACTGAGGGCAGCCTGGCCAGGCTGGGAGCAGGGAGGTCACTGCTGCCCTGCTCCCGCTCCCCAGAGCCACACCAGGCACTTCCCTCTCCCCAGAAGGGAGCACGGGTTCCCAGGGATTACGCTGCCATGAGAGCGCTCACCTAAGATGAGCCAGACCGTGAAGCGAAGCCACGTCACATAGCTGAGCTTCAGCATGAGATAGATATTGAGGACGATGCTCAGTGCTGGGGACAGGGGCACCAGGGGGATCTGCAAGAGAACCAGAGCCATCACTGAGAGACCTGCCAGGAACAGACACAGCTGCTGTGCTGTAGGACCGTGTCCTTGTCCTCACAACCGCAGAGACAAAACGGCACTGGCAAGCAAATGTGGGGAACAACAACTTGTACCTGGTCACTGGGGCTTTCTGAGAACCTTTTTTCCCTGGCCGCATGCCAGGCTGGCAGGGTAGGCAGGGGCACAAGGACCAAACCAGACCCAGTGCAGTCCAGAGACAACATGGTCTTGGCTAGATAACACAGGCAGGGAGCAACACTGCCTTCCAGACGTCTGGACTGCTCGAGAGGCAGGGGTATCTGGGATGGGCAGGAGGAGATCCAGGACCTGCAGAGGACATGGGGAGGAATGCTGGAAGGCAGCAGTGACCCTCAAGGGCAGGGTGTGCTGCTCCCCGTTGAATGGACAGGGAGGACGCCCATCCCAGCACAACCTGGGCACGTCTGCTCCCAGGATGTGGCCGCCACCACAGGGGCAGAAGGATGCATTTGCCCGAACCGTGCCAGGGATGCTCTCAGTGGAAGGCTCATGCATTCCACAGGGGACAGGACCTCTCCAGTACCACCTTCTTGATGTTGCAGTCCAGTATCACGTGTCGCACAGCCTCACGTCCTCCGTGCCTCAGAGTCCCTTCAGAGTCACTGCTCTGCCTCTCCCAACTCCACCTGCTCCCACACCCTCTGTCCCCTGCCTGCCAGGTGACGCTGCTGACAGCAACACCCCACACCCAGTGCTCACTGACACCCTGCTCCTCCTGGCTCTTCCTCAGCAGCTGCAGTGCTTTCACCAGATCAGGGTGACCGCAGCCTCTCAAGGGTCCAGAGCAGCGCTGCTCACACCCTGCCTCGTCCCAGCCCATGGCCCCAAACGTACCTGGAAGGTCTGCGTGCTGCGCTGCTGCTCGTGCACCCAGATGAGGAGCAGGCTGAGCAGGAAACCCAGGCTGAAGAGGACGAGCAGCAGGGAGTAACTCCAGGTGGGCAGGTGGAGGTGGGTGTTGCCAAACACCAAGATGGAGCAGAGGCAGATGGCAGACACCATCAGGGTCACCACAGCCACCGTGACCACCTCGCCTGGGTAAAAGTCGCTGAGGAACTCCAGGTAGGGCTCGAAAGCTGCCTTCAGCTGCCCGGGCTCCCGGTGCTCTTTGCTCTTGTCTCTATCCACCAGCTGGAGCTTGTCGGAGAAGGACTCGTACTCCTTCAGCTCGCTGGCGGCGGGGCCCTCGCAGGGCTCGGGGCTGGGCCGACTGCCAGCTGGCTGCGTGGGGGCGCCTGCCTTCTGCTGCTGGAAGCGCAGCACGATGATGCTGGCAGCCACAAAGGTGTAGGCAAGCAGCGTGCCGATGGACAGGAACTGCACCAGGGCTTCCAGGTCAAAGACGAGGGCCAGCAGGGCCATGAGCAGCCCAAAGACCACAATGCCAATGACGGGCACCTGCGTGCGGGGGTGCACTCGGGAGAACACCTGGAAGAAGAGCCCGTCCTCGGCCATGGCATAGACAATGCGTGGCAGGGAGAAGAGGTTGCTCAGCAGGACCGTGTTCATTGCTGAGGGACAGGCAGAGAAAGGGAACCCACGTGAGATTTGGTGCATTGCCCAAACCACCCTACCTCCCAGCCCCAGGTTTGCACGCTCCTGCCTCCACCAGCCGGTCCGTACTCACCACAGATGGAGCCAGCGGCCACCAGAAATCCTGCCCAGGAGTAGCCTCTCCTGTAAAATGCATCAGCCAGGGCAGAGTCAGGGTCCAGCGTGTGCCAGGGCACCATCAGTGTCAGCACCATGGACACAAGGATGTAGGCGCCGGTGGCCAACCCCAAGGAGAACGCTATGGCCCTGGGGACAGCCTTCTGTGGGTTCCTGGCTTCTTCACTGGAGGCTGCGATGACATCAAAGCCCACGAAGGCATAGAAGCAGGTGGCTGTGCCAGCCATGATGCCTGACAATCCGTATGGGGCAAAGCCTCCCTCCTGGGCACCCCAGTTCTTGGGCTGTGCGAGGACAAAGCCCATGATGAGAATGAAGAGGATGACGCCTATGCTGACGGCCGAGAAGACGTGGTTGAGCCAGGAGGACACTTTGGCCCCAAAGGAAATGAAGGCAGTGGCTACCAGCAGGATGGTGGCTGCCAGGAAGTCAGGGTAGTGGGCCAGGAAGGGAACTTGCCAGGTGCCGATGTGGGTCTCAGTGAAGTTCTTAATTTTGTGGTTGAAGATGGAGTCCAGGTAGCCGCTCCAGGCCCTGGCCACCGCTGCGCCCCCAATCATGTACTCCAGCAGCACGTTCCAGCCGATGAGAAACGCCCAAATCTCACCCACGGACACGTAGGTGAACATGTAGGCAGAGCCCGTCTTGGGTACCCGGGCCCCAAACTCGGCGTAGCAGAGAGCAGCCAGGAGCGAGGCAAAGCCGGCAATGATGAAAGAGACGATGACAGCGGGGCCAGCCATCTCCTTGGCTACGGTGCCTGTGAGGACGTACAGCCCAGAGCCCACCATGCCCCCAATGCCCAGTAGCGTCAAGTCGATGGTGGAAAGGCATCTGTTGAAGGATGTCTCCATCATGTCATCCTCTAAGGTCTTCACTCGGTTGAGTTTCTGGCAGAAGCGGGTCAGGTCCGCGGAGCGAGGCAGCCATCTCGCCATCCTGCAGGCACTGGGGCCTGCCCTCTGGCAGGACGAGGGCTCCACAGCAGCGACACCCTGCTCGGAGACCTAGTGGCGGAGCAGGAAGGCGTGAGGAGCCCCGGCAGCAGCAGCTCAGAAACGCTCGGGTTGCATTCTGCTGCAAAACCCGGCAGGGACTGCTCAGCCCCAGCTTCCTCTCCTCCACTGCCCGGATCCTGCACCTCGGCCAAGCCCAGGAGAGCTGGGAACAGGGTAGAAAAGTCACCAGGCATGTTTCCCCGGATTTGGACCTGCCGGCTCCAAATAGAGTGCAGTGGGTTCAGCACCCAGCACCGCCCCATATCCTCCTGCGGGGCCACCGGAGCCAGCCACCCATGCACAGGGACCAGCGACACGCTTGTGAGGCAAGCAGAGGAGAATTGCAGCACCTCAAGGGCAGCATTTCCCTGCCTTTCCTATTTGAAAATGGAGCTGTGCTAAAAAAAGCCCAAACCAAGCAACTCGGGGCACGCTGAAGGCTTCTCTGCTGCTTCCCCTCCACCTTACTAAGCATCTCCCTTCCCAGGGGAAGCCCTGGCATGCCAGGAGCCCACCCAGGGATTGTGCAGGGTCTGGCCCCCCACAGCATCTCACTGCGTCCCCAGGGAAAGCCCAGGCACGACAAGGAGACACAGCAGGAGGTACGGCGAGGCCGAGCACGGCCAAGTCCAGACCAGCTCCAGTAAGGACGTGGGTGTCCTCTCCAGACCGGGAGAGAGATCCACCGGCTGGAACCAGCCGCATCTGGCGGAGCAGGATGCAGAGCTGGGGACCCTCAGGCCTTGCAGTTGGTCTGGCAGCCACGAGCTGCTCTCTGCTTCCAGCTGCCCCCCTCACAAACCTCACCTAGCTAGGGCTGCCCACCGGCCGTCCCCAAACCACGGGCCGCGCTTAGCGGGGCTTTGGGGCAGCGACGCCGCTCCCCCGAACCTCCCAGGCCGCAGAAAGGTCTCCCCGGCACCCCCAACCAGCCCACGGCAGGGGGCCGCTCCGTGGGGAACCTGGGGAACCGGCTCACCCGCACCCACGGCGCTGCGGGCCGGGGCCGAGCCGCCCCCGGGGCCAGGCGCACCCCAGCCGAAGCCGCCCATCGCCGAGGCCCCGCTCCCGGAGCCGCGCCCTTCGTTGGCGCAGGTGGCGGAGCCGAGGCGAGGGCCCCGCTTGAAACCCGGCCCCGGCCCCGCTCACCTGCCCCGTGCGGCCCCTGCGCCCCCGGAGCTCCGCGCAGCTCCGGCCCGCACCTGCTCCGAGCCGATCCGCGCCGAGCCGAGCCGGCCCCGCCCGGTCCGGCCCCGCGGAAGGGCGGGGGCCGGCGCGGCCCCGGCAGCGGGCGGGCCCCCGGCAGCGGGCGCTGGCAGCGGGAGCCGGGCGCACGGCCGGGCCCGGGGGTCGGCCCCGCAGGGTGGGCGGGAGCGGAGCCGGTAAAGGAGGCAGCGGGGGACGGAGCTGTTCTCCCAAACCCCGGGCGACGAACACGGTCGATGAAGCGAAGGGCTGAAACCCTGCTCTTCTCCTCCGCTGCTGTCCCGGGGGGGAATCTGCCCCCGTCCCCACGCTCCGGGTGGCCGGGACCACCCCCATGCTCGGCTCTTTCCGGCGTAGGGGAAAGCAGCTGGAGGGGCTGCAGCGGCAGGCGGGTTCTGGGCTGGCCCGTCCTGCTCACAGTGCCGCTGCCGAGGGCGGAAAAAGCAGTGCCTGCAGAAGAGCACAGAAACCCCAGTGAAGGGCTACTTGGAGTCCAGCAGAGAGACTGAGATGCGTGATTCCTCCTTGGCAAAGTCAAAATGCATTTCTTCTCCACAACTGCCTCAACTCCTCTAGAACCGGTGTAAACCCTCTGCACCCTCACCCCCTGCAGCGAGGCGCGTCCTAGCTCTGCTGCCTGGCACACGAACAACCCTGTTCCACCTGAACCTGCTTTTTACGGGCTTCATGTAACAGTCCTTGTATTTGAAGAGAGCGAAGTTCCTCTCCTGCGGTTTTATCTCAGCCCTGACCCCTCTTGGGCACTGTTTTCAGATGGAGGAATGGAGGTGGAAGGTGCTCCAGGCCTCTTGTGTCCCCACTGCCTTTCACAGAACTTTTTCCAGCTCTGCTGGAATGAAGGGAGCAGTGTTTGGGTGTTGGTGCACCAGTGGCTTCACAGCAGCAAAATGTTTTTCATTTTCTTCTCTGCTCCCATCCTAATACTTCCTGATGTGTCATTTGATGGCTACTGAGCATGAAAGCTCATTTTTCTATGGACCTGTCAGTCATCACCCCAAATACCCAGAGTGGTAAGTCAACTCGGAGCCTGTCATTTGAAACTAAGTGCTCCCACGTGCATATATTCACTTCTATCCATGCTGAACATACCTCCTTCTTTGTAGAGGACCTTGCTATCCTCCTGTTCAGCTCAGCAAAGTATAGAACAAAGCATCAGGAAATGGGCCTTGTCCCTTCCTATCACTGCTCATTGACCTTTCCCTAGCTCATGAGTAAACACAGGGCTGGCACAGCAACTCTCCCTTTGCTCACCTTCTACCAAATGAACAGGTAACTCAGTCCGCTTGTGCATCCCCTCTCCACGCAGCTTCTGGCATGCGTTGAGACTGGCAGAACTTAAGGCCCAGCTTCGTGGGTGGCTGAAGCCACCTGAGCTGCAACCAAAGGTGCAGACGGCCCCCAGCTGTGTGTTCCTATGGTACCTGTACGGCTGTTTGAGAGCTCTGGGGCTGCACAGGAGCCGAGTCAGCTGAAATCCCATAATCTGTTTTAGCATTTCCAGCCAGATCAGCTCCTTTGGATTACTCTCACAAGATTTGACTCCAGCCCAAATACCATGGGCAGAAACACTGCCACTACAGAAACAGGGCCACAACCAGCCCTGTACAGAATCATTAAGATTGGAAAAGCCCTCCAAGCTCATCTGGTCCAACCATCACCCTACCTCCACTATCACCT
This sequence comes from Cygnus atratus, assembly GCF_013377495.2. NCBI lineage: Eukaryota > Metazoa > Chordata > Aves > Anseriformes > Anatidae > Cygnus > Cygnus atratus. The sequence continues at coordinate 352,336 of NC_066378.1, forward strand.
GCTAAACCATGTCCTTAAGCACCACATCCAACCTTTCCTTAAACACCCCCAGGGATGGTGACTCCACCACCTCCCTGGGCAACTCGTTCCAATGCCTCACTGCTCTTTCTGAGAAGAAATTTCTCATAATTTCCAACCTGAACCTCCCCTGGTGCAACTTGAGGCCATTCCCTCTAGTCCTATCATTAGTTATCTGTGAGGAGAGGCCAACCCCCAAGCTCCCCACACCTTCCTTTCAGGTAGTTGCAGAGAGCAGTAAGGTCTCCCCTGCGCCTCCTCTTCTCCAGACTAAACACCCCCAGTTCCCTCAGCCGCTCCTCATAAGACTTGTGTTCCAGGGCCTTCACCAGGTTCGCAGCCCTTCTCTGGACACGCTCCAGGGCCTCGATGTCCTTCTTGTAGTGAGGGGCCTGAACGCAGTACTCGAGGTGTGGCCTCACCAGCGCAGAGCACAGGGGGACCATCACCTCCCTGCTCCTGCTGGCTGCGCTATACCTGACACAAGGCAGGATGCCGTTGGCCTTCTTGGCCACCTGGGCACACTGCTGGCTCATTTTCAGGTGAGCATCAAACAACATCCCCAGATCCTTATCCTCTGCACAGCCTTCCAGACACTCTGCCCCAAGCCTGCAGCACTGCATGGGGTTGTTGTGGCCAAAGTGCAGGACCCAGCACTGAGCCATGTTGAACCTCAAGCCACTGGCCTCTGCCCATCGACCCAACATGTCCAGCTCCCTCTGCAGGGACTTCCTACCCTCCGGCAAATCAACACATCCCCCCATCTTGGTGTCACCTGCAAACTTGCTGAGGGTGCACTCAATTCCCTCATTCAAGTCATCAATAAAGATATTAAAGAGGATGGGCCCCAACACCAACAACTGGGGAACACCACTCATGACCGGTCACCAGCTGGATTTCACTCTGTTCACCACCACTCTCTGGGCCCGGCCATCCAGCCAGTTTTTAACCTAGAAAAGAGTGTACCTGTTCAGGCCATGGGCTGCCAGCTTCTCCAGAATAGTGTGGGAGACCATGTCAAAGGCTTTGCTGAAGTCTGGGTAGACTATGTCAACAGCCTTTCCCTCACCCACCAGGCAGGAAAGGCATCACCCTGTAGGAAGGTGTCACCCTCTAGTGACACAAATGCACTGATGTGGGGGGCTGCAGAGAGAGAAGGAAAACCTGCAGCTGAAAAAAAAACGAATATCTGCATATTCTCAGCCTTATACCTCCTAGTAATGCTTCATGTGGGGGCTGACTAAATTTTCCTCCACTGAAACTATGCTGATCAAATGCTCCCTTGATCACGAGCTATCCCAGATGATTTATTCTCTTAAAATAATCTTTTCAACCAATTAACCATGTCTGAGCACTCCGCCACTCTCCACCTCGCTCAGAAAGCCTCTCTAAAGCACAACCTGAGGCAGACTGCAGACATGGAAAATTTCAGCTTGGATTGTTTGCCTGGCAGAGCCGTACGCTGCTGAAACCAGATGGTGGGAGCATGAAGCCCAAGTGCTCCCGCTGGAGCTCTGCTGCCGTTGTCATGGTACCACTGGAGCAGCCCGCCAGGCGCTGATCATAGAATCGTTAAGCTTGGAAAAGACCTCCAAGATCAGCTGGTCCAACCATTCCCCTACTACCAGTATCACCCACCAAACCATGTTCCTAAGCACCGGATAAAGCCAGCCCGGGGCAGAGGGCAGCAACCCACACGTGCCATAGGCAGGGAATTCTGTTCCTCTCATCACAGGGCAGTGAAGCCTTGATATTTTAGCAGCTGAGTGCAGGGCTCCCAGCTGAGGGTCAAGCAGATACAAAATTCATGGTAATTCTTGGGGATTCTGCAATAGGGCAATTCCCACATCAACCTACTTTCCAGCTGGGGATTTTCCCCTGGGAGGTAGCGACCCCACAAGAGATACACCTTCTGTCTCCAATCACTGAACTGCAGTAGCATGATCCTGTGGGGGGAAAGTCACGATGGATATGGGAGTTTGCCTCAGCCCTGAATTTGCAAAAGCCTCTTTGCTTCTCACAGTGTTGCAGAAAATCAAAATGCTGTTGCATTTGCATACATCAGCAGGCAACACCACCACCTCACCCTACTGAAAGACCACCCACAGAGTCTCCCAACACCTTTGCAGTTTCCTTACTTCAGTTGGGGATGGTCCCAATTTGCTGAAAACCCCTATGGCTTCAGTGATCTGCTTTCATAAGAACCTAAGGGCTTGCAGAACCCTGAATAAGGGGTTAGTGACACATTTCCCAGCGTCAGCAATTAACAGCATTCTGAACCTTCTAATACTGCCTTCTACTGTGAAGAGGTAGTAATAGCAAAGGATGCAGGCAAGAGCAAACAGTAACACAAAGGAGAAGTCTCCCAAATATAATCCTTTGCTATAGGAATGCTAGAGAACCCTTAAACAATGGTCTTCGTGTAATCAAAGCCCTTCAACACATTGGCAAAAGTCCTTGATCCATCCCCAGCAGCTGCTCTGGCTTGAAGAGCCGTTCATCCACGAGGAAAAGAATTGCTTTCAGTCTCTGCCTTGCCCATCCGATTTCTTGTGAGCTCCCAGCATTGCTTCAGGTGTGCAAGAAATGTGCTGGTGTCAGGTGATGGGCATCTCTTTTAACCAAGCTCTCAGCAAGTGCTCAGATTCCTCCTGTGGACCAAGTCTGGGAGATGCAACCAAGAGTTAATCAGCTCAGCCCTAAAAGTTCTTAGGAACTCTCCAGCTCTCTAGCTTTAATCTAGTGAAGCCCCAAACCCATGCTTATCTAGCAAGGATGGAAAAACTGTGTGATTGCTGATATTTAAAAAGCTGCAGCCCCACGAGGCTGTACATAGTATTTTATTTCTATTCATTTGGAAACTGTTTTGAAGTAACAAAGCAAAAGCTCTGAAGCCTTTTCTGCTATCTGACTCGGGTGGAATCACCACTGACGTCACGTCACAGTCCAGTGCAGGTGGACAGAGGCCTCCCTTAATAAAACTCAGAGGAGAAGCCTATGCTGTTAACTGCCTAGATGTCTCTCTGTAAGGGGTCTGCCTGTTTAGGATGCCGTTTCTGCCTCAACACACACGAACACATCTTCTTGTAGATAAACTTTTTTTTCCCCCATCCGCCAGCTATCTGCACACTGAGGCTGCACCGGAAGGCCAACACGCTTTGCTTCCTGTCTGACAGGGCAGCTACCCACTTCTTCCATCCCTTATCAGAGACACTCACTCCTCCTTGACTCAGAAGAGGAGATTGTAATTTGGAGATGACACTGCTCACAAACTCAGCTTCACTCCCCTAGATAACAGAGAACATCCATACACCGGTGGTTTGGGTTTGCTGACTCGATGCCTACAATAGTCTCTCTCAACTTAGTAGACTGCCTCACTGACACTGCAGGCTGTACTGTGGCAGACTAATGCCCTCTGTCATCTCTTGTCTTCGTGACACTTTGCAATGCCGCAGGAATTGCAACATGCATCTTGTTCCGAGGAGTGGAAAGGCACTCTGAAGCTCTCCAGCTTCAGACTCTGCTCTGCTCTGGAGGTCTGCTTCCCCCACCTCTAAAGGTTACCTAAGGGACACAGCTATTTCTTCTACAGCTGCAGACCAGTAGCCCCTTCCTGATATAATATAAAGCAAATGCATTAATAGTCTATTCTTTAGAGGGAATTCAGAAGAAAACTCTGGAAAGTAAACAGCAGATTTGCTTGTTCAGGAGAAGGCCTTCTCTGACTCAGATTCCTTCTGCTGTAACTTCCGAATCAGTTCCAGTAAGTTCATCTGTAAAGTCAGCTCCTGTAAAGGAAAAAAGAAATTTTTGCAAGAATAAGATGATCCCATGCCCTCATGCAGGAAGCAGAAAGGACTGGTTTGTACCACCCACTCAAGAACGAGTAATCCTAAGGGAACAAAAGAAAAAGCTTGCAGATGCAAAACACGGGCTTAATCTTAAGTGTTTCTACAAAACACAAGGCATTAATAACTTAAATCTGCTGCAAACTGTAGCTGCATCAGGAATCCCACTGCTTTACAAATTGTTATTGGTTAAAAAGGTTCTTTCTTGACAGTTGTTGAACAATAAATCCAGTGAGGGCTGCCAGGCTGGCCAGTTTTGAAGGTTTTCCCTTTTCCACCACACAGCCTTCAGTGGAGGAGAGCAGCAGTGTCCCCTTGCACACACAGAGCCATACACTCTAGGGGAGGTTCTCCAGGTAGGCACAGCTCCCCTCCATTGTTCTTGGACAGCAACTCCAGTGCCTGATCCTTTTGCAGGAGACAAGGGAAGGAAGCAGGAGGAAACATTTTGTGTGCTTTCCGACTGCTTTCTTCTAAGGTACATGCAACACACTGCTGTGCTGGTGTATACAATCCCCTCTTGCATTCTTCAAAAACTCCTTTTTCTGTGACTGCCATTGAGTTGAGATCACCATCTCCTATAATCACGAGCATCAGCTTATTGCTTCCTTATACTCCCCTTGCCATCTGCTTGTTCTTCACTCAAATTTATCTCACAAGCCATTTAGCAAATAGACTGTATCACACCTGCACATGGCAGGGTATCTAATTCAGTAAACCCTGGTTCTGTGACGCAGGCTTGTAGATGTTACATTATGGAAGTAAAAACCTATTTTTGTAAATTATATATATATATCAACCACGTAAACATGCAGTTTATATAACAGACTGGGAAAAACACATCTGCTGATGGAAATGTATGGAGAACAACAGATTTCAGCAGTGATTTCTTGTATGATGGCAGCATTCAAAGATGCAAGTCAAGGTCCGGTTTACCAGCTATCATAAAGGCAAACATAAAAAAGAAACAGCAAATAGGAACCCTGGTAAGAGTTACTACTTACAAAAATAACATAAACGGCAGGGGCAGGAGGGGAGACAAAGAGCTGCTTTCAGTAATGAGTAATAGCAGCATAGGAAAAAAAAAAGGACTTGATCAAGGCTACACAACCGGGAATCATGTGAGTTTTAGAAAATGGCTATTTAACTAACTTAGTGTAAGCCAACTTTTCTCTCTAGTAGGTTTTTATCAAAATTAAATTTAATCAGCTGAAAAATACAGTTAAGAATAGTCTGTTCCTGCATTCTCTGCAAACTTCAGTGGCATCGTAATGAGATTTTGGAACTTTTAGTTTTCCATTCCTGTGGTGTCGGAAAACAGAAGAAAAAAAAAAACACAACAAAAAGCTAGGCAACTGCTCTCAAGTTTTAAGAGCACTGGAGAAACACAGAACAATTCTCTAACGAGTCTGATACAACTATCTCCAGTAAGTCACAAGCAAGAATTAATGAGATGCCTTATAAAAAAATAAGACTTATTGAAGGCAATTTATATAGCTAAGCTAAGCACAAAAATGACAAACCTACTTATCCATTTATTTCAGTATTCCATGGACCCGTTCAAGAGTCACAGGACTGCAGGCTGCACAATGTTTCTTCCACCCCCAGTGGGAAAAACACTGCAGAAGGTTGGGGATATTGCCCTCTCTAATGGGCTTCTGTTGCTTCGAACCCACCACCTGGTCCGCCCAGAGCACGTTACACATCGGCTGATGAGGCAAAGGACTGATCATTCTTCCTGAGCCAGCAATTCAGAATTCATTATGAATAGAGTAAGATTTAAAAAAAAAAAAAAGAAAAGTTGTTAGCACAAGAGCACTGCCAGATCTTACACTCACTGCTTAACCACAAACCTACCTGTGGGTTGGTGGTGATGTAGAAGCCTGATACCCCAGCCTTCTCCAGAGTGCTCTGCTGGTCTATGACTTTTTGGTCCAGTTCCAAGACAATTTTCTCATCCATCATTCGCTGTTCCTCTCGAATTCGTTGCTCCACAGCCTGAGATGATGATATGCAGCAGAAGAGTGGATTATTCACCTTCCTCGTATATTTTTCTCATCTCTAAGTCTTTTACCAAAACCAAAGAGCTACTAGACCCTCAAGCACTCCAACTGTGATGACCTAGACTCTTCCAAGGACAGTAGAGGGCAGCAAGCACGGCCTCAGATCTTACCTTGAGTGACTGCCATGCCTTATAGCAAGCTACCTCTCATGAAAGAGCAGGGAAACAGCTGGTACTAGCCTAGTTTATGTGTGTTTTGAGGCTAAAAAAGAGACCATGAGCAACAGATCACAATCCGAATGACTTTTCCTGAGGAGCAGCAGGCTGTAGCTGAGTACTGCAGTAGCACATGTGCTAAAGAAGTCCGTAGTCCAAAAAACACATATCCTGCAGCATCATCAGTGCTGCGAGGGAAGACTTGGAGGAGTAATACAAGCCACAGAAAATCACCACAGAGCCAGTTCAGATGCCTCCACGTTCTCTGCGCACAAACACATACAGAGCTGGAGCTTTACAGCAGACCCAGGTCCCATTTATTCACTAAGGAGTCAAGCTCCTCAACTCCTAGCTTTGCAATACAAAAGTCAGCTTATTTTGTATTGACAACAGCAAGTCAAAGCTTCGCTTGGAACTACAGTATGCTGGGGCTCTATTTCTGGCAGATTAAGGATATTATCAAACGAACACTTTCCAAATAGCCCTATCAGCAGAACCCTCCCGCCTTGCCTTTGCAGAAAACCGCATTACCTCAGAAGAATGAACGGAAGAGCAGAGCATGGTAAAGGTGTGGGTTCGCTGCCTAAGCACAGGATGGCAGAGCTGGAACTCACCTGCCACAGACACACAGTGTAATGGCGGGGTGTAAGTTAGCCTCTCTAGCTGGAACACAGTGATCATTTGCTACTTCAGAGGCACACTGGAAATCAAGTGTTGAGAGCATGCTCTACAAAGGCTACTATGTTCTGCTAGCTGCAGAAGTGGGCTTGGCTAGTCACTTACGGAGAAAATGTCAACCTACTTGGCTAAAAGGAACACTGCTAGAGAGGGCAGAACAAAGCAGAAGGATCGCAGGGGTTGAGGAGAGCCCAGCTCCAACAAAAAGCCACATATGTGCACAGCTAAGGCAATAAGATCTTACTGGGCTGCCCTGAACAACAGACTTCCTTCTCAAGACACAGGGAAAGTCAGGAAACACCAAACCTGCTCTAAACATAAAGGAAGGCTCCGTCTCATGTAAGGACTAAATGACAAGTTTAAACATTTTACCCATGCAATGCTGCTCCTTTGTAACATGGTAAACAAAGGCAAGCATTTAGCTAGAGACATTCAGGGCAGTAAATAATCCTCAGTGCACAGAGAGGAAGAAGTCACTAGGTCTGGGATTTCCTGTGTCAACGACTGTGGTTTAAAAGGCCTGGGCAGATCCATCTGAAAGGGAGGACAAGTTCCACAAGTCCTGTGGAAAAGCCAGAATCTGAATGACAATGGCCTCAGTCCTGAACAATCTGGAAAAAAAATTGAGATTTGTCTACAGCATGAAAGTATCAGCTGCTGTCTGCAAAAGGCCTGACCCAAATGAAGGGTGTTTCAAAGACCTGACTGGACAAACTGTGAACAAGTTGAAGCAGCCTCAGAGCTTACTCTGCTTTGAGCAGGAGTTTGGACCAGACACCTCCTGAGGTCCCTTCCAACATTAACTATCCCACGACCCTAAGAAAACTCTGTGTTTATAAGTTCTTTAGTCTGGAAGGCTCACAATCCTTGTCTGTGGAAGATTCAAATCCCTTGGCTCCCACATTCCCCAAGGACTTTCCTTCCTCTTGATGGCCTTGGGGCAAAGGAGTAGGTACCACACCATTGTCTTCACTTAGTCCTGTGCTGAAGAAGTGATTTGCCCGTCCTTGGGCTTGAAAATCTCTTTAAATGAGATTTAATTACCTGCATACTGTTTAGGGTAGATATCCAACTCTGAGATACAGAAAAGTACAAAAGACTGAGAAAGTAAGGCTTAAACACAAGCTTCAGCTCAAGTGGCTGGTATGCCAGGCCAAGGTTTTAAGTGCTACAGATTCCATTAGGAAGCTGGACATCTAGAAACTACAACTTGTATTATCCCTCCTGTGAGACTAGTCCCAAGCTGTTATACAGGAACTGCTCTTCAAAACCTTTAACCACAGAGAGCAGGTCTGACTAGGAATGTAGCAATTGTTACTAAGATTACTGATCTATTCCTAAAATGCTCTACAGAGTTTAGAATAACAGAGCAGTTACTCTGTCAGAGAATAACAGAACATATAAAAGGGAAGAAGTAACTTCAGTAACTTCCTCCTGACAGACGGATAAATAACACAAAAAGGCATGGGGAAGGTAAAAAGATGTAAGAAGTTGTGCATGATATAATACGAGGAAAAACAAAACACATAATATGGATATGATTGTCATCAAGTCTACTGAGCAAATACAATATTAAAAATGCTTTAGAATCAGCAATATAGATCATTATTTACTGCTGTGCTGCAAGTACAAGTTATTCAGACACAGAATGTCTAATATAGGTCCACACTGGCCTTAGTCATCTCAGTAAGAAATGAAGGAAGTGAAAACAAAAGATCCAACAGTGAGCTCTAACACCATGGTTGTTATGTACAAAGGTCAGAAAAACGCCTACATTTAAACAGTTATGCATTTGCCTTACGTGCAGTAATTTCATGCATACGTTTGAATTACATGAATTAAGAAAACTAGCTACTTGTAATTTCCCTTACTTTAGTGATAAGATAGAGACAGTTTTATAACGTATAGGTAAGGTGATCTTCAGAACCTTCGGACTGAATTTACCGCTCATGCTGAAGATCCTTTCTAGAAATGCCTTGAGAAACACTAAGAATCAATTTTTGTTTTTAGGTACCTCAGGTTATTTCTTTCAGTGTAACTAAGTAAAACATGAGTTTTGAGTGTTCTCTGCTTTCTCACCTTCTAACACATAATGGTAGATTTTATGCATGTTTGTATTTTGCATCAACTTGCTGTCTATCCATATGCAGGCTTAAGCTTGTAATATAACAAACAGACTCATTAGCATATTGTGGAGAAGGCCTTGCTCTTTTGGAGCAGGTTCCTCAACTTCCATGATTGTCAGATCAGGTCTGGGCTCTAACTACACTAGATGGCAATGGCCTGGGGCAATCACCTACTCTGTCAGAAGGGACTGAGGGGTCAAAGGGCAGAGCCAGAAAGAGGACCATCCAGCTGGCGTGGAGAGCCCAGGGTTCTGCAAGCATGGCCAGACAAGATGGCTGGCAGCTTCCAAGGCTTCGCAGAGGACTAGATAAACCCTTTGGAGGTGCCAAGGGCTGTGATGCCCCTGCAACAGCACCAGCTCCTTGGGTGGGACAGCTAGGAACAGCCTTGCAGCAAAACAGCCGTTAAGCCCCAGGGAAGGAGACAACCTTTGTACTTATGTGAAGGGTACTGAGGGAAACTGTGCCCACTTGCTCACCCCTTACCTCCATCTCCCGCTGCTGGGCGGCGCGGAGGATCGGCAGGTTGTGCGGCCTGCAGCACTGCTGGGCCTCCTTGTGCCGGTGGAAGAGCTCCTGCTTCAGCCCTGCTTCGGGGACAGGGTCAGGGCCCCGCGGCCACCGCGCCCCCTCCTTCCCTCCCTCCTGCCCTGTCTCCGCAGCGTCCCCACAGCGTTCCAGCGCCCCACCCTGAAGCCCCAGGCCTGGCTTCCCAGCCTCCCCGTGCAGCCCCCTGGTGCCCCAGGCCCCACTCCTCAGTGACCCCCCCAGCGCACCCAGTTCCCCCAGTGCCTTCACCACCTACCCTCGAGTGCCACGGGGCTGTCCCCCGCGGTGTCCCCACCACCCTCTCCCCCCCGCAGTGTCCCCATCACCCCCCCGCAGCGCCCCCCCCCTCCCCCCGCCGGCCCGGCGCCCCGCTGACCGCGGTGCTCGCTGTGCAGCTTGAGGCGCTGGCTGTAGAGGTTCTTCTCGGTGAGGTGCTGGATCTCCAACAGCCCCTGCACGATCTCGAACACGGTCCCGTCCAGCAGGGCCAGCGCCAGGTCGCTCAGCGTCGTGTAGGAGAGCCGCTGCTGGCAGGAGCTGTCGGGGTGCGGGTCGGTGCCGGTGCCGGTGCCGGAGCCGGAGCCGGTGCCGGTGCCGCCCCGTCCTGCCGCCCCGCGCACCTGGGCAGCGCCTTCACGAGCGCCTGTAGCTCCGAGAGCAGCCGGTAGTGCCGCTCCTGCTGCCGGGACAGCTCCGCCGCCTCGTACCCGCCGCCCCCGCCGAACCGCTCCATGGCCCCGCTCGGCCCCGCTCCGCCCCGGCCCCAGCCCCGGCCCCCGGCGCAGGCGCAAGCGGCGACGCGGGCGGGGCCTGACGGGGCCCTCCCGGACTGCGAGGGCCGGCGGAGGGCGGAGGTGGGCCCCGCGCTGCTGGCGGCGGGCGTCCCCCAGCCACGCACCGCATCGGCGCGGACGCGCTGTGCCCGAGGTCCGGCTGCGCCCGCGGCTGGAGCGGGGCGGGGCGGGGCGGTGGGGCAGGGGTGCAGCCAGGTGGCGGAGCTGCTTCAGTGAATCATAGAGTCACAGAACATCCCGAGATGGAAGGGACCTGTAAGGATCACCGAGTCCAACTCCTGGCACCGCACAGGTCTGCCCCAAAATTCAGACTGTGTGACTAAGTGCACAGTCCAAACGCTCCTTAAATTCAGACAGGCTTGGTGCAGTGGCTGCTTCCCTGGGGAGCCTGTTCCAGTGGGCGACCACCCTCTCAGTGAAGAACCTCTTCCTGATGCGTAGCCTAAACCTCCCCTGCCTCGGCTTGACACCGTTCCCGCGGGTGCTATCACTGGTGACTAAAGAGAATAGATCGGCGCCTGCCCCTCCACTCCCCCTCGTGAGGAAGCTGTAGGCTGCGATGAGGTCTCCCCTCAGCCTCCTCTTTTCCAGGCTGAACAGGCCCAGTGACCTCAGCCGCTCCTCATGCGTCTTCCCCTCTAGGCCCTTCACCATCTTCGTCGCCCTCCTCTGGACACTCTCCAACAGTTTTATATCCCTTTTGTACTGTGGTGCCCAGAACTGCACACAGTACTCGAGGTGAGGCCGTACCCGCGCAGAGCAGGGTGGGACAATCACTTCCCTCGACCGACTAGCGATGCCGTGCTTGATGCATCCCAGGGTACGGTTGGCCCTCCTGGCTGCCAGGGCACACTGCTGGCTCACATTCAGCTTGCTGTCATTAAGAAAATAGCTGTGGACTTACAGACAAGTACTTCCTTCTCGTTGGTTACCACAGAGTTTCCAAACCCCAGAAATAGTAAAGTTTTTCTGAGAGCTGCTTGTTGATACACACTTGCTGTGGGAATGAGCCCTTACCTGCTCGTTTATTTTGGGGACAGCTATGGTGCTGCTCTGGGAGTGTTTCAAAATGTAAAGAGCTAACAGGGTCAAAAACAAAACAAAACAAAACAAACAAACAAAAAAACACCAAAGCATTAGAATCTGGAGGTGTATTTTAAAGTGGTTCAGGATACCAACAGTCGTTCTCAAAAATGAGAACACATTTTCTGTGAGCTCCTGGTTCGTCTCATATGCTGCACAGTACTGGAGAGCGCATTCAAAGTATCCCAGTGCTCCATCTTGTAGGCTGTTAGAAACGTTTTCAATCACTTCATCTGTCAAAAAAATCTTCAGAACTGCTGTTAGGTATGTGAGTTTAGCAGCAATAACTGTGTCCATTCTGAGGCCTGTTGGTACACCGCTGTGACCAAAAGGTGCCAAGCATCTGCCAGTGCCCAGAAATCGCGGCTGCTCTTCGGGGGGCAGAACTCTTCCTCCCCTCTGAACGAGAGCCGCTGTCACTTTGGTGTTCCCCCAGCACAACAAAGGTGCCGGTGTGCTCTAGCCACCTCCTTCTCTAAAAAACGCAGGATGTATTTTTGTTAAGGAAATTGTTATAATTGTTATAATGCTGGAGCAAGAAATGGTGATGAAGCTGTTTGAGAACTGATTGGGGGAGCACTGAGGAGGGAGAGATCAGACTGCTATGGCTGTGCTGTGAGGATATGGCAAATGCCTTCAGATCCTCGCTCTTTTAATTTCTTAAAACACATGGAATTTATTAAGTTCATTTCAACTTCAAATGCACTGTTGGAATGAAAATATTTTCTTTTTGTGAGCACTTTTGTGCAGGTAATGAGATCAATATTTAATAGGTTTCTTGCAAGGCTGAGTTTCAAATTAATTTCAGCGGTACACATGAAGAGATTCCTGACTTGAGTTAGCAAAATGAAAGATACACTGAAATGCATTAAAAAGCTTAAGAAGTATAATATTTAATATTGCTTCAAAGCTTACAAGAACTGCATTGTATATTCGAGGGGAGTAGAAATGTCCACTTTAGAGAAGAATACTTAGCCTCTCCAGAGAAATAGGGCATCCCTAGAATGTCCCTGAATATAAATTGTCCTTTTCTTTTTTGGTTGGTTGCCTCATATTTCTACCCAAGGATGGTGATCCCTAAATCCCAGGTCCTGGAGAGGCTTTTGGTGGGCTGATTACAGATCCCTCTGCCTCTGGGCTGCTTAGACCAATGCCTTGTACAGTTAACTCTGCTGTGTCCGTCTGTCCTGCTCTTCCCCGGCTTGGCTGCAGTGGTGCAGCAGTGTCTCTGGGAAAAGGCTGCAGTGTATTTTTAACAAGCAAATCAACCTACATTTTCCTAACCCCGTTCTCAGGAGCTGCCAAACCGTTTTTGCTGAGCTGCAGCTGCCAGAGGCAGAGCCGTGGCGCAGAGCCCGGCTGGTTACAGCCTGCTGAGGTTCCAGGGAATGGAAAACACGGGCTTTTAATTAAAAGGTATTAGCCGTGGTGCTTGGCTCCGGCTGGGGCAGCATGGAATACCAGCATAAAAGCACTGTTAGTCTATTAGCTCAGCCCCCAAAACCTTACCATTCTCTGCCACAAGTATTTAATGACAGCTTTTGCTTGATGTGTGAGTTTGGGCACTTTGAGCAAGCTGTACTGGGGGCTGGAGCCCTGCTGTGATTCGTTCCCATCCCCGTGCTGGGTCCTCGTAGCCTCCTGCTCCCTGTGTGCTGCGGCTGTGCTGCTGGCACCGCTCGCTGCTGCACTCCTCTTGCACCAGCTCTGCTCGAGCGGCCGCCTGGGCACCATGCCCCGAGCTGCGTGACATCGGTCATTGTAGCGACCACTGTCAGGAGCAAGCTGCTCAGCCCCCCGGTGCTGACTGCAGCTGGGGCGCTGGGTGAAACTGCTGCCATGTGCTGGGGACATCCCTGATGTGCACCAGCACGCCGGGGCAGAGGGCAGGATCCTGGCAGAAGGTCTGCTCTGCCTCCTGTGGGCAGCTGAGCACAGCCTGGAGCCTCACATCAGCACAGCCCTGGAGATGGCTGTAGCCGTGATGTGGCCTGTGCTCTGGCGTCCCCATGCCATCAAGGTTGTCACAAACAGCCATGCAGAGCAGGGCTCCTGCTGTGCACCAGCTGGCCGGGACTTGAACCGTCTTGAACTGTTGAATCAGCTTCCTCATGGGACGAGATGCAGCTGGAATTGAGCAACTTCGGATGTCTTGATCTTTGCCCTTCCCCCACCTGCATCCCAACCAGGCAGCATTTTGCTGTGCCAGGGTCCTGTTTTGCTGTAGCTGTGGCAGGGCATCCATCCCCCGGCCAAGCAGCCAGCAAACCCTTCAGCAGCCTCGGCTGCCCAGTGGTGGGGCCAGGACTCCACCCAGTACCAGCACCAGACTGGGCGTGCTGGCTGCCCCAGCCCGTGTGGGCCCAGTGCTGCTGAGGACAGCCCTGAATGCAGCCTGCCTCGCCCCTGTCTAAGGCATGTCTCACTTGTCACGGCACGGAGCTGCCCCTGTCTTCAACTCTCCAGCCCATCACCCATCCCGGGCTGCTTCACCAGCTCCGTCTTTTCTGCTCTCTTTCCAACGCTGTTTCTAGGGGGAGCCTAAGCCCAGCAGTGGTGTGACCCTCTGCAGATCTAATGCCTCTTACGCCTTTGTGCCCCAACCCCTATCGAAGGAGCCTTGGCTAAGCTGGTGGAGGGAGGGGGCTGGAGTCACGGTGTGTGGGAGGGCCCTGCGCTCTGGGGCCCCCATGCTGCTCTGCTCTGCTGTGGACATTCCTCTCCCTTCCTTTGTGCTGCAGGAAATATGTGCTTCCTCCGTTCCCAACACTGCTCCCTGCTCAATTGCTAACAGATGTGGGTCCCATGCGCTTCTCATTAGTCTGGCAGGCTCGGGGCGCTGTCTCCTCCCAGCTCTCAGGCTGTCTTGGAAAAGGCTGGGCTGCTTGTGGGAACCGGCGTGGATATTTGAGCCGGTGTGCACACCACGAGGCAGTGGGCTCAGGGTGCGTGGGGCCAACGCTGCCTTTGTGCTGGGCTGGGAGGCACCCGGAGCAATGCCGGGCAGGCACTGGAGCAAGCCAGCCAGGGGGATGGAGCTGGAGCTGGAGCTGGGGGCCAGGGCCCTGCTGGGGAGCTGCATGAGACCGTGGGGCATGGGGACGGGGGCACTGCACCTGGGGAAGGAGCATGGCCTGAGCTGAGGTGTGGGCTCACGTTGGGGTGGGAGTACCCAGTCAGGTGGTGGGTGGCATCAGCAGCAGTTCCCCGAGCAGCTCATGGACCGTCCTGCCTGGGGTAAGATCCAGGGGGCTCAGGGGGTGCAGCATGGGATGAGGAAGCATGGGATCTTCCCAGCACCTGGAAGAGATTGTGATGGCTGGACTCAGGGGCTTCAGAGCAGAAACGGCTGTGCGGGTGGCTTGTGATGTCCAGGAAAAGGCTTAACCTGCTTGGGCTGAGTGGCAGAGGGGCAAACGGAGTGAGGAAGCTCCTCCAGCCCTCCCTGCCCTGCCACTCCCACTACAGATCTCACCTGGGCAAGAAGGGCAGGGGCCTGTGACCTTCACGTGGATCCACCACATCCTCCTGCTCTGGCCTATGTGTGTAAGCCTATGCATCCTGCAGGGCAGCAAGAGGCCTTGCACTGGGTCATGGGGCTTGCAGGGACATCCGGAGGGCTCAAGGGATTCTGTGCTGCCAGAGCTGCTTGTCTTGCCACTGGCCCGGGGTTGCTCCCACAGGGTGCAGCACTGCCGGAGCACATTGCTCCCAGCAGGTCACTCACCCAAGGACACATCTCCCAGGGCAGCAAGGTCCCCAGGCTTGATTTGCACAGGTGTCCAGTGCTCCCTGCACGTTTAGGGCAGGGAGTCTGGTCGTTACCTTTCCCCAAAGGGCAGGTTTGCCTATGCGGGAATGCTGAGATCCCAATTCGAACAGGCAAGGCAGAGGGAGTGGAACGTGCACGCGCATGAAGTGCAATGGCTCATTTTTGCAACCGGAGAACGTTGCAATTAGGAGCAATCCTCCAGAGAAACCTGAGCACAAAGCCATCCACAGGGGATGGCTGCCAGAGCCCCGTGTCCCCGCAGGGCAGGAGCCACATCACTGTGGCTCTGAGTCACCGTGCTGGAGCTGAGAACTGCTGCAGGGTTTCAGCGGGCAGCCAGCTGCGCCAAAAGAGGCAAATGCACTGCGGCATTTGCACAAGATGTTGCTTTACTGCTGTAAACAAGAAGCCCAAAGACTTCTTGGGAGAGGTTGAGGGGAAGTGATACAGATCCTCTGGGCACAGAAGGGCTGGGCTTCAGACTGGGCTTCAGAGAGCAACCTGCCCGCAGCCTCCCGCTCCAAGGCACAGCTACGGGTTTGGCTAGCCGTGACAGAGACTGGGGATTCGGCACCAGCTCTGCCCAGGGACATGTTGGCCACCATGAGCTTGGTTTGTGCCCAGCTGAGATCCACGGCCCTGAGCCAGAGACACAGCCGCAGTGCCCCTGGAGCAGTCAGCAGCCCGTGGGGCTGGGCCATGAGGTGTTCCCTGTCCTCAGGCCGGATCCTGCCCTCCCTCCCGGCTGGTGAGCTCTGCACGGCTCAGCTCACGTGCGGGCACACTGCAGCACCTGGGTGTGCAGCAGGAGAGGCTGTTGTGGGGCTAATTGGACCCAGAGATGCAGAACGTGGCTGTGCCAGATGGGAAGTGGGAAATGAGGGGCGTTCTTCGAAAACAACGGTTCAACTTTTTCACCGAGGTTTTAGTGTGCATGGTTTCCCAGAGTGACTCCCCTCCAGCTCTAACTCCGCCAGCAGCACCAGCCCCCTGCACCAAGGGGAAGGGGCTGACTCCATCCCTCCACAACCCCCACCCTCTTGTCCCTCTGTTCCTCCACCCCTCTGTTCTCATCCTGTGCTCGCTGCCCGCCTGCTGCGCTGGCCGGCGTGCTGGGCGCGTGTGGTCACTCTTGGTGGTGGCTTCGCCACCCATCCCCTGCTCCCTGCCTTCCTCTTGCTGCCACTGTAACCTTTTGGCTGGCCTCAGCCTCATTGACACTCATCCCCTGGGTGAGGGGGGACCGCGGGAGCCTCACAGCCACCTCTTCAGGCTCTCTGGATTTATCCAAACCTAACAAGTGCCGTGGAGTAAATGTGTTCCCCTGCTATGGCCTCAGGAGCTGAACATCCGAGCAGGAATTTCAGCCTGAGCTGTAGCTAAAATAAGATCTGGATTTAGGGGATCCTACCTGCCTGGTCTGAGTGTTACTTGGGGGGGGGGAGCATGGGGTCTTCATGCCAGAGCTTTCTCCCCTGGAGCCGATCGGCTTGTGCCACGAGAACCGTCCAGGCTGCTGTCCCAGCCCCGCTGACGCAGCTGGGGGCTGCAGCCCTGCCCTGGCTGGGGCTGGAGGCAGAACCGCAGCTGGTGGAGAGCCCGGAGCGCGGCTGCCTCCTGGCCAGGCTGGGAAGCTGGGTCTGACCTGGCGGAAGGAGCCGAGTGTCAGGAAACATATGCGTGCTTCCCCAGCTGCGCGCCTGTCAGGAGCTGGAGGAGCTGCTGCACACCCGCGTCCTGTCCTCCTTGCCCTCCTGCTCCCTCCTTCCGAGGGCAAGCTCATGTCGGTTGTGACTCAGCAGCCCGAGGGGGTGTTCCTGACCCCCCTCAGGAGGTCTGGGTGACACCGAGTGACTCGTTCTTACGATCCTACTGCGCAGCGGAGCCTGGGCATGCTCTGAGCAAGGAGCAAGAGGCACCTCCCGTGTACTCTGCAAGTGAGGCTCTGGGCTCCTTGCTGCCTTGGGTGCACCTGGGAAGGAGGTGGGTGAGAGGGAGAAGCACGCAGGCCTGACCGGGTGTCGTGCAGGGGCCATGGGCTGCAAGGGGTGCAAAGGATGCAAGGGCTGCAGCACGCTGCAGGGGATGCGAAGGATACAAGGGACGCAAAGGCTGCAAGGGGCGCACAGGGTGCAAGAGCTACAACGGGGTGCAAAGGATGCAATGGGCTGCAAGTGGCACAAAGGAGGCGAAGGATGCAGCAGGATGCAAAGGAGGCAAAGGACGCACTGGGCTACAGGGGTGCAAGGGCTGTGAGTGGCACAAAGGATGCAAAGGATGCAGTGGGCTGCAAGGGCTACGAAGGCTGCAAGGCCTGCAGCAGGCTCTGCAGCCAGCCCCTTCCATCCTCAGGCCCAGGGCTGCCCATTTGCCAGCTGTGCTCCTCTATTTCAGCTGCCTGCTCTCTGAGGAAGAGGTGGTGACTCTGGCTCGTGGGTGCTCTCTGCTGCGCTGGGGGCTGCCCGGCTGCAGGGGCGGCCACATGAGCTGCCCAGACATGGGGCTGCCGTGTGGGCTCAGTCTTGCTGTGCCCCAGCAGCCACCACGCAAGCAGGGGACAGCCTCAGGCCACGCTCCCTTGCCCTGAGGATATTGTCAGGGTCGCCAGATGTCCCAGGGAGACGACCCCGCGTTGTGGAGGCTGCCGGGCTGCTCTCTGTGCTCTCCCTGCTGCTGCGGTCCTGTCCCACCACTGCTGGCCCTCACCTGAAGGCAGGGAGCCTGCCGCGTGCCATGCCCCAGCCGTCGCCCCTGCATCCTGTGCAGTGCAGGGGGAGCACGGCCGTCCCTGAGCAGCAGCCTGGGCCGATCATGTGGCTCCTAATGAAATCCAGACCCTGGCAGAGTGATGACATAGTGCTGTGATTTGTGCTCCCATACAGACTAAACAAGCACGGGTGCTCCGCAATGTGCAGTGCTGCAGCCAGGCCAGCGCAGACACGGGGATAAATCAGGTAGCGGCGGTGCAGATGCCTCTGCCTGTCTTCTGTCGACTTCTTCTTCCTCTCCTGCTCAAAGTGCTTGGATGTGAATGCACTTGCACTTTCCATGAGACAAAATAGGGATTTTCCTAAATTATGCTGAACAGAGCTTCCAGAGCTGTAATAAAGCTTCAGGCTCTTGGATCAGCCCAGAAACACTGGAGTTGCTGCAATTTGTCTGTTTTCTATTTGCATTTTGTTACGACCAGCGGCTAATTGGTGCCCTGGACCACAAGGAAACGCTCCCCCTGCTCCACTGGGTGAGCAAGGTCTTCAGAGAGCGGCTTAGGCGGGTGGGCTGGCAGGTTGCTGCAGACCCTGAAAAGCCACACGCACATCCCTGAATTGCAGAGCTTCCACCCCCGGTGCTTGGACAGCAGAGCAGGGCTGAGGGCTGGCGGGGACCAGCTGGGTAGGCAGGAAGGGGACGGTGGGTGCTTCTGGGCCAGCTGGACCTCCCCAGTTTGGGTCAGGTTTCAGGATTTTGAGCTGCACCTTCTCCCAGCTCCCCTTTCCCCTGCTGAGCACTGCAGAAAGGCATTTCACAGGCACTTGGGTTTGGCTTTGGTGTTCCTACCTTGCTGCTCTGGGAAACCTCTGGCTGTGCAGGGCTGAGGAGCACGGAAAGAGGAACCAGAAAGCATCTGGTGCATGGAGGAAGGGCAGAGCTGGATGCAAACGACTGGGGAAAGGTTCTGCCATCTCTGAGAGAAAGCTGTAGAGGCTCAGGACTTTGTGCAGCTCCAGGGCTGGTGGCATGGGGTCCCTGAGCTGCACCCTGATGGGGGCTGATGGGGACCCTGTGACTTCTCTCTCCTCCCCCCCCCCCTCAAGAGCACCACGCATGTGTCCTGCATGAAGAGGCCACCGGTGTGGACAGGGGTCCCTTCTCTGGCCCCAGATTGAACATCCCCAGAGCTCCATCCTCTGCGTCTTCTCCCAGCCCTGCAGGAGCTCTGGGCAGGCTTGCTCAGGGCACAGAGATGGCGTTGGCATGGTGCGGCCCCTCTGCGGCTGGTCTTGGTTTGGAAGGTTTGGGTGGGTGGGAGGCCACGGCTGGGAGAACACTTTCCTTGGGCTCCTTCCCTCTCGACTTGCTGTGTCCAGGCTTGTATGCTGGAACTACTGCATCCACTTTTGTGAGTAAAGGAGGAAAGGGCCACTTCCCCATGCACACCCACGCGAGGCACTGGGACATCGGCATCACCACACAAAACAGGCTGTATGCACACTCCTACCCACCTCAGCTTGCCTTGGTTGTGACCTGCTGCTGGCTGAGCCAGTGGGGTGTCCCAGGCCCCTCGCAATCCCTCCTCGGCATCAAACACCACTGGCACCACTGCTCCCCTCCCAGCGAGTGTCTGGAGAGAGCTTTCTATATAATCCTGGGCGCTCACTGTCTCATGCATATTTCATTCTCATTTGAATTTCTTTTAAGAGTTTATTTTTGGTAGGGCCTGAAATAGGAAATGAATTGCTGGCAATGGGTTTGCTTTTATTGCTGCTCTCTGGCCAAGCCAAAACAAATGCACTGTTTTCCAACCCAACAACTCCTCTTTCAGTTTTGGAAATTGGGAAGAAATGGGAAGAATACCAATTTCACAGTGCTGGCGGAGGAGAGGAGAACCGGGGGTCGCCACGCGCTTGGACCACATAGCCTGATGCTGCTGGTGGGTTTTGCTGTCCCTGCCTCTGCTCTAGCACGGTCATGGGGCACCGGATTCCCGCATGCCATGCAGTACAGGAGGGGCCCACCACCCTGGGCAGCAGGCTCAGCGCCACGCTCATTCCTTCTGCTGCAGGGGGTGGCTCGTGGCTGCTGGGCAGTTTCTGCACCACCCCAGGAGCTCCTTCTGGTCGTATCCACAGTGTCTCTTCATCAGTGTCTGCTCCAGCTGTCACGCTGCCACCCAAAGCCTCTGGTCTATCAGGGAAGGTGGCTGCAGGAGATGCTTGGTCTTGGGAGAGCACAAGACTTAGTTACTTTTTTATTCCATTATTCCATGTTATTATTCCATGTTACAACTTCCTCTTGTGATGGAATTCAGCTGTTTCTTTCCTTGAGGTCAAAGTCTTATGTATGTCTAAGAGAGTGGTGGAAAGAGGTTAAACAAACAAGTTTATTTATGCTAAGTATGAACTTTTTAGTGGGGTTCACAGCTGCAGGGGAAATTGTTTAGGGGTCCACAAATCAACAGAGTCTGAAAACCATAAAACGAACTCCACACAGCATTGTATATCACATGGTGCTGTCTGTTAGAGATAACCAAAGAGCAGTAGTGGGAGGGGAGTCTGCAGGCCCTAGCAGGGTGCTTGGAAAAGGGATTCAGAGTCACATTATGCAGAAAAATCAGCCCTTCATGATGCTGAGCTATGACAATGCCACATCCATCGCACTGGTGATGACCTCCATGGCCTGGGGCACAGCTTTCCTTGGGGTGAGCCTGACCCATCTGAGCTGGAGGGACCCTGCTACGAAGAACCTGGGGGCTGCAGCAGACGCCGGGTTGAACAGCTTGTTCTTGGCTCCTGAGGGCGGCAAAGCGGCACGGCACGTCGGGAAAGGCACGGGCAGCCAAAGAAGCTGCTATGTCCTCCCCGCAAAGCTGCACCTCAGTGGGGTCTGGATGTGGATCTCCCAGTTCAAGTGGGATGTGAAGGAGCCGGAGAGGCCCAGAGGAGGACCACCAGCCTGGTCGTGGATCTGGGACACCCAACAGGACAGATGGAGAAGGCTGGGCTGGGCTGGCAGTGGAGGGGAACTGAGAGCAGCCAACGACTAAGATGATGGAGTCAAAGTCTTCTTTTTGGTGCCAGATGGTGTGATGGCGGACAGCAGCCACCGACTGCAGCTTGAGAGGTTCAGGTGGGACTCCAGAAGAACCTGCTGGGCAAGTGGCACCTTGGCTCCAGGCAGCCTCACTCTGCCCTGGCCTCCAATGGCTGCCTCCTTTGTGCCTGAGGCTGCCCCGTGGTTGGCCTTTGGTCTGCTGGTCATCGTCCCCCGCTGTGGCAGAGCTCAGGAGAGCTGATCTGCAGGCACCAGCATTCTTACCTCCTGCAGGAGCGCAGAGATCTGCTTTTATTTCTCATGACACCAGGGAGAGCCAGGCAGAAGAGCGAGGCTGCAGCCTGATGGGCAGGGGAGGCTCCTGCTGAGGCTGGAAGAGCCTCACAGGCTGGAAGCTGCTGGCCAGTGAGCAGCTACTGCCCTGAAGGAGCCAGACAGCAACACAGAGCACAGGCAGTGTGCAGTGGCCAGAGCTCTCCCGAGCCCCAGGGTCCAACCCTGCCTATGCTGGAGAAAGTCTGACTGCAAGGTGGATGGTGCCTGCAGGGTGCCAACGATTCTGCCCACAAAGCTGGTCTCTCCTGTGGGACGTAAGCCCACACCCACAGCAAAGGGTGAGCCTGCAACAGCAGCTGCAGCGAAGAGCTGCCCCCCCGTCCTGCTGCAGAGGCACCTGGCACTGGGGGCTCCTTTGCAATCCCTGTCTGAGTGGCTCTGGGGCGGCTGCATTACAGCAATAGCGTCATTTCTAGGGGTGGGGGCTGCTGCTGAGCACCCTGAGGTGGTGCTGGGAAGGGCTCAGAAAGCCCTGTGCTAGGACCAGGTCCTCTGTCTCCCCACCGTGTCCTGCTTAGGACCACAGGGTCCCAGGTGCCTGAGTGAGGCCAGGCAATGCCCAGCACGTGGCCTGCCTGTGGGCAGCCTGGGGCACGGAGAGACGGCACCCAGGTATGGAAGAAATACACTTTATTAGAAAAGCGCTCTGCAGAGATGCCAGGCTCTGTCGTACCAAACTCATCCGCTCGACTCTGCTGGCTGGGCCCCCGGAGCTGTGACAGCCTCCCTGAGCGGCGTCTGGCTCTGGCCATAAATAGTGCTTTCCTGCTGGCTGCTCCTGGCAGAGGCAGCCCCAGGGCCAGGGGACATTGGTCGAAACCAGCTCGACCCCATGCCAGGAGCAGCGTGGTGGCGGAGGGACAGCGGCACCAGGGGGGCAGCGGCACCAGGGGCTGTGCCTCCAGGAGCGGAGAAGCTGAAGCGGCAGCGCAGGGCTGTGGGAGCAGCCCAGGCATGGGCGAGGATGTGGGGCACGTCCCCAGCCACGGCCCCGCTCATCCCCTCACCCCCGCCACGACGGGGACCGACGGACCGGAGTGGGGCGTGGGAAGCAGGTGGCTCCGTTACTGCAGAATATAACATGGGTACGTCTAGTACAACAAGCACTGCTTATGCGATTGATAATACTGCTAACAAAAGGGGGGGGGGGGCCCAGCTCCTGCCCCTGCCTGGGGAGTGGGGAGCAGGGCACAGGGGGGTACCAGGGCAGGGGAGGAGATGGGACTAAGGGAAAAGGAGGGTGAGGGAAGAGACGGGGGAAAGAGGAGGCTGGGCGGCTCTCCCGGTGCCCCCTCTCCAGTCCAGGCCCCCACGTGCCTGCAAACGTCCTTCCTCCTGCCCAACCACACCCGGTGTGGGGCAGGCTGGCATGGGGCTGGGTGCCAGGCTCCCCATCACTGCACCGTCTGAGCGGGCACCGCAGCTGCTTTGGGCGGCTCCAGGGTGGCTTCTCGGCTCTTCTTCCTGGGAGGCTTTTTAATGGGCGTCTTCTTGGCTGCTTGCTCGCTCTGGGGAGCCGGGTCCTGGCTGCTAACGGAGGTTTGCTTCTCTGCCCGCCTGGGCTCCCCGGCCGCTGGCTCGGCCGCAGTGGGGATCAGTTTCTGCAGGTTGGGCGAGGTGGGCAGCAGGGGCTTGCTGGCCTTCTGGCTGCCAGCAGCTGCTGAGCGCTTGGCTTTCTGGGGCGGGGTGGGCTTCTCCCGCTGGGCACCCACCCCGTTGGGCCGGGCGCTGCCCTCCCCCTTGTTGAGGCTCTGAGTCTTTTCCTTCAGCTGGGCAGCCAGCAGCGTGGCTGCCTCGGAGGCCAGGTGGGGATGGAGGGTCTCAGAGCGTGGCTTGCTGGCACTGGGGCTGCGGGGAGCCTCCCCGGTGCGCCGCTCTGGGTGGAAGCCGCCCATCTTTTTGAAGGCGTTCTGCACCGCCCCGTTGATGTTCTCCATCTGCTCCGAGTTGGCCTTGCTCCTCTGCTTGGGCTTGGAGGGTGACTGGGGCTCCACGGTGAGGCCGGCTTTGCCTTCGGGGACACCGGGCTCCTTGGGGTGCTTCTGCGTTCTCTCCTTGCTGCGCGTGCTGCCCTTCTCCTCTGCTTTGCTGTGCATGCAGGCTGACGTCTCGCTGGGGCTCCTCTTCCTCTTGGCCAAGCCCTGGCTGTGCTCGGGGCTGCTGGGCCGCGCAGCCACTTGCTCCGGGGACCGGCTGGGTGCCGGCAGCGAGTTGGACTGGTTGGAGTTGTACCGGCCGTGGATCCAGGACACCTTGGGCTTGGTGGATGGGTCGGGGGGACGGGGCTTGGTTCTCTCTGGGGATGGTGGCTTCCCGGGGCCCCTGGGCTCCGCTGCCATTTCTTCCTCCTCCTTGGACTGCTTGGAGAGGCGGGCGACCCTGGCATAGAGGGCGGCACTGGCTGAGCCCGACCCGCAGGATGAGCGCTCACTGTCCGAGGACTTGAGCAGGGGCATTTCACTGCTGTCGGCCTGGAAGGCTTTGACGGAGCCAGTCTCCTTCAGGAAGGTGTACTCGCCTGCCTCTTCCCCGCCGCCTGGGGCCACCAGCTTCTCTCCAGGGCTGGAGGACGTCCCCCGGTCCCTGCTGTCACCCACACTCTCTGCGGGAGGAGAGCACAGAAGTGTCATGCGAGGATGCGCCTAAGGAGGGGACAGGAAGGGCCAAGCGCAGCAGATCATAGAAGCACAGAATGGTTTGGGTTGGAAGGGACCCTTAAAGGTCTTATCAGTTCAATCCCCTGCCATGGGCAGGGACACCTTCCACTAGGTGCTCAAAGCCCCATCTAACTTGGCCTTGAACACTTGCAGTTATGGTGCAGCTACATCTCTGGGCAGCCTGTGCCAGTGCCTCACCCCACCTCGTGATAAAAAAAAATGCATGTGCTGGTGGGACAGGGACAAAACGGGTCTCCCCCAGGCCATGTCCCACCCGGTCCCTCTCTGCCTCCATGTCCCCCTGTCTCCATGGTCAGCCTTGGTCAGGGTCCCCAGCCTACCCCTTCTTGGGGCCAGGGCAGGAGGAGCCGGGCGCACGGTCCTCTCCAGGCACGGTGCCACCTCCCCTCCCTCATCTCTCCATGGAGCAGGAGGTGGGGCTGCAGCTGGCCCCAAAGCACCCAAGAAAGTGCCATGCCCCTCTGCTCACCTTCATGGGGGACGCAGTACACTGGCCCCTCGTCTGTAGTGTCAAATGAGGAGAAGGAGCCGCGGGAGGACCAGGACGGGGAGGGCTGCTCCACCACTGAGGGTGGCTCGATGAAGCTGCAGTTCAGGGTGTTCTCCAGGTCGTGGTGAGCCACTGCAAGGACAGGGAACCGGCTGTCAGTGACTGCCCTACCACACCCTGGCCCCGCTCCACCCCCGACTTGCCCATGGGAATTGGGGTCCCAGCAGGATGATGGGGATGGCTTCCCAGGCATGGGGACAGCCTCGCCTTCAGGGGGTCCCCGCCAAGTGCCCACACTCTGTGACCAGGTTCCCTGGAAGGGCAGTGACAAACATCCTCTGTGCTTGGGGACAAGTGACTGTGGGCAGCCTAGCCATATGAAGCTTCCAGCCACCTCTGCCCCCCTTGGGGCTGCCATGGCATATCTCCCAAATCAAGGATGGGAGAAGGGAGGAATGAGACACCCAAGCCTGGGTGCGAGTGGCTGCACGTGTACCTGCAGGTTGCACACCGGGTGTTGAGCAAGAGAGGCCACTGCCAGATCCCACAAGAACGCGGTGACCACGCGGGTTTGCCCGGGCACTGTACAAACTGGCCCAGCCGTCTGCAAGGAATGTCCCGTGCTCAGGGGCACCATCCCCTTCCTGGGGACAGGACCAAGCTGCCAGGGTTAATTGCGGGAGTTCCCATTTCTGTGAACGTGAGTTTTCTGGTCTGGGAGGGGCTGTTATTTCTCAATGATCATATTTAAGTATTTTCACTGAAAAAAAATTTGTCAATAAAAATCCTTGAGGGTGGCCAGGGGTGAGATATTTGCCCTGCCAGTGCAAACGGCCCTGCACCCTGACCCAGATGCTTCAGCATCGCCCCTGGTCACTGTGACACCCCTGGGGCTGCAGCTGCATCCAGCGTGCGGTGGGGGAAGTCACAGCGCTGCCACAGGCAGCGCTGGGGTGACTCTCCCAAAAGCCGAGCACTGCCGGATGCTTTCTGTGCTGCTCTCCTGACATTTACTGGTTGGACTGTTTGATCCTTGTGACATTCAATGCTTTATAATGAAGTAAGTCTTCTGACACTGTGAGTGCTGTTGGGATGCCCCCCACAACGTTTAATGTTCCTTAGAAAGTCTGACTGTGGAGAGGTAAGACCTACTGCACGGATGGATGGTTCATTAAATTTACAGGAGTGATGTATGCTCAACCCCGCATGGCTTGGGTTCTTGGAGAAGAACAAAGATGCAGCAAAATAGCAGATGGGTAAGTGCAGGACAGACAAACACAAGGGATGAGCCATGATTTGAATGGGCCACACTCCCCACGTGTGTCCCAGGGAGCCAACCCACTTGTACTCCTCCACTGTGCAAGTAAGCAAGGGGGTAGCTGAGGTGACCATGAGCATAAGCGGGAATAAACCTGGAAGGGGACCGACCTGAAGTGTGGATGCAGCAGGGGCTGAGCCACTCGCCAATGCCCGCTCAGTGCCAGCATGGCTGGACAGGGCACTGGACCCTGGCTGCATAAGGGACGGAGGAAGATGCAGCAGCAGAGAGAAACTTCAGAGCAGTTATGCCAGAGCAAAAGCAGCAGTGATATTTAAAGAGCAAATGGCCAAGAGAGGGGGAAGCAGCAGCTCTGACATGACTTTCCTTGTAATAAAAACCAAAAAGGGAAAATTAAAAGCAGACTGTTGGAAACAGATGAAGCACAATGCTTCCTGAGAGAAGGCGTGACAAGTCGCTGGGACTCACGGCCACGAGGCATCTCCAGGACTTGGATAAGACTGAGGATATGGCCAAAGGAAAAGGAGGCTCTCCCGAGCACCAGCAGCAATTTAGAGCTCAGCTGGGGGCTCCTGCCTGGCCTCTGGGAAAGCCCATCAGTGTGAAAAACACAACCAAAGCAAGCCTTTGGAGCAGGGTCAGGTCTGGCCAAGGTTCCCTTCCCATCCGCAGGAACGCCACGCTGCCCTGGGTGCAGCCCAGGGATGCGGAGCCAGGTGCAGCAGTGCTGGTACCAGCCCGGAGTGCAGGCGGCTGCTGTGCTGTGCGATGCCCCAGAGGACGGCGCTTCCTGCTCTGCTCTGGCATCTGGCTCGGGGAAACTTGGCTGATAAATCATGGGCTGACAGGAGCTGCAGAAATCTGTTCACTTCCTGCAGGCCAACAAAGAGCCCATCTGCTCGCTGACACCTCCATGAGCCTGGCTGGGGCAGCAGGACCAGAGTGTTGATGCCACCTGTGGCACAAGTCCTGCCCCACGTCACCTGCACCCAGCATCATGCTGCACATCCACCCAGTGCTCGGCCGGCCATCGCAGCCCTGCTGCCAGGGACTTGTCCAGTGCCCCTGTACCCCAGCACTGCCTTCTGTGCCTCACAAGTGGCTGCACATGAATGAGAAGTCGTATCAGCCCTAAATGCACTTGGGACCGTGCTGTTCGATCTCAGGATGGAGACAAAGCAGTGAGAGGCCCCATGCGAGGGCTCCCCTGGAGCCTCGAGACGTGGTGCGGGCACTGCTAGCACTCCAGGTCCTTGTACTGATGCGTGCAAGGGCTGCCACCTGAGCCTCCTGCTGGCATTTGTGGCAGAAGGGAGGTTTTAAGCTTGGCTGATCTGCCGTGGTCAGGAGAGGCTGCTGGCTCCTGTGCCGATGATGATGGTGGACAGATGTTGCAGCTCCAGGGCCAGCCCCAGCTGGCTGGGACTGCTGCCTGCCCAGGTCCCGTCCTGCCTGCCGGCACAGGCAGCCCGAGTCCCTCGCACATCTCGTGCTGCAGCAGCTCAGAGCCCCACTGCTCCTCTCTCATTCCCATCTCCAGCTCCCAGCGGCTGCGGTGCAGAGTAGGGCTCCGGACAGCCTCGGGACACAACCCCGACCCTGGGGGAGAGTGGGCAGGCAGAAACGTGCTCCTGGGATTGCCTTGCTGAACAGCCAGAACCCCCAAGCAGGTTTTAATGCAGTTGAGAACAAGGCTGTAGCTCACAAAGCCTGCTTAGACCAGCCAGGGAGCTGCTGCAGAGCTGAAGCTGTGGATGAGGCTGAGGAGCAGCTTAGCAACTACAAAGGCAAAGGCAAAAGCCCTGCGTTGCATGACACAGAGCAGGCTATGTGATTTGGAGTCAGTAAGAGTGATGCCTGCTGAGCAGGTATTCCCTGCCTGGGCTTTTTACTGCCCGAGGAATCACCCACAGACACAGGCACCCAACGAGCCTCAGTGGGACTTTGAAAAATGCTGTCCCTGCCGAGGTGGCTCCTCCATGTGTGTGCTTGTGCTCACAAGTGGTGATCAGCCCGGAGGGAAAACCTGCCTGGCACCAGGTGCTAGCAACCGCGTGGCAGCGGCAGCTCTACTAGGACGTGAGCAGAGTGACCAGGTGTCCTTGGCTTCAGCCAGTGCTGATTTCATGGTGGCATTTCCTAGGGTCCTGTGTGCCTCTACTGCTACTCTGACACCTGGGGGGGGGGGGTGTACACCAGAGCACCTCATGGACCCCCCCTGCCTTGCGCTTCCCACTGGGATGGATGCTGAGGACATGGGCACATGGGGACACGTGCCACCAAGCTGCGGCATCCCTAAGGGCAGTCCCACGCACTGAAGTGGCACCATGGCCACAGGCATGCAGATGCCACTAGCTCCCTCACCCAGGGCTCCCCATGCCAAGCGGGGTCTAGAGACACCAAGGGCTGAGCACCAGAGGGACTGGGAGCTGTCAGCATCAACACCGACTCTGCACCCCCACACTCCCAGCGCCAGCACCTGTGTGGATGACAAGACTAACGCACGGTGCCACACATGCCAAAGCAAACAAACGCAGACCGTGACCAAAGCATTTCAATCCAGTGAGACAGCAGCCCCAGGAACACAAACAGGCTCCAGAACTGTTTGCCCCAGCGCAAGCCAGCCCAACGAGAGCAGCCCTACAAATGGCTGGGTGTCTAGGTGGGACTGGCGAGCGTCACGAGCATCTTCCAGCGTGGACTCCTCCGTCACGGAGGCCGAGGCCGAGCTACGAGGGATGGGGGCCACAGGGCTGCCACTGCCGCCTCCCTCCCTGTTTACACAGGGCAGCTGGGTGGGAGCCAGGTGCCACGGGGCGGCTGCAGGAAACGTGCACACAGCTCCATTGAGCCCTGTGCACACAGACCCCTCTGTCCTCCCCGAGCCCTGCCTGGCCCCTTCCACAAACACAGCCCCTGTTTTGGTTGCAGCAGGGATGTTTCCCCGGCCTCAGCACGCTCCGCTCCGGGCCAGGGCTCTGCTGCATCTCAGGGCGGGAAGAAATCCAGGCATGATGCAGACCCGCAGCAGCTTTGGCGCAGCTTGCAGAGATAGGGGAGACTTCTCCAGGATGGAGGACATCCCCCTGCCTGCCCCCTGTGCCTTGGGGCGCAGCTGCTCCACAGTGGGGCGCTCCAGCCCCTCACAAAATTGGGGTGGGGCTGGGTTAGGATTGAAAACACAGACAGGGATTTTTACTGCGACAGGGATCATTCCTCAATGTGGGAAACTAAAAATGCACAGAACAGCTCAGCAGAGCTCCAGGCACCATCCCTTGGCAAGCAAAGTGAAGCCACCTGGATCCCACCTTGGGATCCAGCAGCCAAAGGCTGAGAGGGAAGGATGGAACCTCGGGGTACACAGCTGGCAGTGCTCAGCGCAGCCCCTGCGAGCCGCCCTGTTCCAACCCTGCAGGGGAAACGATGCTCCGCAGCGTGGCAGGGACCCTCAGCACAGCCAGGGACAGGCAGCTTCACCCCAAGCCTTGCAGCCCCCCTGGGAATCCAGGTGTCCCTGCCGCTGCGCTGCCCTGCTCACAGCCCCATGCACACCCGAGTCCTGTGTCCATGAAATCCCAGCACGGGTTTGGAGCGGCAGCAGCATGGCAGGCTGTGTGTTTCAGCCCAGGACTAACGCCCTACTTTTCCTGGCGCTGCACCCAGGTTTGGTTCTCTGCCCCTCGCTGCCCCTCAGCTCCATACCTACAACCTTGGGCAACTTCTGGCGGCGCAGGGGGATGCGCGGGAGCTTCATGCTGATCCGGCTGAAGCGCCCACACAAGCGTCTCGGCGGTTTCTTGGCTGCTGCCGGGTCCTGATTTGCTCTGCAAGACAGTGCAACAGCCCCATCAGGCACGGTGAGACATGAGGTGCTGGCTGCACGGCGGGGGGGCATCAATCAAAGAGCCATTCATTGAATCAGGAGCTCCGGGATGCTGGAAATGCAAAGGGGTTTTGGGGAAGAGACAGGACTGAGATCGAGAGATGCAGTAGGGAACCCCAGGAGTGCAGTCCCTGTTGGTTTTGCCTTGGAGAGCTTTATCTCAAAGTGGCTGAAGCCTGAGGCAGCTCAGGGGGGGGCCAGGGGTTGGGCACGCATTGGCACTGCTGCCAGCCCCAGGCACTGTCTCACCTGTGCCTGGTGCGGCCTTGTGGCATGGCCAGACCCCGCCTGAAACACCCGCAAGCTCCCAGACAAGGCTCTGAATTATATGATTAATCCTTTTAAAAATAAATAAAGAAAGAAAAATCCCAACCCCAAACAAACACGTGGCTTCTCTTTATTTGCTCTCTGGTTTTGAAGCCTCTCGGAGATGAGTTTTCAAGCAATTATCTGCAGCCACAGGAGCAAGAGGCTCGGTGTGTCAATGCCATTCAACCTGTGCACGCTTGTGGCCGTTGCAGTCTCCCTGCTGCAGGACCCGGCCGTCGCTGTTCTCTGTGGCACCGCCACCGTGGGCTGCTCGGGGACAGGACACAGTGGTCACAGAACGGGGTCCGGGCACCCTGTGGTGCCAGCCCGCATGGGGAGAGAGAACTATTTTGAGCCACTTCCCATGCAATACTTCTCCAAGCGGGGCTGCATTTGTGAAGTGGCTCCTTTTATCTGCAGCATAATTCCATGCAGCCCGCAGGCTCTCCAAACCAGATGTGCCAGGCTGGAGCTGAGCTGGCACAGCTGCAAGCAGAGGCTTCCGGAAAATTCTCATGCAGAGGCTGGCAGCACAAGGGGAGGCTTTCTTGCTGCTGGAAGAGCTCCCTGAGCCCCCTCCTCCCTTGCCCAGCGGTGCAAACCTTCTCCCCAAAAAGTGCCCGTCCCTGTCCCCATCCCCGCCCCTGCAGCAGGGACTGGGGGACTGGCTTCACCCCGTGGACCACACGGGAGGTTGCTGTCCTGCTGCCCCATGCACACTGCTGGTACCCCGGCCCTGCTGCGGGAGCTGATGTGAACATCCCTGCCTCAAGGACAGCCTGCGCCAGGTCCCCTCTCTGTACTCCCCTCTTTCGGCCAAAACCAACAGTGATCAGTCCCTCTGCTTTCCGATGAAATCTGGGGTCTGGGAATACTCCCAGGTGAGAGTGTTCGGCTGAGTTCCCCTGAGCCAAGTGAGTATTTCTCTGCTGTGGGCTTGCAGCAGCCACCAGCCTGCAGGACAGGAGACAGGCACAAGCTCCCTGCGGGATCACAAGCATCCCATCCCAAAACACTCACTCACCCATTTAGCTGGCCCAGGACTGTCACTCCCCTACCCTGACTGTCCCCATGCAGGACAGCACTGCAGCCCGTCGCTCTCCAGCAGGTCACACCACACAGGACAGGAGTCAGTTCTGGACGTCCTGGCCATGACTCACTGTATTCTGGGTTTCCCTTCGCAGAGCGGCTCTAACCCCCAGAGGCTCAGGGGGACCCAGTGGATCTCAGTGAAGTGATGGCCAATGAGTGGGACACAAAGCCAGGGGCCACCCCAGGAGTGCAGGGAAGGGGGTCCTCCTGCCCCCACCCCATGCCTTCTTCTCTCTGTCCTCACAAGCATGGGAAACAGCCTGGGTTTTCCTTCCCGTTCTTCCCTTTGCCTGCCAGCATCCACTTACAAAAAAAAAAAAAAACCACCACCACCAACAAAAAAACCAACAAAACACCCAATGCTGGCACACCGAAGGGACTGAAGAAATGCTCTGGGGGATGCAGCGGGCAAAAGCCACCTCAGGAGCTGCTGCCAGAGTCCTGCAACTCTGCACCCACTCAGGGTCACCATGAAGACCGGCAGGAACAGCACCGGCACCCCGCGCTGCCCGCATCCCGGCACTCACCCACGGGCTTCGTCTTTCTTGCGGCAGACGCAGCAGCAGCAGAGCAGCGAGAGCAGGAGGATGAGCAGCAGCGCCAGGAGGGCTCCGGCCCCGATCACCCCCATCCGCTGGTTGGCCTCTGCAAGACGGAGCAGGCTCAGCTGGGAGCTGCCGGTGGCCCTGCCACCCGCACCCAGCGGCACTCACCCATGTGGCAGGCGCCCGTCAGCGGGTCACACGTGCCGTCGTGGCAGCTGCAGACTTCGGCACAGTTGGCTCCGTAGTGGCCGAGCGGGCAGGTGAGGTTACAGCTGGGGAGAGGGCACGAAGTGAGAGCGGTGCCGCTGCAGGTGCAGCATCCCGGGGACGCTCCCTCCTCTCTCTTTCCTAAACCCTCTGCTCTGGGAAGAGCGGGCAGCACCGCTCCGGGCTGCTCCAACACAGAATCCCCCTGTGGACCCTGCGATCCCCACTGCGGCAGGACCCCATTGCCCCACAGCCACCTTTGCTTGTCCCCACATTTGCTTTCACTGCCTCTGCTCTCCGCATGGCCAAAGAGTCCTCCATCCCCACGTGCTTTGCAAGGCTTTGCAACAAGGCTCACGACACAGCGGTTATAAAAGGTCGCTAACCCCTCAGTCACATCTGAAACCAGCCCAGCAGCCCTGAGGCAGCGCTGAGCATCACGTGCCAGGTTTCCAGCTCAGCTCCGCGGTGACGTGGCCGTGGCACCCTGCGGGCCGCCCTGTGCTGCCCCAGAGCATGTGCGGCGCGGAGCCCTTCCCCCGCAGCCCATGAGCTTGGAAAGCTCCCAGCTTGCTTTATTTACAGAAGGGAAAACAACTGATCAGTCTAAGCAAATAGCCACGGCAACTGCCTTACCAGGGTGAACCCTCCTGGGTCAGCATCAAACCTCCTTGTGCAAAGCAGCCTCCCCGGGAGCTCTCACCAAGGTGAGGAGCACACACAGGCACAGGCACCTTCCCACAGACACCAGGGCTTGAACACAGAAAATACATGCTGGGCACACACTGAAGGAGCCAGGGCTCTGGGGCCACGTAGCTCTCTGGCAGGGTGGGACCCATGGGACACGTCCTGCCCTGCATCCTGCCCCCAGAGCTCTGGAGACAATGACAGTACAAGGCGTTTTATATCTCCCTTCTTTTTTTTTCCTTCTCTCCCCTCCTATTATACTTTGCTTTATGCATCCTTTTTGAACAAAGCATGTTTAGAAAAAAAAAATTAAAAAAGATCAGCCAAGCCCAGCCATATGGCTGCAAGGGACCGAGATGACCCCACGGCTGGTGGGACAGGCACCGCACTGTGGTACCAGGACAGTTTCGGGCGGGCTGGTGGCAGCGCTGGGCACTGACCCCAGCGCCAGCTGTTCCCAGGTGGCAGAAGCCATGCTCCAGCCCGCCCACACTTCCCCAGGGCCGCAGCTGCTCCCTCGGCTGCAGCCGGCCGCAGCTCAGCCCATTTCATGCTCCTCCAGCTTTCAAAGCATTGTCCTGGTTGAGCCTCGTGCCTGCTGCGGCTGGAATGGGTGCTGAGCGCCCGCAGATGCTCCGAGCAGCTGCTCTGCCGCAGCAGCCACGGGGCAGGACACAGCGATGGGTGCAGGGATATTTTCAGGACAGTCCAACACCCCCACCCAGCTAGACCCACATTTCTGCCCCAGGCTAAAAGATTTTGGGGGCTATAGCACAGGGGGCTATTTTTTTTTCCAAGAGGGTCCAGACACCTCCAGGAATGATGCAGAGCAGGTGGACTTCTTTGTGCACACTACAGATGTCTCAGTAGCCTTTCCTTTAGCACCCTCCCTTCATGGTGAGGACACACTTTCCTTGCCTTTTCAGGCAGCATTTCTGTTCCGCATTGGAAGAAAGCAAAGGGATGAGCACTCACTGGGACAGGGCCCGCTCCCAGCTGGAGGCAGCTGGGGACGGGTGCAGCAGTGAGAGCACAGCCGGGGGAAAGGGGAAGGGGCTGGAGGGCTTCGGGCTCCTCCCGGGGGGTTGAGAAAGCCCCCAGTGCAAGCTGCTGCTCGGAGCAGGAGCACCATGTGGATGCCACACCCATGAGGCTATTTGGTAGTCTGAGATGACAAAAAAGGTTTTCTCTCTCTTTTCAGTTAGGAATCCCACCCTGAACTTAAAAGAAAAAAAAAAAAAAGTTTTGTCAAAGTCATTTGTTCGTGCCAAATGGCTACTTCTTGAAGTAAAATCCTTTTGCCAAGAAACCCACCCAGCTGCTAGGGGAGACATATGCTGCAGCTCAGCAGCATCTGAGCAGGGCTCTTGGGAGGACTCTGCAGCGCTCCGAGGTGCTTGAATGAGGTTTTGGTGTCACTGCCCAACAGATGCTTTTATCTCATCACAACCAGGGACAGCAGCAGACCCGCCAGCACCCTGTTTTGCTTCCCAAACTGCAGCTTTACCATGCTGATACCACAGCTCAGCAAGAACGTGCTTCGTGCTTCCCACGCAAGAACGGGTGCTTCCCACAATGGCCTGTGAGCAGTTCTACTGCAGGAAACCCATTTGCTGCTCTCTTGGATCTTAGTTAGTTTGGAGCACACCAAATCCTCTCCG
Source organism: Cygnus atratus (assembly GCF_013377495.2). Taxonomy (NCBI): domain Eukaryota; kingdom Metazoa; phylum Chordata; class Aves; order Anseriformes; family Anatidae; genus Cygnus; species Cygnus atratus. Next base: position 386,361 of record NC_066378.1, read on the forward strand.
CACAGCCCCGGTGTAAGGGCTGGAGGTGACACAAAGCACGGTTGGCATGCTGCAGGCTTGGCAGAGCAGCGCGCGTGCCCGGGGTGCCCGCCGAAGCTGCAGCTCACTTACTACGTGCCATGGGATCCGGCGCGGCACAGGCACCTGCCCGTCTCGAAGTGGCACTCGCCGTTGACGCAGTCGCTGCAGACGAAGGCGCAGTTCTCCCCGTACGTCCCATTGCGGCACTTGGTTTCGCACCTGGGGGTGGCGAGGGCAGGCAGCTGGAGCACCGGGGAGGGGGCTTCCTGTGGCCTCCCCTGTGTCCCCAGCCCGGCCACCCCACGCTGCCCTGTCTGCTCCACGCAAGGAGATGAGATGTCAGCCCCATTCGGGGCAAAGCCCCACACCCGACCCCAGGCAAAGAGACTCCAAGAAAGCTTCAGAGCCGAGCCCCGCTGCGAGCTCCCATGTTTAGGTGGGGCCACCACAGGCTTCCTGTGGTCCCACGGCTGTGCCAGCAGGCTCCCACCCCTGCCATCCCCTCCTGGCTGTACAGACCTGCCCACCCGCCCCAGGTCCCCATGCAGGGAGCAGCGGGGATGCTTGCACCGCTCCGGCAGGATGCCAGCACCTGGTGAGAACCAACTCCGCCGCCTGGGACTCACCGGTCACCAATCCAGCCGGGGTTGCAATGCGAGCACTTGCCATTGATGTGGTTGCAGGTGTGGCCATCCTTGCAGGGGGGACAGACCTTCTCGCAGCCCTCACCATAGAAGCCGGCTGAGCAGGGCTGGTCGCACTTGGTGCCGTTCCAGCCTGCCTCGCAGGTCAGGCAGCGCCCATCCGCCACGGTGCAGGGCTGCAGGCTCTTGCACTGCCCACAACTGCAACGGCCAAGGGAGACTCCATCACGGCATGCAGCATCCCCAGGGCACCCCGGGGCCCCCAGGCCCCCTTCCACCCCTCCCCGGACCAGCGGGGTCCCAACACTCACCGCCGCCGGCAGCCTTGGCCGTAGAAACCAGCGGGGCAGGGCTCGCGGCAGTATTTGCCCCGGTACCCCGGCTCGCACGTGCAGGTCCCATCCACCTGGTTGCATTTGCCCTTGTAGCATTGGCAGTAGCGGTCACAGCGGGGACCAAACGTCCGCTCACGGCACTGGCAGCGCCCCGTGAACTGTTCGCAGGGCGAGTTGTTGCAGGAGCACTGGTTGTTGCAGCCACGGCCCCACCAGCCTGGCTGGCACAGGCAGTTCCCGGTCTGCTGGTCACACTGGGAGTTGTGGCTGCAGTAGCAGGAGCTGGAGCACTGGGGCCCCCACCAGTTCGGCTCGCAGGTGCACTTGCCCGTCTTCTGGTCGCACTTGCCGTGCTTGCAGAGGCAGACATTCTCACACTTGGGGCCCCAGCGGTTGGGGTTGCAGGTGCACTGGCCTGTCACGTCCTCGCACTGCCCATTGGGGTGGCAGCTGCACATCTCCTTGCAGTCAGGGCCCCAGAACTGCCGGGGACACTCTGTGAGCAGCACACAGACAGCAGAGTCGTCAGCCTCGGCTGCAGCATGCAGCACTGCGCAGCCGCGAGACAAACCCTGCCCCTGGGCACCCGCAGAAAACCCCATCCTAAACAGCATCTCCTGGCCACCGTCCCCTCACCTCCCAGTGCATTTAGGGTGTCAGAGTGGACTCATCCAAAGGGATGCTGCCCTGGGCACAAAGCCAGGGGGGACCAGCAAGGGCACAGTGGGAGCACTGGCAGCCCATCCCGTGTTCTGCTCCGTAAAGTCACCCTGGGACAATCCAGCCCTTTTGTCCCCAGGGCCACCCCGGGTGACACCACCGGTGCCGCTGATACTCACTGGTGTCACAGTTGGCACCGAAGTAGCCATGGCGGCAGCGGCACTCGCTGGGTCTCACGCACACCTCATTCTCCTTGCAGGTGAAGTTTCCTTCGCAGACGGCTGGACCGATAACAGCATGCATGAGGACACAGCACGGGCACAGCGACAGCACCTGCTGGCCTCAGGCACCAAGTGCCACCAGGCTTGCCCCTGCTGTCCCTGTCCCCCACCCTGCAGAGCAGGGGACAGGGAGCACGGTGGCACTCCAGGGGCTGCAGAGCTGCGACACTGCACCCATCCCTGCAAGCAGCGCAGGGCCCTGGCAGCCCAGACAGGCAGGCTGGTTGGGGCCACCACCAGAAAGATGCCACCAGCCTCCTGCCACCGTACTCAAGCTCCAGCCCTGCCACCAGCTTCCTGCCACCCAGCTCAGCCCCGTTCCTGCTGTGGCTGCTCCCAGCGCCAGCATCCCTCACTCAGCTCCACATCCCCAGCAGGGCCAGCTGCAGGTAGGATGCGGGACATGGGGTGGGGGGGTTGCCCGCAGCCACCAGCAGAGACCCCCCCTCCCCACAGACTGCAGCAGGGACACGGCCACCCCTGTGCCTTGCGCCCCAGCAGGGCGGGTCCGCAGCCCCCCAAAGCCTGCGAGTCCCTCTCCTGTCAAGGGGAGTGGGTGCTGGGGCAGGGGCAGGATGTGCTGCTGCCTCCCCGTGCCAGCAGGCATGGGCAGACACCCCCATCGCCCTGACAGAGCTTCCTCAGCCAGTGGAGAGGGAGAGCAGAGAACCCGCACAATCCACCTTACCTGGCAGTTCTTAGACCTACGGTGATGGATACTATAGAAAACCCTAAAATAGACAGATTAAACAGGTTAGGAGAAGTGAGTCTAATGGTTAGAACAGGTTGTGGGGAAAAGGGGGAGAGGAGACGGGGACAGTTTGCTGCGGGACTGTCCTCTCTCCGCCGTCCGGGGAGACCCCATCCTTCTCCCTTCCTGTGTCCCGTTCGCCAAGTGCAGGCACCGGCCGCATGCAGCGAGCGGTTACAAGGCACGTGCAGGGTGAGTTAGTTGGTTACGTGGTCTGCAAACCACTGGCTGCCTGGGCCAGCATGCACGGCTCCGACTGCAGCACCAGGGCAAGGTGAGCGCTGTGGCCAGCCAAAACTGCAGGGAAGAACACAGGATCCCCCAAACCTCCTGCGCAGTGGCGTTGCAGAGGCTGACAGGTTGCACCAGCCCTGCACCCACAGCAGGCTCACCGCAGCCCACGGTGGGAGCCGTAATGCCAGGCACGGTCCTGGCTCCCGCCCGGTGGGCTTGGTGGCACCGGTGCTAGCAGGGCCTCTCTGTGATGGCCCGTGCTGGCACACGCTTGTCCTCGTCCTCTGCCAGCAGCCCTGGCTCCAGCGCTGCGGCAGCACCGGTGGGAGCCCTGGTTGTCCTGTCCCTCCATGCTCCGCCCAGCCCTTGGGGACACCTTGTGGTACCTTGCATCTGAGAGCTGTACCCCAGCCTGGGGCCCAAAGCTGACACGGAGCAGGCAACGCTCCTGCAGACCCTGCTGGGGGATGGCACCCAGGGGGTAGCACCATGGGGACAAGGGCAGCCCAGAGCCGGGCACTCGCTGCCTGCCAGCACAAGATGAGCTGGGGGCAGGCTCTGAGAGCTGCACAGCTCCAGAGCCCCCAGGCATGGCCAGGAGGACTCAGCAAAGGTCAGGCAGACCAGCAGCATGTAACGAGCCAAAATGCCGGTGCTTACCTATCAAACACTCGCTTCCTTGTTGCCTCCATCCTGGACAGCACACAAGCACTGAGGAGCTGCAGGAAATGAACACAAGTGATTAGGATCCCCTGGAAAGCCTCTATCCCTCCTGGAAACCTGGTGAGAGCACCAGCCTGCAGGTGACACCACGATGGCGAGGAGCCACCACATCCTCTTCAGGCATGGAGAGCCACCAGCTCATTCTCTGCTGTGCAGATGCTTTGCAAGGTGCACCAGGGCCATGGATTACCACAGGGGCTTGTGACAGAACCAGCTCAAGATGCCCCACCAGCAAACCAAGGCAATGCCAGGAGTGAGGACTGACCAGCTCCTCCCAGAACCACCAGTGATCACCAGTTTGCCTTCTGAAGGCACATGCGATATCCTCACAGCCTCCCATGCTCCCCTTCCACAACACCCAGAAGAGAGAAACTCCCCGAACATCCTGGACCATCAGCTCTGTCCTACCAGCTCTGCACAGATGCTCCCATGTTGGTGCCTTTTCCTAAAGAAATCAGGAAGGATGCAACAACAAAAACTTCACCTTCAAACGTTGCCGTCTAAAAACAAACAAACAAAAAGATCCCCCCCCAAACCTGGAAAAAAGGTCCTGGGCAGAAACACCAGCTCTGCCCCATGGGTCTGGCCAAGCAGCCTGCTTCCAGAGGTGCTTGGATGTGAAGGATGCTCTGCCTGGTCCCACGCCCACAGCCCCCATTCCGGCGCTGCTCCTCTCCGCACCCAGCCCCGGCAGCAGGTTTCATTGCTGGAAAGCGAGGAGCTCCTGAAAACCTCCTTGCTCTGCACCCTCTGCTCTGGGAGAGTTTCTTATAACCCGTCTTGTTTTAGGGTTAGCACAGGAGGCAGATCCCCTCCTCAGCCCTTGTTCGCTCAGGGCAGCTCTGCCTGCGTGCACCCCGCTGCCCTCTGCGCTGGGCTCCCCAGGGATGTGCGGCACAGGGGCCAAGAGCAGGCTGGGGCAGACCCACACTGCTGCCGACCTCTCCCCAAGCAGCCGCGTGCCCTGCATGCAGAAAATGTCGGATCATGTTACTGCCAGCCAAGATTTAAAGGACAGAATAAGCTGAACATATTCCTCGACCGAGGCATTGGAAAATAATATTTAGGAGGAAGAAAAGCCCAGGCAAAGCAAGGGACGACCACGAGTACCTAGAGATGGGTTCGCTGCTCAGTGGCCTCGATGTCTTGGCAGCCTGGGGACGGCATCCGGCATCCCAAAGGCAGCCTGGTGGCCGAGGCACAAGGTGGCTGTGGACCCCAGCGACTGGAGCACAGACAGCTCCTGGGGGACATCCTGGCCTGGCCCACCCACCCCTTGCCCACCGCAGCTGCCAGGAGAGGGGCACTGGTATGCCCTGTGGCCACACAGGCGAGGGGACACCTTCTCCCCAGCCTGGCTGCTCGCACACGATCCCGCTATACCCCTTGATGAGTGCAGCTCTGCGCACACAGTGACTTCTCCCATTTACTGAGGTTTTCACACCGGCAGCGAAATATTACAGTAGCGCATGGCTGGGGATACCTGCAGCACTTGCAAGCCTGGGGCTCCAGCTGTGCCCCAGCAGGGACCTCCTGGAGAGACCGGCGAGCATCGGGAAGGGCAGCTTTCTGAGCATCATTAAATCTTGCTTGCTCAGCCCCATGTAGAAGCCCAGCAACACCACCAGCTGCTCCACGGAGGCTGGGACAGGTCCCTGAGCCTTGGGTATCCCAGTGCATGGCCCTCATGTCAGACCCCTGGTGCCCCTTGGTCTCAGAGCACCACGCACCAGCTGCATCAGCTAAAATGTTTTTGGCAGAGGCCTGACCCTTCGCAATGCAGGGACAGGGTCTCAGAGCCCTCTTGGAGGTGCAGAGATGTCTACAAGGGATGCCGTCCTAGGTGGAGGCTTGAGTCAAGCCAGGGCTGCTATTTCCAAGCCTCCCATGGTGGGCAGTACACACCGATGCAACCCAGGTGTAGGGAAGACACGTGGAAAAGGTGCTCCCTGTCCCCAGAACCAGCAAGGGGCCACCATGCTGGGGGGTACTGGGAAGACGGGCGATCCCGGTGGAAGCCCCATTCACCTCGGCCAACGCTCAGCGTGAGCCACCCAATCCCTGCTGGAGGTGGAAGCGACCCTGGAGGTTTAGGAGCAGGCCAAAAGCACGCTGCAGTCGAGGGAAACTTTGCACGGGTTGGTCCAGCAATGAACGACAGAGCCTGGAATGTGTTGGTTTTTTTTTTTTCCCTTTATATGTAACAAATGCAGAAGAGGAGGAGGAGACAGCAAGGAAGTATTCGCTCTAAACCCAGTGTAGTCACAGGACCACGTCTGGCTGCCAGAATGAGTTGTCCCAGGCTGGTGGGGCTAAGAGCAGCCCCCAGCAAAATGCATGCAAGGCAGAGGCTGAACTCAGCTCCCCAAGCCAGGCAATGGCAACCCCTGTGCGGGCAGCACCGCACGCGGACCCAGGAGCACCGCGTCCGCCTTTTGCAGAGGATGTTGAAAAATTGGACAGGAGGCAGAAAGGAACCACAAAAATGATTCAAGGCCTGGAAAAAATGCCTTGCAGCTGGAGACCAAAATAGCTCCATCTATTTAGTCCGTCAAAGAGATTACGCGGCGCTGTGATTGCAGCGGGCTCGTCACTCCCCGCGGGGACCCCGGGGCTCGAGCAGGGTCTGTGCCCCAGCAGGAGCAGCAGTGTGGGGCTGAGCATGCAAGGAGAGGTGGCGGGGGGCACTAACCAAAGCGACTCCCCAGGGACCGGGTGGGCCCAAGGCGAGATTCTTCCCTACAAGACAGCCCTGAGTGAGCTACTGGGCTCTGCTCCAGCATAACAGGCTGAAATTTATCGTGCTGTGATAGACAGGAGCGGGGCTGATCAGGAATTGTCCTGCTCTATGCTTCCCTGTCTTTAGAAATTCAGTATCTGATGTTTTTTCAAGTGAAACGGTTTCAGGTCCACAATGGGAAACTCTCCACTAGGGAAATCCCCACTGCCCTCCCCTTCCCCCCCGCACACCCCAAAGCGCCTCGCTTCCTCCCTCCTGTCACAGGGAGGCCTCCAAGAACCCACAGCCACCTGGGCACCTCCAGCAGCCCAGCCAGCATCCTTGGATGCACCAAAACACCCGGGGGGCCGCAGCCCCCAGCGCCCTGAGCTGAGGCCAAAGCCAGGCAGCAGCAGGGAAGATGCCTTCCCCTGCCACGAGCGGGACCCCGGCCCCCTGCCAGCCGTGCCCCAGCCCACACCCCACACCCAGGATTACCGTCTATCTTTTAGCAGATAGCTAATCTCTCCTTCGCTGTGCCTGGCCGTGGTATCCAACACCTCCACGCTCAGCCTCCCCTCATTTATCAGCTGCTCTGACAGCAAATAAATACGCTCGTATTTCAAAGCTCGAGTTCCCTCCCCACGTGGTCAGCATCCCTCGCCCGCACAGCGCAGCACGGACGGACCGTGGAGTGCCAGGACGGTGCTGGGACCAGTGCTCAGCCCCCACCCCAGGGCATCCTCGAGGATGCCCTTGGACCTGCTACCCCTCCCAGGGCATTCCTCCTTTTGTGCGAAGCAGCCGGCACTCCTCCTGCTGAGCACTGTGGCTCTGCTGCCTGGTTTCAGTCCTTCTCTTTCTGTTTTATTTCTTCCCTTGAGAAAGGGCAAAAAGTCACTCTGGTTCCAAGCGTGGCTACCCTGCAGCATACCCATAGCCCCGCAGTTTCAACGGGGCGAGGAGAGAGAGACGGGACGTGGCACTGGGTATCTGGTGCTCCCAGTGCAGCCCTCAGACTGGATCCAGCACTGCACTGGTGGCAGATGACCTGAACCCGTCGGCCGTTGGACTGACGGATGTGTTTCTGAAACATGCCTCATGGCTTTGTCTCCTCTGAAGGGGATTCAGTCCCTGTGCCCCACAACCACTCAATGTGGGACTACTGAGAAATTTGTTTAAAAACTTGCTCCTGACCAACACACACATGCCCTGAGCAAGCAAGTGCTCTGGGCTTCATTATATTTTTCTTTTCCTCAAAGTGCTATAAATGCTGGGAAAAGGAAGAAGACGTTGCCTCTGAGATGTGACTGGCTCATAGGGATTTCACTGACGCAGAGGAAAAGGAGCACAGATGGAGGCAGAGCCAGTGCTGCCCCTGCTCCCTGGGACACAGCTGCATCCCACTGAGCATCCCGCGTCATGCTGAGCATCCTACATCGAGCTGAGCGTCAGCAGGGATTGGGAGCTGCACAAATGCATGGGGGTGCAAATCCCAAAGCCCAGAGCACCACTGCCACCTCCCCCAGCCAAACCAGTGCTTGCACACTGCTGCCCAAACTGGGGAGGAGCACATCACCCCGACACTGAGCCCCCTTTTTCTCTGTTACCCACCACTCGGTGCCACCCTGTGCAGCATTGCCAGGCCCTAGACAGTGTCATCCACGGTGGACTGGGACATCCCTGCAGCTCCCCGACCTGACTCCTGCCAGAGACCACTGGCCTTGAGGTGCAGGCACAGACAGGTATGCCTTGGCGCAGTTGTGGGATCCTATGGGAAAGGAAACCCTTCACGCAGAGAAAGAAATGAAAAAAAAAAAAAAAAAAGGATTACCAAAGGAGAGTTTTGGAGAGAGGAGGACAAGGACAAAGGAATTTCCACGTACACAGGGCTTGCTCTCAACAGCCCTGCACCCTGCATCTCAAGTGGCAGCTACAGGGAGAGTCATGTTGAAAGTTAACAGATGACAAAAGAGCTTCGAATTTAAGAGGAACAGTCACATTTAGTACACAAAACCAAGTAGCTCCAAAACACTTTTCTTCTGCCCTATGTAATTCATTGAATTGCTACCCACTAGCCAGGTCTCTGGAGCTTGCAGTGAGATGCTGAAGTAGAATCCCCAGCACCGAGGGGTGCCTGGACACACGCGGCAGAGCCCGGCACTCGCACAATCACCCAGTGAAACGCGTGGCAAGGAGTCAAAGCAGCAGCTTGAATGAATTCAAATGCCTAGGAAAGCTGAGCTGGGGGAGGGGGAAAATTGGACACCAAAACCCGGTGTCGTCGTGTGCAGGCTGACTCGGGCATCTCTCCAAGCGTCGCTCAGAACGGCTGCTCCCAGCTCCATGCATCACCCGCCTCAGGTCTCTGGGGCCACCAAGCTGTGTTGGGATGGGGACATCGTGTGCTGCAGGCTGCCCTGGCTCTGCGCCCTGCGAGCGGTGTGGCCCTGCACAGTGCTGGGGGAAGAGGATGCACGCAGCTTTTGCACACATGAGCATCAGTCCCAGGATGCTGGGAACTGAGGGATAACTGCTTGCCACCCCTCTGCTGCCGCGTGACAGGGTGGCGGTTTTGTTGGGTACTGGCCTCACGGGTCACAGGCACCCGAGGAAGGCCCGCTCAGAGACGCATCGAATCCCCCTGCTGAATAACAGCACGGGGCTGGGAGCTGCGGCCGCGCTGGCTTGTGAAAAGCCTCCTTAGGAAACTCGGCCTGTAATCTGAGGAGGGGGCACCAGCGCCCTGCGGCCCTGCTGAATGGAGCCATTATGTGGGCCCTTCTAGCTCGCAGCACATGTTTTCCTTGTGGACTTGCCTGACCTCACGAGCGAGATGTAAAGGTGCATTTATAGCCAGGGCCCCCCATAAAGGGCAGGGCCTGGGGATCCTGCTCTTCTTGCCAGGATGGAGCAGCTCTGGGCGCTCTTCCCCCTTTGCTAGGGCCAGCCCGGACGGGGAGCTGGGCCAGCACCAAGCCTGAGCACTGCAAAGCTTGGCCCGAGGTGATGCTCTGTAGAGCGACCCGACCCGTGGTGTCCACGGTATGCGGAGCACAGTGGGAGCGGGGAAGAGGCAGTGCCAGCCCCCAGGGCTCTGCCTGTGGCCAAGCAAGCAGGATGCAACCTCCGGGGAGAGCCAGGCGCTGCCAGCGCCCGCTTTCTGAAGCTAAACCCGAGTGTCCCGGAGCTGCCAACGCATCCGCCCTGAGCAACAAGGGGCAGCTCCACCAGGACGCCCGCAGCATCCCGCATCCTGCCAGAGGCACAGGCCCGGGGGCAGCAGGGCCGGCTCCCTGCGGCGCTCTCCGCCCCCTGCAGCACGCAGCGCCGGCTACCCACGGCAGGACGGGCCCCGGGACACCCAGGACTGTCCCCCCCGCGCTCGGACCGGGCTCGTCGCCCCTTCCCCGCCGCCGCCCGGCATAAGCCTGGGAAGGCGCCCGGGGCCGCGGCTCGCCCGGCGGACAGGAGCGGCCCTCCCTCCCTCTCTCCCTCCCGCAACGCACCGCACCGCGGCCCGGCCCTGCCCCGCAGGGGGCTCCCGGTGCCCGCCCCACCTGCCCGCCCGCCCCCCCGCCGCTCCTACCCGCCGGCCCTGCAGACGTTCCTGCCGCGGGGGCTCAGCTCCTGCGCGGCTCCGCAGCTCAGCAGCAGCAGCAGCAGCACGGCTCCGGCTCCGGCTCCGGCTCCGGCTCGGGCGCGGCGCAGCGGCCGCAGCCCGCGGGCCTCCATGGCCGTCGGCGCGGCGCGGCGCGGCGCGGCGCTGCCCGGCCCGGCCCGGCCCAGGCGGGGCTCGGCGGCCCGGCTGCTCGGTGCCCGGTGCCGCCCTGCCCTGCCCTGCCCTGCCCTGCCCTGCCCTGGCCGCCGCTCGGCAGGCGGAAGCTGCACTGCGAGCGCCGCGCCGCCGCCTCCCCCGCGCCCCTCTCGGCGGCGGCAGGAGGGGCCCGCCGCCAGCCAGGAAATTCCGCATTGGTTCCCCTGACGGCGGGCCAGGCTCCGGGGGCCGCCGCCGCCGCCGCCTCCCCGCGCCCGTCGCGGGCAGAACCGCCCCGGGCTCGGACCCGCGACCCGACGGCGCCGGGGGTGTGGGCTGCGAGCTCCGCCGAGCCGGCCGCGGGCTTCCGAGGGGAGAGGCTGCGGAGCTCTGCGCCCCCCGGCTCGGCCTGGGGGTCCAGCTGGGGCTCTGGCTGGCCCGGGGTCCGGCACAGCCCCAGGGTCCCGTGCCTCCGGGCGTCTGGACGCCTGGGCGTCCGCCGGCTCCAGGGGTGGCTGTCCCCGGGGTCCGGCAGCCCCCGGTGCCCAGCGCCCCCCAAGGCAGCTTGTTGGAGCCACGCAGCGCCCCGTGGGATCCAAGCGGTGTCTGCAGTGGCAGGGCCTAGGCAGCCACTCGTTAACCCACTGTAAGAGTGCAACCAGGAAGCGGGGGGACACGCGGGCGCTTGTAGCATTTACACCCCTGGCATGGATGGAGAACACCCTGGCCACCTGCCACATGGCAGCACAAATGCCGGTTGTAGCAGCACACTTGCTGCACGGCATCGCTTGAAAACTGCAGTGCCGTTGCTCTCCGCAGGCTCAGCTTTCTGGGCAGTCAGATCAATTTCTCCATTTTAATCACTGCATCAATCTCCTGCTGAGTGCCGGTTGTGTCCGAGGGGCTGTGTAATGGTGCACGGACAGCATATATCTGCAGAGCTGGGTGTGAGGACCACACACCTACACGGTTTCCCCACGCAGGGAATGGAGCCTCCATAGATGAGGCGTGGGTTGGGCAGCATCCTTCAGGTGAGGATTACGGAGTCACCAAGCAAAGGGTGGATGAAGAGTTTCTCGCCACCAGCCTCCTCTGATGTCTGTAGTTCATGGGACTGACATGCATGGAAGGTTTCTGTCCTGTTCAAATCCACACAGACAGAAGTTCCCAACAGGGAAGTCCCTGGTGGTTTTACCAGTGGAAACTATGCTCTTAGGCAGTTAAATCCCAACAAATGTGCCTGTAAGAGTGTCACCTGCCTCTCAGTGCCCAGCTGTGGGCAGTGGCTTGTGCAAAGAGCACAGATAGTTTCAAACCTACAGAGCTGCAGCCTGAACAAACACGTTCTTGGCACTGGCTTTCAGACACAACCCCAGAAGTCACTGACAACCTGCAATTTTGCTGGTATGGGTTTTTAACATCCTGGTCCAACGTCTTGACTAGCAGGGTGCAGTGAGCCCAGGTGATGCCACAGCAGGGAGCAGCCAAGACCCTCCTAGAGCCACCCCTTCCCAATGAGTGACGTTGTCATCAGGCCACTGATGGGGTGGCAGACCATGCCTGAGAATTGCCTTTTCCCTGTTCCCTGTGTAACAGCAGGTCGTGGCCATCTGTGAGCAGCCATGGGTGTGGAGGGAAGGTCTGGTGGGTGGCAGCCATCAGAGAAGAATGTCACTGCCCTCAAATGACATGGAGGGGAGGCACAATTCCTGAGCAACACCCAGCTCCCTCCTGCTGTCTCCATCCATCTGTCCAGAAACTATCTCCCATCTCCCTGGTCGTTACCTGGTGTGACCCACCACCTTTCCTTTCCAGACCTTAGTTTTCAAACAGGCTGGTGATCACCGCACATCCCTCCCTCTCCCCTCTTTGCCACCCTCGCCTCTTCCGTGTGACCCCATTCCTGTCCCCACGCTGTGTTGCTGGGCACCAGTATCTCTTGCCTGGGCTACTCTGCCTCCATGTCCAGCTCCCCCAGCTGCCCCATCCTGCGGGCAGGGACTATCTGGTGGCACCCAGCACCACCTGGCACTTGGTCCCCTTGGCTGGGTAGGAGTGCCGAGACAGCAGTGGTCTGGCCATGCTGAGGCACAAGGGACTCCCTCGGGATGACTGCTCTGCACTGAGTGAGCTCAGCATTGCCTCCTGTCTGAGCAAAAGGACTGGGGGGCGGCTTGCTCCAGAAAAGGTGGTCAAGAGGGGCTGTGCACAGATCCATGAAGCCACTGGCACAGAGGCTGCACCATCTGCTCATTCACTTCTCCCTATCTTGTGAAGCTCCAAGGGACAAGCTTATGAAGCTCCAGACACTGCCCTGTGCTTCCTGAGGGGTGCAGGGGGCCCATGCTGCCCCCCAGGCATGGCTGCTACCGTGCCCAGCCCAGACTGTGGCACTACCAGCTGTGCTGCAGCAGGAAGCTGGGCTTGGCAGCCCCCTGCCTGCCCTGGCAGCCTGCCCCCCCTGGAGCTTCAGCCTCGCTCCGGTTGTTTCCATGGCTGGGATTCCCTTCCTATCTGCTCTCTCCATTACCTCTGCTCTGTGCCGAGTGGGGCTGGTGCTCCCTGGCCCCGCTCCTGACAAGCCAAAGGAGACACTCACCGGCACGCATTTTCCACGCTGTTGCTTTGTGCAAGGATGTGTTTACTTTTGGCTCTTTACTTGGCTTCCATAAAGAGCTTTCTCTTCTCTTCCAGGCAGAATGTCCTGTGCTGCTCCATTTTTACCAGGTCTAACCAAAACCAGGGGAAAGCACACTTTTCTCAGCAGTGTGGCTCACCTCTGCATGGGGGATAAGGCTGTCCCTTGGCCAGGAGTCTGGGACTGGAGAAGCTGCTGAGGATGCTGCAGGGAGGGGGAGGATTTACAGTGCGCTGGGGACAGCTTGGGCTGGGCTGGCTTGTACTGCCCGACTGGGCAGGAAGAGTTTTGCAGACATGGGGGGATTGCACGTCCCATGGGTGTCAGCCACCAACGCTGCTCTCCCCCTGGTCCCAGTGAGGTTTTTGCCCCTGCCTTTGAGCAGATCAGGCTGTGTGGGTGCTCTGCAAGCTCATCTCAGTGCTTTGCATTACAGCACAGTTTACAGTTTCTTTTTCAGACTTCAGGCTGGAAATGCCCTACCAGGTGCTTGCCTCCCATTGAACTGTGTTTTGGAAAATAGCAAAAGAGAGAAAGAAACTCCAGCACTATAGTATTTCCAAACACAAAATGAAAGAAAAATATGTTGTTTTGTCTATGTTTCAAAAATCTGTGCAGCTGTTTCACCAGGAAGGGCTGCAGAGTGGACCACAGGGGAGTCATACGATAATGAGGCACTCGTCACTGTCCAGCGGGGACATGTCCAGGCTCCGCTCCTTGGAAGAAGTCCCCACTCATGTGTGCTTGGACCACTCACAAAATTTGAGTGCAAGTCTGCTGAGGTGGCTTCTGCACAGATGTGGGCTCTCTCCCTTGCAACTCCCCCTGCTGCTGTAGCCAGCACCCTTGCAAGTGAGTGAGCACAGGCTAGGGCGTACCCAGTGTTTCATGCCTCCCCTTCCCTCAGGGTAGGCAGATAGCAGCTTCCAGCAGCAAGGGCTAAAACTGGGCAGGCTGGTGAAAGCCTGAGATAAAGGGAGGGCTTAGCCAGGTCACTGTGCCCAGAAATAAGAGGGGTGGTTGCTGGTTCTGCCTAAGCATGGGTAAAGGTTGCTGGGAGCACAGGGCTTTGGGGTGTTGCACTGGCACCCAGGCTTGCAAGGCCATCCAGCACCTTGTGCAGAGAGCAGGCAGCACCCTGCACCCATCATCCCTGCAGCCATCATCCCTGCAGACAGCAGCGTGCACCAGAGATGTGCTGCAGAGCTGCCTGGAGGTGTGTGATTAACTTTTGCAATAGGTAGATGGGCAGCCGTGGGTCTTTTCACAAGCCTGCAGCAGGATAAGGCTGCTCATGCACTTAGGTGGTCCTACGTCCAGCAGCACCAGCACCCTCCTGCAACAGCAGTGCTCCCTGTGCCCGCATCCCTGGGCTCTGAGGGTGCAGGGAGCTTTGGGTCTCGGCATCTTGAGCCATTTCTTCATGCATCCTGAGAGCCGTTCACTCCACAACAATCAGAAGGGGCCAAAGAGGTGGCCAGGAGCAGGGATTACATCTCCTCTCCTCCCAGGAGCACCAGGAGCCCGGCTGCTACCTGCACCAGCACCCTCCTTTTAAACACTCGCAGCTCAAGAGCCCCTGCCCCAGCCTGTAGTCATGCTGCCTGCCCCTCTGCGTGCTCGGAAAGGCAAAACCAGGAGGAAAAAAAAAAAGAAACGGAGACAAAGCGGTAAGCAAGCGTGGCTGGAAAGCCTAAACATCACCCTTCACCCCTTGGGCTTTCACAGAAGGAACTCCAGGGGAGGCGAGGGGGGACGGGGACCCCAGGCGGGCAGGACCCAGCCGGGGAGGGGGCCTCGGATGCCCCGGAGCCGCCGCGGATGCTGCCAGCCCCTCCCGGGCGGCTCCGCAGCTCCCCCTGGGGCCAGGACCGGGGAAGTTTGGCCTCGCCCCGTGCAGCCCCGCTCGGCCTCCTGGCCCCGAGCCCCGGCTCCCGGCTCGAGCCAAAGCGTGCAGCTGGGGGGGCTGAGTGCCGTGCGCTGCCCACCCCCCCGGCCTTCGCCATCAGGGCAGCGAGCCAGAGCCCGCGGGCTACTGCCCTATGACTCTAGGAGAGGCAGGAACAAGAACAGCACAGCCATGCTTTAATCATTGCCATTCTCTGGCAAATCTAGTGTCTGGCAGAGCCGCGGCCCAGCCAGCTCCCAGTGGCCGTCCAGACCTCTCCTGCCCACAGCACGGCTCTGGCCCCATGCAAGTCCCCGCAGCGTTGGGACAGCACAGGGATGTGGCCTGGCAGCTCCTGCCCCCGTGAGCAGGTAGCAGGGACCCCCTTCTGCCTCAGCCACCTCTGACTGCCGCCTTTGCTAGTCACTTCAGCCTCTGCTGAGTCTTCTGCAGAGCTGGAGCCTGGCAGAATCTGCAGGACCTTCTGACCCAGGGAGGGCTGGGGAAAGCTGAGCCACCCCGTGGGCCTTGTACATGTGCCCATGGAGATAGTGGCCAAATCTCCATGTTCACTTCTTGGAGGGCAAAACCCCAGGACAATATTCACCAAGGCTGGGGGGGAGGGAAGGGCTGGCAGCGGAGCATCAGCATCTGCTGTGAGGTAAAGATCTGCTTGCCCTGGGCTCTCAGTGCTGGGACAGCAGGGGGATGTCCCTTGGGGCACTGCCAGCTGGGGCAGCCCTACAGTAGTGGCCTCCCAAAGGAGGATATGGTTCAAACAGCAACAAGAGAACATCGCCTCCCCAGGCAAAGGCCTCGGGGGGGAAAAACAGCAACAAGGAAGTTAGTGGGTTAGTGGTTACACACAAAGGCACAAGAGCCCCATCCCCAGTCACCAGCTGAGCCAAGCACTGCAGCTGGATCCTGCGGGTCTGGGGAGGGTTAGGGGTTGGGGCTGAAGATGGTGCCCGCAAAGAGTCGTCTCTTGAACTCCCTCCAGAGTAGATCCCGCTCCTGGTTCGCTCTCTGCATGAAGCCCCTGTTCTCCTGGGCTCGGCGGGACAGGTAGGGCAGCACCTCATCCACTGGGCCATAGGGCACGTACTTGTAGACAGGAAAACCAGCCTGACCTGGAGGAAGAGAGGGGGATCTTGGAAGTGCCCCAAAGAGCCTCCAAACCACTGTGGGCTCTGCTGTGACAGCTCTTGCTCCCAGAAAAGGGGCAGGGACATGGGGATGGATGCTCCAAGGTGCCCAGACCATTCCAGGGCTGGGGGCACAGGGATGTGACCATGTGCCAACTCAGAACCCTGGCACTGCATGGAAGAGTCAGGGCCAGCCCACCGCAGCAGGGCTGGAGGACAGGATTGAGCAATCGGGCGGGAAACCTGGGAGCATCTCCTGCCAGACATGGAGTAGCCCACCCAGGCAGGGGGGGCAGCAGCCTGTCCCACCCGCTGCTCAGCACAGGGAGCTTGGGAAGGTGCTGGTGGGGGGGGGGAGAGCTCTGAGGTCACCGGCAGCCCTGGGAATGCCGGCAGCCAGGGCTGGGCCAATTCAAGAAGCATTCAACCAGAAACATCAAGTTAACACATTTTTCCAGCATGACCAGAAGAGGCTGCAGACACACAGCCAAGCCCTGCTTACTGGGGGAACTCCAGGACAGAGCAGCATCCGTGCTGGACAACTGCCCGGTCTGCCTCACGCTGCTCTCCTGGCCTTGGGTCCCTGCTCCGGAGACTGGGATGGGGAATGGGATCAGCCCTGACCAGCGAGTACCTGTGTCTGGGCCTGTCTGTGGGGAACGAGGGTCACAAAGAAGCAGGGAAAGTCACCTCAGGTGTCAGGGAATATGCGAGAAGCCCTGGGGTGGAGCTGGGAACCAAGGCCCCACCCTGGCTCCACGCTGGGTGCCAGAGCTGGTGGTGTGGTGGCAGTGCAGGAGCACAGCTGCCCAGGGAAGGGGCCCTGGTACAGGACAAAGGTCTGGGCAAGGGCATGTGGCTGACAGGGGGACCTGCCACCACCAGTCTTGCCTCAGCTGAGCCAGTCCACATAGCAAGGAGCTCTGGTTCCCACCACACCAGCATCTACCAGCAGCCCCATTTCAGCTCATGGCCTGAGGGAGGAATTCCCCTGTCCTGCCACCATGGTCTCACTGGACACTCACTGGACTCCACCTCAAAAGTCCTCATCTATACCCTCCCTCTCCATAACCCTATGCAGGTGTCCCAGTATTGACACAGCCAGGGAAGAGGACTAATCCATCCCACCATAGCACAGCTCTTCTGGTTACCCTTTCATGCAGGAGCTTCGAAACCTGCCAGTCTCCCCCACACACACTCCCTGTGGCACCCGGTGTTTTCCAGGTCAGGGCACCTTCCTCTGCCAGTGCCATCCTCTCCTGGGCTTCACCACTTCTGCCCAGGCAACAAGAAACCATCTTCAGCCTTGTGACAGCCCACAGCCCAGCTCCACTGGCCCTTCAGACCCCACAGCAGGTCAAAGAGACCTCAGGGTAAGCGCGGGACAGAAGCACGTCTGCCATGTCCCCCCTGCTCCCAGGTACTGGAGCTTCAGCGCTCACCCAGGGGGAAAGTGATCTGGTCACACATGCCCAGCAGCTGCCCAAAGCAGACGTTCTTCTCCGAAGGATGGATCCCAAGTTCCATCATCCTGCAAGCCAAACCTTGGTGTTAGGAAAGAGCAGAGACAGTGCTGCCACTGCATGCCCCATATCCCACTTGATCCCCATTGATCACCCAACACAGAGCAAGGCACTGACCCCTCCTCGCCAGTCCCCACCTCTGCAAGGTGAATTTGATCGTGTCCTCGTTGTGAGATGCCACCATCACACTAGCTTTCTGGCTGTGCTTGATCTCCTCCAGGATATAGTCTAGGCACCTGCAGGGAAGTATGGTGTCATGTGGGGAGGCTGTCCAAGCCCAAGCCTGGTGAGGAGGGAGGTGGGAGTGTGGCTGGGGCAGGTCCCTACCTGTGGTACATCTCATTGGTCTTCTCATAAGTGGGGTTGATGGGATCCTCATAGCCAAACTTTGCTGCTCTCTCCCGCTCCTGCTCCATGTAGGCGCCGCGGACCAGCTTGGTGCTGAAGTGCCAGCCCTCCCGGCGTGACAGCTCCACGTCCACGGTCACATTGTTGTAAGCCTCCTGGGAGGAGGTGGCAGAGACAGCGTAGGGTCATTACATCAGTGCCATGAGCCAGCCCCAGAATCACACCAAATGGACCAGAGCATCACTAAGGTGCTCATCCAGCTGCTCCAGCAGGTCCCTTCCCTGCTGTGCACTCCAGAGCCTGCACAGCTTCTGCCAGCCCTCACCTTCAGGTAGCACTGGTGGGTGTTGAAGATGATTGCCTGCTCCCTGTTGAACCGCCGCTGCATCTCCAGGGTGAGGCGGCTGATGGCTGGCTGGAAGTAGCTCTGCTCTGCGTCCACCATCAGCCTCACGCCCGTCTCCGTGGCTCTCTGGTGGGTGAATGATGCAGGGTTGGCTGCTGGGGCCACCTGCCACATGTCCCCCCTCCACAGTGGCACCCAGTCCCAGCTTCCTCAGACCTTGGCGAGGATGTCCATCCGCTGCAGCATCCGTTTCATCTGCTGATCCTCCTCCTCGGTGAAGTGTGAGAACAGCGGCTCGAGCTGCCTGGTCTGAAGTGAGAAGAGCCCGTTCACCAGCTTGCCTGGGGAGCAGCACTACAGGAGCTGCCCATGGGAGACAAATGCCCTGGGAAGCCCACCCCCAGTCCTTCTGCAAACTCAGCATCCCCCGACCACTGCAACATGCAGGCTGCCTGCTCCACGAGCCATGCAGAGCCTGGGGACAGCAGACACACACCCCGTGCCCCCCAAATGCCCCTCCAGCCAGCACAGATGCTCCTGTTGTCCCCCCCACCAGCTTCTCGGCACTGGCTACAGCTGCCAGACCTGCACAAAAGAGGCAAAGGGTGGTGGCCAAAGGCAAAGAGAGCAAACTCCCAAGAGGGAAGAGTCCATGCAGCACCCAAACTTGGAGCAACAGCTGGCGACCAGCACGGGGAACAGGGACAGGCTGCCTCACGCTGGCAGTGCCCTCCCTGTGGAGCTGGTCAGGGGGCAGAGCCTGGCCAAAGTGTGCACCCACCTTCATGTTGGGGATGAGCAGCAGCTTGGAGAACTTGGTGCGGCTGTCGATCAGGCTGTTCCAGGCCAGCAGGTCCACAGTGCTGTAAGCAGGAAGCCAGGTCCATGCTGGTGACTTGGAGGGGTCTCTACCATCTCCCAGTCTCACCAGCAAACCAGCTGCATAGCCTGCTGCACATGGCACCCCGACCCATCTTGTCACCTCCAACAAAAAACCCTCTGCCTTCAGAGCCCCTGGTTTCTGCACCAGGCCAGCGCTGGTCTTCGAAGAATTCCCCTTGCTGTTGCCCAGCTGTCACAGGGACATGGTGAGACTGGACCAGGTCCCCCAGTGTCCCCACCCTACAACACCCTGCAGCTCACGGACAGCTTACCCGCTCACACCCAGGTTCTTGCCCGTCAACCAGTGCTGGCTCTCTGCCTTGGTCGCAATGCCGAGGTTGGCCAGGGCCTCCTGCCACCAAGAGGAGCGTCAGTGCCAAGGAGATGTCAGACCCCATCAGGGGCGTCACAGAGTTGCTCCAAGGACCTCTGGGGCCACCTCCAGCAGCACACCCCCAATGGCTAGGCTCCCCCCAGCAGCACAGCCTCATCCCTTGGATATCAGCCCGCTCACCTGCAGCTTCTCCACCTCCAGCTTCATCTCCAGTGCTGTCTGCCCACGCTGGCCCTGCTCCACAGCCATTTGGTGGAAGAACCACCGCCACTTCACCAGCACCTCTGAGAACTGCAGCTGTAGGGGCAGAAATCTGGGTGAGCTGCACAGGCTGGAGCCCAGGCAGCTCGGAGCCTTCTGCGATGCCAAGACTCTGAGGGATCAAGCCCAGCCCCACAGGCAGACCCTGACCCTACAGCAGAGAAAATCTCTGGGCAAGAAGTGGCCAAGCCTAATACTGACCACCCATGCCCTCATGTTGGGACCTCTTCACATGCTTCCAGGGGTTGAAGCTGTCACCCGGCTGGTCTCAGACACAGAGGGGACAGCCTGTTGCTGCCTCCTCCCCACCTCTGCCACAAGTAGAGTGCTGCTGCACAAGGCGGACACCCCAGAGCACCCACCCCTGCAGATACATCATCCACAGCCCTGGCTCTGGCCCACCTTGCCCTAGTCACAGCCCTGGCACCGAGGGGCACTCACCAGGAACTGAGGCCTGCCCAGCGCTGTCAGCTTGATGGCTGAGAAGCCGTCCTCTGAGCTGCCACCTGGAGAGAACCACCATGGCACAGCTGGCCAGGACACCAGGGCAGGAGGGGGTGCAGGTGTCCCTGGAGTCCCCAGGCACTGTGGGACTGTGGGGACACACCAAAGACTTACTTGAGGCATCGATGCAGCGGAGGAAAGTCTCCATGTGCTGGTCACATTTGGCCTCATCAGCATAGAAATACGTGCGGGCGCTGGTGACTCCATTGCGGTGACTCCCAGATCCACGATGGGCATGGTACTGCTTCTCCCTCTGCTCCGCTCCTGGGGTGGAAGAGACCAGAGATAGGCCATGTAGCCCCTGTGTTGCCTCCAGTCCTGCCAGCCTCCCTGGGAAGCTCCTGCCATGGGCTCAGGGGAGAAGGAATCTGCCTTGGACCTCACAAGAGCCCACAAAGACCCCAATATGCCCTCCCTGCTCTGTTGACTGAGCAGGAGCTCAGCCTTTGCTGAGAAGTGGGGCTGGCTGAGAACCTCAATATTCCTCCTTCAGCTCATGTAGGAGCTGGGCCCTTCCCCCACGCCAGGCCCATGGTGCCTGGACCGGCTGGATGCTCTGGCAGGTGCTATCTCCTGTGAGCAGGAGAGGCTGGGTCACTCACCTCCTGTCTCCTTCTCGGCTGCAGAGGTGCAGGAGCTAAGAAGAGAAACAGGGAAGATAAGGGCCAGGTCAGCAACCCCTTGCAGCCCCACGCTGGTGGCCAGGGCAGCTCCAAGGCTCCCCTGCTGCCAGCCTGGTGCTGGACTCTGCTCTTCCCTTGCCATCCCATCACCAATGGATCAAATGCTGCTCAGCATAAGCTCTGTTGGCAGCTCAGTTGCCCCAAATCCTCTCATGGAAAACAAGCGGGTTTCAGCACCCAGGCAAGTGTTACCTGGGGACCCTGAGGAGCACAGGGAGGATGCCCTGACCCTGGGTCCAGAGCTGCTCTCAGCACACCCAAGCTAGCTGTGGTTGAGGACACCCACCCCATGGCAAGGACAAAGTCAGCACTGGTGCTCCATTTCCATGGCCCTCACCACAGTGGGGCACCAAACCTCATCCGAACACCTCCCATCTCACAGGCACCAGCGACCGGACCACAAAATGAGGAGCTCTTACAGACCAGGTTGCATCAAGCCATAGAACCCCTGCTGCAGCTCAGCTGTCCTGCTCCTCTGCACCTTGGCATTAGTCAACAGCTTACAAACACGGCCTCAGCTTTGGCTCCAGCCAACCTCGGATGTAATTTCAAGCCCAAGCTCTTTGCCACAGAGATAAAGGGCTCTGACAGCCCATGCTAGCGCCGGCCAAGTCATGAGTTCCTCCTGGAGCTCAGGCAGCTAAGCTTCCTCTCTGACACCCTAAATCCAGCCTGCAGACAGCGGTCTTGCTGAAGAACCCTGCCAGCCCCTGGAAGGCAGCACAGAGCTGTCTTCTCCCAGGAGATCTCTGCCTTGTGTAAACCCAGAGTCACTGCCCCCAAATTGGCCATGCCCTACAGAGCCCACGGGGAAGCGTGCTGCGAGTCAAGCCAGGGGGCTTCCACAGGGGAGCGGGGACACGTGTTCACCCACGTGGAAACCCTGTGACGGGGATTAGGAGTTGCTGGAAGCACAAACAAGCAGAGACAAAGCCCTTCCGTCCGGCTGGAGGCTCCCTGGAGCAGCTTTGCATTGCTCACAGTGCAGCAAAGCCTCACGTGAGCCAGGGCAGACGCAGCCAGAGCTCATGGTGAGCTGTGGACACCACGCTGCAACCTGTTGTGTCCTCAGTCTCTGCTCCATGACTGTGCTGCCCCTAGGATGACAGGTCAAGAAACTTGCTGCCCCTGAATATGAAGGGTGATAGAAGGAAAGGAGAGGAGACATCGTGCTGAGGGATGGGATGTGGTAGCAAAGCCCCTGAGAGCTGCAAGATCCCCTTGAAGCAGGCAGGACAGCTCTGAAGCTCCGAGCACACCTCAATCTGGCATCTGAGGTGCTGGGGACAAGTAGCAGGAACAAAGCTCTCCTGACCTATGCAACTTAATTAGCAGAAAACACTCTTGAGTTTGGAGTGTTTTGTATTCCTAAGGACAAACACACCCTTTCCAGCAGCATTCCTGCTGCATGACTGCATCAAGCCCTTCACCCCAGAGGGGGGCATTCAAAACAGTGCCATGGTGCTCATTTTATTGTTCTGCATCAAACAAAATAAAGGAAGCTCCTTCCAGCTGAAGAAATAGCTCTTCCTGGATATCATCTGCTTTCTTTGCAATATTAGTCTTGGCTAGTGAAGCCATTCCTACAATAAGCAAATGCCACTTAACCCAGCAGAAGTCAGCTTATACCTGGCCACAAGCCTCCCAGAGCAGGAAGCATCTCTGAGCACAGCCTGAATGCTTTTGGCAGGCTGCAGCTGGAAAGGAGCCATTTCTAAGCTCTGCCTAGGACCTTGGAGCTCACACTTGCCCAGACAAGCACGCTGGTGCCACCATGCATGAGCCACGTGCTGTGGAGCCCAGCACAAACCAGGCCCTGTGTGTGCTACAAAGCAGGTGATGAAGAAAGCTCCAGTGGGATGCAAAGGCAGGTGCAGTTCACCTCGGCCTCAGCCATGAGCAAATGTGACTTTCAACTTTAGAAGGTCCCAAGACCAAATCTGAAGAAAAGTGTGAAAGCAAGACCATGCAATCCTGCTTTCGCAAGGAAGAATCAATGCAGTAGCACAGGGAAAACCTGCCTGCTGGATTGCTGTGCACAGGTAAAGTGGAGACTTGGGCTTTCAGTAAGTTTTTGATCAGGCTCAAGTAAGTTGTCTCAGGAAAAGCACAAAAGTTCCCCATGTCAGAAATAAGTAGGTGATAATCCATTTCACCCTGGAGGTTACCAGGAGGGTGCCATGAGCCCAGCCTATTTGCTTTGCTCATCAGCAGGAGTTGGGTCTGGCAGAGGCAATGAGGGAGAAGTTGTTCCTCAATTACCACACGAAAGGCAAGTCTCATGGTTACAGGAAGCCCACACTCAAACTACTGGTGATGTCTAAAACCACGTAGGTAGGAATCAAGCAAAGCACTTGGCAGAAAAGAGTCCTCCAAGCTTGCCCCACACGCAAGTTGCCAGCAAACAGCAGCAGGACTGACGCAGCACCTCCCTGCACAGCATCAGCTCAAATCCTCAGGTGAAGCAGAAAGCACCCTGTGCCCCCCGGGACCCACAGCACACCCTGGCACAGCACCCGGCACCAGCCCTGGGAGGTGGAGGAGAAGGGGATGAGGTGTTTTGGGGTGGCTCATTGGCCAGGCTGGTTCATAATCTCATGCTGGGGCAGACATCAGCGGTCCACACAAGGAATCTCTAGAGGAAGCGAAGTCCAAGCATGGTGGGGTGCTGCAGACACTCGGGGAGTCCAGAAGCATTCAGGGAGCCCCTGCTGCAGGGGCAGGAGGGTCCCTGCCCACACTAGTCCAGCCGCAGCCCAGCTCCTGGTGCAGGGTGGCTGTGGGCCAGCAATGGACTGGAGGCTTCAAGGGGACCATGACCAGCACTACGATGGGAGGGGCGCTCTTCCTTTCTTCCCATGGGAAGCAAAGTCCCTGCCCAGCTGCCCTGCCCACCCGTGCCCTACTGGGGGCTGTACCCCATCCCAAAGCCCATGGGAGCGGAGCAGCATCAGGCTGTGCTGCCTGCAGGGGACCTTTCTCCAGCTGCGTCACCATGAGCTGGCTGCAGCTCTGGTACTCGTGCCTTGAGCACGGGGCCAAGGACACCTGTGACAAGCTGGCGGAGTGCTGGATGCCAGCCCAGGCGGTGCAGGACCCAGCCTGTGCAAGGCATGCAGGGGCACAGGCTCAGCTGGTGCCCGCCCCCCGCACACTGCTGTTCCCAGCTGGAAAACCGGTGGCAAGGAGCAGCCACAGCCTGTTGCTGGGGGAGCGAGGCATTTCCACTCGGTTATCTCCAGCTTGCTGCAGAGGAGCAGGCTGCGCAGGAGCTCTGCCTCAGCAAACAGCAGATGGCATCAGGAGGCCAGAAACCTGCTGGCGGCATCTGGTTCGTGCTGGAAAAGCCCCGAAGCACCCAGATGCGGGAAGAAAGCAGCTCCCGAGGCCGACAGCTCCAGTCCCGCACCTCCGAACAGAGCAACAACTTCGGCACCGACCAGGGCGCGGCCCTCCGGTGCCACCAGCACCCTGCGACGACGCCCCAGGCTGACCCCGTGCACGGCGTTTATCCCCCCTTGTCCCTTTGCTCGAACAAATCCCGCGGGGGCTCGGGCACGGCGACACCGCGGCGTGCGGCAGCCAGGCCTTGGCAGAGCCTCCCGTGCGGGATGCGCCGGCGGCAGCACCCCCGGGGCCGGCACAGCCCAGCCGCGGCTCGCCAAAGCGCCAGCGCCCCGCAGCAGGCAGGCAGCGGCCGCTCCCCGATAACAGCGCCGGGCGGCGGCGGGGCGATAAGGGTCCGGGACAGGGCGATAAGGGTCCGGGACGGGGCGGGGGGGGCCAGCGCCCGGCGGGGGAAGGGGCCCCCGTCGGGTGGCGGGGCCGTGACGCACGCGGGTCCCCGCGCCGCAGCCAATGGGGGCGGGGGGATGGGCGCGCTCAGCCAATAGCGGCGCGGCCAAGACCCGCGCCCGCCGCCGCCCGCCGCCGCCCCGGTCCCTGCGCTCACGGCAGCGGCTGGCGCCCGGCCGGCGCGGGGCCCAGGTCCTCCTCCACGCTGTAGTCCAGCACGGCGCCCACGCCGAAGGCCCGGTTCCGGCGGATGAGGGGCTTGATGGCCTCCTGGTCCTCCCCGGCCACGAACTGCCCGTAGAAGGTCATCTTCATCAGCCGCTCGAACAGCGCCCGGCCCAGCACCCGCCGGCCGAGCTGCAGCAGCTGCGGGACACGGACACGGCACCCTCAGCGCCGGGCTCCGGCCCGGCACCGACACCCCCCCCACCCCATCCACCCACCCCCCGACCCCGAACGGGACCCCCCGGGCCGGCTCCGGCATCCCCGCGGCGGGCCCGGCACCCACCTCCCGGTTATGCTCCACCAGCGGCCCCACGGCGCACAGCCCCAGCACCAGCAGCCCCCTCAGCAGCTCGGCGCTGCTCTTGCTGCGGAACGCCTCCCGGGAATCCCCGAAATCCACGGCGGGCGGCGGAGGCACCGGCCGGGGACGGGGACCGGGACCGGGACCCCTACCCCTACCCGCGGCCGGCGGCGGCGGGGCGGCCCCGGGCACGGAGCGCGGGGCGCCCCGGGGGGCGGCGGTGGCGCAGAGAGCCCGCACGGCGCTCCGCGGAACCATGGCCCGGCGGTGCCGCCCGCCCGCCCCGCCGCCTTAAGTACCGCCCGCCCGGCGCCGCCCCGCCGGGCTCCCGCCGGCAACGAGGCCGCCGCTCCGCCCCGCGTTCCGGCCCGCAGCCCGGGGGGAGCCGTGCTGGGACGGGGATGGCCCGAAGGGAGCCGCGTCCTCTTGGAGCAGCCCTGGAAGGGTCGGGGGGGGGGAGGGGTGAGGGGAACCGTGTGCCTTTGGAGGAGAGCCCGGGAGGTATGTGCAAGGACGGCGGTGGCCCGAGGCGACAGCCGGGTGGGGCCCCGTCCCTTCGGGAGCAGCCTCGGGAGAGCGGTGCGGGGCCCAAGGGAGCCGCAAGGGGTCCCTGTCCCCTCGCAGCCATCCGTGGGCCTCCTGCGGTGTGCTCAGCCCACGGAGCCTCCTCCGCGGGGACGACCTGGGGTGGGATCTCAGAGCTGAGGTACCGGTCACGGGGCGGATGTCACCGCAACCCCCCGTGGCTTACTCCTCCTGGTCTGCGTGTGAACGGTTTGGGGGTCTCAGCCGAGCCCCAGTTCGCTGGGTCAGGGTGCTGGGGTTTTCGGTCGGCCCTGCGCAGCCGGGTGCCGTTCCCGCAGGGAGCGGGCTGGCGGGGCTCTGGGGGGGGGGGTGCCCGGCCCTCGCACCCCGCCGCTCCCGGGGACCGGACGGCGGGCACCGTTGCCCGGCGGCGAGCACATCCCCTCTCCCCGCCCACTCCGCCAGCCCCCGTTGTGCCGCGGAGGACCCCGCAGGCCTGCACGGAACCGAGGCATCTCCTCCCGGCTCCCCGGTGACGCCTCGTGCCCGGTGATGCTCCCGGCAGCCGCCGCCCGCGGGGTTTGCTCGGGTGGGGACCCTCGGAGGGCACGGAGCTCGGGGGGGCTCCTGCGGCTTTGGTGCAGGACTTGGCTTTTGCGAAACGAGTCCCGGTCACCGAGATCTGAACGCTGCCTGGCCCCGTCTGGGTGAGGTGTTGCCACCACAGGGCCGGCGGTACAGGCAGAATTAATTGCAGCAAATGGTTTTTCCTCCACAGCCCAGCACTGGCATTGCTGTAATCTGGACCGTGGAGGTTCCTTGAGCTCCTTCACAAGGTTTCCTTTTGGGATGTCCCGTTCCTCCCAAGTGTCGGGCAGAAAAAGGGCCCAGAGCCAGGTACTGGCATTGCCCTCAGCAGAGCTGGATAAAACGTTAGTTGTGAAAAAGCACCCATTTCCTTCAAAATATTTCCTGTTTTGCATTAACTCTTTCATGCCCCAGAGTGAAATAATTCATTATCTCTGCGGGATAAAGCTCCCGTGGGGTGTGCGGAAACTCCCAGCACTAGGACAGGATTGGGACTTTTGCTCCACAGCAGGTTGTGTTTAGGGGGTGAGTTGGTTCTCCCCAGCCCATCTGTGCAGCCCTACTGCCTCCCTGTCACCTGCCCTTGAGGTGGCTCTGGCTTGTGCCACAGTCCAGGCCCCTTGTAAGCTCTGCCTAGTTTTGCTGTCCCAGCTCCGGTGCACTGGGTGCCCTTACGAGGGCAGCTAGGAGCTGCCTGCAGAGCTGCTGGTGGAAAGAGGAGCTGGGATGTTCCTTCACCACATCTCACATCTCATCTCATGACCACCTGGGACCTTGTTCTCTCAGCCCAGATGGGATTTGGAGGCTGGACTGGGCTCTGAGAGTGCTCCCTGTCCCTGGCATTTTCCAACTGCATTCCAAAGAGTTTTTGTTAATTGCTTGAAGCATAAGAAATAAACATTGGACTTGTCCAGGTTCTTCATCTGAGTTCCTGCAGGTCTGACGTAGCTCAGCAGTCATGAGAAAATACCTGGGTGAGTTCCCATATTCAGAAAGGTTGGAGCTATCCAAAAAATGGAGGTTGTCTCCAAAAGGTTACCTGGGAAACATCTGAAGTGGAGAGAGGCATATCAGACTTCCCCGATTCACTTTATTTTGAGAGGGTCCCTCTGGTTTTCCACCAGCCTGGCACAGCGGGTGAGGATGAGCTCTGTGAGATGACCATGAGAGCGTCTGGGGAGAAGGAAGGTCAGTGAAAGCCTGAAAACATTTCTCTGCACTTGCAGCCTAGAAATGAACGTGATGGAAGATTTCTGTGGAAGTGGGGTCTGGGGAATAGACATAAAACGTTTTTTTTTCCAGGCTGCCTCTCGTGGCAGGGCGTTGTTTACAGAGCCTGGATGCCAGAGCGCCTGGAAGGGAGCCAGCTCTATTTTAGCCTGTTGTAAATGATTTAAGCACCTCACACCGGGGGGCATTTCTGGGAAAGCAGCACGGAGGGAGTGGAGCATGTTGGGGCACAGAGAAGCTCGCCAGGGAGCCTCTCCCCAGCCTCTGGCCTTCCTCCCAGGTGATGCTACTGAAGAGCCCTGCACCCTGCTTTGCAGCCCCTTGCGTCTCTGTGGCAGAGCCCCGAGTACAGGGCTCAGGGCGGGCTCCCTGCAGAGCCCAAGTGCAGCCAGAGATGGCTGGGCTGGGAATGCAGTGATTTCCAGGCTGAGGCAGATTAACTCGAGCCACCTTTACCCTTGAGAACTCGGCTGTTCCTTATTGATTAACACGGTGTCTCATTTTTCTAAAAATACACTCTTAATTACCGTGCCTTGGGAGGCAGAGATGTGTCTCAGCAAAACCTCATCGATTTGAGGGCGGCTGCAGACACAGTGAAGCCCCCTTGCTCGCAGAGCCTTGATGTCCACTGCGCAGACGTCTCCCCTTGGCAGGCGGGTTTCTGTCTGCTTCGGGGGACAGGTCGATTCCCAGCTTGCAGCTGGAATTGATGCTTCCCTTTAACCAAGTGCCACTTAGTTTTGCGTCTTAACTTTCTGTGTATTTAAGTGAGAGCAGGTAGCAACGAGTGGCACTTGGACTTCTCTTTTAGTGGAAAAAAAGTAGAAAGAAAAATGTTCCCTTTGCCCTTTCACTCTTGAGATGTCTGTAGGAAAAGAGGACAAGCCATTCTGTTCTCTGGTGTTGAAGTTTTCCTGTCCTCCTCTTCACAGGCAAATGCTTTGCAGGAAACTTCACATGTTTCCCTTATTCTCCTGTCCCAGGGAAGCATGGAGCTGTCACGCAGAGGGACAGCACCCACAGAAAGGGTCTGATGCTCCCCTTGGAGCACAAGATCCCAGACAGGCTGAGTCTTTCCCCCATAACAGACCAACCCTAGATTCCTGGGGTTGTTTCACCTCCTGTCGGAGAGACAGTGGGTTGCCGGATCCCAGGGAGGGGGTTGCTGATGGCCCTGGCCTCCCACCACCGCTCTGACGCCCAGGTGCAGGGGAGGACAGGGGCCTCCTGGGACAAGTTAAGGAGGAAGAAGGGGAATTGCTTCAGGGGGAGTGACTGAGGCTTCCAGGAGGTGCTCCACATCCTCACCTCCGCCTGCCTGCCTGCCTCCCGCCAGTGCAGCCGGCAGTGTGTGAGCCATCGTCACCTGAAGGATCAGTCGGGCACAGCTCTGTCCCCACCTGCCTCAGCCCTTGCTCTGCTCCCTCCCTGTCCTCCTCAGCATCCCCTGCAGCCTCTGCTGTGTGACCGCTGCCAGCGCCTCCTCCACGAGGGAGGAGGAGCCCTGAGTAACCGGGGATGCTTCAAGGAAGAAACCTCATTCCCTTTTCCCTCCACAACTCCTGTAGGAGCTAGGAGAGGGCCTACAAATCTCAGGCCACATGGGCTGCAGGCCCTTGTTGACAAACTTCTGTATACTTTTAATTTATATCCTTTATACATTCTGTACAGCTGCCCCTCCCTGCATCCAAACCAGCCCCCACTTGTTCCCCACTTCTCTGTGAGACTCACCTTTCCCTAAGCATGGGCTTTGCCATTTGTTTTTGCAGCCCCCAGGAGAGGCGCAGGTAGCACTGTTCTCTCATGCAGCTGGGGATGGAGATGCAGGATGGAGCCAGGGAGAGTGAGGGTGCTGGGGAAGGCAGGTTTCCCATCCCTTGGGGTCCATGTGCTCTCACAGCACAGCTGCCATCGATGCAGGCTCAGCTGGGAGCCCTTGGCATCTCCACGGGGAGTAATGGGGCTCTCTCACTGAGCACCCAGAAAACAAGGAAACCCTAAGTGCAGAGCCTGCATGATGAATGCAGCTGGTGAAAAACAGGCTGTGTGGCTGGTGTCACTTCAAGATGTATTTTACTGCCCAGGAAAGCTGTTTTTCTGAGGCTGAATCCAATCTTTCATGGTTACACTGCTTCACTTTGCATGTTTGAAGTTCATTCTGGTCACATTTTTATATGTAATTTCTCTGGTTTTGCCTGAGGAAGTACTGAAGGGAGCATCCCTCCTCAGAGAGATTCTGGCCAGCGCTGATCCAATCTAACACTGGCGACTCCCCTGGGGGGAGGCTGACCTGGAGGTGCCCGCAGCCCCTGCAGCTCTGCTGTCCCTGAGCCCCACTCCTGCTGCTATGGGGTGTGTGTGTGTGAAGCCCCCCAGGACTGCAGGGCGAAGGCGAACCAGGGACAGAGCCCGTGCACAATGGACCTGGCAGCTGCCACCAGAACTTGCACCCAGAGTGGGTGAGAGCTCAAGTAATTTCCTGATGTCATCAGCCAAATTTCTGCAGATTTTCCTGGGGAGAGGAGAAGGCAACACTCCAAGTCCCCATTCCACAAGCTGGCAACGTGACAGCTTTCCGCTGGAGTGACTGATTTTTTTATTTTTTAATGCAAGCCAAACAAAGTCATTTTCTCTCATTAGACCTGCTGATACAGCTGGAAAAAGTGAGCTTGCTCTCTGAAAGCTTCCCATCCATTTTCAGCTCATTTGCTGCTCCCATGAAGGGCACCATCCCCCGGCAAACCTCGAGGCATTTGCTCATCCCAGCTCCAGTGCTCCCTGTCCCCTGGCTGCTTTCACTAAGTCTTGGAAAAGGAAAGACCCAGGGATGGAAAATTTCGTCCCTAAAGGGTAAAGTCAGACAAAATCCAGGCAGGACTTGGCAGACAGACCTAACAACGGTGGCTCCTCTGGCTGACATTTTTGTTTCTGCACTTTTGGGAGCCTTTCTGTGGCTCTGCTCCATTGGGGTCATGTTTTGCAGCTGCAAGATGTGACGTTGCCACCACGACTGAAGACTTTCTCCAGGGTTTGCCTGCATTGGTGGCCAGTTGAGACCCTGGATCACCCTCTCCCAGCTGGGTTGCCCCTTCCTCCAGACTGATGTTGCACAGTGCTTGGCATTTCTCACCTCTGGAGCTGTGGATATTCCAGAAGCCCGTGCTCAGCAGCCTTGCATCCTGTGGGGACAGCTGTCCCGTCACCCCGTCCCTCTCCCTCGCCATCGCAGAGGTGGCCAGAGGGCTTGGATTTGCACGAGGTTGCCACTAGCAAGAAACGTGCTGGAAAGCTGGTCTGACTCCACCTCCCTCCTGTCACTTTTCACTCTTACTGGGAGGACAGGCGCGCTGTCTCTGCGAGGCAGGAGGGGCTGTGTGGGCTGCCAGGGTGCTGAGCTCCCCTGCTGCAGGAGGAGCTCTGCGGCGCCCCACGGTGACAGTGACCTCCCCAGCAAGTCCCCGCGCGCTGAGGGCAAACGCAGAACAAATTCACCCGCGGAGCAGCTGTAGCAGGAAATCGGATCCGAGCCGTTCCAAGCCTTTGAGACTTTTTTTTTTTTTTGTAGCGAGACACGGAGCTACCGGGGGCCCTCGCACCCCCCCCCCCGCCCCTTCCCCGGCCCAGGGCACGGCCGGCGGATGGAGCAGCACCGGGCGGCGCCGCTGGGTGGCGCTGCGGCTCCGCCCGCCGAGCCGAGCCGAGGCGGGCCGGGCCGAGCCGAGCCGAGCCGAGGCGGGCCGTGCCGGGCCGAGCCGAGCCGAGCCGAGGCGGGCCGTGCCGGGCCGAGCCGAGCCGAGCCGAGCCGAGGCGGGCCGGGCCGAGCCGAGCCGAGCCGAGGCGGGCCGTGCCGGGCCGAGCCGAGCCGAGCCGTGCCGTGCCATGCCGAGCCGGGCCGAGCCGAGCCGAGCCGTGCCGAGCCGAGCCGAGCCGGGCCGAGCCGGGCCGGGCCGTGCCGAGCCGAGCCGAGCCGGGCCGTGCCGTGCCGAGCCGGGCCGAGCCGAGCCGGGCCGAGCCGGGCCGTGCCGAGCCGTGCCGAGCCGGGCCGAGCCGGGCCGAGCCGGGCTGGGCCGAGCCGGGCCGTGCCGAGCCGAGCCGGGCCGAGTCGTGCCGTGCCGGGCCGTGCCGAGCCGAGCCGGGCCGAGCCGTGCCGTGCCGGGCCGTGCCGAGCCGTGCCGAGCCGTGCCGAGCCGAGCCGTGCCGAGCCGAGCCGTGCCGAGCCGAGCCGTGCCGTGCCGTGTCGCTCCTCGATCGGGTGCGGCCCTGACCAACAGTTCTCTTGAAAACCTTAAGCTGTCTGTGCTCCTGCTGTGGCATGGCCAAGGTGGCCTGGGCCCCCATCCTCCACCTCGAGTGCTTCGTACCCCAGGGAGGCTGCAGCGTGCTGGGAGAGGGGAGCTGGGGTGGGGGCGCTCGGCTTCATTTCTGCTCGTGCACATGGGGCGCGGCAGCTCTCGGGGCCAAGTTTCTCCAAGCAAGCCTTCTTCCAAAGCATGCTGTCTGCCAGCTCCACTGGTGTCTTTATGTGCATGGGATGGAGGTGTGGGGGAGTAGGTATGAGCACATGCAGGACTGTGCACAAGAGCGTGTGCGCACCTGTGTGCGCAGCCACGTGTGCTGGGAGTTTATTGGGGAGCATGCGTGTCAGAGGGCTGGGGGAGGCAGCGGTGTGTGTGGAACTGTGCCCAGCAGGACCGAGGCAGGTCTATCATCCCTGCCCTGTTGCTCTGGCTGATGCAGGGCTGCCCCCTTCCCAGGCCCTGCTCTGTGTGCCTCATCCCTGCCTGAACAGCATCTGAATGGCATTACATTGCTTCTCCTGGGAACAGCTGCTGGAGCTGTTGCAAAGAACATCCTGGGAGGAGTGCCCAGCCCATCCATCACATGATGACTTGGCATTTACGAGGGGTCTGAAGCAATAAATTCTCACTGGATGTGCCTGGGAGTCAGTGTCAAGGACAGGCTCTGAAAAACCTCCACCATGTGCCAGCACAGCAGCTTCTGGCTGGTGCTGCACTGCCAGTACTTGCTGCCTGCCCCTTGCCAGTGTATGGGGGGCACCACTGGGCTGGCCCAGGCTGAAAAGCTGCTGGCTGGCAGAGGTGAGGGCAGTTGTGGGTGAGAACTTCTCTAGGACAGGCACAGCTTCTGCAGTCTGATGTGTTTATTGGCGACTCATGGTTTTGTTTTTTTAAAAGACAAGAAAGATGGCATCTGTAGTGCTGCATTCATTTCTGGGCTTCCCAGCCCTAGGCTGGGGGACAAGTACATGGACATAATGGAGTGAGTCCAGCTGCAGAGCACTGACAGTGTTGACAACTGTGGTGAAGGACAAAGGTGGTGGTGGTGGTTGTTGTGGGGTGGTGGAAAAGAAGAATGAATCCCCCAGACTTCCTCTTGGCTGCACAGCCCCACCGCAGGGCATTGGTGGGGAACTTGGTGTGCCCCAGAGACAGCAACCCAGACCCAGAGCCACATTTCCCTGCCTGTTACTGGATCACAGTAACAATAGAGATGATAAACAATAGATAAATTGTACAAAATGTGGCATTTTTCTCTGAAGGGTGCTGGGATTCTGATTAAACCTGGTTTTATCATGACATTTTGCTCTGTGAGAATACTTGTCTTGGCTGTGCCCAACGCTGCAGTGTTGCTCAGCAGAGCACAGACGGCCTGACAACAATTTGGCTGCTAAAATTTCTAAAAATAAAAGCTGCCTTTCTTTTTTTTTTCTTCCTCCAAAGAAACATTGCAGCATCACACCTTCTTCCTGGTCCAAACTGTCAAGAATCTTCAGGCAGAGGGGCTGCAGCCACGGTGCTGAACTCCAGTATTGTGTCACTTTGTTTTTCTGCAATATTTTGTTCTGAGAATGGGGATTTTTTTTCATGTGTTGGCAGTGGCTGAAGAAATGGGGAAGCAAATGTCATAGGGTGTATTCAAACACTTGTCATTGGCTGGGAAGCAGCAGGGCTGCCCAGAGAGGAGCTTTTTGGGGTACCGCTGTGGAAAAGGGCTGCCCAGATGAGGTGCCTGGAGCTCATCCCTCTGCCCCCTGGGGAGGCAGATGCTTCCTGTTGTTTTGTGCTTTACTGGTTTGAACTGGGAGCTCCGTCATGGAGTATCACCCCTTTTTGCAGTGAGGTGGCTAGTGGGGGCTTGAGACATCATCTACAGCTGCTGGACCTGACTGGTCGCTGCCCTTCCTGGAGGCTTGGAAGTGGGGCTAGAGGGAGAATAGAATTTTTAATGTAGTGCATGAGCCATAATTCTTTTCATCTGAATGTATATGTATATGTATTTAATAGGCCATCCATTTCCCATCACCTGAAATGAGAGATTGCTTCATTTCACAGATGTTTTGAAGGAGCTGGAGGACTAAAGGGGTGGCCGACCTTCAGACAGGGTTCCCCCTTGCTTGAGGGAAGGATGCAGGGCTGAGCAGGGGTCAGCAGGGCTGGTCATCACCTCCCTGGCACCCTACACATGCTCTCACTTGCTGCATCCTTCAGAAGATCCGGTGGGTGAAGGCAGCTCCATCAGCCACATCCTGGGAGGATTTGCCTTCTTCCCAGTGTCTGGCCCCTTCCTCCTTCCCAAGGGAAGCTGGGCACTTGGCACCGCTGGGTGGTTGGGATTCCCTGGTGGCTTTGGTAGCACCCTCCCTATAGGCCTTCCCACCCAGGACAGCACTGGTCACTTTGCCTATGATACACCACATCCATGGCATCCTCTTCTCCACTAGACTCTGGCAAAGAGGGAAATGAGGTCACCTTGACATGATTCTTTCTCCCTAAAATGGTGTGGCTGTTTTTTATTCTCTACTTTTCCACACCATTGTCCTCTAGGTGTTTACAAATGGATTGTTCAACATCTTGTTCCAAAATCTTTCAAGGAAATGAAGGCCAGGTGGATTGATCTGTAACTTCCCACTTCTTAATCCTGCCTCTCTCTCTCTCTTTTTTTTTTTTTTCTTTTTCTCCATATAGATGCTATATTTGACTCTTGTGCTTCTCTTGGATCAAGCCTTCCAAATTTGTCACAGACTAGTGCTAACAGTTCAGAGGTTGCTTAAATTTTCCAGGGTAATTTTTCCCAATCCCTGACTACTCATACAGATTGGGTTTATTACAGCATCCTGTAACTGCTTCCTTCCTGATACTGGCCTCAGCTTCTGTGCCCTCACTAGTGTTAATTGCCCTAGACACTAGTCACAGCCTTATACTGCAGAACTGTGGTGAGGAAGGCACTGGTTGCTTCAGCCCTCCCTGTATACTTTCTTTGCTTACTTTCTCCATTACAACATGTGAGTGTCAACTCTATTTTCTCTTCATTATACTTCCACTTTATTTCTGGAACTTCTTTAGTTGCTTACTACGCTCCTCGCTATCTGTCACTCACTTAACTCTTTAGTCTTTCTCATTCTACCCTCACATGCTTGTGCTATCCCTTTATACTCATCCTTCTACTCTCATTCCCATTTTTATAGGATTCCTTTTTGATTTTCAGGACACTAAAGTGCTCCTGATGCAACAATATTGGTCTTTTACTGTTTTCCTGTGGTTTCTCTGCGTCAAGATGTTTAGCTGCTGTGCACGTAATATATTCTCATTTAGTAACTTTTTATTTATTTATTTATTTATTTTATCTTTTTCCTTAGGATGGTTTCCTAAGGGACTCTTGCTGGTGGTAAAGCATCCCCATGAGTTTGTTAAGTTTGTGTTTGTGCAGCCAACTGTCTTTTTTAGGATGCTTGCTTTGTTTTAATGTCAAAACCAATGAACCGTGCAGTCTGTGATCACTGACCCCCGCAGAATATCACTTATGTAGATGCCCAACCAGTTCTTCCATATTGGTCATAACCAAGACCATAAGCAACAGCTGCCCCACCCTACGTTCCCAATCCCACCATTTTCTGGCAGAAAAAAAAGCCAGGGAACTTTTGAAAAGTTGTCTGGGTAGGTTACGTCTTCTTGTATTTATTTTTTCCAGTGGAATGTCAAAATGAGATGGTTTAGACATAAAAAGTTGCTGTTTATTCAGCCAACTGCTTGCTGAATGAGGCCTTAACTTGAGAATAATTGCAGATAAAATGAAGCCATATTTTTGATGAATAAATTGTTCTTCTTTCAAATGTGCTCAATTTGAGGTTTAGTGCTGTGATAAATCTTCACTAACTTCTGTTCCCGAGAGAAGCAGCAGACAGGGAGGGAACGTGCCCAGCCCCTGGGTGGACAGATGGTCTGCAGCCGTCCTGCAGGAGAGGCTCCGGGACCTGCTGAGCACGGGCACCTTTCCCCTGGGCTGCAGTGCCCAGCTGGAACACCTACTGGGAAGGAGGTGGGACAGACAGGTGGTTAAACTATCACCAGCTATCACCCAGAGGTACTGGGCCCAGAATGCCACGCTTGCTCTCTAGATGGTGAAGAACAGCTGGAGTCAGTCTGTCCTTCCCTCCCTCCCTCTGTTCCCCAACCTGTCAATCCATTGATCCCTCCCTCCCTTCTTCCATCCACCACCCCTCTGCTACCTTTAAGGATGCAGTGTGGGAGAAGGGGGGCTGTCTGTTCTGCACAACCCGTTGAGCCAAGGAGGTGGAGGGGCACAAACTAAGCCAGGTTTAAAGGTGCCATGGCAGCTCGCCCAGGGGGGCACAGCCAGGCCAAGGTCAGCACCGGGGAATGGAGGCTGGGATGGAGGATGAGGACTCGCCAAGATGCTGGAAGATGGGAGGGAGCCAAAGAAGGGGAGAGGCACCAGAACAAAATTTCCTCCCCAAAAGGTGAAGCCATGTTCTGTGTCAACAGAAAACAAAGCTGTGGCCTCTGTGTATGACCATACTCAGTGAGGAAGCGTGATGCGGGCAGTCCACTCACTCAGCAGGCACATCCAGGAAGAGCAGCCTCCGCCAGCCCTCGTGTGTCCTGGGCACAGTGAGGACTGTCCTGACTCCCCTTCTCTCCCCAGGTCCAAGGGGAGAGTGGGCGCTGCCCACCGGGCAGCAGGGGACCTGGGCCACTGGCATGGTCCTGTCAGGGGACATCTGCTGCTTGTGCCACCAGGAAGGGCAGCGCAGGGCCAAGCTGGTCCCTGACCCCAAACCTGCCCAAACCCACCGCTGCGGTGGCTGTGGCTCAGAGGGCCGCACGTCACAGATGTGACCTCAAAATGAAAACGTTAAGCCGTTCTGCTTTCGGAGAAGCTTAGCACTTAAAGCTGATTTCAACAGCTTTTGCCTAAAGTTTTAAGACCCATCACTAATCAGCAGCTGGTTTACGACTGTTGTAAAAGATGAGAAAAAATAAAGAAATCTCCCAAAGTTGAGGGGAGTGCATACCAGGGCCCACATCCATCACCCGCAGTGCTGACATTTACGAGCGCGGGGAGCCATAAATCCGCACGGGGCTGACACCGGCCCAGGACTTGGTGCTGAAGGGGAAGCATTGTGTCTGAAACTGTGTTCTGCCCCGGGAGGAACTTTATTAATGCTTCACATGGTGAGCCAGATGCATCTGAGCTCTGGCACATCTATCTCTAGATCTTGCAGGCTCTGCTGCCTGCTCTGCAGCAGCCCAGACTCCTCATGGGCATTTTTCTGCTCCTGGTGCATGTTGTGGGCAGGAGAGCTGGGTGTTTTGGGAGGGGGGACAGGCAGCGGCATCTTCTAATGTTATTTTGCTTACCTTCCCCCCATGGTGCTGCATTGCCAACGGCTTCACAGAGAAGCTCTGGTACAAGCCACATCCCTGCTCGGCCTCAGATGGGAAGGAATGAAATGGGCTCCAGATTGGACCCCAGTGCAGAATCACCTGTCCCCATGACGAAGCTGGTCGGCCTCAGCCCCTGGCCACCCTGGGGTGTGGAGCAGAGTCCCTTTGGGGGATGGCCACGGTTTGAGGGGTCTTTCTTCACTCTATAAGTGCTTCAGCAGACAGTGGCCAGGTACTGCTGCCATAGAAACACTCTGGGAAAGGCTCCCAGCTCTGCGCGTTGGGGGTGAGCTGAAATCCAGCCTGAGGGGAGGGCGCTGGGGGCAGCAGAGTGGGGTCCCTGCCCCACTGACAGGGGCTGCTGTGCTGGGGGGGGGGCAGAGAGTGCTGGCAGTGGGCACATGGCGGGCACCACCCCCTCCATGGCTGGTGGGCCTGGGGGGGCCTGCAGATGTGGAGAGCACTGGGACAGCCGGGACACCGGTGTCACTGCCCTGAGACAGGGAGGTGGCAGCAGGCACAGCACCAGCGCGGGCAGTAATGTCAGGGTGTGTGTCCACAGCAGGTTCTCCAGCACCCCATCTTCACCGCTGCGGTATCAGGTGCCTTGCCACATGGACCACGGAGCATCAGTGAACGTGGGACAGCTGAAGTGAAGGCAGCCCAAGGGAGCAGCTCGGTCCCCACCCTGGAGCGAGGTGCCCACGTAGCCAGCATCCCCTCGGCTGCCGGCTGAGCTGCCAGCCCTCCAGCAGCTCTGCTTCAAGTGCAAGACCTTGCTCCATCGCCTTGTAAAATATTTTCTTTGCAAATCTAAGTAAACTGCTCGTGTGTGTGCAGAGGGAGAGGCCCAAGACGTCCCCAGCTGCAGCGTTTGCTCCAATTACACATAAATTGACATCTTGTAAGAGAGCTGTCCAGAATATTGAGTAATTATAGCTGCTACTGAATCACAGAGGAGTGTGGGCACAGCATCTCTCTTACAAATCATTGCAAAGACCCTGCAGATTAAATCCATTCCCCTCACCTCCCCCATAAAGGGCTGCATTTGTGCTGCAAACAGTAAAAAATAGCAAGAGGTGTTATTAACTAGGATGTACAACTGCTGACTCTAATGCAAAACGTGTCTCCATATGGTCATTACAGTTGAAGGACAAAAACAATATTTTATGTTTCTCACAGTTATTGTTCATCAAATGTTTATGAAAATGCATAATGAGTGTGTATGATGAGCTCGTTGTTCGATAAAGAGAATGAGATGAAAACCTGTGTGAATTTCCAACCCAAATAATAAAGACCATTAAATTAATAGCTTAATTATGTCATAAATTTCAAAACATTACCCAGAATTCATTTTATTTTTATTTAACCTAATAACATGTTTATCTGCAACTCTTTCTGGGATCTGTACATAAACCCGCAGCAATGGTTATGTTTCCCCAGCCTCAGTTTCTGTTTTATGGCCCTTCTGGAAATCTGTTGTCACTGACAACCTGCCATGGAGGAGCAGCCTGGGGGGTCCCTGCCCTGCTGCAGTGGTGCTGGAAGTCACTGGAGAGGCTTGTGTTCCTCAGCAGATCAACTACATGTTCTCTGAAGCACTGCTATGCATACTGTGGTAATAACCAATGCCCCATTAACAGCAAGCAAGGCCTTGCAGCAGGCTTCTGAGAGGCATCATGTAATTAGCTGAAACTTCCATAAACTATAAATATATAATTAGAGTCTCTCTAACAGATTACGGCGGTGGAGGGGGAGGGCTGTGCGTGCACTTTCTGGGTGCAAACGCCTCTGTGGGTGAGTGCAGTGTGTTCAAGCAGCACCATGACATTTCTACCCACTTCTTATTCTGCTTGCAAAAAAGTGTTTCATTAAAGGACAATTTGAAATTTAATTGTATTAATCTTCCTTTGATTGCATATTTAATTCTAAATGAACTCACCCGCACCTCCCTTTCCTACCCGCTCGTTGGATTAATCTCAGCAGCTGAGTAACTTGCAAACACAGACGCTTACAGACTCCCGGGCTTGTCACCTGCTCTCTCCCCATTGCCAGCCCTGGTCCTGAGCTGGCCTCCAGGCCCTCCTTCTCTCTTGCACCCTTGTGTGTCCAGGCTCACAGTGGCTGGTGGGTGGATGTGGACCCCCAGGCTGTGTGGCAGAGTGGGATGGACCATCGAGGTCCAATGAAGCATACGCATGTTCATCTGCCATCGGCCACAGCCACCACTGCCTTGCTTGCTGGATCCTTCTGCCTCACCTGCCCCTGGCAAGGGCTGTCCTTGTGACTGCTTGTCACCAGGAGCTCTTCTGGATCAGCGTCACTGCCTGGCTGCTGCCCACTTCACGCCCTGGTGTACTGAACGCCCTTTGGGCACGGATCTAGGCAGCACAGCTGAAGTCCCCTCCTGACAGCACAAGGACAAGCACATACCTTTCTCCAAACAGCCTTTCAGGTATGGCACTGAGCAAGGACCATTCTGAGCCCATGAGGAACACCATGGGCTGTTCATTCTGTGTGCTGCCCCCGACCCTCCCCAGCCACAACTCCCTGTCCCCCTAATGAGGATGAAAGTGAAGAGCACCCATCTCACTTGTGAATATTCACACCTCAGGCCCCATTCCTGGAGCAACTATGCCGAGCCATGGAAGAAGTCTGGAGCCCTCTGGTTTCTAGCAGTGGGAAGGACACAGCTTGCTGCTGGATGGGCAGATGATGACAAGTCAGGATGGGTTGGTGGGGCTTCCCTTCCATGGGACATGGGGCACCCATGGCTGGGTGACAGTCTGTGCATGAAGCTAGCTGCTGGAGTGGGTGTGGGGTGCTGGAAACGGCCTGCTGCAAGGAGCTGCACGGTGTCCTTGCCCCAGGCACCGGTGTCCCTGCTCCTGTCTGTTGAACAGAGACCTCGCTTTTACAGGCACTACGGCAGTCATCACTTTATTTGAACAGAGGCTTCTTATGGTTTAATATCATTAAATACAGATGCAACTTGTGTTCTCTAAAGCCATAATGCCCCTTCCTGTTACTGCCTTACAATTAACTGGGCTATAAAGCTTTCAAACATATTGCAGGCACTAATTCAACTGGATGGTGAAGAAACATGATTTTATTGGGCAATTACAGTGCTTGGAACATGCTCCAGTCCACACTATTGCTTCCCAACAGAAACAGGGGCAAACAGGCCATGCCACTAAGCAATGTTCAAAGCTGGCATCCAGATAATCTTGTCTGCAAGCTGCAGGGGTGGTTTTATTTACATCTTAATAAAAAGCTGCCCAGGAGCAATGTCAGGGCTGGGGAAACCAGTGAGCGCAGTGAACTGTCAGGTCAGAGCTGGGCCAGCTCTTTGCCCCCCGACTCTGCACTGCCCATTCAGCTGCCCCCCACCCTGTTGCTGGTGCCCATCTGCTCATGCCTCTGCTCTCTGTACTCAGCCCATGCCTTGCATTTGGATTACTGAGAGCTCTGTGGAGAATCCGTCCAGCCGCCGGCTCCTGACACCCCTGAGGATGTGAAGATAGCTGGACTGGAGGACCCTGGGCACGGCAACTTTCTGGGTCTTGGTCTCATGGTCTTGTCCTGGTGTTTCAGAAGGGACTTGTCCCATTGGTAGGGCATGTTGGGCAGGGGGATGGGGAAGGGTGCTGAGCTGGGTGATGCTGGGCTGTGAGGGGAGTATGGGAGCCTGGGGAAGCTGGGACATTGTTGTGGGGGCTACCAGGTAGGAGAGGATCCTCACCTCTTGTGGTAATGCAGCTTGTCCAAGAGACAGGTGTCCCAGAGCCTTTACTCCTGGCACGGGAGAGGCATGGCATGGCATGGCATGGCATGGCACATATCAAATGTGTATGCCTGCCTGGGCAGGTTTCTGTGCAGGAGCTGGGAGCAGGCATGAGCTTCTTCAGCTACACTGAATGCAAGGCTCTCTCTGGAGAGCATCCTCCTATGGAAGTACCTCCACACATCCCTGCAGACGCTTGGAAAGGTGAATCTACAACTGTGTGTGCAAACTTGTAAGAAAATGTGCCAGAAGAAATAGGACTGGATGCGCAGAAGGGAAACAAAGGCAGGTGACCATGTTCTGACAGCATTCTTAACCCATTTGGGCTGGCTTGCTTTGGGGTGTGCTGAAGCCGTGCAGCTCTTTGCTGAGCCTGTTTCCCTGCAAAAACAGGGCCAAGGACGTTTGTCTACTGTGGATGTCAGAAGGTGCCAGCCCATGCGCTGATGGGGGATCTGAGATGCAGGGGATGATCCAGAGAGGAGCTGTATGTCACAGCTGCTGTTCCAGCTGTTTTCTTCCATTTTGAGAAGCATCAGAGAAAGTTACTTTTGAGTTCTCTGCAAGGTCCAGCAGGACACTGTCCGCTGCCTGGGAAATTCCCTGGCTGGCAGAAGCAACAAAGCAAAATGGATGGGAGCTGGGTGTGAGCATCCACTGTGATCCCATGGGGATTTTCCTGGAAGGGACATGGCACCGACATTTCTCTGCACCTTTTAGGGATGTCACACTTGATCTGCAGCAGCAGCAGATTAAATCCCCCACCATATTGCTTAACCCTGTGCAGGACACTGCTGCCTAGGCAATGAGTCTGATCTCAGGCACAGCCAGGCAGAGCTTGCTTCAGCCTCTCCTCCAGAGATTTTTTTTTTCCCTGAGGTGTCCAGCTCCCATAGCAACACAAATTCACCCCCACAGCACCGCTGGCTGTGTCTCAGAGCTTCGAAGCTGGCCTTCTGCTGCTGATGGCCATGGGTGGTGCAGGGGGAGAGTACAACCTGGCTGGGGAACAATTTTCTCCCCTTGCCTCAGCACAGGTGTTAGTTCCTACAGTGCAGAGAATGGAGGCTGACAAAGCATCCTCCTACAGGCCATGCTAATGCCAACTCAGTTGTCCCCATGCCCCCCTCCTAGTGGGAGCAGAGGCTCTTTGTACCTCTACAGACCCTGAGCTTTTGGGGCCAGCTGACAGCAGGTCCCAGACAGCAGCTGGGGTCTGTGGGGACCATGTTTTCCTGTTTCAATTTCATGAAAGCTCTGTGCCCCAGGGATAGGGTGGAGCAAGCTTGAATGCTCCTTAACAAATCTGTCCTGAGTATTCACAGGAGGCAGGTGTGGTGTCCCAGCCTCAGTCCTCCCAGGTGCATGGTTGCACCCACTACAGTGCTTTGTTACTCTACGCAAAATAATATCTTATGTGAGGAGGGTTCAAGGGAAGGGCTGGAAGAAATGCTTCGCTGTCACATGTGGGATCACTGCTGGTGCAGCCACCCCGAGAACGCTCTGACCCAGGTGTCCCTCATGCACAGGAGGTGTTTCAGCTTGTCTGCCTGATGACATGAGGTGTGGGTGCTCAGCAGGCCTGGAAGGCAAGACATTCAATGTGGGAAAGGAAAAAGCAGTCTGGGTGAGTCTCTGCCATTGAGAGCTTTTTCTTGTCCTTCCTGGAGGTCAGCCACAGCAACCACCAATGCAAGTGGCCTGGCCAGGAGCAGCAGGAGGGTGGCTGCTGGGCTGGGAGCAGACTCCTGCTGGTGCTGGCATGGCCCTGCCACACGGCTGAGCCCAAGTGGCTTCTGCCAGCAGCAAGATGTGAATGGGGCATTTGATTTGGGGATTTCTTTGGAGTTCATAACCACGTTTCTGAAGAAAGCTGAAATCCAACACTCCCTCTTGACCACACTGGTTTACACAGCCCAGACTGGGAGTAAGAGCAGGCAATCTTTATATTTCTTTTTATTTTTCTCCCTTTCTGGAAATGGAGAAAATTTGTTAAGCGTTGAAGGGAAATGATTTTATTTCAGCGATAATAGCAGAACTCTGTATCCATGTTTATCCCCAGTATGACTGTTGCTTTCATGGCATTGCCTTCAAGAAACAGTTTCTCACTTGTATGTTTCTCTCTGGAGAGGAAGGTCATGTCCTTCACAAATGGGAAAACTAATTAGAGAAGTAATTCAGCAGTTGCCTGATAGGTCAGATATTGGAAATAAATATACAGGTTAGTGTATTATTACGACAATGGCTTTTGCTCCGTTAGTTGGTCATGAAGAAAACATGTTGAATTTAGAAAAGAATAATTTTATCACCCATTGGTGGAGCAGAGGGTTTGTAGCTGCATCATGTGCTTGGCAGCAGCCTGCACACAGCTGGGAAGCCTCCCGTGCACAGCTCTGGAGAGCAGCTTCCATCTTGCAGTGGTGATGGAGACTGGTGCATGGGACTCAGGCGTGGTCAGCAAAGCTTGGGTGAAAAAAAAAGCATGCATGATGCAGATGAACAAAGAGATATTCCTCTTCACCAAACTTCTGCAAAATGTGCAGCTGCTGTTATTTGCTGTCATAAAAAATGAAGTACTACTTCACCGGCAATGAGCCTATCTGAGATCTCTACAACCTATGCTGCGTTTAGGCACCTCCCAGGCAAGGCACCACAGAGTGACACCTCTGGACATCCTCTTCCACCTCCTGCAGGATTCATTTCTTGCCCATAAATATTCTTTCCCCGAACGTGCCTGTCAGGGAATCCAGAAATTTGCATGTTTGTGAAACTGGCATGGTGTTCAGAGGCTTGTTAGTGGTTTTATGCTGCCTGCAATCCTTCAACAGAAGGTGCAGCGTCACTGCAGGGGAGACTCATCTCTGCAAGCACCCTGAGCCTCACAGGCAGAAGCAGGAGCAGCTTCTCCTGGGGCAGCACCCTCTCTGGGGAAGTTATGATGCCCCTCACCTGCAGCTTCGGAGCTGGAGAGCATGCAGTGGGGCCAGAGAAGTGGCATTCATGCTTGTAGATATTTAATGCTTGCAAATCAGCTACAGCCTAAGAATTGTTCACAGGAATGGCTCCAAGTAGCAAATTCATTTGAGAAAGCTGCAATCTGCTCATGGCTAATTCAAGAACAGAAAGGGACTTCTGCATGCGATGAATTATTCACCTCATGCCAAGAGGGGTGCAGGAGACTGGTGGTGCAGAGGTGTGATGGAGACATGGCTTGGACCTCATAGCCTCAAAGAGAGTGTAGGCTGAACTGGCCCCAGGTCTGGGAGCAAATACCTCTCCTTGATCCTGAAACAGGAAGAAGCAGGCAAAATGCCTGACTGTCAAAGCTGGGTCCTAGGCAGTGAAGTACCTATATAAGTGCCTATGCATTAGCATGGAAATTATCGTGTGGCAGGTTACACCTGGGATGAAAGCTAGACATGTGCATTCGACACTGCTGAGCTGGGGAATAAAACCTACCAGCAGCCCAAGAGAGTTGGAGCAACCATACAAGACAGCAGGTTGCAAAGCGTATGTGTGCCTTGGTCCCAATGGCTTTTGCTGGTACTGGATTTAGCTTTGGTGGTGTACCTGTGACCTGTCAGGTCAGGATGATTACTAACACTGAAGTGCCTAAATTCAGCTCCAGAACTAATTGAGAGACAAGGAGCAGGACGGAGTGAGAAAGGGGGAAAGTGCAGGAGGATGAAATTGGGACTGACGCTTGACTGAGATGCTGAAGATCTTAGTGGAGCTGAGCTGGAGACAAGAAAGGTGTGGGAGGAATACAGAGGGGACATGGAGGGGCCAGAGATCCCAAAGTGCTCAATAAACCTGTTCCTGGGAGCCACAACCACAGTCAGGCAGACTGAAGAAATGGGCACTTTGTTCCACTGGACTATGTGGCTCATTGATGGTCCAGGCCATCCCACAAAGAGGTCACCCCTAGGACTGGATTGTCATTGTCCAGTCTGGCTGGGAAACCTGCCTTGAAGCCAGGACTATGCA
Source organism: Cygnus atratus (assembly GCF_013377495.2). Classification (NCBI taxonomy): domain Eukaryota; kingdom Metazoa; phylum Chordata; class Aves; order Anseriformes; family Anatidae; genus Cygnus; species Cygnus atratus. The sequence goes on from NC_066378.1 coordinate 431,180, forward strand.
GACACAGGTCAGCTGCTTCCCAGGAGTCCTGCTGGACTCAGGAACTCCTTAAATTGGATATCAGCAGGCACAGGTACAAACCTTGGGCACAGATCAACTCAGGGAATTAGACATCACCAGCAGCCATCTGGCCACTGCTGCTGGGATGCTTAATGTGAGCAGGAAAAAATGAGATCAGGCAGGAAAAAGAACAAACATTCCTGGTCAGGAGTGACCAGAAAAGCAAATCCTTAAGCCAAAGACAGTACAGGTGAAGCAACAAAGTGCCATTTTTCTCATAAAAGAAGTTTTTCACACAAGAGTCTCGGTGAGATGGGAGTGGTGCAGAAGGAGGGTGGCCACTCGCCATCCCCTCCTCCGGAGTGTCCTGAGCATTTTGCCCTGCCCTGTGTGGCCAGCCCTGGCAGGGGCTTGACGTGCTCTCTCCAGCTCCAGCCTGCTTTATGTGACAGAGCTTTGGGCATCTCTGTCTGTGTTCCTGAAAAGCCTGCAGGGCATTTCAATTCTCTGTGCTCCAGCTGTGGCAACTTGGATTTGGCTCTTTCCTTTCTTTCTGAAAGGTAACACCAGCTGGTGGCAGGTCCCCTCACTGCAGGACTCAGGGAGGGCAACCTCTATTAACCTGCCCAGTGCCTGTGAGAGGAGGCACTGACCCTGCTGTTTCTTATGGCTTGGTAATTTAATTTGAGTTTACTGACTTGTTTGTTACAATCCTGGAGCACACACCATGGTTCTCGGGATCTAGCTCAGGAGATGTTGCTGGCAGATCTATGTGCTCCTGCTTCCCTTGGCCAGCCAGACCCCTGGCTGTGGCTGCCCACTGCCTGCCTGGAGCAAACCCCAGCATGTGTGGATGCCCTGGAAACAGACCCAGGGGGCTGTCACCCACATCACCCACAGTGCCAGGCTGCATCTTTGGGAGGGATCAGGTCCATAGGGCCTGTCCTCCACACACATGCTAGGAAGGTGGACTTGTAGGTGATTCATTAATAAGGGAAACTTTGCAGCTGTCTGCAGAGCTCTGATGTCTAGAAGCTCTTTCTCATCTCAGTGGCATTCTCTAAATGAGGGAGCAATGTGGAGGACGAGGACAGGGAGTGCTCAGTTCAATGGGCCTTCAAAGGCAGAAGCAGTCTTGCTATTGGGATGGACGTTTCCCATTGGAGGGCAGAAAATGTTCACATGGAAAGAAGAGGGATGGAGACACTCAGTGATGAATGTGGGAGGTGTGTGGTCCGGCTCTCTGGCTGAAGGGACCTTACTGGGAGCTGCTGGGCTTGGCTGTGAGCAGACAGTTATGCAGAAGCTGCCTACTGAGAGACTCATCTCTGGTGCTACATGGTTTTCTCACTGCCAGAGGAGCAAGTACCATCATTCACTTATGAATTTCTGCTCTCAAAGCCTCCAGCTGGGTGGAGCCTTTGACCCAAACTCCTGTACCCAGAGGGAGGCACACAGGATCCCTCTTTCCCTAGCCACTCTGTAGATGCTGTATGTAGGTGGTTGATGTGCTGGATGCTGGTCGCTGCCTGTGTCAGAGTGTGGACCTGCTGGGCCTGGCCAGCTCCTGGGCTGATGGGGCAGTACCAGTGGTCACATGTGTGTAATAATTCTGGTTTCTGAGAGCTAGAGACTTCTCCAGAGGTACCAGGCCAAAAGTCTCTGCAAGAATTGATGTTGTGATCAACAGCACGTGAATAATTTCATTCTGTGTGCAAGTGTACAAGACTTGCTTCGGTCTTTCTAAATTCCAAGACCAAAATGTCTTCTGGTACTGGAAAGTTCCACTGGCACCTTGTGCAGGAAAGCATTACCCCTCCCCTTGGGAGATGCTGCTTTCCAGTTTCGCTGTGTGCCCTTCGGTTATGAGGCAAGGAGAACAGATAGTTCCAGTCTCTCTTTCCTAGATCATTTATCATTTTATTATGCCTCACTTGCCCATCTTTTCTCCAAAGAAGCACCCCAGGCTGTATGACCTCTCTTCACAGCAGAGATGCCCCAGGCTGTGGGCTCCTGTCTCAGCCTGATGTTGCCCAGGATGAGTTCAGTTCTGCTGCCTTCTTCTGGTGTCTCTATTTGCCTGGTTTAAACTGCACAAACTATGATTTTCAGCCACCCCCCCACCCCACCCCCCCCATGACTTTTGCTATCAGACCATGGAGGGGCATCACATGCAGCAACCCTCATGGCAGGTGCCCTTGCCACAGGGCTATCTGATTTCTGAGTGTGGTTGTCTAGAGGCCAAGCACCATCAGTGTGCTGCCACAAGAAGTGGTACAAGCACAGTGCGCCTAAATATGTTGGGTTACTTTGTTATAAACATGTCCAAGATCAACTGGAGTCTACTTCTATGAAGTCAGCAGGTCCTCCTCAGCCAGGATTTCACTACATTATCCAGAGGATCTGAGGGCCATGTAAGGGGATTTTTGCAGGTCAGCGCTGCTGGCAGAACTCTTTTTGGCCACAAGCTTCCACATAGTCTGTGCTGCTGCTTTGATAAATGTTTCAAGGAAGGTGCTAGGGACACACAGGTTTACCAGCTTACGTGTCTGGAACATCCCTGAAGTGCCCAGGGAACCTCAGGCTCCTCAGCCAGAATGGGACATCTAGAGTCGGTGCTGTTCATAAGCAGCAACTTGTTTAAATAGTGTGATCCTGATGAGAAGGACGGCAAGGTCTGTTGAGCAGAACCTGGAGCTGGTCCAGGGCAGCCACCAGCTGGAGGTGCTGCTTGGCTGGGAAGTGGAGGCCAGCCTCCCAGGCTGGGAAAGCCAGGCGCGTGGGCTTGGTGCAGGCCGGAGCTGCCACGTGAGGGAGTGGCAACAGGGTTATTTTTCTGAATGATCCATTGTTTGCTATGGGAGATAAGGCTGCTGGGAGTGAAAAAGATAGAAAGTGCTCTGATAGCAATACTTTTTGTAAATATTTGGTGACTGCACTTGATTCTATCCAAGCAGAGACCACCAGCATGCCCTGTCTGTAATGGAGAGATTGTTTTCATGTTGTCAGGGAAATTCTGTTTGTTATCTCCATCTGGAGCTGTTTTCCACAGCTCACATCCTCATGATCTCCTCAGCCCACGTGCACTTTTGTCTTGCCCCAGCCTGTGACTGAAACAGCAGATGGGATGCAGTGTCAATCACAAGGCATGGAAAGCTTTCCGAACCCTCCCAGGCTGTACCAGACTGGGAGCACCAGCAGGAGCTGGGATGTGGCTATGCTGGGACGTTTGTGAAGGACTATCCTGGTGGTCTGTTTGTAGCAGTGAGTCACCTGCCACTGGCCCCTTGTTGTGGCCAAGGTCCAGGCTGGTCCAGAAGGGTTCAGAGAGTGGAGGAACGTACCGGAGGCCAGGGCAGTGCAAAGCAGGCACAGCACAGTAGCACCCACACTTATGTCCTGTTATGAGAGACCCCTGAGGGCTGCTGTACCACCACCTGCCCACTCCTTGCTCAGGCTTTGCTTCACATGGGTCCTCTCCATCATCACCCCAGCTGGTGTTCCCAGAGACACCTCATGCTCCCCCTGCCCATTGCAACCTGTTTCTCCTGATGGATTGCTGACTAAGTCTGTCATCCTGAGATACAACCTTGGTCCAGAGGTGACTTCTCAGTGGCACCACATTCAATGATTAAGTTTCCCTGTGCTCTGGCAAAGGCATGTTGTAAATTGAGGTTTCTGGTGACGGCTGGGGTGCATGGTTTGTGGCAGGCTCTGGAGGCACGTCACCACCTGTGGATGCTCTGAGTGTGAGGTACGGGCATGTGGAGAGTGCAGGGAGATACTCAGGGAAGAGGAAACAAGTGACTGAGAAGTTCAAGCAAGCCTCCTTGTGGCTGTCTGCTGTCCAGTCTCCTGCACGTGTCACCCACTCAGCCCTTGTGTGGGGACATACCACTTGCCTTCAGCTAAAACATCCCTAAGACATCAGCCCATCCCAAGAGATGTGAAGACTTAAGGAATCCCCTTGGAGGTCTGAGCACCTACCTCCACTGCTGACTCTCTGGGGCATTTGTCTCCTAGAAAAAGCTCCTTCCAGCACAAAACTATTTTCTCCACAGGAAGGTGCTTATGTGGGATGATTAAGTCAGCCTGCAGACTTCTTATTTGTCAAGATAAACAGGTAGAGCTCTTTCAAGTCCCTCATTTCTCCATCCATCTAGTTGCTGACTGGCCTCCGCTCTGCACAGGCAGGCTGGATGCAGAGCACACGCATCACTTATACCTGTAGTGTGCTGCAAGGTGAAAGCTCTGTTCTCCTCTCTCTATCCCTTAGCTCACCCAAGAGCTGCACAGGGAGCGCTGCACATGCTCTCCATGATGCTTACAGGGTCTGCAGAACCCACGTGCAGATCTGTAGGACTCCTTGATGAAGCACTTGGCTATAATGCAACACTTCTGGGTAAGGGTGTACACCTGTACACCACTGCACATAGCATGGGAATAAGCAGGAGGAGTTAGAAATCTGTGTTCGGTCAGGAGACTATGATCTAGTGGCAATTGCAGAGACATGGCGGGACAGCTCACATGATTGGAAAGTGGTCATGGTTGGGTATGTCCTGCTCAGGAAAGACAGGCCAGCAAGGTGAGGTGGTGGAGTTTCTCTTTACGTGAGAGAGCACCTACATTGTATTGAGTACTGTCCAGGGGTGGATGAGGAGCGAGCTGAGTCTGTGGGTGAGAATTAAGGGGCAAGCTGGCATGGGGGATTCTGTTGTGGGTGTCTGTTACAGGCCAGTAGATCAGGATGAGGAAGTTGACGAGGCCTTCTACAGGCAGCCGATAGCAGCCTCAGGAACACAGGCCCTGGTTATTGTCGGGGATTTTAACTACCCTGACATTTGGTGGAAGGCCTACTCAGCCAGCGAGCCGCAGTCCAGGAGGTTCCTTCAGTGTACTTATGATAACTTCCTGATGCAAATGGTGAATGTGCCAACTAGGAGAGGAGTGCTGCTGGTTCTTGTCCTCACTAACAAGGAGGGGCTGGCTGAAGCGGTGAAGGTTGAGGGCAGCCTTGGTTGTAGCGACCATGAGATGGTGGAGTTCAGGGTCTCATGTGGCAGGAACAGAGTACCAAGCAGAATTGCAACCCTGGACTTCACTAGGGCCGACTTTGGCCTTTTCAAGCATTTGCTAGGGGAAATCCCGTGGGACAAGGTACTTGAAGGAAAAGGGGCCCAAGATAGCTGGTTAGTGTTCAAGGACTGCTTCTTCTGAGCTCAAGAACAGAGCATCCCAACAGGTAGGAAGTCAGGAAAGAGAGCCAGGAGACCTGCATGGTTAAACAGGGAATTGCTGGGCAAACTCAAGTGGAGGAGGAGAGTCTACAGATCATGGAAGGAGGGGCTGGCCAGTTGGGTGGAATATAAGGCTGTTGTCAGTATTTAGTGAGGCAACTAGGAAAGCTAAAGCCTCCTTAGAATTAAACCTTGCGAGAGGGGTCAAGAACAACAGAAAGGGCTTCTTGAAATACATTGCAGATAAAACTAACACTAGAGGCAATGCAGGCCCACTAATGAGCGAGGTGGGTGCCCAGGTGACAGAAGATAAAGAGAAGGTGGAGTTACTGAATGCCTTCTTTGTCTCTGTCTGTAATGCCAGAGGCTCTCCTGAGGAGCCCTGTACCCCTGAGGCTCCAGATGAAGTCAGAATAAAGGAGGAGTTTGCCTTTGTTGATTAGGGCTGGGTTAAGGACTGATTAAGCAAGCTGGACATCCATAAATCCATGGGATGCATCCGCGGGTGCTGAGGGAGCTGATGGAAGTCATTGCTAAGCCACTCTCCATCATTGGTAAGTCATGGGCATTGGGAGAGATGCCTGAGGACTGGAGAAAGCAAATGTCACTCCGGTCTTCAAAAAGGGCAAGAAAGAAGACCCAGGTAACTATAGACCGGTCAGCTCCACCTTCATCCCCGGTAAGGGGATGGAACAATTTATCCTTGGCATTGTCTGTAGTCATATCAAGGATAAGAGGGTCATTAGGGGCAGTCAACAAGGCCTCACCAAGAGGAAGTTGTGCCTGGCCAACCTGATAGCCTTCTGTGAGGATATAACTGGGTGGATAGATGATGGAAAGGCAGTGGACGTGGTGTATCTTGATTTCAGTAAAGCCTTTGACACTGTCTTCCACAGCATCCTCGCAGCTAAACTGAGGAAGTGTGGTCTGGATGATCGGGTAGTGAGGTGGACTGTAAACGGGCTGAAGGGAAGAAGCCAGAGAGTTGTGGTCAATGGGATGGAGTCAAGTGGGAGTCCTGTATCTAGTGGAGTCCCTCAAGGGTCGGTACTGGGACCATTGTTGTTTAATATATTCATCAATGACTTGGATGAGGGAATGGAGTGCGCCGTCAGCAAGTTTGCTGATGACACAAAACTGGGAGGAGCGGCCGACACACCGGAAGGCCGTGCTGCCATCCAGCAGGACCTCAGCAGGCCGGAGAGCTGGGCGGGGAGAAACTTACTGAAATATAACGAGGGCAAGTGTAGAGTCCTGCATCTGGGCAAGAACAACCCCAGACACCAGCATAAGTTGGGGACTGCCCTGCTGGAGAGCAGTGAAGGGGAGAGGGACCTGGGGGTCCTGGTGGACAGCGGGATGACCATGAGCCAGCACTGTGCCCTTGTGACCAAGAAGGTCGATGGCATCCTGGGGTGTGCCAGAAGGGGTGTGGTTAGTAGGTCAAGAGAGGTTCTCCTCCTCCTCTACACTGCCCTGGTGACAGAACATCTGGAATATTGCACCCAGTTGTGGGCCCCTCAGTTCAAGGACAGGGAACTGCTTGAGAGAGTCCAGCGCAGAGCCATGAAGGTGACTAAGGGAGTGGAGCATCTCCCTTATGAGGGAAGGCTGAGGGAGCTGGGTCTCTTTAGCTCGGAGAAGAGGAGACTGAGGGGTGACATCATTAACGTTTATAAATTTGTAAAGGGTGAGTGTCAGGAGGACGGAGCCTGGTTTTTCTCTGTGACATCCAATGATAGGACAAGGAGCAATGGGTGCAAGTTAGAACATAGGAGGTTCTGCTTAAATATTAGATGAAACTTTTTTACGGTGAGGGTGACAGAACACTGGAACAGTCTGCCCAGAGGGGTTGTGGAGTCTCCTTCTCTGGAGACTTTCAAAACCCACCTGGACATGTTCCTGTGTGACATGATTTAGGTGTTTCAGCTTCAGCAGGGAGATTGGACTAAATGATCTTTCAAGGTCCCTTCCAATCCCTAATATTCTGTGATTATCTGATTCTGTGAAGGGCCTGGTTTCCTGGGTGATCCCATCTCTCCATGAGCTCAGAGTGATTTATCAATCCCTCCATTCTTTGCGTCAGCCACAAATTTTTTATGAACATGTTTTTAATACGCATTTTTGAATCATTGATGAAAATATTGACTACTTTAAGCCTTCTGCTAGAAAACATTATGAGATACACAGATTTAATGACAGCTCCCCATCAACGTCGGCTGTCTGAGTTCTTACCCAAGTATCTGTCTGTCTCACGTGCTTCTCCCTGATGCTGTCGAGTGCTCATTTTTAATCAGTCATGCCGCACTAAATCAGGCACAGTCCCTATGCTGAAGTATATCACATCTATTCAGTTACTTTTATCAACCAAACATATAATCTCCTCTGTGAATGAAATGAGGGCTGACAAGACCTGTTTTCCATAAAACCACATTGATTGGTTTTAATTCTCCAAGTTCCTTTCATCTGACTCCTGTATCACTTTCCCTTGGCTTTGCCCTTGTCTGATGCCCAGAGGCATCACCCAGCTTGCTTTCTCCAGTAGGACAGTCTGCTGCAGCTTCCCCCATGGATCAAGATTTACTGGGGATGCTCCCCAGGGAGGTAACACCTTCTCCAGACCTGACCATTGTATGAGATAGCCCCATTTAGTGTAATTTAATGCTGTCCTTGATCTTAAAAATGCTGGCAATCTTTTCAGCATCCTCTTGTGAGACTAACACAAAGACAGCACAGAAACATTTATTACATTTACACCTTATCAACAGTTTGGTCATCTCTATAAGGAAAACTTCTGCACCATTTTTTTTGCTGTTCTCTGAGCATTTCAATTGCCTTCTCACTGTCATTCATTCACTAAGTCATGCATTTTTAACTGATGAGTGTAGCTTCTTGTATCAATTTTCTGTACTTCATAACATTTAATTCAAAATCAATGGTTATCTATTTCCTTCCCTCCACTCCATTTTGTTATATATATATATGTGTATATATATATATTATTTCTAATAGCTACCTCCATCACTGAAGAGGACAGGCATCTGGCTGAAGATGCCCTCTTCCCTGATTATGAAATGATGACTTTTTGCCCTCTAAGAAAAAATCTATGTTTTCACTCCATTTTTTTTTAATCCTTCCCACTCAATTTTGCTTGCAATTTACTTCCTTGCTGGAGATATTTCACCTTCTCTGCAACACCATGCAAGGCACTTCTGACTGTAGGTCCTTCTGTCTGCCGCAGCATGACTCTCTTGCCTTTCAGAGTCCCTCCTAGCCCCATTTCCAGTAATTCTACAAATATGATAACTAGAGGATTCCTAGGGCCACTTACACTCTGGCATTACTGCCCTTATCACCTTCCAGACGGGTATCTCTCAGCCAAGTTAATGAGTCTATAGGTGGACTTCCAATCACAACAGGTCCCAACACCAACTTGTTCCCACCTCGGGTGTTTTTTTCCCATCAATATATACTGTTTGATTTTCACAGTACTGACTATATCAAAGTAGCCAGATAACACTCCTGCCCCAGACTGATGTGGAAGGACCACCCCCCAGGGGAGTTTCTGGTGCTTGGGACAACTGCTGCTCGTCCTTTGTGAGCCAGAGCGCTTCTGGGGCACACCTCCATGGACAGCCCCTGCTCCTTGAGCATTTGGAACCCTGCAAAGAGAGCAGGGCAAATTGAAATTAATAATTTATGAGTGACAGTAACAATTTCCACCATTCGGGGAAGCAAAGAAAATTGTTCTATAAACATTTTTCTTTTCAATTTCCTACCAGTTACTTGAAATTTGATTTCCATCTAGTTGGTTTCATTGAACCTCCCTGAAGTGATTTAAAAAGTGTCACTGACAATTACTCAGCTGCAGAAAGAAAGAAACAGCGGTGGGGCAACTCCATCTCACCAGCCCCAAAAGGACTGGGAAGAGGAGGCTTGGGGTCACTGGCAGAGAAACAATTAGGCGGCACCAGAAACAGCTTGTCAGAATTTGACCTAGCCCACCTGCAGCTGCATGGCACTGCCTTTGGTGTGGCAGGGACACCTCATGGAGCAAGTGGAAAAGAACCTGTGGGTAGCAGCAGGAAGCCATCTAATTACATGCAAGCACGTCATCTCTAGGTCCAAATTGCCGGCTGCACCATCAAACAGCTGGGACTGGAGTCTCAGCACACCTGAAGACATTGCCAGGTTGTCTTGGGTGCACAGTTCACGGGGTTACTTCTGCCACTCTGTGATCCTGATGTGGCTGCCCTACGTGCTATCTAGTTTGGGTTCTGCTTCTGTCCCTCTCTAGGGACAGACTTCACTGTTTCCAACTAGCAGAGGCCTATCTCCTCTGCAGGGTCAGGCCTCTCTGGCCCTAAAGCACACACAGTCCAGGGTCTCCATCCCTTTTTTTTTCACACACAGCTATTCTCCCCCATGGCTGATCCAGCATTCAAGATCCATCCCACACTGTTCAACACCTTGCCATGGTACTGGCTTTGGGAATAGACGGATTGCTTATGTCTCAACAGAAGCAATTCCTCCTGCCACCAATTTCCTCCAGGAGCTGCAGCCCTTCCATTGGACACAGGCCATGCATGGTGGCTGTGGGCAGGAGCTGCTGGTGGAGTTGAGCTGGCTCACCTGTGCTCCTTGCCATACCCCTGAGGTGGGGACATTTGACTGGAGAGCAGAGATGGAGCTTCTTCTGCAGCTTGCGTCTGTGGAGGGTGCAGACTAAAACAAGGTCAATGGGGAAAAGGCCACTGGAACCACATGGCTGCATCTCCAGGACTGCAATTAACATCACCAATGACTTAGATACCATAGAATGAGAGCAGGAAAACTATAATCTGGGAACAAGGGATTCATGGGGCTGGAAGGCATCAGTGAATGAACTTCTACAGTTCAGTGGAAATCCCTGCACTGGACATCCCTGGGAGTGGAGGACCTGATGCTCCTAGTATCTGGGGAAAGTGGGAAGGGCAGACTGCTCACCCCAAAGGTCACACCAAAATCTTCTGATCCTCCCGATAATTGCAGAAGACAAGTAGGTAAACAGGCAGCAGCCCTCTATGGACATCATCCAAGCCTGGAAGTGTTTACAGTGTCATCGCTTTGAGCATAATAGGGAATTACATTAATAGGCTGGCTGAGTTTTAAAAGCAATAGCTTTGTTAAAAGCAGTTAGGATCAGGTGCTGCTCGTCAGTGCTATGCTGTCTCATGGTCATGGCAGACATGGGTTTGCTATCCTGTGGGCCTCTAGCCGAGTAACACACATTTCCCTTCTGAAAGAAATAACAAAAAATGAATACAGAAATTAAAAACAATTCATAGCACCTGTTATATAGGAGTGATCGCCTAATGCCTTAGAGCAGAGCAGCGCTATCCTTCCATGCTGGAAATGAACAGTTCTCTTGACCTTTTGCTTTTAAATAAACACCCAGGATGGCAATAACTGCTCAGAGTGTGAATTCATTATCTGAGGGATTCTGGAGGCTGGTGGGGATGGGTGTGGGAAGCTGTGAGGAAACCTGCGACCACACCAGGAGAGAGGCAACGCCAGCTGTGTGTGGTGCAGTGCCAGTGCTCTCCTCCAGCCCCAAGGGAAAGCTTAACACATTTCAGAGGTGTGTGCCACCATGCATGAAGGGCAGATATTCCTCTCTGCAAGCACAGTGGGACATGTAGGACACATCCGAGGGGTTCAAGTGGGACCTGGGTTTGCGGGGATCAACTCCCTCCGGTTGGGCAAAGACAGACCCAGCGCTGGGCTCAGGTAGCCTCCTGTGACTGGTGTTTAGGTTAATATCTGACATCACTGTTTACCGTGACATCCCCTGTCCTGCCCCACAGACCCTGTGTGACAGAACACATTGCAACACTGGTGTCATATCATTTCACCATAAGAACTAGAAGAGGTTTCCGTGGAGGTCCTATTTTTAACTTTTCACCTGGCTGCATTGCTCTGAAGACTGATGAGTGCGCTCTGGAAGCTAATTAGAAGTTTCTTGCAAAGTTTGACTAAAATTGGTCAAATTGTTATGATGATCCAGGTCAGAGACATTACTCAGATTTGGATTTTCTCCTTAAATTGTAGTTTTTGGAGTATGTTCATTCATCTTTACTAGAAAAATCTTTCACATTTTCCACTGGGCAGCTCAGGCCAAGGCAGGAGACTGACAGTAATTAAGCACTGCTGCTAATGAGCTTTTTAGTTAAGGGTTAGAAACACACCTTCTGGTGGCAATTTTCAGCCTAGAGATTGCAGGTGTGAAAAGTTCCTGATTTGCTTTTAATATCTTTTTATTAAGAAAAGTGAAGGTGAAGACACAGAACTCAAGTTTTCTTCTTCACTGCTCTCCAGGGCAGGAGATGTTAGTATGCCACCTCCAAGTTCCCGCACTGCCCAGCACTGATCATTTACCCTCATCCATCCCCTTGACTCCCTCCTCTCACTGCAGGGCCAGAGAGCTGGATGAGGTGGGAGAGGGAGGTGACCAGGAAGGGTACAGTGGGGTCCCACCTGTGTTGGGAAGGCTAAGCTTTGCTGCAGAGGAGAGATGAGGAATGAGCCAAAGTTTAGGTGTCTCTTGGCCGTAGTTGGGTTGGGTGAGTGAAGACCGTGGTCTGCTGAATAAGAGGGTGGGTGAAGTCCTGTTTCTGCAAGGAATGGGGATGTGTGCATGGAGATGCTTTGTACAGAGGGTGGGGCAGAGCTCTCCATTGGTGCTGACCCATGGCAGGAGCAATCAAGACTGGACATCACCCAACATGTCCCACAGATGTAGGGCCTCCAGCTGCATGCCCAAGGAGACACCACCAGGTGTCTTCAGCTGTCCACTTCACCTCCTGTGAGGGCAGACTTAGCACAGCTCCCTACAGCAGACCTGACAACGGATGGTCCCCCCTGCCTTTCATTACCAGCTGGCCCATTCTCTTGGCCCAACAAGACCAGTTGTCCCAGTGGTTGTTCTATTTGTCCAGTCTCATGACATTGCCCTATCTGCAGAGCCAGGTGAGCTGTGCCAGTGGATGGCCACCATCCCTCTCTGGCAGGGCAAGGATGCTGTCCCGGCTCTGCCCGCTCAACGGAGGTCTCCCTTTGCTGTCTCCCCTCTTTACTGTCAAAACTCCGTGGGCAAAGCATAACCTGATTTCAGCACTGGAGGCCTGTACCAGAGAGGGATTTTGCAAAAGTCAGTTTGTAGGACTGCAGTGACACCTTGGGTTACAAGGGCATTGGCTTGATGTATGACGAGTGCTGACAGTTTGCTGTGCTTTTCCAGTGTTTGATGTCAGATAACAGCTGTTCTAAGCAGATAATTAATACAAATTCATTGGCCATGTATGGGATTTTTCTTTGTTCATTGGAGGGATGTGGGCTGGATCTCAAAGCAGGCTTCCTCCTGACTGCTATGCCTAATGCAGGCAGTGCTGCTGCCCCTTGCCAGCTCTTGCTGGGCTGTGTGTTGGGTTGCTGCTCTGATGTTTCAGAGAAGACAGAGCCCTGAAAAATTCATGTGCGGATCTTGGAGGCTAAAAACAAACTTAATTTGGGTTTTCATGACATGCAAGCCCTCTATTAGGCCCTGTAAACTTTTCCTGACATTACCACTTTATGAAAACTTTGATTTCAGTTGTTGACTAAATCTTTAATCTCCCTCTACCTGCTAGGTCTGTCTCCTTTCCTTACTTAAAAAAACAAAACAAAACAAAACAAAACAAAAAACAAAAACAAACAAAAAAACAAACCACAAACATTTTGGATTTGTCTTCGATGGCATCTTTCAAATGTCAGCAGTTACCAGACTAACATGGAATGCAAAGGCCTTGGCAAACAGTCTTTTAAAGAGCTGGGGCATATAAATTCAAAGGCATGATATAATCTAGGAGGAATCCATCAGTGAGGGGAGCCTCTTGCATGAAGTGTATTGAGAACTAAACACAATATGAGCAGAAGGAAAATTGCTTTTTCCCTTTTGAATTTTTATTCACTTACCAGCAATATTTACTAGTAGCAGGCAGAATCTATTTTTCATTTCCAGGGGAGATGGGAGAATTCTGGTGCCACTCATCTTGTCACCAAATTAAATCTGTCAACTTGCTGCCAGGTCGCTGTGATATTAATGATACACTTGTAATCCCTTTCATTTGGGAGGTCTGTGGATGGAGAAGTGAGACACTTGACCATTGTTCACACATTGTAATAGAAGGAAAAATAGCACTTCTGAAATGCTGGGAAATTGCAGCTCCCTCTGTCATTTATTCCCTTTATGTTAATAGAACCAGGCTGCAATCAGCTCTCGCAGCTCAGCGTGTGGACGCCTTGCAGTTGCCGGCTTTTATTTAGTAATTAGTCAGCGGACAGGGAGCTGGGTGCAATCAGCAGGCTTGCAGGCGCTCACACAGCTCCGTGCGTCCAGCTTCAATAAGCTGGGACCAGCCCCGCGGCTGCTGTGACCTTGCCTCTCTTCTTGCTGGATTGGATGCTGAGGGCTGCAGGGGCAAGCAGCACCAGCCTCGTTGCACCAGCCTGGGTGTGATCCCCACAGCCCAAAGGGAGGGACCAGGTCCCAGGTCTGCCCTTTTGGGGATGCAAAGGGGGTGTGAAGGCAGGTGATGTACCACCATCTTGCCTGCTGTGTTGCCCCAAACAGCTTCTCTCCTTGTGAGGTGTGATTGCAGGAGGAGTGGGAGGGCCTCAGCCTTTCACTGGAGCTGGGCTGGTGTCACACCACGTGCTGCTGTCACCTTGCCTAGTGAGCACCCTGCTGTGCTCAGGGAGGGGTCCGGGAGCGGGGTGGCTCCGGGGTGCCAGGGATAGCCTGAAATCTTTGGTGTTTAGCACACGAGCCAGCTGGGTGACCTGTGGGCAGATGTCATGTAAATGTACATGGAAAAGTCCATCTCTCTTCCTACAGGGGGTATTCCTTGGTGTTTCAGCTAGAAACATCCTCTCATCCAAAGCTTCCACAGATACCTGCTGAGCTTCATCTAGAGCAGGTCAGAACAGATCTGGGACATCCCTATGGGGCCTCAACAGTACAGGACGGGTTCTGAGGACAGGTACAGATATCCAGAGCCTCGGGCTGTGCTCACTGCAGCACGACTCCAGCAAACCCGAGCCGTTTCAAAATGCTGCACATAGCTCAGATCTTCTGTGCCCCTTTTCCCCAAAGCTTTGGTCTCTCCAAAACTTGGGTGCAGAAGGGTGCTTTGGAAATGGAGCTGGAAAGGAAAAGGCTGAACTTCCACAGATGGATTTGGGACCCCAGGCTTTGAACTGCCAGGTTGTGACAGGCTCTGGGCTCTGGCTGTGGAAATACAGGGGCTGTTACTCGGGGTCAGGACAGAGGGACTTGCTCTTGGGAGTCATCCTGCGATTACACCATGCCTGTACCCTTCTCACTTACTGTCTGCTAATTAGCAGTCCTTTTGCACACTTAATTAGCACATTCCTGACTTTAAGTTATGGGTTGCTTTCCTATATTTACACCCTCCTAAAATATCAAGGGAAAGGACTATAAATTAAATCTGATGAAAAACGTTAATTGTGTGAACTCCTTCTAGGATTTATAATGTTCAGCTTGCTATGCACTATGCATGGAGCCTGAATGCAACAACCCCTGGTCTGAGAGGAGGTATCAGCAGCTCCTTTTGAAGCTCTCCTGCCCCAGGTCCCCCAGGGGAATCTGCTAGAGTGATGGACAGCCCTATGCACCCTCTCAGAAGGCGCTTGGTGAAGGGTTTGCGCTTTTGTGTCCCACTGGAGCAACTCATGGGGAATTCCTGCATCAGTGGATTTATTCAGGTAAATCTGAGAGTAAAGGGTAAATCAGGTACTCACTTGGTCCCTGTGCAGCCCCCACGGTTTCTTTCCATAAACAAAACACATGCGCATTTGTGTGCACAAATACTAGAAATCTGCTCATGCATGGATTTGGAGTTGTTTGCACATACTGCATCTGGGGCCTTATCTCAACCCCAGCAGGATGCGCTGCCTCTCACTATGTTGTTCAAGAGAATTTCATGCTGGTGGGAAGTGCTGGAAAATTTGACATCCCTCCTGAGAGAAAGGCAGCACAGACAGATGGACTGAGTACCAACCCATTGCTGGGGCCATTGCACAGGCAAAGCAAACAGACACCACGATCCTGGACCATTGGGATTTGCTGAGACTCCTTCAAAAGTGCGAGTGCAATGGAGCGCCCCAGTGAGGGATCTCACCAGTGAGGTCCCCGCTGACTCAGAGCTGTGCTTTCAAACAGCCAGCCACCCCTGCTCTGTCATCCTCTACTCATGGTCCCAAACACTTGCCCCATGTACCCACGGTGTTCATTTGCCCCCTGCCTTCCTTGGCAGGTGCTTGGTGTGCCCAAGCCAGCAGAGATACTAAGGTGGTGTTTTCCTTCCCAGTGCTGTTGGACACTGCCCTAGACCAGATGGTCACTTTGCAGGCAGGCACAAGGTATGCCAAAGCATTTGTAAGGAACAAGTTCCTTAGAAGAGGACAAACCAGAACGAAGGTACGGGACTGTGGATGTAAGAAGAGATGTATGCATGTGTTGTGGTTTAGCCCGGCTGGCAGACAAACACCACACAGCTGTTCGCTCACCCTCCCCCCTCCCTCTCCGGGACGGGGGAGAGAAACGGGAAAGTGAAGCCTGTGAGTTGAGATAAAGACAGTTTATTAAGACAGGGAAAATAATAACAATAATAATAATAGTATTAATGGTAATAATGTGTACGAAATAAGTGATGCACAATGCAATTGCTCACCACCCGTTGACCGATGCCCAGCCTATCCCCGAGCAGCCGACCCCCCACCCCGGCTAGCCACCCCTATATATATTGTTCAGCATGACGTCAGATGGTATGGAATACCCCTTTGGCCAGTTTGGGTCAGCTGTCCTGGGTCTGTCCCCTCCCAGCTCCTGCTGCATCCCTAGCCTGCTCGCTAGCAGGACAGAGAGAGGCTGAAAAGTCCTTGGCTTGGTGTAAGCGCTGCTCTACAACAATTAAAACATCAGCATGTTATCAGCGCTCTTCTCATTCTAATCCAAAACATAGCACCCTGCCAGCTACTAGGAGGAAAATTAACTCTGTCCTACCTGAAACCAGGACAGCATGAAAGCAAGGCCTTCCAGCCCCATAACTAGCCCACCATTCTTAGGGCAAAGAATGAAAGGGATGTGACAGGGAAAGAGCAATTTTCTGAATAGGTAGATGCCAGCTTCCATCGACAAGCATTTTGGAAGCTTTCTGTCTGGAAGTTTGTATTGCACTATAGTTTTAAGATCAGTCAATAGTCCTGCCTTCTGTATAGGTCTAATCTCTTTTTACAGCCTCTGTAGCTTCCTCAGGATCTTGTGGCCCTGACTTCCACCAGTCCACAACATGCTGAACCTAAACCTGTTATTGTGAAGTCTGCTGTCCCATCACTCCATGACAGCCTCTACTTCTTGATGTAAGACATACTGAAGAACTGTTCCCTATTGGTCATTCCCAATTTTACAGACAGCTATCACAGCTACCCTCAGCCACCCTTTCCCAAATTGACAGGTCCCCTTTTAACCTGCACCAGTTCCCCAGTCCACAGTGGTGCCTTTTTCTCTACCTTTTCTACTTGTTTGGAGATATCTGACCAGAGTTGTGCACAGTATTCAAAATTATGTTTGGACAATGCTCTCAGACACATGGTCTGATTTTTTGGGTGATTCACTGGGGACCCAGGAGTTGGTCTTGATGATCCTTGTACGTCCCTTCCAACTCAGATATTGTACGATTCTATGATACTCCATGGATTTACAGATTTGTAGGACAATGTCTTTTGCTCTATTCTTCCTTTACTATCACTTTTTGGCTACATCCTGTACTGGGCTCAGGTTCTGCATGTTCATACCGAGCATACGGATTTAAAATGTACTCAAACCTCTAATTAAAGTCCCCTTGTCTGTCAGTCAGACTTCCTCTGTGGGAAAGCAAGAGTGAGTTTGGACTCCATTTATGAATTATAAATATAATTATTTTTTCTTGCATTTCTGGAAGAGGTGGGCACACAGCAGAAACCCAGGGTAACAGTGGTAGAGGACTGAAGCTGAAGGCAGGAGTGGCTCAGGCATGGACTCTGCCACTTTGGCTGTGCTGGTGCTGCTTCTTCCTCTGCTATGGGACATAACTTGGCTGCATGGCAGAGACCCTGGTGAGGACTGGTAGGATTAGTTTGACTGGCTGGTGGGACTAGGTGTGAAGTTCTGATCATAGCCTCTTCATTTCGGATCCTACTGTTCTATTATTCCTAAGCATAAGATCAGAATTCCATGGGCCTAAGAATTCTTCTGGCATAGACCCCACAGGTCTGAAGGTTGCTCTGCACCTTCCCCAGCAGCAGTCATCATCATTGAGCCATGGTTTCCCTGCCAGCTTGCCAAGGCTTATACCACACCTATGGCAGCTGCAAAGGGCCGGATGGAGCAGATCCACACTTCCTTACCTCTGTTCCCTGGGAGGGAGGCTGAAGCCACTTTACTGGTGCCCCCAGCACTACTATGTTCCCAGGGCGTAGCCTCCTGGAGACAGGCATTGTGCTTATTGCCTCAACACTGCATGACACAGTTTTCCTCCAAGCACCAGTCCCTAGTCCTTCACTACCCTGCAGTAAAGGAGTCTGAAGAGTTCCTGTGCCCCAGGCTTCCTACAGGGATGGCTGGACAGGAGCTAGAGGCTGTGAGACATTTGGCACACATTCCTTCCATTTACATGTAACAAGCTTCAGCTATTGAACTCTCATTAACAATTAAAGTGCAGCCAAGACCTCAGCTAATGAGAAAAAAATGTCACCCTGAAACCTGAGCTGGCCTGATGCCTCCTGCTAAGTGCTGAGTGGCAGAGATCAAGAGGGCTCTTCATGCCAGCACTGCTGCTTAGCCCCATTTCCTGACAGAGAGGATCCTTGCTGCTCTATGAAGAATGGATTCATCCACCATGCAAGGGTATTGAACCTGAAAGAGAGACCCAGGGAGCTCTGCCAGCCTTAGATAGCCTTAGGAGCATTGCTGGCATCTCTGAGTAGGCGTCATGGAGCACTCCTCTGGGTGGGTGTGTACATCACTTCACCTACAGAGGATGCCTGGCTGAACTGGGGTACAGAATACAAAGGATCTGTAGGCTTCCCCAAGCACTGTGCAAGAAGATGAGCTGGACCAAAGGAAAAAGGACTGTGGAGATATCAGGGCACTGGAAGCAGGTGGGGGCTTTTATGGTTCTCTGCACTTTCCATTTGGGGATGTAGCAGAAGAGAAGTACGAACCAATGTAGTTCAACGCTGGAGTTTACTTTCATGCTTGCTATCATGCATAGAAACCTCATGATCCTCAGGTGTAACCAGGTGCTGCTGCGGTCCTGTAAAGGACATTGTGATAGCCCAGGCACATTTCATAGGGTCTTGCTGGCCAGTGCTGGGCATCCATGATTCTGTAGGGGACACACATAAGTGTCTGAACCAGGCAGAAGCAAGTGGGGTGAGGAAATTTTAAGGGAATGAAGCTCTCAGTCTCTCCACACTGAGTGGGTCCAGATTGTGTGATATTCTGCAAACAGTGTGCACATGCACTTGCCCAGTGCCCCAGGCAGCATGCTGCACTCAGCAGAAGTGAGCACTGCATGATTATCAAGTGAGGGATGTGCATGTCATCTTCAGTTACTTACTATGTCATCCCAGGAAAATTGCAACAATGCAGACAGTAATTCTTCACCTTTTACTGGAGGTTTTATATCTACCTGGAATTTACACATTACTGCTTTTGACACTCTCTCATGAATGTGTGTTTTCAGTAATATGAAAAAATTGCTTGTGTACTAGGATGCCCCATGAACACCAGCAAAGCTTTCCAGTGAGAGAAACTTATCAGGAAGTTTGCTGCTGAGTTTGGCCTCACAGATCTCCAGTGCTAGAATTTCTGTAATACGCAGTCACTCTGCATGTGTTTTCCACAGATTGAGTGGGTATTTACTGCATTTCTTTTAATATATATTTGGATATGGAGGCCTAAACCACATCCACAGGAGTATTTTTGGTCTGTTACAGAGCATGGAAAGATCAGAAAGATCAGAAACCTACCAGCCATTTAAGAGGCGGAAAGAGAGAAACCTTGTGTTTCCCCGGGGATTTTTAACCTCACAGGGTTCCCGAATGGCCAAGGGTGAGGCACCACCACCTTGAGTGCTTGGAGATGGTGTCGCATGGTCCTGGCAGGGCCACATGTTCCTGATGGTGAAGGGTGCATGCTAAACATCAGGGAAGAAAGGGGGCAGCAAGCGGAGGGGTGCCTGCTAACTCCATCAGTGAAATTATGGCTGGAGAGTAGTGGATGGAGAGGAGTCACTGGAGTGAACAGAGAGGAACAGGGTGCCCAGCTGTACAGGACCACAGTGATCCCATCTTTGGTGCGGTCAGCCAGAGTCCCAAGACACTACAGGTAAAGCATGCACATGAGATACCTGGTAACTGCCTGCCACTGCCGAAACCAATTCTAGCCATGCCCCTTTTGGCATGCATGTTGTCAGCAAACAAGCACTGTCTGTTGCTTGCTGGAACTGACCCAGCAGGGACTATCAGAGCAACTTCACTGATAGGCTGTTGCATATTGACTTTGGTTGTACCACCCCTGTATTGCAGGCAGTCAGAAATATTTGCACAGTGTTGCAGTAAGATTTGGGTGCCTGGATCTTTTGAGTTCCTCTACAAAGCCTAGTCCAGCAGAAGATTCCATCATCCCATCAGGGAATGCATTGTTTAAGTTGGCTGAGATGGAAGGTATTTGGATCGTGGAGTGCGCAGCCTCAGGAGCACCCCTGTGCAACATAGGGCTTTTGTTTGATCTTCATATGGTGGCTTCCATCTCAGTTTCTAATTTGCTAGCTTGTTTCTTGTTTCTTGACAGGTCCTGTTCCTTTTCTATAATGGAATAGTGACAGATCACTGGAGTGTGCACACTGTGTAGCCACTTACAAAAACACATGCACAAGTAATCTCAGTTTTTTTTCTATTGAGATCCTTGTAGTAGAAATTGTGCCATTGATTTTCCAGCATCCTATGAGCAATATTTATGTTCACATTTGCCAAATGCATATACTCTTTGTACAACAGTAATGCACATTACCTTACCATTCGTCAGTTGGCTAAGCATTTCCAGGCAAGACACAGAGCCATTCTGCACCCGCTCTTCTGGAAGGGAAAATGAAGAACACTACAACCAGATGAGAAGACGTAAGAAATTTAGACAGACAGCATTTAATAATGGGCTTATAATATGGCCAGTAACTAGAAACAGCAGTTTTGCTCTTGCAAAAAGCCCCCATCCTGATTATTTTAATGACCATGGGCTTCTGTTATAATAATTAGGGCCTCTCATTTAACTTTTGTTTGAAAGATAGCATCTCCTGTTCAACCAGGCAGCTTAACATGCTGCAATGCCAATGCCAAGGAGAGAAACTGGTGCAGTGGCTCAGTTGCCTGCAGCACTGCAGAGCCAGCTCCCCTTTCCAGTTTTGACTTTATGGTAGTGTTTGGCTGTTGGCTGCACAATGTATCAGTAGTGCAGGTTACTTCCAAAAATCCAACCCAGGGGGATTCTCCAGGGTGGCTGGTGGGTCTGGTACTGTATCAAAACCTTTTGCTTTTCTATGAGTCTTCCAAACCACCCCGCAGATTTCAGCTTAGTTGAGGGTCATACCTTGCCCCAAGCGAGAGGAGGTGAGATATTTGCTCAGACTTTCCAGAGGGGTGAGATGGGCTACATGTTCCTCTGGCTTCCAGAAGCTGAATGGTCAGAGGGCTCAAAGTCACAGTAATGTCTGCAGCCATTTGACAGCATGGTCAAAAAAGACCATCCTGTGGGCAAATAACCCCCCAGGTTTATAGACCCAACAGCTGCTGAGGTCTGAGGCATCTGCATCCTGCCCCACTACCCTTTCCCCTCCCAGGGCTCTCCTTTCCCTTTGCTCAGGACCACTGTTGGATACGTAACACCTCATGTCATCTTCATTGTCCTTCATGGTCACAGCCCTCTGCAGTCCTTGGGATGTCTCTGCACAGCCAGGGGCCTTTCCCATGCCAAAAAACAGGCTCTGCACCAGCCTTTGCATCACCAGAGGCCAGGGCAAAGAAAAGGAGTTTCTAGTTTATTGGCTGATTTTTGACTCCTCAGGTAAAAGCTGCTGTTGCTGTCCCCAGACAACCTGGAGCCTGGCAGGGACCTCTCCAGGCTGAGAGACTTGGCCTTGGCAAAGAGGATTGGGAACATGGCTCCTGCGGTCCACAGAAGACAAGATCTGCTTGGTCTACTGGGAACCCCCTTTTAAAATACCTCTTCACACTTTTGATTCATTTCTCAGGCTGAAGTGTTTTGGTGAGTTTTACCCATTTCTGGAAAGAGCATGGTGAGGTTCCAGATGCCCATGGCATGAGCGCCTGCCCTGCCAGGGGCCACAGCCCAGCTGGTGGCTTCCTGTACGATCCTCACAGCCCCACGTTGGGATGGCTTGGGAGTGTTTGGTCAATGCCTCTGCATTTCCATGCTTTTTTTGGCCTCTCAAACTTTTACAATGGTAATCCCGTGAGGCTGAGCTCTGCCTGATGAGACCTTGGCACCCTATCTCTCACGGCTCACCGAAAACACCCAAATCCCACTCTTCTGTCCCCACTCTTCTTGTTCCATCTGTGTCTGTGTCACCTCCAGCCTGACCCCACTCTGCATGCCATTTGGCCCTTCTGTGCAACGAGCCAGCTTGGAGAGGAGATGAAACAAACTGTGGTGGGCCTGATCTCCCCCTGCTCCTCCTTCATCCCATGGGCCTCGGCTCTGTTACCTCCCCACATCTGTGCTCTACCTTTTTTCCCTCCTTCTCCCCACATCCCTCTTCTCCCCAGAGCAGTGCTCTGGTCCATGCTTGCTCACAGCCAGGAAGGTGGTTCCAGGGGCTGAAAGCATTTTGCTGTCCTATGGATAGCATTTCTTTATTTGGCAACTTTGCAAAACCCAGTTAATATAACCACAAATAAAAATGCTCGTAACAGGACATATATTAAGAGAGAACTGGCTAAATCCTCAGTGGGTGTAAGTCAGTGTGGCATCACTAGCTTCCAAGGGGCTACCCTGATTTACACCTGCTGAGTTCAGGCCAAACATTTACATTTACAGTGTACAGACATGATAAAATGAAATAAAAACAAAATACTAAACGCGATTCCATCTTAAAGCTTTATGTGAACCATAAATGTGTTTGAAATAAATCACGTACCTCTCCTGGGTCTTATAACTCAGACCACTCAGCTTCCAGAGGAGCGTAGTGCAAAGCCAATTGCTCACCCCACCTGCTCATTCGTGTGGAGATTTGTTACTCTGTGGAAGTGTACTCCATACAAAGCACCATTTTTTTTTTGAGGCTGGGAGTTATACTGAGAAGTCAAATACTTGAAAGTCTGGGGATGCTGGAATTAGGACTGTGCAGGGAGTATGAACTTACTTTTCCTGGTGCTTCTGATTTATGAACTACCCTCTAGCCTCAGCCACATCTGATTTTCCCCACCTCACTCATTTTTTGTGGTTTCATCATTTTTTCCCCCCAGATTTTATACTTTATAATTTATGGGAAATTCCTTTAGAGATCAGGTGAGACACTAAATAGCATTTCCCTTACTGAAAACTCTGCTGTGTTTAATTTCAGGTTCATACTTGGGGCATCTGACACTACTACTGTTTGAAGAGTTGGAAAGACGGCAACAAAATTATGCCTAATCTTGTCTCTAGGCTGCTTAAAAAATGGTGGTGTCACTTTAAAAACTGTATTTTCCCCTAGGCAGAGATCAAGGGTTAAAACATGCGGTTGATGGGATTGGTGCAGTTAAAAGTAACTAAAAGCAGTCATAAGGGTAGCTGTGACTTTTGCTTTGGGTGAACTCTGCAAAGACGTTGGATGTCTTGGGGCTTGCAGAACAGAGAATATGTTTTCTGTGTAGCTTTAAAGCCTTTTCCTCAAGTCCTTCCACAGCTGTAGTGTGCATGATGCTGGGTCATCCTTGGAATCTCTGCTCCTTTTTGCAGCTATAGTGTGCTGAAAGGCAGCTTATTGGCTCAGGATTGCTGCATTTTGCAAGAGTTTGCATTAGCTTCTCTGTAGTAGCATTTGAGTGACCTTGAAACATAAAATCCATCCTGATACACCGCAAAAAAAAACAAAAACCAAAAGCATGGGGGCAGAGTCACTTCTAGGGGACAGAATTTTACTGGGCAGTCATGTCCATGTTCCCCTGTAATGGTGACTCCTGTGTTTTGCCAGCAGCAAAATGGACTTTCAGATGACTTAGGAAGTGTCCAGCTTACGGATTCAGAGACCTTTGGTGCAGAGTGGACAAAGGCAGCTCCAGCAGTGCACAAGCCAGCTGCTGACCAGAAGCTCCTCGCTGCAGCCAGCCTGTTTGTTTTCTTTGATAAGGTGAGCTAGCTTGGAAGGTCTCATCTAAACTTGCCAGAGCTGCTGGAACCCCTGCCCACATGTGCCCTGGAGCTAGATGCACCAGCAGACAGAGATGGAGGGGCATGGCCATATCTAACCTCCACGGTGCCTGATTCCAGGGAGGGGCACCCAGCACCCACAGCGCCTCCAGCGAGCCCGTGTTCTCATCTCTGAGCTTTTAATGGTCCAGGTCACACTTTGGATGGGACATAACAGACATCCTGCAACCTGGAGCCTAGCAAGGGTGTTTATCCAAAGCTGCTGGTATCACTGCTAAGAAAAGAAAAAAAAGAAAAAAAAAAAAGAAAAAATGTTGCAAACTTACATGACAAGCCAAATCCTAGGATTTATCACTGCCTCCTGAGGGATTAGAGTAGCAGGAAGGAGCTGAGCCTGTGTTTTCTTTCTGATGGGTGATTGCTTTGGATACTGTCTCTTCTTAGGCTTCCCTGACAAGAGCTTCGTCTTTGCTTCATGCATCTAAGCCATGTGATAAATTGTTGGGGTGATCCCATAGACCTCTGCAGCAGCTTAAAGTACTCTGTGGTTTTGTCGCTTCCCAAAGTGCCTGGCAAAGTGGGACGCAGCCCTCCCATAACAATGCAGGGCTCTACTCCTGTCGTCTCAGGTCCTTCTGGCCCTGTTTGTGGGCTTATGTGGGATTTCTCTATGCATTTCTCAAGTGGGTGGGCACTGTGCCTACCCCTTTGGGAATGCCGCCCCACTGTGTCCAGAGGAACCACTACTGTTGGGAGATACATTGAGGGCCTTCCCCAGAAGCTCTCCTCCTGGCCTTTCCTCTCCTTATTTCACTTGTCTCCTCTTGAGCCAGCATTGCCCTAGGCAGGGACCATCCCCATTGTCCCAGCAGGCAGGCACAGCCTCACAGCGGAGATCAGCATCATTATCATATCAATATTCCATTATCATAATGAAACCCAAGGCAGGCAGCAGACAGCTGCACATGGAACAAAGCCTACCAGATGTAGCCAATTCCTTTATTACAAATTTTGATGGGTGCACTCCAAAGCATTTCTGCTCCTCAGGTCGCTCCCCCTTTCTTGTCAGCACACACTCGCAAACCCACGCATGTACGTGTGACTCTAGCTCTTGCCAGCACACCCCCTATCCCCTGGCATTAAAACAATGAGGAGCAATGCATGAATTGATGACTGTGATGGGTAATCACTGCTGCTGATCTGACAGTGATACATACATTGTATTTTCAAAAAATCTTTATTCTGTCAACCCATCATTCACAAGCAATGCATTTCATAAGCAGTTTTCCCAATAGATTCCCCTTGTCTGTTCTTGCCCTAATCCAGTTGATGGCATCTCCCCTGTCTCTGCTGGGACTGTTGTCTTTCCCACAGTGTAGCCCTCGACTTACTAAGCCAGCCCATGTCTCAGCTTCAACCCTGACACCATTATGGAGTCAGGAGGCAAAGTGTTTGCAGCAAACCTACTGCGTCTTTGGTCAAATAAAATATTTGATAGAAAAGCTTGCGAAATCTTCATGTCAAAGCAGTAAATGTCCTTGGCTTTGAGAGCTGCACAGCCAGAGAGAGAAAGAGCTGCAGACCGTGAGCAGGGGACACTTCCCAGAGCTGAGGAGCAGCCAGCTGGGGAGATGGGTGCAGCCTGGATTTCATTGGTGAGCAAGGCAGGGGCAGGCAGTGTGAGCACCAGCCTCACCTGTGTGGTTATTCCAGAGTTTGCTTCTGCTACTGAAACACCCGTGTGTGTGTGGGAGGTGTGTGGAGGGGTGAGGGGGTGTTTCAGGAAATGGAAATGCCTGCCAGGCCACAGGGCTGAGTTTGGACAGGTTACTGAGGGGCAGTAAACAACCGTCTGTATTTGGGAGATGGATACATGGATAGGGCTACTCACAAAAGCTGGCACAAAACCCCAGACAGGCACAGAGAAGTGCCTGATAGCTATTGAATTCAGGTGCTATAAAAGCTGTCTGACCTCTGCCCTTGGTCCTTGTGCATGTGCCATGGGAGGGGGCCAAGGAGAGCCTGAGACAAAGGGACGCAGTGGCCATGGTTGCTTGGCCATGCCCAGCTTGGTCTGCAAACGAAAAGCAGCTCCTAACCTAGAATGCATCTCTTAGAAGCTGTTCCAAACTGAGCTGAAAGTGTTGAGAGACTGAAAGATCTCAGGGAGCGCACTCCTCGCATTTATTTATTTATTTATTTATTTTTTTCCTGCCCAGCACAACACTGAGCTCCAGGGAGAGGAACCAGAGAGATTGGGCCTTAATGGTTCCAAACATCCTCCTCCTCCTTCCCTTACCTTCAGAAACACCTGTCAAGCACAAAACACAAAACAGGGAGTCATAGAATGAATCATAGAATCATAGAACGGCTAAGGTTGGAAGGGACCTTAAGGATCACCCAGTTCCAACCCCCCTACCATAGCCAGGGATGCCACCCACTAGATCAGGTTGCCCAGGGCCTTATCTAATCTGATCTTGAACACCTCCAGGGATGGGGCATCCCCAGCCTCCCTGGGCAACCTGTTCCAGTGCCTCATCACTCTCTGAGAGAAGAATTTCCTCCTAACCTCTAATCTATATCTCTCCTCTTTGAGTTTAAACCAATTCCCCTTGGCCTATCATTATCTGATTGAGCAAAGAGTCACTCTCCATCTTTTTTATAGGTCCCCTTCAAGTACTGAAATGTTGCAATGAGGTCTTCCCGGAGCCTTCTCTTCTGTAGGCTGAACACCCCCGCTTCTCTCAGCCTTTCTTCATAGAAGAGGTGCTCCGGTCCTCTGATCAACTTCATGGCCATCTTCTGGACCCGCACTAACAGCCCCACATCCTTCTTGTGCTGGGGGCTGCAGATCTGGATGCAGCACTCCAGGTGGGGCTTCACAAGGGCAGAGCAGAGGGGGACAATCACCTCCCTCCCCTGCTGCCCACTCCTCTGTTGATGCAGCCCAGGGTGCACTTGCCCTTCTGGGCTGCAAGTGCACACTGCTGGCTCATGCCGAGCTTCTCGTCCACCAGAACCCCCAAGTCCTTCCCCGCAGGGCTGCTCTCAGTGAGTCCTTCTCCCAGTCTGTGCTCATGTCCGGGATTGCCCCAACCCAGCTGCAGCACCTTGCACTTGGGCTTGTTGAAGCTCACTAGGTTCATGTGTGCCCAAATCTCAAGCTTGTCCAGGTCCCTTTGGATGGCATCCCTTCCTTCTGTTGCATCAACTGCACCACTCAGCTTGGTGTCATCTGCAAAGTTCCTGAGGGTGCACTGCATCCCCCTGTCTATGTCATTGATAAAGATATTAAACAGCACCGGTCCCAGGACAGACCCCTAAAGGACACCACTCATCACTGGCCTCCACTTGGACATGGAGCCATTGACCAACACTCTCTGGGTACGACCTTCAAGCTAATTCCTTGGTCCACCCATCAAATCTATATTTCCCCAATTTGGAGACCAGGATGTCATGTGGGACTGTGTCAAAGGCCTTACAGAAATCCGGTTAGATGACATCGGTCAGTCTTCCCTTGTCAACTGATGCAGTCACTCCATCCTAGAAAGCCACCAGATTTGTCAGGAAGCACCGAACGAGATGGGTTCTCAGTGTGTGACACACACTGTGCCAAAAGGATGCAGCGTGGGTCTTAAACGTGTCTCAGAGAGCACAAGTGTGGTAGGACTACTGTGGGAGCAGGTGATGGAGAAACAGCCATCAGCAGGCAACAGCCAAGAATGGCTGGAGTAGAGTGGTTGCTTGGTCGGAGGCTGGGGAGGGCACAACCAGTGTGGACCAGTACAAGAGCTGTGGTCCCTGGAACAACCCCACACTGGCATGTCCCTAAGGCCATGGGCTCCATGAGCTGGGGTGCCAGGCAGGGACATTCACCAACTTTTTCAGGCTTTGGTGTTGTACCCTCAGGTTGTCTGAAGGAACTTCATGTTTTTTTTCCTGGTAAAACTCTTATTTTAAAGCCTTTTTGTTTATCTCACAATTTGGGAACTTAGGGTTGGAATTTAGGAAAGGCTGAACATCCCTGGGAGCCCAAATATGCAGTTTTGGCTCAGTATAGACTGGCAAGAGTGTTGAAAGAAGTGAGTGGGGGCTGATGAGTGGCATTCGGAGGACTTCAGAGGTATGATATGAAAAGGCACTTCAAAACAACTGATCTTAAGAGGACCAGGGATTTGTGACAATGCATGGTCATTGGGCATCCGGCATGCTGTGATGAGCCTTAGTTGTTAGAAATAAAAGATTAGGCTTTTTCATTGAATCATAAAGCAGAAGGGCTGTTACCCCCAAAGTACTCTGTAAACAAACACAGCCTGGAGAGGGAAGGAGCCAAACTCAAATGTTGCAACATGATCCAGAGGGAACCTGATTGATTTTGCAAAAGTTCTGTCAATGCATTTTAGCAAATCAGTACATCCCATTTGGCCTGGCTTTCCTCAAGTAGGTCACTGGTTAATCTAATGCAGGCAATGAACCTCTTCCTTTCTTTATATTCTTTGGTGTTGCTTTTCTAGCAGGTATGGCTTTGCAACCAGCATGATAACACTGTATTTACTGCCAACACCTGAAAACATTCTGCTCCAATAGGTGTCTGTATTTCATTTCAAACACATCAGGACATCCCTAATTCCCTGGCCATGGGAAGTTGGGTGTTGTGAACTGTAGAATAATTTTTATTAGTTCTCTAGTAGGGATGTAGTGAGGCTGGATTTTAAAAGCTAAGATAAAATGTCTGCTTTTCCAATTACAATAATCTCTCTTAGAAGTGAATGGTGAAAACACCTGTATGATGTGTGCAAATGAAGTTACTGCAATTAAAAGTTATGCAAGCAGGAAAATTGTCACAAGTCTTCTAAAAAGCAGGGAAAACATGACTAATAGACTTTGGGAATAAGGGTTGTGAAAAGCAGAGACATGGGAAATATTTACTGCAATACATTATTGCAGTACATCTAAAATAAGCAGGAAGGCAACTTTCTGAAAGGTTTTTTTTTTTTTTTTTTTTTTTTGTACTTTGGAGGATACATTAGAGAATTTTCTTTTGGAAACACAAGGCAACAAGAAACTTTTTGACATTTCTGTGATCCACCTTTGATGGAACATAAAGGTTTTGAGGTAAGCACGCTCTGAACGTTTGTGATGGATAAATGAGCTAGGAAATGATTAATGTTATTTATTTTCAAAATTAATGCCCTATCCAATTAATAGGCTCTTCATAGCTCTTTTGGAGCTATTATTTCAGGCTGCCTTCAGCTGCAGGGAAGAAATTGCTGCATTTGATATACACTTGCAAGTTTCTCCAGCAAATATCAATGTTATATACTTTTATTTACATCAAAAATTCAGATTATGGAACACTCTGAGGATGACTTCACTAATTACCTGACATTGGAAATAAAATACAGGAACAAGCCTGTGTTTAGAAAGTGAATGCACAAAGGGAGCTACTGTTTGGGGCTGGGATGCGAGCACTGTTTTCCTTCCTGGTCCTGAGAAAGACCGCAGCCCCTGGAGCCAGCCCTAGCACACAGAGCAGGATGTCAGCATCCTCTGTCCCTTTGACTGGAAGGAAGAATTCATAGCACATGGTGTGGAAGTCACGGAACCCCTTGGACTTGCTTCAGTAGTGCTAGGGCTGCAACTTGTTCAGTAAAAATAGATCTAGCCAATTTAAGGCTGAAGGAACCTGCTGTCGAGTGCATATGTGTGAAGGGGACTCTGTAAATGTCTCCTGTTGTCAGCTGAAACAGAATATAGAAAAATAGGATGAGGAAGAATTGAGCCCATCTATCCATCTATCCCCTTCAAAGTGGATCAGCTCAGTGGATGCTTACCTAGCAGATTATTAACAAATCCCTGATTAGGAGGATTTCTCTGACCATCTATTCCAGTGCTCTGCGCTTATGAGATTATAAGAAGGTTTCCCAAACACCAGGAAGAGTTTAACCTTTGCTGGGCTTCTGGCTCTGTTCTTTTTTGCACTTTCAATATTTTTTGCACTCACCACCTTTGAACTCCTGTTGTTTCAGGAGCAAAACCAAAAATAACACACAATTAAGAGCTGAAGCTGTATGACCAGTTTCAAAACAAATTGATAATGTTTAGGCAGTGTTTCATTACTTATTTTGTTTCAGGAAAGAATTACCAGAAAAAAAGAGAAAGTTTGAAGGCAGCTTTTCATGACAATTGCTTTCTCTGAAGCTCCTGAAGAGTTTCACATTTTTCAGGCAAGTCAAGCGGAAGAAGCTAAGTGCACCCAGCTGTAGTACAGAAAATTGGGGAGTGCTGCAGTCCATGTAGAAAATAAAAAACATGAGCTTTTAAACGGATGGCAAACAAAGAAGACAAAATCATAGGATTACTTGTGATTGATCTAGACAGAAGAGCCAATCTTGCAATTTTGGGGGCTTGCTGAGCCTCTGATAAAAGGCAAGACGGTGAGTGAGATCTGAGAAGGAGGAAACACAGGGAGAAAAGGGAGTGAGAAATGATGTATAAGAAGACCCAGCTGTACCTCTTGACAAAACAATCACAATTCACCAAGCAACAAAAGCTCCATCATTGGAGAATTTGGTCACTGAGATGAAAAAAATGGGGAAGTCCAGATTAGAATCACGCTGTGAAAGGAAATCTTCCTGATTTTGTGAATAGTGTGTGTATTTGGAAAAACGTCTTATGTCACCAGGCCTCTATATATGCCCTGGGGACAACCAGAGCCCCTACAGCTGCGCAGATATCCCTGTCCTCACTCTGCCCTGGGTGGTGGTCAGGAGACTCAGAGGCTCTGCAGGTAGGATCCATGTTCCTAATCTCAACCATCATTATCTGAGGTTGTCACCAGTGAAGCTGCTAGGAGGGGGTCTGACCAGCTCAATCAGAGCTGTAGGTGCTTGCAAAGCTGAGGTTGGGGTGGGTAAATCCCACCCTCAGCCCAGGAGGATGTAGACCAAGTGGGCATGGGGAATGACAGATGGTACCAGAGGTAATGTGGGGCTGAAGGGTGAGCAGGAGCAGCCTTCGCTGGTGTTTCACATGGAGTGACACATTTGCAGTGCTGCTGGATGGCCTTGCAGAGAACACGGTTATGCCCGTGACATCAAAGCAGTCAGTGTCCTGAACCTTTAGTCAAGTGTAGGCTGTATCATTGTTGACAGATTTGCACTTATGAACTCGCAGGTAATGGATGATGAAGACAAATTGTTATGTTATGTAATTTAAAGTGAATTTTGCCTGTTTGGTACAGATGAAATGAATGTGTTCATTCCCACAACATGGCTGGTCTGTCACATTACCCTGTGTCCTCATTGTCTCTCCAATTGAGCCTAATAGTGGGAAT
The DNA here is from genome assembly GCF_013377495.2 of Cygnus atratus. Lineage (NCBI taxonomy): Eukaryota > Metazoa > Chordata > Aves > Anseriformes > Anatidae > Cygnus > Cygnus atratus. Next base: position 462,261 of record NC_066378.1, read on the forward strand.
TGGATACCCAATTGCTTTAAAAAATGAATTTATCATACCCTTAATCTCTGTGTCATATGAAGAGACAGCTTTAGTGTTTGTTTGCTTAGATCCCAGCCTTTCCTCTGACACATCCATCACGGGCAGGGCCACGCACTGCACCGGCTGCGGCCGCCCACCCACACCATTTGCTGTCGAGTACCCTTCGGTGCTGGGCATGTTAGAGCACACTGCGCTGATGCTCACAGTGTTGTCTGCCTGAAAGCAGACACTTTGTGTGGTTCCTGGTGCTGCTCATGTACTTTATCTTTAAAGCAAAGGTACAGCTCTGATCCTTTTCTGTGCAGCCTGCCATGAACAAGCAACTGGCACGCAATTACAGTGATTGGTGTTAATCCTACCTTTTAATTCTTTATCAGCAGAGTTCTGTGTCAGTTTTCCCATTATTTTCCTTAACTGATTTTGGGTTAGAGACCTTCATGGGGCACAATGAAGTAAAATCTCAGCATTCTTGCCATCTCTTGATGCTCCCTGTTGTCCCTGATGTAGTCAAAATTAATAAAAGCCAGATATCTCCTTGTTAACTGGTGGGAAACTGGGGGTACCCTGTCTTGTATCATTAGTTTGGAAGGGCTTCTCAGCAAGAGGTTGGGTTTAACCCTCTGCAGCAGCAAGGGGAAATGCTCAACGGCTCTCGTGTTACCGCAGCACATCCTCAGGCTCCTTCCCACACAGCACATCAATATTTCTGCTCCTGTCTTCCCTGCCTCATTATGAGCAATTTCATCATCTCTGTCTAATAACAGGCCTGCTGACTGGTGCTCTTTGACAAATCCTCTGCCTCGCTTCCCAGTGGGACGTCGCTGGCTGGTGTTACTTGCATCCCAACGGCAGCAGGAATACTGCTCCAGTATCCTGGAGCACTTCAATTCAGCAGATGCTTGTAGGCGGGCTGAACCCCAAAACCCTGCTCACTCTCACTCTCTTGGCCTGCTTCTTGCACCCTGGGGACTCACAACCTCTGACCCCTTGTCATCGCTTGGTACTGTCCTGGCAAATGTGAAGGTGGTCACTGTGGCTGCAGAAGCTGCTAGCCAGATACAGAACCACTGGGGATCCCTCCGGGGGTTGGGGACAGCGCATCTCATGGGACCTCCTGCCACCATCCCACTGTGCCAGTCCCCCCCAGCAGGACCCAGTGATGTCTCAGTTTGAAGAGGGCTGGTGACGTCTTTCTTGCCACCTTTGGGAGGAGCATCTGGTCAGCTGCTTGGTATGCTCTGCATCAGGCTATGGAAGCACTGGGTCCTGCAGCAGTGGAAAACCAGGGTTCTCCTGGTTTCCCAGCTGCCCTGGTTTCCCAGCCCCCTCCTCCTCATCCCATCTGTCGGGAGGCTGAGCTCAGCTCACAGAGACTAGTCCATCATTTCTTCCTCTCATCACTTTTCGCCTGTTTCCCAGGAGAAACGTTGCATTGTAAAGTGCACAGAATTATTCCCTTCCTCCTGCTCACCTGCACTCAAGGCCCCACTGCATAGGTTTGTCTTGCTCAGCACCTCCCTGCCCTACATGCCCTGCAGCAGGCTTGGAGGCAGCTGCCATGCCCTGCGAACAGGAAAATGGCTCTTCATTCACTGCATGTCTTCCTGTAACAGGACCACTATTTCATAGCAACTTATTCCTTTCATTGAAACCTTCAAATAATTTCCCAACATAATCAAACTTTTCTATCCCTAAATCAGTTTTATAACCACCTTATTATACCTTGAAACTCAAAGTGAAAAATTTCTGTTGTAAATAACTGTACTGTGTTGTGAATACTAAGCATGCCAGCAGGTTTCAGAGTACAGGTTAGCAGGGATGTCCTCTGCCACCTGCCCTTGGAAGTGTCCTGCTTGGCCAGCCAGCAGAACCAGCCTGGATGCTGACTTCTTCACTCTGGGTTCGGATCAGTCATTGCCAAGCTCTCGACCGGCTCTTGAGTTCCTAGGAGATGCTGTGCCAGTGCTCCAGGTGGTATTTTTTAGATGAAGTGAACCCCAGCACTGGCTCAGCCTGGGAGCTGTAGGGCACACATCAGCTTTCGAGTTCAGGTGTCCCCAGAGAGGCCACCGCTAAGCTGGGCTTAGCCCCAAGCCAACAGTATTACTGTCCTCTGGGTGCCTCGTCTGTGTCCCCACACCATGTCCCTAAACTGACATGCAGCTGTGGATATTGTTGTGATGCTGCCAGACCACAGCCCTTCAGTGCCCTGCCCTGGGCCAGGCTGCATGGAACTGGGTGCTGCAAGACCTCAAAAAACTGCCTGAGTATCTTTGATATCAGCTATGTATTTATGTGTCCCAAATCTGACTGAAAGCAGGATTTTCCCCCTCCCTCCAAACTCTCCTTCCCAACATTGCCAGAAGGCAGAATAAAGGTTGCAGGACAAAGAGCATAAAATTATCTGCCTGACTTTCCAAGGAGCAGCGTGTGCCTCCAGGAGAGCTCCAGCCACCTCTTCATTTTTAGCTGTGTGTCAGGAAAAAAGGAATTTGTTGCTGGCTTGCAGCTTATGTGATGGTTTTATTTAATAGATTCATGGGGCATAAAGCTGGAGAGATGCATTAGATCATCACACCTGATTTCCTGTGTATCGCAGGCTGTTACATTTCACTGGGCTCATCATGTAGTGCAGCTAGTGATTTGGATATGACTGAAACATGTCTTTCACAAAGATCTCTTCAGGCTACTTTCATTGTTGGTTAAACACTTTCCTTCTCAAAAAATGTCTAATTTATAATTCAAATGTTGCTGGCTTTGGCTTCAAGCTCTTGTTCTGCCTTTTGCAGTGAAGTCACAGTCTTCATTGCACGATATTTTCTCCTCCAAAGGTATTTAAATGCAATGATGAAGTCACTTCTCAGTTGTCTTCTTTTTTTTTCTCTATTTTTTTTCTCTATTTTTTTTTAAAGCTAACCAGCTTGAACCCTGTAAATCTCTGTATAGAAGGTGTCCTTCCTGGACCTTAAATCATCTTTGTGGTTCTTTTCTGTGCCACCCTGGGCTTCCAACTTTATTATTATTATTATTAAAGGAAAGACCTATACAAATACCATAATTTAGCAGAACATGGTGTTAAACTGAAGAGAGAATAATAAACTGATCCCAGGCTCTAGTGAATGGCCCATATGCCTGCCACCCAAACAAATAATTACAGAGCTGTAAATGAGGTGCAGGCAGCTCATTTGTCTCTGAACTGCCTCAGCAGCTCCTGGTTGCCAGGAGACTAGTTAAAGCAGGAAGGGACAAGGAGAACCCACTGGAGCAATACCCCTGCTCTGTGCATCCAGCCCTCCTCTTCCCTCCCAGGCTCCAGTTGTCAGGGCATGGAGAAGGAGCTGGCACTGGAGTACAGTCTATGTCTCTGCTAGCAACTCCCACGAAAGAGACAGCATGCCCCTAAGAGACCTGGGCACATGCAGACCCAACGTCTGGCCTTCGCCTTTAAATTCTTTTACAAAACCTGCTTTTATTCACTTGGCAGGTGCATCATCGTAGCCTGGGCTAAGCTATCACACCTAAACAGAATCATCTCAGGAAGGAAGTCAGCCTCTAATGGTTTTGTGAAAAAAAAAGTTTTTAAGCAAGAATTAGCATCAGAGCTTTTGGCATTTTAGGACGATTCACAGACAGTACCTAATCCCCTCCCAAGCTTAACAATAGGCCAGCCCTGCTCAAAGTTCAAGGTGATCCAGTGACACGTTACCCAGACACAGATTACACAGACCTTGTACCTTCATAAGGAATGTCCTACCCCGGGAAAAGTCACTGAGCACTTCATCCATGTATTTCTCTTCATAAAGCATAGCATGGCAGTGCCTCGTAGCTCAGCACAGAAGACTGTGCAAGAGCTTGAATTGCTGCAGGTCTTCTGTTCAGCATGGTCCTAAATTATCTTGGGTTTGTGATAGGAAATATACATACCAGAGAGCAAAGGCCTGGACCACAGGAAGCAGCATGGGGTGTAATACTGTCCCCTGGCTGTCCCTGCTGCAGGGTTGAGGGAGAGCTCATTATGGGTCAAGGTCAAGCTGAACCATAGGGTTTTCTCTGGAGGATGCCCTGAGTACAATGGGAGCTCAGTGAACTGAACTGGACATTATTAGCATGGTTCTTTCTGTGGCAATTGTCCTTAGAAATTCAAGCCTCTGTAAAGGTCTCTAAATATCTGCTAAACCTGCTTGTAACTCTTGCCCTGGCTCAGCCTGGTCAGTGCCTCTGGGTTGTCTCCTATAGCAAGTGACCTTGGAGGCACAAACTCAACTGCCCATACTCATCCATCCAGTAAAATTGTGCCAAATGCTCCCACCCCTGTCCTCATAGAAATCCAATGTCACCTTGTCCTAGTCATTGTGGGAAACTGGAAGAGCAAAGTATGGTTACTCCAAACAGTTGACAATGCTCCACAGATTCTAAAGCAGTCTCCTCCAGAAGACCAGAACTCCCGCTTTGTGCTTCAAAGCAGCTCTGGTCTATAATACTCACATTCCTTAGAGTGTGAGTATGCCATCCCTTAGGCACCCAGTGAAAGGATGTTTTCCAGCAGTTAGGTACATTCCACTGAGCTTGGGTGTCTCTTCAAGAGGTATCCTCCAGGTGCATCTCAAGTCGTGGGTTAGAAGTCACTATGTGCAGTTCCCTGGTGTGCACAGGAGGTCAGACCTTATGAACAAAACTTTTCCTTCTGACCTGGGCACCTGCCACTCTAAATAAGTTGTTGGAGGGACTCCTGGATCACATGCTGACCTCATACAGGTGCTGTATGAGTTGCTGTTCAATTACAGCAATCTGCCTGAATCTGCGGTTCAGACAATACCTGCAGGTCACTGGCCTCCTCAGATGCTCTCTGGGGTCCAGGCAAAACACATAGGAAGGTGTTACTCAGAACTGCCGTCAGCTTACCAGACAGTGTTCATGCAGTGTCACTTACCTGCTCCCATGCTGCAAACCTGTATGTGTCTACTGGTGTGTGGTAAGCAGTGAAACCAAACTCTAACCCTCCATCCCACCTACTGAAGCTCTATTGCCCCTAGGCCAACTCTCATGGGGATCACATTGCTAACTGATACCCTTTACAAAAAGACTGAAGTTTAGCCAAGGGAAACCTTAATGACCACAACCTAAAGTTTCCTCAGTCTTTGCTAGTACCAGGACAGTGAGTTAGTCCCCATTATCCATCATGGCTTAAGGCAGGTATAATAATCACAGTTATTAAGCATGACTATTTGGTTATTAAGGAAAGAAGAGAAGACGAGAGACAGAACATGAATAGCAAACAGCAGCTGGACCCCCAGAGAGCTCTGCAGTGAGCTGATAATTGAGATGTGTGGGCAGGGAGCACATGTCCCCGGAGGGCTCCTCTCGTCTTGTGAGCCGAGGACAAAGCACGTCCTTCCCCAGAGCTGCTGGTGAGTTCTACCTGATGCTTTTTTAACAATTAAAGGAGCTTAGATATGGGCACAATAGCTGAATTCAAGGGCTGGAGAATCCTCTTTGCATAGCTGACATAATCTAAATGGTATCTGCATATGCAAAGTTGAATAATCTCAGCTAAAGCCAATGAAACCAAAGAAATCATTTAAATCAGTTACTTAAAAGAAGTCACTCAGAGGAGTAGTCTTGAAAGCCACAAAATGACTGGATACTAAGAGTCCTAAATCCAAACTAAATCCCACTATTTCTCTCTGTTTACCAAGATTAGCTCATGTCTTTTCTCAAGGAACACATGGTCTAAGCAAGTTGGTATTTAACAGGAGAAGCTGTTAATACCTTCAATTACAACAGCATTTCATTATCCCATTAAATTCATTACAAGAATACATTAACTCTGACTCCTTGCCAGAACATTGACAACTTCCTATTGCTCCCAGTGCTGAAGAAATAATGCGGTGTGTCACATTAAAAACATGGTGTGTCGTGACTCCTCATTGCTCACTGCTTTGCACTTCAGCTATCCAGCTGCTTCTTACCTGAAAAAAAATAACTGCATAAGCTAGGAGGACAGTGTGGTTTCTCACATCCTTTCACTGTCTGGATGCTTTGCTGTTGTCTGCTCGTGGATATGGAGCACGTTTGTGTATATGCAATATTACTCACTTTGCTTCTGCTGCTATGGTGGCAGAGTCCCAGAGCATCCTCAGAGTGCTGACTTTTCCTCTGATTTAGTCCACTTCCTAGTATATCCCTTGAGTTCATCAGGCATTAAAAGGAGCTGACATTTTGCTTTACATGGGGACAAATCTCTGTTCTTCCCATGATTCTTCAGCTTAGCCAGTCTTTTAGAGAAAATTAATTCTTAGGGAGTTTTGAAATAGAACAATCATCAGTCATTACAGAAATCATTGTCTTTTCTATTTAAGCCTTTGGAGGTGACTCTTGTTCTTCTGCATTTATATCCTGAAGCAGTAGCATACTCCCCTGCAAGGGCAGAAGTTTGGAAGAAGAAGGTCCCCAAATGCTTGCGGGCCCTTTAGCCACCTGAAAGCAGAGGCCCAGGTACCCCAAGTGCATGTGCCAGGTGAGGTAGCTGCAGCACCATTTAGATCAGGGCTGGGCCCACTTCTGCTCTGTTCTGTACTCAAAACAGTGCTTGCATTGAGATCCAATTATAACATCAAATGGCCTTGCTACTCTTGTACACATCCATCTCCTGCAATGAGAACAATAGCAATGGAAGTTATTATACGAGGCTTACATATGGAAGCAGATCATTTGTAAATAAACACCTCTGAAGGAGCTTACCAAGGATAAAAACACCCAGAAAAGTTTTGACCTTTAAGCAGAAACATGAATTTAGACGCAAGAAAGGTCTTCCACAATGCATTCTCCAGTTCTAAATGTTCTACTTAACATTTGAGGAATAAAGATGTTAGCTTGCTTTTGAAATTGATTCATTTTAGTAAGAGTAGTTTCTAATCCACACAGAATATTCTAGAAAGGAAGGCTTTTTCTTGCCAACCTGGGTAAAAGTTGCCCCACTTTTATGATGTACTTTACAGCTTCTGCTAAGGATCCCTGGGGTCATCTGTTTTGGTCCTAAATAAAGCACTTCTCTCTTCCTAAAGACGGGCTCTTCTAAACAGTAAATGTCTGGGATTTTTTTTTCTCTTGGAGTTACTCTTGTGTCTGAGTTGTCTTGCTTTTAAGAGGGTGATCATGCAATTGTTTCCTTCCAACCCAAAGTTTCTCCTGGTATCATTAGTCCCATGCAGTACATTTACAATGTGCAATTAATGACTCTGGGAAAGAATTCTGCATCAGGCACAACTCCTGATGACAATGCTACATAGTTTGCTTTCAAACTATAGCACAAAAAACAGTAGGATATATAGCTTCAACAAGGTGAAGGTACAAAAACCTGTAGCTGTGGTGTGAAAGCTATAGGGAAACAGCACGTTGTAGACATCGGAGGTGTGCTGACTACGCTGTGGCAGAGCTGCTTGCATAGATCCCATCCCTTGAAGAAACCTGTTCCTGCTCTAGCAATGGCAATGTTACAGTGGATCACTCGGTGCTAAGTTCAAGTTTCCCTTCAAATATCTCCCTTAGGGTTTGTTTTGGTCTTCTCAGAGCTTTGCCGGGAGCAGGACAAGCCCTGGCTGTGGGGTCACTGCAGTGGGATGGGTGGGATGCATCTCAGCTTCCAAGGAGCAGGAGGAAGTTTCTCCTTTGAGGCTTGCCCCAGCTAGCTGTTCCCTGGGGTTCATCTGCACTGCCTGCCCGCCAAATTGGAGGGTGCTGGCTGAGGCACCCCAGGTGCTGATGGTGGTAGATGGAGAGGACCCCACTCCTGCTCTCAGGGGTTGCCCAAGGCTGTGTTCCCTCCTCCCTGTTACCTTCAAATGGCATCTGCACTGGCCATACTGCTCACGCCGCTTGTCCCTGCAGCGAGATGCAGGGCTGGGCCTTGCAGCCCACTTCTGCGCCAGTGGCACTCCTGAGGAGCTCCTTGCTCCCTCACATGATGCCAGCAGACCATTGCTGCTGCCAGCCAGCAACACAACAGCACTCTTCATTTACAGCACTGCGGAGACACCAGCTGAGCAGAAATCAGCTGTGGGATTTTTGCAGTCTCAGACATCCCTGAGCAGCGTCCTGCCCCAGCCATTTATTCCCTTCCCTGATTTAATTCCTTTGTCACTCAGCTCACCCCTTCCCTTGTGTACCATCAGGTCCCTTCTGCCCAAGTGTCCTGGCTCTCAGAGGCGAGCAGAGCAAGGCATGCTCGGCCAGCTGTTAGGAGAGGTGTGCGGCTCCTGGGAGCTGATGCTGTTGGCTTCGAATGTCATTAAGAAAATCCGACGCCATAATGAACTCATTGGCATGAAAGATGTTTTCCAGAGACACAGTCACATTTTCACTATTCAGCTGGTGTTTCCCTGCTGTGTTCTCACCTTCTGGCTGTTTGTTAGAGGGATGCTGCTGGGGCATTTGTCATAACTTCACAGCTCATTGCTGCAGTGCCTGTCACTGGTAATTGCTCCTTCAAGGTGTGACAACACTTAAATCTACTTCTCCACTGAATGTCTCACTTCCCTGCACAGTGCCACTGCTGGGCAGCTGGCTGTGTGGTGGGGGTGACTTGGAACAGATACTCTGGGGCTTTGGACTTTGGTGCAGAAAGTGGGTAACTGGACCGATTCGAAAGCTGAGTTCAGCAAGCAGCCTGGAATGAGCTACCACCTAAAAATGAGGTATATTCCCTCCTCTACCAAAAGGACAAGGATAACACAGATGTGCCAGATTTGCCTGTAAATGTTACCTGTGAGCCTTTGTGGTGGGTGTAGCGGCATCTGCTTAGTCAGCAACACTCTGATGTGTCACGGGGTGTTCTAAGCCCAGCAGCTCTCAGGGGACAGCCACATTCCATCAGCCCCCATTGCTGAGGGGCCCAGGCAGGACTGTGCCCTCCATCCTCTATCTCCACTTTCCACACAGGCATTTGAGAGAGGCCCAGAGGTCACGGCAGCAGCTGGGAGCAGGGCAAGTGGGTATTCCTATTGCTTTTGATGGGATTGCAGGGTGACTGGGAGTTAGGGGACACGTGTAGCTGGTACGGGGCTGGTGCCTGACCAGTGTACAAGAGAAGGTGTGATGGCTGGTGGAGAGTCTGTGTGAAAGGACCAGAAGTATGGACTGGGCTGTGGAAGGTGAAATAGGAGGGAGGTGAGTACTGGGGGCAGAGGCTCTAGAGGGTAGGAAGCTGAGAAACAAAGTGAAGAGGAGAGTAGGGCTGTGCAGAAAGGATGGTGGGACCAGAGGTCACAGGGGAGGCCTGGACATGTCTGCCCCTCTGAGCACTGCTCATAAGTGCCCCTCAATACTACGCCTTCTGCCCATCCATCCCCTGCGGTGATCTCCTCTGATGGCGGCAGGGCTCCCACCTTGCGTTCTTGTTCACACCCAGACCCTGCATCTCCTGTGGGGAAAGGTCCATTGCATGTCCTGCTGTGGCCAGCCATCTCTACAGACCCCTGAGCACCAGGACTCATTGGCCCCTTGTGCCCAGTCTCTTTTCCTATGTGGGGAAGGTGCTGAGTGTGTGCCTGTTCCACAGGCATGTGAGGGGATGCAGGGGTGACAGTGCCTGTGTTCTGTGGTGCGTAAAGTATCCGGAAATAGGCAAAAGGTGAGATTTATGCTGCACGATCTGTAATATAAATATAAGCCTCTGCCATATTCTAATTGGGGTGCTGGGAGCATCTCGGCAGTTCTGAGATGGTTCTGCAGTTTTGTGTAAATGCCTCATCAAAGTGGTAATACATTCTAATTATTAGCAGAGCACTGGCTGCCTCATGAACATGTAATATTTTGTGGCATGTGACATTACAATGAAAATGTATGAATAACAATTTTTCATTTAAATTACTAGCTGTATGATCATTTATTTATTTATTTATTTTTGGTAGTATTATGAGGTTTGGGGTAAATACTCCATAAATATGTAAATAACTTGTGATATTGTTCCATTAGGTAATTGCAGGATGATGTGGTTTGTGGTCCAGATGAGCTGGGAGCAAACATACCCCATGACCCTGTGTTGAGGGGCATGGGGTGGTGGGTAGCTGGTTCCCGCATTTGCTTTCCAGTGTCTGGGGTGCCTGCCTTGGTGGACACCTGGGACAATTTCTGTCTTGCTGCACCAGTGTCCCACCTGAGCTGGCACAAACGTCACCCCAGTGGGCAGCTACCTGGTGCAGGACTCCACAGACTGTATGGAATGGGGACACCCATGGGCACCCTGTGTCTGTCGTGGGACATGGTCCTTGGTGCAGACCAGGCAAAACTCTTACATAGTTCTGTGCACCTTCACACTCTTGCACTCAGCAAGGAGGCAAGGGCTTGGCAGCTCTTAATTACTGCAAATGAGCAGGCCAAGAGCTTCCTGTGCAAATTGCTGTGTTTGTGCAGCTGATCGCTTTGTAATTGGTTGGTGTGTGGCCCCATTTTGGGCTGATCATGACTGCAGCACTGGATCACTCTGGACATCCCATAGCAGAGACCCTGGGTGCAGAGCAGGAGGCCACTGGGCCCGGTCCTGCTCTTTCTGTGGGGTGAAATCCTCTGAGGAAAATGCCCTTGCACCTTCCACAAGTAGCCTGGGTTCTGCCACCTGGCTGGCCCTGGGGCTGACTGCTTCTGACCCAACGAGATCCACTGAGGACAGGGGGACAGCTGCCGACAGAAACCCAAATACTTTACACATCAGCCCAAAATCAAGATATTTGTCCTGAAAAAAAAATAGTTTTTTTTTGAAAAGCTTGTATTTCTACCTTTTTTTTTTTTCCAGATGAGTTTGACCCTGAAATCCTCCCTCACAAGGCTGTGCCTGGCTCTTCTAGGGCCAGTCTGGTCCTTGGGGTCACACACATGGGGTCACACCGGGGTGTACAGAACTGGGTGCTGGGCCAGTGATGCTGGGCATTTGCCATGCTCTCTGTGACTACTGCTGACATCTCCATGGGAATAATGCAGCATCCAGGGCTGCTGAAATGTGGGGAGTAGTTAAAAGGACAGGATCAGACCTGCTGACCCTCATCTATGTCCTTCTCTGCTGATTGCAGGTGGCTCCTGACACTTTCTTCACCTCTGTGGCCCATCACTATTGCTACCTGGGCCAAGCAGAGGGTCTCCAGGACATGGTTGCAGGGTCCTCCAGAGCAGAACACTCTGGCATTGTCTCAGTCTTGCCTGCAGAACACAAGCATTGCCATAACACATTGTGCACCATCACATATTGAGATGTCTTCCACCCATCAAGGTTGGGTTCCACCAACGTGGTGCTGGGCTTCTTGATGGCATGTCAGGAACACTTGGATGCCCTAAAGCCAGAAGAGGATACTGGGAACATGGGATGCCCTTCTCCATTTTTTCACTGGAAATACTAGAGCAACTTGAGACCTAATTAAAACATGAAGGAGAACAGTGTGCCTGCACCAGGAAGAGGTGAAAACAGCAGCACTTTTATTAGGAAAATGTTATTTCTGCAAGAAAACATCATGAGTGTAATCTTCTGGAGAGCTTGGGGTTGGCGTGGGAGTAGGAAGAGAAGTGTTCCCTGAATGGTGGTTGCCCAGAGAAGTGAAGGAAGGACTATGAGAGTGGCAGCAGCAGCCTGCCCATCATCGCCAGCACCGTGCTGTGGACACTGAGCTGCCTTTGGGGCTGACTCTGGTGCTTTCTGCCAGCTCTGTGATGCCTGGGTAAGAGCATCCTGCCGGGGCAGGATCTGTACAGGGTCTACCTGGAGCCCAGCTTCAGCAGATCATACTACACAGCCTCTGCTGTGACCTTTCCTTCCTCACCGCTGGGACATTGAGGTGGATGGGACTCTGCATCTCCCGAGGCAGTGGCTGGGGAGCTCCTGAATGCATGGGCAGGGCCTGTTGCTCATGGTATTATACCTCTGCACGCACACACACACAGGCACTCATACAGATGGATGTGCTATGCTGTTTGCCTGGGACCCAGCGCACTGCTGCGGGCTGTGCCTGCTGCTGGGTGGTTTTCTGGGTTGAAAAATAAGGAGACCTCATTTTTCTGAGTTGAGATTGTTATCTTTGCTGTGGAAATTGTGGAAGCCCTAACTGCAGAGAAGAGATTGACTTCCTCCTTTCTTTTCTCACAGTGGCTGTTGGTCAGAGCTGTGACCAGGTGTCAAGTGAGCTCTGCCTCTGTGACTGAGGAATGTGGCTGAGGGTCTCAGGTTTTATTACCTGAGAGCTGCTCCGTGCTTCTTTCCTGCTGATGTCTGGAGGAGACCTGACACTCGGTTTAGGTATTTGCATCTTCACTATGTCAGGCCTGAAGCTGACTCCCATCTGTGCAGACATCCCTTGCTGAGAGGACTGTGGCCTCTTTGCTGCCTACCTGACACTGTTGGACACTCTTCACTACATCCCCTCCCTTAGAGAGACGATCACTTTGGGACAGACACTGTCCCCTCTCTTGCACGTGTCATCCACAGGCCCTTGTCTGGGCTCTGTGCTGGCTGGGGCTGACAGCATCTTGCCCTTCATGCAGCGGGGAAGGGGCACAGAGGAGCGGGATGGCCCATGTGTCTGGCAGGCTGTCCCCGCGCTCCTGTTGATGAATGACTGTACAGTGACATGAGCTGTGCTGGGGAACTGCAGCCAGTGTTTGTGGCTGCCAGCAGAGCTGCTGGCTGCAGACAGTGGGGTGGTTCCTCTCAGAGCTGCCCAGCCTGGTGCAATCACCAGATCCTCACCTGACTTCAAAGTGGACGTCAGTGTGCGTGCAGGAGCAGAGCCACTGACTGTGTGTGTTGTAGGGGGCCCTGGGGGAGAGCAGGGTTCCACCTCTGCCTGGGATGAACTGAGGAGCACGGTGGCCAAGCTGCTGGTCCCATGGGACCAGGCGGGATGCTCTGCTCGTGGCTAGGTTGGCAGGGCTGCAAGCATACGTGGTGGCCAGCACAGGTGCTCATCGCTCCTGGTGAATTAACAGGGAGGGAAAGCTGCACTGATTATTTTTTTATATTTGTACAGTTTGAAGGGGTTTAAAATATGCCTGGAAAATGACAAATGTACCTGGGGGGTGGTCCATGGCTGTGGTCTGCTAAAGCACAGCCTCCTGGGGGGAGTGAGCCCATCATCCCAGCCCTTTCCTTCCCTTGCAGGAAGAAATAAAGCTGGATTGTTTTTCCTTTTTCTCTGCCTGAGCTCTGTAAGTGGCTCTGAGTGTGACTGGAAATGCAATGGAGCTGGGAGAGGGAATCCCAGCACCCAACAGCATGGCCTCAAGAGAGGGAATATTTGATGAAGCTGGGTTCTGTGAAGAGAGAGCAGAGGCTGTTACCATCACAGATATTTCAGCACAGATGCCACAGAAGAAAGAAGCCGGGCTTTGTAAAGAGCCTTTGCATTATTTCCTGCCTCTCCAGTTTCACTGAAGTGAAAATGAAGCGATTTTTTAAGAGAGAGGAGATAAAAAAGAAAGAAAGAAAGAAAGAAGAGCAACTTTTTCTTTCTGCTGAAAGCATGGTGCTGGGCTTTAACTCTTCTCTGAGCTCATCTGCCAAAGACAGGCTCCTCTTGGGCTCTCCAGGCTTCAGAGCAGAATATATTTTCTTTAGCAGACCCTAGTGAGCAACTTCTTTCACCAGATATATCTTCTCGGCTGGCGGAGGGAAGGACTGCTCAGTCCGGGTGGAACCAGCACAAAGTGACTGCAGATGAAGGACGTGCCAAGTGCCATCGATCACAGACTCTCTGCAGGGCCAGGGAAGACCAGCTGGCTGTTTGTCAGCCTGACCCACCACATTTTGCCAGGTGGCACCCTCCTTTCCTTAATTATTGTCATTATTATTACTAGCTTTTTCCAGACATGACTGGGTCCAAAATCTCTATGGTGCCAAGAGCTCCGATACTCTCTGTATTGCGAGCTTTCCAAGTCTGAGCTTTTGTTCCCTTTGCAAACATTACAGATGAATGAAGTGCTCTGTTCCCTCATTTGTTTTACTTCTTCCACAGCACGATGGCTCCAGCTTTATGCAAGGGAGGGAAGAGCAGGACGAGGGTGAGCAAGCCAGCTGCATGTCACATTAGGAGGGCTGGACCTGCCTCCAGACTCCTACCTATTGCTCCCAAGGGACTGCCTGAATGAATGGCTCATGATCTGCTCCGTTCTCCTCAGGTAATCTTCCAATTGTCTCTTAAATGCTTGCACCTGTACATTGAAGTCTACAAAAGAATTCTCAGTATTTTTTACCCATGTTTGCCAGCAGGAACTACAGGAGGGACCTGACTTGGCTCCTGGGTTGATGTGGTCTGTAAGGAAGAACAGAGAGAAGCCTGTGGGCTTGTCCTAGGAGGTTTGTGCCTCTTACTGGGGAAGTCTCCATGCACTGGGTGCAACCTGCTCCCCCTCCTCCCCAATGTGTTTAGGCAGTAGTGCTTCCCATGGCAGGAGACTTCTTGGAGCACAGCCACCTCTCTGGTGCGGCAAGGAGGTGGTGTGCTACTGCCTTAGAGGTAACACTCCGACTTGCAAATAACACAGGACACTCCAAGGTCTGCATCAGACTTGCTACAAATCTAGAGTCATGAGATAGATCAAAGGGTGTTTGAGAAGGGAGCAGAGCATTTCAGGGAAAGCTGTAAAATACCATACCTTCATGCCTTTCTGCATAATTATCCTTTCACCCCAGTTGAAGCTGATGTGTACAGGGAGCAGAAATGGAGTACTCCACCCCCTGTATGGACAGCATGCAGTAGAGAGCGGATAGAACAGTCTGCAGCAGTCTATAGGATGCAGATTGCTCATAAAAATCATGTAAAATCTTTCTAGACAACAAACCCGTTGCCAGAATTCAGGAAAACCTGTGAAATCTCTGAGAAAGCTGTACTGGGTGAGCCAGTCCTGCCCATTTCCTCCCCAGCCTGTGTCCTTGTTTGCTCTTTTCCATGTCTGGAGCTTTCAAGAGGTCTTCAGAGAAGCAAGGGCGTGGATCAGAGCTCCTGTCCCTACCCAGACATGTCTGACAGTGAGACACTTCCCTACAAACCTTCTATATCATAAAAATAATAGGCATGTAAATTAAATTGTCCTGAAGGTATTTAGCAGAATGCTAATAGGGAACTGGCTGGCAGGGACCCATCCTCATTGCCAGCTTATCAGAGACAAAGGCAAACTGAAATAAACTGCTTTCCAACACCTTCCAGGCAGGCAGAGGGGACAAGGTCACTGGCACCGTTAGGAACCTGGAGGTTCTGTGGTGCCTCCTCCCTGCTGCTGCAGCACTTCTTGTTGAAGCCATGCCCTCACTGCTGTGTGCCAAACACTCAGCCAAGACCAGCAGTAATTATGGAGGGGTGGACGTGACTCCATAACCGATGCTACACAAGTTATTTTGCGGTGACCCCCTCTTTCATTTCCTGCTGATCTCTCTCTGTACCTATATATCTCTGTATGTTCTGTTGGGCTGATATGTCTTACCTTCAGTTTCCACCCAAGAGAAAATTTTGAGAAGTTCTGCAAATAAACAACAACAACTTGTCTAACAGGTTTGGCTTTGTAGCAGCAAACAAATGGGCAATTACTCTTTTTCAGAGGAGATTGTGACTTTCTGTTATGACAAGGAATGCAGAAGCTGCTCCTGTTCAGGACTCCCAGTCTGCCATGCACTTAGCCTTCAAACGGGACCAAAGCAGGTGACAAGTTTGAAGAAAGTCATGTCATAAGTAGCAGAATTATGAACATGAAAGCATGGGGCACTGAGCATGCTCCGCAGAGCACTTTTCCCCAGTACGTTTCTTTTTCATTCTTATTGCAGCTCTTTTCATGGGTTAGCAGCTAAACAACAGGGCCACGAGGACAAAGGAGTTTTGAGTCAGCTCTGCTTAACCAGAAATGATAACAGTCCTTTCAGAGGAAGTTGCTTCAGCAGAACGGTTGAAAGGTTCACCTGGCAATTCCCTAATATCAAGTTCCTATCATGCTGATGGATGAGCAGTAACTCAGGGTTTTGGTCAGGGCTGTGCAAGCTGCTCCCATTATAGCTGAACTCATTCAGGTCCCAGGTGATGGCTCAGAAGCAACACAACTGACTGCTCTGCACAGCATGGTTGTACAGAAATGCGTGCTCATGCTCCCTGGACACAGGATGCTCAGAAGAAGATCCTGGGAGCTGCAAAGTGAAGCACTTAGATTTAGGAGAAGCCAGAACTGGAACAAACGAGACATATGTGACTAGTGGTGATTCCCAGGGGTCGGTGCTGGGTCCGGTCTTGTTCAACATCTTCATCGACGACCTTGATAAGGGAATAGTGTCCACCCTTAGCAAGTACGCCAATGATACAAAGCTGGGAGGAGTGGCCAACACGTCAGGAGGCTGTGCTGCCATTCAGCGAGACCTGGACAGGCTGGAGAGATGGGCAGGAAGAAACCAAATGAGGTTTAGTAAGAGCAAGTGTAGAGTCCTGCACCTGGGAAGGAACAACCACATGTATCAGTACAGGCTGGGAGATGACCTGCTGGAGGGGAGCTCTGCAGAGAAGGACCTGGGAGTCCTGGTAGATGACAGGTTGGCCATGAGCCAGCAGTGTGCCCTGGTGGCCAAGAAGGCCAATGGGATCCTGGCGCGCATTAAAAGGAGCGTGGCCAGCAGGTCAAGGGAGGTGATCCTCCCCCTCTACTGTGCCCTGGTCAGGCCTCACCTGGAGTACTGTGTCCAGTTCTGGGCTCCCCGGTACGAAAAAGACAGGGAAAAAAGAGTCCAGCGGAGGGCCACAAAGATGATACGGGGCCTGGAGCATCTTCCCTATGAGGAAAGGCTGAGAGACCTGGGTCTGTTCAGCCTTGAGAAGACTGAGAGGGGATCTCATCAATGTGTATAAATACCTGAGACAGTGGGATTGGGTAAATCTCTTTTCAGTGGTTTGTGGGGACAGGACAAGGGGCAACGGCCACAAAATGGAGCACAGGAAGTTCCACACCAACGTGCGAAAGAACTTCTTCACAGTGAGGGTGAAGGAGCATTGCAACAGGCTGCCCAGGGAGGCTGTGGAGTCTCCTTCTCTGGAGATACTCAAGAACCGTTTGGACGCCTACCTGTGCAATTTGCTCTAGGGAACCTGCTTTGGCAGGGGGGTTGGACCCGATGACCTCTTGAGGTCCCTTCCAACCCCTACAACTCTGTGATTCTGTGTGAATTAAAATCACTCCAAAATAAGCTGCAGTCCAAAATTAGGGTATCCAACATGCTTGTGAGACCACTTGTGTGTGTGAGCTGTGGGTGCAGCTCTTCATTAGCCAGCTGCCAGGCTGAAGGCCGATCCAGGTGTGAGTGCATGTTGTCGAGATGAAACAGAGCATGGTGCAGATTTAACACACTCACAATGACAAGGCTAAAGCACCACCCGCTCCTCAGCCAGGCTGGGTGCTTCCTGCACAAGCAAGCCAGGCCCTGAGCCCCCAGCCCTCTCTCCAGCTTCCCGTTGAGGACAACCACACTCTGTTCCCCATGTCCCACCTCTCACCAGGTGGATATAGAAGCCACAAAGCTATGCTGCAGCCAAGGGCAGACTGCCCCCACATCCTTGTTTCTCCTTCCCCATAGCCACAGCCTGGTGCTCCCCATTCCCCACCACATCCCTGGGACATGGAGAGTGAAGGGACTGGAAAAGCCAACTCAGAGCATCACCTACCCAGCCGTGTGTGATTGAGAAAGGGGTTTTAGCAGTGCTGGATGAAGACATGGCACTGGGGCTCATCTGAATATCTGTGATCTGCACTCTGGTCCACTGCCCAGTGTTATACCCACAGGCTCTGCTATTTGTCAGTTGCTTCCCAAGATTATTTATGGCAATTTCACAACATATGGGTAAACTCACCTGTAGAATTAGCACCGCCAGCACTAAGTTGCTGTTCATCTGTGGAAAGGTAGATACATCAGTATGGAAGCTGACATTAAGCGATAAGCTGGGATGTGAATATCGAATTAGGAAAAAAATCTGTTTTCCGTGTGGTTGTGCACAAAACAGAGAAGCAGCAGCAATTGCAAGAAGCCATGGCAGCAGGTGAGCTTCCCAAGGTAACAACCCATAGCCAGCCCTTGCTGCCAGCCCTTGTACTTGGTACCAGTGAGACCTGAACACTTTTCTAGGGTTAAGCACACAGTGAAGTGCTGCATTGAGCAGGGACATACAGCGGGGAAACTCAGACCTTACAGAATTATATCACAGATACTGCTGCAATTTTTGTGGACATACACAGGCTCATATTTCTTGCCCCTCTGCTGCTTGCCAGGCCTGAGAAATCCAATCCAGTGACAAGGATGCTCTCTGCCAGCCTTCAGTAACCCTGAGAAAGTGTGGGAAGCCTTATCTGCAGAGACAGATAAAAGTTTAAAATTAAACAGCTACATAAAATTCTGGTGAGAGCTGTCATGTCAGTGGTATTTTATTGTGACATTTTTCTATCAATTACATTGCTATTGTTTAATATCAATCACATCGATGAACATACATGCAAAATTTCAGTTTCTGGTTTCATTTGCTTGGGTATTAGAAATTGCATTATGCAGTTTTCCGATAGCAGCCTTGCTTTTTCTTTTGGGAGATCTATCAATAGTTGGATATATTTTTATGTGGATCATTTTCTCAGTAAAAATATTGGTAACACTTTATTCTCATATCATATCTATTTCAGCATGGTGCAGTCATAAAGCAGTGTAGAGAGGATAACCTCAACATGAAGCTGCACTGGCAAGCACATGGATACAAACAACTCCTGTAGCGCAAAGTTCCATAAATCAGGAAGAAGAGAGCATCAATGGAACAGAAGAAAAAGGGAAGAGGGAGCACGGGAAATGAGGACTGGAAAAGAGCAGCCAAAGGGCAGCTGGAGTAAGGATAAATAACTATGCCAAGCCTTGCTCCATCAGAGGAAGGACATCATCTTGTTCCTCCCTGCACCTCTGGAAGGACCAGCTCACCAAGCATCTGTGTGGAGGGCTGGAGGAATGTGGATGTGGTTTGGATGGCAGGTTTCCATTCACATCCTGCGTGCTTTGCCCAAGATACGTGCGTGAAGGAAGCTGGCTGCTGAGCACTTCAGGGATTTGCATGGGACAGCTGCCCAGCAACCTGCCCACCTCTGCCACTTCAATCCGGTCTTCTCCACAAGAAGGAATTTATCTGTTGCATTTTCCTGCTGCTTATGTCTGTATAGCCTGCATTTCTGCACCACTGCCAGCTGTGCACGATTATGAGGAACAAACTCATTGCCAGAGCAGAACGCTGCTGAGGCCTGGGCAGCACAGGGCATGCACCACACTCTGGCATCCAGCTGCATGGTGGGGCAAGAGCTGATGCCATTGAAGGAGGATAACGAGCATCACAAATATGCCAAGCACTGAGCTACAGCTTGGCCTACATCTCCTACCACACCACTATGAGGCTGAGGTCAGCCATCCCATCACTGGCTTGATGTCTCTGTGACAGCAAATGGCCAGGGACCAGTGCAGACCTTCAACAAGCTGCTCAATCCAAGGGTCCTAAAGGCATTGAGGAGCTTCCAAAACTCAGTCTCTGGTTCTCTGTTTGTGGCATATATCACAGACTCTGCAGGGTCTGTCTAGTCATTGCATCCTTACCCTGGCAAAATTCCTACCTTTGCCAGTGAGTTTTTCTTGTGCAAGTAGAAGTTATTATTATTTTTATTCACTATTATTAGTAGTACTATTTGTTGATTTGATTCTGGTGCCCTGGAATTGTGCTGGGTGCTTGTTCTGTGGATTCAGTGGAAGACAGACATCAAAACTCTCTGTCTCTCCTTGACGCTCCCCCAAGGATCACACAGTTCCCCCTAGGAGAAGACGATCTGTCAAGAAGGAGAGTTCTGCTGAGTGCCCCAGAGGCTGCTGCATGTCAGATATGCCTCCTTGTCCTCCTGAAGCAGCTTAGCTGTGGCCTGAGCTCCAGGAGGGTTAGGAGAGAAAGACACGTTCTATCCCTAGGAGCTGCCTATTCATTAGCAAGGTTCCTAACAGAATAGTGATCATGTTTTTAGTATGATTAGTGAGACATGCAGATACATTTGTTAACTGCTTTTACAGTAATGCCAGGCAGAGTGCAGACCATATTAAATGTTCCAGGGCTGGTGTAAGGAGATGGTAATTAAGCAATAATATGCAGCCAGGGCTGTCAAAGGGTGAGACCAGAGCAAAGCAAGGCAAACGCTGCCAGGAGGTGAGTCTGGGCGAGGGAAAGGATTTTATCTCTTAGCAGCCTTTATTTCACTGATTTGAGTAGGATAGCTAATGATGAGCCATGTGTTTATGTAACCTATCAGGTCCACCTCACCTACCAGTACCAATGTGTGTAAGGGAAGCTGGAAGACCATGAGGTAGCAAACTCTGGTGAAATCTTGATAGGGATGGTAAAGCTCCTGCCTGGCCGGGATTGTCTGCAGGCCCTGCAACAGAGGAGGGCTTGCTGGGCTGGGGATGCTGCAGCGCTGGGAATTTGCTGGAACTGATGCCCTTTGTCCTTGCTCTTACCGCCTGGCTGCATCAAGGTGCATGTTGTCCACATAGGCCAAGCAGTTGGACCTCTTGTTTTTCTGCTCCATCCTTGGCACTACTGAACACCTGTCTGATTTTGTCTTACAGGTAAATTCGTTTTCACTATCTTTATCTTTATCTCTATCTCTAATCATCTCACTTCCCTCTGGTTCCATGGTTTAAAGCTGGCCTTTGCAAAATCCATTTATAATACCCTTGTGCAATGAGAACTCCCTACTCATTTTGAGATCAGCTCTTTTTGTCCAACATCCAGCATATTTACACATCAGCTTCACCAGCACTGTCTAGAACTGTTTTGTATCCAAAGCTGTAAAACCTGATTGTGACTGGCCCCTTTATCCTATCAGCCACGTACGTGCTCTCCTCTGCAAATGAGGCTAGATTTGTTGGGCAAAGGCTGCTTTCCATAAAACCATGTTGACTGGACTTGATAATATTCCTAGCCTATAATTCATTATGAATTCAATCCTGTATCAGTTTTGCTGTTACTCTGCCAAGGACTAATATCTCTGGAGAATGCTACACCGCAAATTCAGCCCTGGCACATCAATTTATACTAAGCAATCCTCTGTTATTCTTCAGTTACCCAGTGACATATTGAATATGACCCTATTTTTCCCTTTTTTTGTCATCATCTGAGGGTAATTGCTAAGTGCTTTTATGTCATAGTTGGTGTGCGCAACTAATATTTCCTGAGAACATCTCTCTCTTGAATGATGGTCGACAGTCTCTTGATGCATGGACTGTGGATACACTACTGAATCTGTTTCCCCTGTGGGATATTACAGGGAGATAGCAACACCCTTTGTGTGTTCAGCCTCTGATGGCATCTTGAACAAGTGTCCATGACACAGCCATGAGAAACAGCAACTCTCCTCATCCTGATCTTGAGCGCAAGTGTTTGCCAGGCTGGTGCTGGGGCCATGTGTGCACTGCCTGCACTTGTCTGGTCCCAGTTCCTTCTTCACTAACTCACCTGCATTGCTCCCAGAATCCCTGCCCTTAACAAACTGTCCATATCATCTTTCCAGATTCCTTGTCTTTCTGTAACCATTTTTTTTTTGTTTGTCTTGCTATTTAGTTTATATCCATTATTATTTTTTATTTTTATTTTTATTTTTTTATTGCACCTAGTGCAATAGAGATTTTTTCCTTCCATTTAAAATATTCCTGGACATCTGTGCTGCTCCTTCAGTCTCTGCTTTCACAACATTTTCTTTACCTTTGGCAAGCCTGTCCTTTCAGGCACTCAGGAAGCCCAGATGAGATTTGTAGCAGGGCCACCCAAGAGCTCTTGTTGGCTGTGCTGATCCTGGTGGTGAGCTGGGGCTGAGCAATTGAAGACAATCCTCCTGGCACTGTAATTACATTGTGAAGAGACTTGAAAGTTTCTGTTGTTAAATATTTAATGCTGGAAGAGGGATAAGACACTGAATGTGAATTTTATGATGGATATCTTGCTTGCCTGTGGATGTGCTGAGAGCTTCCACTCACCTTGCAGACACAGTGATGATGAATATTCATTCTGCTTCCTTCAGGGCTCATCTCCTTTGTGAGGCTGCTGGGAACTATACACTAGGAGCTCAGATAAGCAAAGAGGCTAATGGGGCATCTAGAGGGAGAGGGGATGTTCAGAGAGTGACTGTCAGATGGAGATGATGTGGTAGTAATTAAGAGCACCTCATTTCAGTTGTGTCAACCCTGAAGCCCAGGACAGAGTGGAGCCAGCTTCTGTCTTGCTTACCAGGAATAGGGGGGCTGTGCAGGCTGCAGCATGGGCTGACTGAATGCAGTAGGGTACTTAGCTCCATGCTCAGCCTGCACTAAAATAAATGGTCTGTTTTAGTTGTTGCTTGGTCCTTGAGTGGCATCACCATTAGCTGGAGCAACATTCACACATCCTTTGGGTTTTGCAGAGAGGGGAGGGGTACATATACTCAAGGCAGGGCTGTGCAATCCCATTGTCACCTCTTTTGGTGGATTCCTCACCAGAGCCACAGAAGGACAGTGACTTTGTTCCACAACAACTCCTGAGTTTGCAAAATTGGTTTACACCTAACATCCTCATGGAGACCAAACCCCTGGGCTCTATTTGCATGCTTGGGGCTGGAGCATGGGGTTGTTGTGAATATCCTCAAGTGCTGGTGCCAGCCTCTGCTGAGCCTGGTTCAACACGATCAGGGCAGCCTGGGGAACTGACATAGCTTTGTGAATTATCTGTGCGGTCCTGATTTTTTCCCTCTCTGCCATTACTCCTACCTTCAGCCACGGGACAACCTAAAGGATGTTCTTGCTCTGAAGGAGATGAGAGAGCTTTGCAGCTGCCAGTGCATGGGACTACAGCTCCACTTCTGTGGACACCGGGCTGTTCCCTTTGGAGACTGGGCTCATGCTGCTCAAAAAAGTGAGAAAAAAATGAGGATAATCCCTGCTCGGATGGGCCTCAAACAAAACTGCCAAGCACTCACTCTCATTTCAAGTCCCTGGTTGTCACACAGATGTGAAGAGGGGTCATTCCCAACTTTAAAAGTGGTAGTGATGCCCACCCTTTAAAAGAGTCAGTGTTGTTGTTGGCTGCTTCCCTTGGGAGAGCACCAGTGGGGCAGGAATCCACTGCTTCCTCTGGAATCAGTGAAGAGAAGGAGACAAATTTTCAAAACTAAAGATTTTGTACACAGCAGAAATTCCCTGGTTCTCTGATCAGGGAGATGAAAAACTCTAGAAAACATTAAGTTTTCTAATATTAAGCCATGTCTCTTCACTCGAGTTCTGGTATTCTTGAGTTTTCTCTTTTACAGTGACAGCATTTCAAGGAAAGTGTATGTTTCCTACCTCCAGTGATTTTTCTTCCAGAATCTTAGTTTTTCATTGAGAAAAGGTTTTGATAGCAAGTTCTGAATCACCCGTGATTTATCACAGCCACCAGCCTGTCCTAGCTGGGATGCCAGGTTTGACAGTCAGCCTTGACTGATACAGCCACCAGTGCTTTACAAGTTTGCGTGTAAGCAAATGTGTGTCTGAGGTAGAAAAGATGAACTATATAACACAGCACAGCTGTACTGATTTCTAAGCTGTCTTGCACTTCACAGTTCTTACATTAAGTCCCCCCAGCACACACACACAAACCACACTGACACCCAGATGCAGTTCTGGGGTAACCCTCAGGTTCTCTCTGCAGAGGTGTGGGTGCAGCTGTCCAGAGTGCAGGATCTCCAGGCTTGGCTAAAATCCAAGAAAACTAATTGCATTGAGAAGAGGTTTGGACTGGGATGCTGCTCTTTTACTAGACTCCTGCTTGTCAGTGTGTGGCATCAGGCTGCCTACACACATCCCTCAGGAAAGGGAGAGAATGGGTACGTTCGCATGCTGATAGAGTCTTCTAGAGTTGGTGTATGGACAGAAAGAGCCTCATTGGCCTGAATAAGATGGAGGAATGGAGGGTTCTGAGCATGAAGAACCTAAACATCAGTGAGCAAAGGTTTGGTGACCTTGCAGGACGCAGTGTGGCTGATGGTGGGAGTTGTGTCTTCAGCATTTCCTATTCTGTTCCTCACCAGTCACAACACTGTCTGGGGATCTCTTCCACTATTATGGCTGTGGATCTTTGCACACACTATGAAACATGTTCACAGCTTGTGGAGCTATCCAAAGAGTGGAGAGCTAGGGCAGATCCGTGTGGGTGCGCAGAGGGGATCCTCCTCTGAGCAGGAGGGATTTCAGGTGAAGGTTAACATTGCCAATGGTTCCTGGGTCCTGGGCAATGGGTGTGCAGAAGGGAATGTCTACAGGAGCTGTCAGGTTGTCTTCACACAGCCTGAAGGCAGCTAGGGGAACTTCTGAGTCCACATCTGTGTTGTTGCAGCTCCTCTCTAGCAGGTCCAGCCACCCCCTTGTTTCTGTCAGATGTCAATGGCAAGCACAGAGAGAGGGAAGTCACCCTGGAGGGTATGACCATGAGAGAGCTGGGGGAACCTGCAGGCTTGCAGGCTGCTTTGGGCAGACAGAGCTGTCTTGTGGATTGTAGGAACTCTGGATGATGTTGTCAGATGGACTAAGGGTGAATGCAGCAGGGATTACACTCTGACTCAAGGCTAGTTTTGATTTATTATTCCAGGAACCTTTATCACAGCAAAGCTTTTTGAGTTCCCTGCAACAAGCGCTCATTGTTTTACTGCCTTTATAAATCACCTTAGTGTGCAGAAATGTAGGAATAGAAAATGTTAGTCTAGAATAAACAATCGCTAACCAGTGAGACAAAATAATCAATATTCATAAGATAAAACACCAGTGAAAAGAGAACAATGATAATAATGAGGAAGCGAAACAAATCGCGAGGTGAGGCTACCAAAACCTGGCTGGTAAAACATACATGCTGCTCTAGAAAGAGATGTCAGTGAGTTTTACCAAAAAGCAATAATCAGTGACCTTGGATGCAGCTAAGGGTGTGGGATGGCACCTTAGTTCAACTTGATCTGTGTTAGATGTGCAGGAGAATGAGCCTGAAGTACATTTATCGTACATGGGGCTGGGATCCTGCAGAAGGGATCAAGAACATGAGATGGGAAAGCGGTAGGAATGGGCAAGAGGATTTTAGCCTAGGAAAATATGCTGGGTGAATGACTCCATGGGATGTGGGCAGGGTGAGCCTGATGGCTTGTCATCAGTATCAGCTGAGGTGGGAGAGGGCAAAGGAGAGGCAGTTTCAAAGTTTTGCAGTAGCATGAGTAACTCCAGTACTAGATGGGATGAGGGTGGAATCATTGCTGCCTCCTTTGTGCCACGGCGGGCACTGGAAGGAGTAGGGCAGCCTCTGCACATCCTATGATGTGTTGCAAGGCCAGTCCCTCTGGTGGACCCTGCTTCTGGAAGCCACCTGCAGCTGAAGCTCCTTCTTGTACCTTAGCAAGTGACCTTCTCCAGGGCCTGGACTGGCCCTGGTCAACACAGGGCAGCAAGACAGGGAATGAGTGAGCAAGGAGAATTTCTCTGTGCATGAGGGCTGCCTGGAGTGAAACCATGGCTGTCAGCCAGTCAGTTGGCTGGGAACTGTGCTTGGATATGCTTGGGAAAGTACCCTGCAATGAACTGGAGGGCACAGGTTGAGAAATGGGTGTTTATTTCTGCATTGGGATGTTTTATGTCTTAAACTAGCAAGTGTCGACTAACTGGAGGAGCATAGGGACAGCAGCCTCTTTGCTTGAATATCTGCAGGTTGGAACCTTGCAGAACACCCCTGTGGGAATACCCTGCCTCAGTGCAAGGGGCAGCATGCCGGCGCAAGGATAGAGACAGCCTGTGTATCAGGTATGCAGGCCCTGCTAGGAAGTTGGATGTGAAAAAAATCACAAAAAATTGCTACACGTCTGAAGCATAGGGATGGTGCAGATATCTGGGGTGGAGTCCTCCCTCCAGGAGTCCTTTTCCTCTTTTCTCCCTTGGGGAGGCATTGCCCAGTCCCACTGACACAAAGAGGCACAACACAGGCCACCTTGCTTGGTATGAGGGGGTCATTTCCTTCTAGGTATAAAGTGTAAGTCAGCAAAAAGAAGAGCTGTTGCTGGAGGAATGCCTTCATTCAGGGAAAGGCAGATTTCAGGCCCCTGTGGGATGGCTGGCTTTTTAGGACACCTAAGGGTAGTAGTGTCTGGCAACACTTGAAGTGAGTTTGGATAGCCTTAGGTGCCAAACTCTCTTGTGCTGCAGACCTACCCACGGGGACCCAAGACTGAGGATAGAGTCCATCTCTCCTAAAAGTACACCCACAGTTGTGGTGGTTTTACTCAGCTGGACAGCTGAGATACACCACAACCACTCTCTCACTCCCCGTCCTCAAAGGAAAGGGGGAGAAAATACGATGAAAAGGACGCAAGGGTTGAGATAAAGACAGGGAGATCACTCAACAATTATCATCATGGGCAAAACAGGCTCAGCATAGGGAAATTAATGTAATTTATTGCCTGTTGCTAACAGACAAGAGCTGTGAGAAACTAAAAGCAAATTACACTTTCTCCCCATCCACCCTCTTCTCCATCTTCCCACTAGATGGCGCAGGGGAACAGGGGGAATGGGGGCTGCGGTCAGTCCCCAGCACTTTGCCGCCACCGCTCCTTCACGGTCACTCCCTGCCCCTGCTCCACGTTGGGTCCCTCCCACAGGACACCGTCCTTCCTGAACTGATCCCTTATGGGCTGCCCACAGGCGGCAGCTCTTCAAGAACTGCTCCCACACGGCTCCGTACCACGGGGTCCATCCATCCCCCAGGAGCAAACTGCTCCAGCACGGGTCCCCCACGGGTGGGCGGCAGCTCCCCCCAGACCCCCTGCTCCAGCGTGGGCTCCTCTCCACGGGCTGCAGCTCCGGCCCGGGGCCTGCTCCTGCGGGGGCTCTCCATGGGCCGCAGCCTCCTCCAGGCCACATCCACCTGCTCCACCGGGGGCTCCTCCACGGGCTGCAGCGTGGAGATCTGCTCCGTGTGGGACCCATGGGCTGCAGGGGGACAGCCTGCTCCACCAGGGGCCTCTCTGCAGGCCGCAGGGGAACTGCTGCTGCATGCTTGGAGCACCTCCTGCCCTCCTGCTGCACTGACCTTGGTGTCTGCAGGGCTGGTTCTCACTCCTCCCTCTCTCAGCTGATGATGCACAGCAGTTTTTTCCATTTCTTATATATGCCGTCACAGAGGTGCAAACGGCATCGCTTCTTGGGTCAGCTCTGGCCAGTGTTGGGTCCCTTTGGAGCTGTCTGAAAGTGGTCCTTATCTAACATGGGGCAGCTTCTGGACTCTTCTCACAGAAGCCACCCCTGCAGCCCTCTGCTAACTAAACCTTGCCATGTAAACCCAATACAACAGTCTAGAGTACCCCCCTGACCTTGTCGTCCAGGCTCCCCAGAGACACCTGGTGTGGTCAGTGCAGGAAATCTCACTCTCTGTAGACACTGACTGAATGTCAGATTAGTCAAACCCTAGAACAGCCTCAGCCTTTCCCCAGATGAAGGGAACCATGCCTCTCTGCCACTGCATCCCCCACAACCAGGGTATGGGCAGGAAGAGGAGAGAAGAGTGGGTGGCTGGGTCCAGAGAGCTGTGCAAAGAGTGGAGAAGGACAGGGGCCAAGGGAGATGGACAGAGATACAGAAGAGGGCAGCTGAGCTCCACAAACATACATAAATAACTGATAAACCCAGTGCCAGATAAATAAGTAGAAACCTTCAACCAAGTACACACAAAGATCTCTATAAACATTGTCCCTAGCAAACTCTTTTGAGGAAAAACTCAAAAACTTTGATAATTGTTGCCATGGTGATGTGATTTGGAATAAGTGGCAGAGTATTTTTTATTATCAGCCTTTGTCATAAACAAATAACCTGCTGTACACTTAGGAAAAAAGAATAGAGCTGGGCTCAGATCATCTAATCATCAGACACAGAGGCTGCAACTTATAAATCAAGGCAATAGGAAGATTGTAAATTCCACCAGAGGTCACTTGGTTAAACAAAGTGCAGGCATGGGAGACAGATGGAGTGGGTGGGGAGTGAATTAACGGCAAGGTCTGGTCACTGTCAGTTGGCATTCAGATGCTAGTTTATGGTGACAGGCATCTTGTCTCCAAAAGCCTTCTAGGAAATACAGCCTGCATACTAAGCATGGGCTAGCTGGTGAGACTGCAGCTGGGCTGGGGAGGTATTGCCCTGTGGTCTTATCGTAGGGATGTGGGCTGCACCCTGCCTTGCACAATATCACCTAATACTTTGACTCGAGAGTCAGGAACCTGTCCTGACAGAGGTCTAAATCACTTCACTTGATGCAGCTTGCTACCCCCCCAAACACAATGGTTGCAACAGAATGAATCTTTTGTACGTGTGGTGGTCCTTGTGCATCTCTGCTCTCTGGGGCTTTTACTAAACTCCTGGATTTGGCCATCTGTGGACCAGTAGCAAAAAAACATGAGAAAAATTGCACTTCTGCTAAAGAGGACTCACTCTTATGTGTCTGCTCTGAATCAGCTTGAAAGTTAAGGTAAAAGCTGTGGGACTGAGCATAGAGCTTGCAACTGGACACTTGGAGAGTTTTCACTCAGTGCTGGAGCTCACGACTACTGGTGATAGTGCATAGCACTCTAGGGAGAAAGCTGCCAAGACATGACAATGGGAGTGTGGTGGGAGAAAACATGGCTTTCCCCATCTCATTCCGAGGTCTTGTTGCTGATAGGATTGATGAATTGACAGAAAGGGAGGGGGGCATGCAGGAACCTGCTCCTTTCGGTTTATAGGCTAACAAGGTGTGATAACCACAATGAGGAGCAGCACAACTTTCCCCAGGTAGGTCTCCCTTTGGGGGACATGTGCTCCAGGCACATTATCTGGACATGGTACATGCGTGTTGAGTGGAAGCTGGCCTCCACTGTGAATCCCTTTGGAGCTAGGGTCAAGGCAGCCCTGGACTGCTCAATGCTCTCAAGATCTAGATCAAGTATTTATAACCCAGGGAGGAAGGAAAACCCCAGCAAACCTGGTGATCTGGAAGTTAGCAGTGGGAATGCCCTACCTCCAGGGAGTGCCTGTACTACGTGGCTCTTTGTATTTGTCTTGGAGACACAGTTTCTATGGCCTCCATTTCTCAGATTTGCAAGTGTGCAAATTTGACAGCTGGATTGACAAACCAAGCTGTGAGCTCACAGACAGTTAACTCTACCTCTAAGTGTAGGGCATCTTGTGCAGTTTCCCTAAACTTTGTCTATAAACTTGAAATGCTTCCTAGACCTCTGTTGCAATCTTATGAGTCCCATCTAAACTTCTAGCAAAACTCACCCCCCTTTCTACTACAAAATCTAATCCTACAGGTCATCAGTATCACATAGATGATGGCTATGCAAAACAAGGCTAACACTGAATTTCCAGCACAAAGCATCTACTGTGACCCATTTTCCTCTTTAATTCAGAATGCCCTTGACTTTGAACCTCTTCAGAGCTGTGATGCTTCCATCTTGCTGAAACCCAGAGCATCACATCAGTTCAGTTTCTCCAGGGGAAGTTTGAACCTCTTAGCCTAATTGTTGCCTGTGAGAGCAGCATTGCTCTGTCTGACTCTCCCCAGGGATGTGATGGATCAGGCTGCTTGCAGTGGGTTATGCTCAAAGCGCCTTTCCTCCTGCTTCACCTCATGCTCCCAGCAGAGTGCTCTGCTTCCACAAGCCAAACTGTATCTGTCCTTGTTCAGCTTTAGCCTGGCATTTATTCCTGCCAGACAAACCCTTGTTCCTCAGAGGCCAGTTTCACTTCACTGGGTCTCTCAGTCTGACCAGCTCGGTTATCTCTATCCCACATCTTTGGAGAAATGGAAAATATGGTGTTATGACTTCTGAGAATGAAACAAAGTCCGCCTCATTGCATCCCTTCAGACCCCATATCTCCACAAAAGGACTGGTGGCCCTGCATAGCACTGTGGGAGCTTCTGCTCATTCATGTCTTAAATAATTTCTCTAGTCTGCTTTCCCTGAAGTTACACAGGATAACACAGCTTTTATGTAAAGCTCAGGCTGCTAGCGAACATTCTGCAATACCTTTTTTTTTTTTTTTTTCACAAAAGACCGTATAAAACCACTTGCTTGTATGTTAAAGTGTTAATGTGGTCCAATCACTTTGTTATTGTGACTTGGTGTCACCTGGTTGTTCTGCTATGTACAGGATTTCAGCTCTGCTCATCTCTGAGGGCAAGTGGGGAAAAGAAAGATGACATTTTTGGTTTGGATTTGTGGAGATGTGGCAGCAGAGAAGATATTATATGAGCAGCAGGAGTATTCACTTTTTTTGCTTGAACTTGGAGTTTATTTTAAATGTAATTAACTCCTGGGAGTTAATTTTCCAGAAGCTTGGTCTGAGTGGTGGGTGGAAACTCCTGTGTTTGAGTACCTCAGCTCTAGCCCTCGGGCAAGCATTGAGATAAAACTGTTGTGTAAGAAGCATGCCCCACTTGGTGAAACATTTCTTCTGCACAGACAATCTGCTCTGAAGCACCCCAGAAACATGCACCCACACAGCAAGGGTGGCTCACAAAGGGTTAGTGCTTCAATCCACAGCCTGATTCTATTGTGTGCAGGACAAATCCCTAACAAAGTGCTTTAATGAAGAGGCTATTCTCTATTAAATGATACTGACACACATGGCCACCACTTCCCTCAGTGGTGATGACTGTGTGATGGCCCAAAGATGTCATTAATGGAAGTGCAGAACAGGGCCATAAAATCGTCAGTTTTTCTGACTCTGTGACTGAAGGTAAAAACCTCTGGTGGTCAGGATACCCTTGGAGTTGACAGGAGTCTGCTGAAGGCCAGTGCTCTGAGGAACTTGAACTCCGTGAGCAGGCTCTGCATGCTGGATCACCCTGCCCGGAAAAGGTGAGAACAGTTTCAGGTGTCACCAGAGCACCACCATGGGCTCACCACAGGCCTAGGACACCTCTTGACACATGCCTCTGTGAATGCGATATGTGGGCACACACACCACTGCATCTCTGGCATATCCTGGGTTGCAGGTAGCCACTGTTACAGGAATGATTCTCTGCTACTAGCAGTAGTCTTAGATGAGATATGTAATCCTTGTTTTCCAGGCTGTATACACTTTTTTTCTAACTTCTCAGGCATTATACAACTTTTCCTCCTTGGAGCATGCCCCTGGTTTAATAAAAATAAGTAACTATTAGAATATAAAATTAATGTAACGATACCATCTGACTCTTCCCCTATAGGGATCATGCTGTTTATTGGAAAGGAGGGTTAGGGGCGAGCAGGAAGGAAGGCGTTTGCAGATGAAAAGCAGATGGAAAGAGGGCTCAGTGCCTGCAGGGAGGAAGGGGGTGACACACGTCCTGGCTGTGCCCCAAGGTCTGCTCACACATGTCCCTGCCTCTCAGCAGGTGCCTACCCAACAGCACCAGTTCTGGGTGGGGAATCTAGGGTCATAATTCATAAACCCAGACTGGGCACATTAGCCAGCCCCTACAAAATACATCGCTGACCAGATTTGCTCAGTTTCTGCATCAGATCATTTCTCCCTTATATTCATAGAGCTTGCCATTGTTTGCTAGCAAATTGTGAAATTGCCCCCTTTTGACATGAATTATCTACACCACAGTCACCCTGCATTTATTCCCCTTTTTATTTCTAGCCATCACTCAAGCCATTTGGGTGGGATGTGGGGAAAATGTGCGTGAGTTAATTGACAAAATGCACACCCTGAATTCCATTGTTGAAAGCATCTAGTAATCAGCCAAATTCTTCAAGGCATCCTGAATCTCTGAATGGCTCATGAAAACTAGTCAAAAGTCCTTTTAGGAAATGACCCAGTTGAAGCAATCGGAATTCACTCACAAATGTTTTGCTAACCCAAGAATTAGTCCACAGAGCCTGTTTCCTATGGCCTGACTCATCCTCAGCAGTATCCTTTATTTTTTTATTTTTTTCTTCTGTGAGAAGTTCCAAAAATCGTGTGGAATTGCTAGAGTATTTTAAAGATATTACTCACCAGCTCAGCATGATTAAATGTAACCTATAATAAATATAAAGAGGGCAAAATTAAAAAAAATGTCAGACTAGCTCAGGAGCTAAATTTCCCAGGAGTCTTAAGTGTTGCAAATGCTGAGGACTGCAGCACATCATTTTCAGGCTCTGTGCCCCCTAGGAGTACTTCTCCTTAGCTTTCAGGGCTGTCAAGGCAACACACGGAAATTTGCTTACATTGACCAGCTGCAACTGCCCAGCCCCTCTTCCAGTGGAGGTAGCTTTTCCAGCAGCAGGGAAGAGTCTCTTTTAACCTAGAACTCTCTTTTAGGGTGAAGCCTTAAAATCCAGATGACTTCAGTAGATAGACTCGTCCTTAGGCTCTCTTCCCTCTCTGGAAGAGAAAGGGAATTTAGGCACTTGATGTAGGAGGGGTAAGTTCCTCCAATGTAGGTGCAGCACTACCGATTTAAAGACTAAAATTACAATCTAATGGGATTTAGCTTTCCCTTCTGAAACCAGAGAGGGGTCAGAAATCCCATCCCCAGGAAGAGAAGGTGACAAGGGAGGGCTGCACCTCTGTCACACTCCCATGAGAGCCTCTTGGAGCTGAAAGCCTTGCAGTACGGTGGATGAAAGCCAATGAATTAGAACTCAGCATATGAGAAAAGCACGGCTCCATTGAACTGCTCATCCCTTAGCAGAGCCAGCTTAAAGCTTCCTGAGGGAACAGCAGCTTTGAATTTTTGTCCCTCCAAGTGCCAGGAGGGACTATAAGGGCACAAGTGTGGTGAGGACAGAGAGAGCCCTGGAAAACCTGGCTGCTACGAGGATGGAGCTGCTCTAAAGCCCACCCAACTACCCTCAGCTACTGCCGCTCTCTGAGAGGAGAGGTTGCATCCAGCTTGTTTTGTTCCAGGGATCCAGCACAGGCAAAACAGTGTAGCAGAAAAATTTTTGGCCAGAGTGTTTTTCTACCTGATCTCTGCCTATTGATAACTCTGCCTTCAAGAAATTTCTGAGCAACACATGGTACCAAAGGCAAAGCAAATCAAGGAAATGCCTGGGGCGGGAAAGCATTCCTAATTCCCACTTGGGCTGAAACTCAGGAAACCTGAACAGCAAACAGAGAAGTTTGAACAGGGCTTCACCCTATCTCTGCAAGCTGTGGGTGTTTGCAAAGAAGAGGTGAGTCAGCAGCACCCTTTCTGTACAGCAATAGTAATCTTGGCTTTTAATAGCTCTCTGTTAGCTCAGGAAGAAGGAGCAGCTGACCATGAAACAGCAAGGACATCTGAAGAGGTTTAAAAATGTAACATGTGAATGATATGTTTTTAAATAGAGTACATAAAGGGAAAGAGAGAACTTGGAATAAATCCAAAGCTAAAAATCCGGTTCTGGAGAGGAAATGAATGCAAGGTAAGACCAAAATATTACTTAGATCTTGAGTGAGAGGGGAAGGTTGAGCTGTCAGACCTAGACCCTTTCCTGGAAAAAAAAAAATATTAAATTTCTTAGCAGAGGATACTTTGGGTGAGAAAGGCATGTGATGCTCCGGTCCCACCAGAGTTTCAACTGTAGGGACATTCTGGGCTCTCAGTTGTCCAGCTGGGTCAAATCCCAAATTTTAGTGAAAGAAAACAAATGGTCTGGAAAGAGCTGTGGAACTCAGCCTTAGATACCATAAAGAACAAATCTGTTCTTCTTTCTATCCTTCATTCTGAAGTGCTCCTTTGACCCTACTTCCCAGTTCACATTTCATCACGTGAAACTTCTTTAAAAGTAGCTACAGAGTATACAAAAATAATCCTTACAAAAGTAGACTTTCCTTCTAATGCATCTCCCCACTCAGTAGGTCAGTTATCATGGCAAAGAAGGGAATGAGTCTTGCCTGACATGATTTGTTCTTCAGAAATCCATACCTGGCATTTTTATTACCTTATCTTTTGGGTGACTATAATCTAATTGCTTAATATTGTTTTCCTGAAAATCTCCAGGCTCTGGAGATGAACTATAATTTGGAGTTGGTCTATAATTTCCACCTCCCTCTCCTTCCTTCCTCTTCTGAAAACAGATATTATAGTTCTCCCTCAGTCCCTGCTCTTACAGCTGCCTGAAGGTATAGCAAACAGTTCAGAGTCTGCTTCAGCTGAATCCTTCAGTACTCTAGGGGGGATGTCACCAGGTTCTGTAGATCTGACTACCTCTGTTCTGGTGCAGTCATCTTTAACTCATCCTTTCTCACACCTGGCCTGTCTAATCTCTTTGTAAAATGCATTGCCTTACACAGCTTGTTGCAATTATTTCTTTATTCTGAGTGCTGAAGAATATGCTGAATGCTTCAGCTTCATCTGTGTCATCTGTTATTTGCTGTCATGCTACCATAGGGTTAGGCTTCCCTTTGTCGTCTTCTTACTTTGAAGGTATTTCTGGAGCCTTTTTTGGTGCCCTTTCTGCTCCTCACTTGCCTGGTGCATGTTGGGACTGCTGCTTCTATTCTGGCGTGATTCTACTGCTACAATACATGCTCTGTGCTCATGTGTCCTTACTCCTATTTACCGTGCAATTCTGCTTTATTATTCAGTAATGTAGACGTAAAGGCTCTTATTATTTTTTCCTTTCCTCTGAATCAGTATAGTTTGCTCTTAAAAGGGAAACATATTGCACTGGGAGCAAGGGAGAGACATCAGCCATGTAGGGGTGCTCTGCAGGGTCTCTGGGTGCTGGGAGGGCTTGGCTCAGCAAGAGGAGTGCAATTCTGGAAGGGAGCAGGCAAAACATGAGCTACAGTGGGGGCTCCTATCTGATCTGTGCTTTCTTCCAGACCTTTTGTTTTGATAATCCCACCTCTTGTCAGTGGCCATCTGGGAACTGATTTCATGCCAGGATCATTAACTCTTAAGGCACTGTTCTCATTTTCCTCATTGTTTTTGCCATATTTCAGCTTGGTACTGATACTGGTGGGAAGTACTTTTCAGGTGAGGCATACTATGCTAATAGAGCACAATGTGTGTGATAAGAGTGACTGGCACTGGTGATCTGATGGCCCTGTCTCTATGTCAGTCTCATCAAAAATCAGGCATTTACAGTCTGAAAGGAGATGCAGGCAGAATTTGACTGAATGGAGGATGAGTGGAGGAGCAGCTCCTTGTGCTCTCATTTAGGGCATTAGTGCAGGGCAGCACAAATTTTATTTAAATTATCTTCTTGACAGGGGTACTTCAGTACAAGGCAGAACTTGCTTGGAAGACACCAGGACTGAGTTCCCTAAAGTGATATGGAAAAACCTGCTTAAAATTGTGCATGAAGATCATTTAAGTTTGGAAAATCCAAGAGAGGGGCTAGAGACAATGTGTGCCAGCTACAAAGAAACCCTGACACTGAGGAAGCAGTAGAAATTTTGTTTCATACCGAAATGCAGCTTCATGAAAGAGATAACAACAGAAGAGATGGGTAACTGCTGTGTAGTTACACATTAATACCTGTTAAAAGTTTATGTGTCCTTTGGGGGGGGTTACAGCTGATCTGGACAGGTCAGAGATGGAGGCAGGGACACAAGTCCTTTAAAATAGGAATGCAGTCCTTTCCAACCTTAAAAAAGGACTTCTGAAGTCTTCAGCTGGGTTTTCCTGTCTTGGACTTTGGTCAGGCTTGGCATGGGAACACTCTGAAATCATTCAGCTGCTTTATGTCCTTGGACAAAGGAAGATATTTTTCTGGGGTCAATTTTAAATTCAAAACCTGCTCGGTCAGGAACCTTTAATGACTGATAATCTTTCAGCTGCTCTGTCATAATACAGACACAGGGATTAGGAGCTGTTTTCCAGTAGCTTAAAATGCTATACAAGGTGGCTTGTCACTTACCTTGACAAACTCTATGTGAAGGTCCCCAGGTAAATTTCTGACTTACAGCAATGTAAATGTTGATAATCCAGCTCTCAGCAAGCTAATTCAAATTTTATTCTAGTCTCCAGATGCTATCCAGCTTGTGCTCAGAGACCCCAGTGATGCTGTTAGCATACTCCCGCCTGACTACTTTGTGAAAACAGAGGAGACGTTTACAGAACAGCTTCCTTAATTCCTTTGGATGCAGCTTCTGGGTCCTGAAATGGCCCAAAAGACTGACTGTGAAGAAACTGTGACATAATTTTAGTGTGCCAAACTGCAACACAGGAGGTAGATTAGGTTTTTGAAAAATGAAGCCCTGTACTTGATGTAGAGCTTGAAACTGGGTCTCAGACTGTGGAATCCAAGAGGTGCTGGTTGGGAAACACCTCTGGAAGCGTTTGGTCCAATGACTTGCTCAGATTAAGGTTGTCACCAGCACTAGGTCAAGCCAGCTGCATTTTTTTGCAGCCAAAGATGGAAAACCTCCAAGGATGCACGTCTACCAAGTGCAAGGCTGCTCCCCACCCCAGTGCAATTTTTTTCCTGATGTTGAACTTCCCAAGCTACAACCTGTGCCCATTGCCCCTTGTTATAATGTCTGTCACTGCTGAGAAGAGTTTACCTCTATGGTCTTTATGGCTCCCTTTTCAGTTGTTGCAGGCTGCTCCTATTTCTCCACTGAGAAATAGCCACCTTTTCACTAGGTAAACAGTGCTACATTTTCTGCAATGAGAGAGAGCTCGCTGTTATCTTAATATTCAACCTAGTGTCCACTGTATAACCCCTAGGTCTTTTGCAGCATTGGTAGTCTTGAATTTGATGGAAAATGAATGGGTATGTTGGATCTGATATGAAATATTAAATCTCTATTCAAGGTGACATTTCATAAATTACATGCCTGCGAAATCATGGAGAACTCAAATCTTTTTCAGTAACGATGTTTGCTCCAACCACAAAAAACAATTGGGGTTCAATTCTTGGGGAAAAAACCAGAAAGACCCAGGATCATCAGACCTCCTGCAGATATGATTTTGGTTCCATAAATCTGCAAGTGGATGAACTGGAAGCTGCATTCATTGAGTGCACAGGGCAGATGCTGATAGAATGTACTGCTCTTATCTCATCCTAGTACACATAAAGCCTGAATGTGGCCCATTATATTCCCTATCAAGGCACACTTAAATAGGAAATTTGGTTATGGATTCAAGATTAGCTAATCAATGAAAACAAAGGACACGTCCCTGCACTTTGTAGGGTGTTTCTGTACAGCTGTCAGACTCTCCAGAATTTCCTGAGCTCTTGTCTGTTCCAAGCTTGTGTTTGCCTGGATGTTTGCAGTCAGGCTGTCAGTGTGGATCCCACACTGCCAGCCCACTATGAGTCACACTGACCCAAACATCTATTTGGCCCATTATTGCTTTTCTTTATTACCATCAGACTGGTAGTTTAATTTCTGAAAACAAAACAAAACAAACCCTCAAACATCACTTCTGTCAATCTCAACATTAAATTCAATTCGGAAAGCAGAAAACAAAGCAAAAGTACAATGCCCAAACTTGTCCTTCCCATCACTGCTGTGCTGCAGACCACATGCAATCCAGAGTTAAGGTGGGGAGACAAACACTCCAGGCAGGACTGCTGTTGTGTCTGCTGAAGGCTCCACTTGATTTGTCTCCTGAATTACGTTTTCTACAACAGGCCTAAGCAATCCCCAGGCTACCCAGATGTGAGAGTGAATGTCACATTTATGGCAATAATTTTCATCACAATTTGGTGTCCAGCTGTCCCTCCATATTTCATTTTTCTTCATATGGGAGGAGAGTCTCATGTGCCTCTGCAGCACTGTGCAGTGGTAAGTATTGCTCTATCCCCTTCCAGTGGGCAGGATACAGGCTGAGGTGGTACTGGACCCCACACTTGTGCTGTGCATGATGCTCATGCCCTCTGTGTCACAGAGGTTTTCCTGCCCTATTTCTTTGCATAAAACCTGATCTCAATGTGAGCAGCAACAGAACTTTTAGAGGGAGATTTGTAAAGACTGTAAGCACCTGGGAGTCCTGAACAGCTTCTGGCTTGATGGTCCAATGGCTACCCATTCTAACAAAAAATGTGTCATATTTCAGTTAGTCTGATGAACTAAGTGGGTTGAGCTCCTTTGTTTTCAGTTTTCCAGCACTTATAAATCATAAGCTGAGTTCTTTTATGAACACTTACATTTTTTTCATCAGCCTTTTGAAAGCATGGGACTTGAACGAAGCCCCTTCCTTCTGCCTCACCAGATACTAGAAGCACTGCTTGTAGGACTGCTCTTGACAGTGCTCATTATGCTGAGCTTTCTGGCTGACTGCTGCTCAGCATGTGGGAGCTCTCTGGAGCATCCCTAGAGCACCTGGTAGAGGATGTAGGGAAGGTCTTTAGGGTGTCAAGCCTTCCAGTGTTGGAATACCTTCCAGAAGATGACCCACAGTCAGAGTGAACCTGTCTGGAAGATGTGGAGCGCCCAGTACATATCCCACGAACAGCACCATGTGGGCCTCAGCTCACATGCTCAGGGCACAGACAACACAAATAGTCCCCGTGTTTGTAATGGTGTTACCACAGCCCCCACAGGCCATGGCAGGGTCCAGGCAACCTCAACACACCTCAGTCACCATGAGGCATGTCAGTAATGTCAATGTCCTAGGAAGAAGAAAGGGCATCATACCACCTCTGGTAAAGACCCCTGAATTCTGAACCAGGAGTGGAGGGAAATGATGGAAATCTTAGGCACCTAGCAGTTTTACCAGCAAAATGAGCAAAATGTATGTATTAATTTCTATCTGCTTGGCACAATGAGAAGTCAGACAACTAACAATTACTTTAAGCAAGATTATTAATGAGTACTAGGACAATAGCCAATTACGCAAACAAGCAATGGGTTGATTATCCTGACTAAAAGCACTTGACGTTTGGCATTCCTAGGTGTCTGGTTGAGGCATTCATGAAGTACAGCTTCTGCTTTTCTTTTGTGCAAAAGCTGCAGAATTCTCTGGTCTGCAGAGTGCTCTCTGTCCTG
Organism: Cygnus atratus; assembly: GCF_013377495.2. Lineage (NCBI taxonomy): Eukaryota > Metazoa > Chordata > Aves > Anseriformes > Anatidae > Cygnus > Cygnus atratus. Next base: position 501,262 of record NC_066378.1, read on the forward strand.
CACTGTGCCTCTTTACCTGTGTTGTATAGACTAGAAATTCTCCAAGCAAGAAGTGTTTCAGCCGTGCCCTGATCCTCCAACCTGCTTCACCCAGAACACTAGCTGTTGAGGTAGAACCATCTTAACATCTTTGAGCAGATAAGCTATGTCACCTGAAAGTGGCACCTACCCAACTGCAAAGTCAGGGCTCTTTGATAAGCATCTTACTTTCCTGGGCATAGACAGTCCATGTGTCCTGTCACCTCTGTTTGCACAGGGCTCTGCCACTTCAGCTACCATATGAGATGATGAGTAGGACATTGCAGGTGGCAGAGGATATAGCAGATCCTATGACAATGAGTAAGGCCATAGTGGACTTTGCAAAAATGTGGCCCAGGGACTGGCACCCACCTGCTCTGCTCAGCTCTCAAATGACTATCTTCACCCACCTTGGGGCACAGAGAGGCCAGAAGAAGGTGTGCTGACACCCCCAGTTTGATGTTGAGTTTGAAGGTGAGCCTGCACTTCTGGAAACAAATGTGGCCTCCTCTTGGAGGAATAACACATCTGTGGGATGGTCCTTGGGGCAGTGACCACAGCAACATGACCACCCTGTCTGTGTGCTGAAGAAGAGCTGTCAGGTGACTCCCAACAGGTCCTCCACACAGCCATATCTGAGATATCCTTACGGAAGTCTGGGAAAAATATGAACTGAAAAGGCAGAAAGATCAGCAGCCTCGGGATTTATTTGGGCACACATTGAGGTTAGAGGACACTGGCCAAAAGAGATGACATAGGGACGTGTTGATGAGGACAGAGTGGGGCAAGGACAGTGAGATTGCTTGCTTGCTTGCTGACTGCATGCTGACTTGCTGTATGTTCTTCTCCCTGCTGCTGGCTATCTCCCCTGTTGCTGTCATCATATGGGTGGGTGAGGCTGAGGGAGAGAGATCTTCATCTGAGGACAGAGTGCACTCATGTAGGTGTACTTGCACCCCAAAATGGAACTTGGTGTGGAGGAGGACATTCCCTACAGAGCAAGAGTGAGTCAGTGCAGTGCAGAGGGTCAGAGTGTCTGACCACACAGGGTGTGCACGGCCTGAGGTGCCCCAGGCCCTGTGGCTGTGTCTGTCCTTGAAGGACTGGAGTGGCTGAGCTAGAGCAGGCTGAAGAGTGGAGATCTGGATGAGACCTTCACTTTATGGTAATCTCACTGTTGGGTACCAAGACAGGAGACCTCATGGGATGCTGAGTGGTGCAGGGAGGTGTTGGTGTCAGTGATATAGGGGAGAGCTCAGCTATGAATACTGCTATGGAGATGCTGACAGCTCCATGTGCAAGGCCCAGGGATATCTGCAGGATCTCTGAGCAGATGAGAGCAGTGCAGACAGGAGTGATGTCTGGAGTTATGTCCCAAACTGGGAGATCTTCTGGGACAGAAGATCCAGAGAAGGAAGGTTGGGCTGCTGACCGTAAGGGCTGCAGGGAGCTGGGAGGTGGAGAAGGCAGATAGGTACACCTGGTTTTCACTAACACAATGCACAGAGGGAGAGGGCTTACGTAAAAATCACCTCTGAAAAGGCCAGGGAGGGAATAAGCAGCACAACTGCGACAAAAGAAGGCAGAATGGGCTGCCTGCAAGGGCAGGTGACTGAGGAGTGCAATAACAAGCCACAGAACAAGGGCAAGAGCTACCAGTGCTTCAGTAGGCTGAAAAATAAAATGGTGAAAAATCAGATGTGGGATATTGAACAACACCATGATATAGCTGATATCTATGACCTGGTAGAAGGAGGAGAGCCACCATTATCAGCATAGCAGATTTAAGCAATAGCAGAGTAGGGAGTACAGGGGGTGGGGGTGTGGCACTGTATGCAAGAGATTATTTAATGTGTAACAGCATAAAAATATGATGGAGAAAGGGACATTTTGGAAGTCATTTTGACTGGAAATCCTGGACTCTATTACCAAGAACATAGCAGTGAGTGGTACTTGAAGTGCTGCTGCCCCTGATCAGCATTGTGATAGTGATCAGGAGGTGTCCAGTGAGATGAGAGAAACAGCAGGTTTAGCACAGAGGGAGATTTTCACTCCCCATAGAAATTGAGCCAGTGCACAGTTTGAGATAACACACACAGACAGCTACTGTGCGCAGCAAATGATGCTTATAGCCCATGGAGGATGCCATTCTGGATTTGGCCTTCAGCAGTGCATGGACTTCTTCTGCAAGTCATTAGTGGGAGAAATGCTGTGTAATATAACCACAGTGTGATTAGATTTAGTGCTATGGCAGGCTGTATAAATCCAGCAGGTGGACTTCTAATGTTACAAAAGAGAACTATGTAAAAATAGGGCAAATTGTCAAAATAAATAAATAACCCCCTCCTAAAAGGAACAGAACAAAGAACAAGAAGCTGATGAAAAGCCAGAAGGTTGTTGCATAAAATACTGTATTAGAAGCTCTGGAAAACTGTGTGCAACCAATCAAAGAGAAAACAAAGTGGCCTGATAAAAACCATGCCTGGCTCAGTGGCTAAGTTCAGGAGGCGTCACAAGAAATAGACGAGCATCTGAGAAATGGAAAGCATGTCTGAGTGAGACCAGAGACGCCTGGAAAAAAAAAGGCAGGTTAAAGGTAATCAGGAAACAAGGCACCCAGAGGTCAGAGTGCCGGCTTGAGGCCCCTCTACCGAACAGGCAACAGTAACTGGGAACGAAACCTGGAATGAAACCTGGAATTGTTTACAGACAGTTGTGCATGTGATTGACATGTAACAAAGCTACAAAGCAAATCAATGGAAAGCCATAGGTAAAGGTGGTCCTGGTCCCTGTCTCTCTGATTTCACAGCTCTGGGATACTGGTTTGTATTCTAACAGTGCCCTGGCTTTTTTCTTTCCTTGTAACCCTGACCAGAGATCAGTAGCTTTTGATTAGGGAGATGTTTTACCAAAATGAGACTTGGAGCTCTCTGCAGCCTCTGCTCCAGCAATGTGATTATTTATAGTGAGGACAGGAGAGCAGAGCAGGCATTCAGCACCACCACCAGCATTTGCTCTTATTGATGGCTGGGGTTGTGCTGGTTAGGTTTAAGGGTTTTTCTTTAATCAGATGATCAGGGTGAGAGAAATAAGACAGCTTTTCTTTTGACAAAGGATAGTTATTATCTATTTAATTCTGGTCACTTGCCATGTATCATCATACAGAGCAGGCAAATAATACCAATGAAATAAAGAGTATAGGATAGGTGGTGAGGGCTGGGAGGTGGTGGGAGACAGTCTGTAAGCCACAGCCCAACTGTAGAAATGGATGAATAATCATGCAGGTTGAATTCCAAGTATATTCAATAATATGCTCTCCTCTATGAAAAGCAGAGAGTGTAATATGGAAACAACACAGAAACCTTCTACAGCAGGCACTGAAGCAGGAGAGAGGTGTGGTGGAAATATCCTCTTTCTGTCGTCTCCCATGGGCAGTGCAGAATGAGGGCAAAACTGAGTGTGAGAGATGCCAAGCTGGATTTGTCTCAATGGACTTCAGACTCTTGTAGTGAAGATGTTTGCAGCTGAACTGGTCACTCTGGTAGGGTGTGCTTCACTTGATATTAATAGTCTCACTTAGAATGAGAAAGAACACATTTAGTTCTTTCTCTCAACTACAAAAGAAGAGAGTGGTTGAGTTCTAGGTGTTTACAGTTGGTAGATGAATTTATAAGGTGTGAGAAGACAAAAGGTATTTGCATAACTGATATCAGCTATTTGCATAACTGATAAATCATAAAAGCTCGCTTATGGAAAATGAGCTGCTTTGATTTACTGCAGGACATCACTGAGACCTAGGACAATGTGAAGGAAATTCTCTGAGAGGATTTTGAGTCTCATCCACTTTGTATCCATCTGTCACTACCCCGTGTCTAATGCCAAGGATTAATGCAGCAGGGTGGTGCTGTTTTCCATATTTTCAGAGAAAAAGACATATTATGACAAAAACTAGCCAGAATTGCATCTTCAGAGAGTTCCCCCTGGTGCACAGAAGAAAATATCACCATCTGGAGAACTCATCTCAAGGTGAGGTGAGCCCCTTAAAAGCTACTGATCTCTCCTGTGGAAGAGTGTGTGTGGGGTTGGGATAGCAGGAAATCTCACTTCCAGCTCAGTGATATCAGTGCATCTGCATGAACTCAAGTTTAGTGAGGAATGGATTAATCAGATGAAGTTCTATTAGGGGGTCAGGGGAAATCCAAAAGGCAAGTAAGGAATTATTTGAGCATAGCGTGATGGCAGATACACTCTGTAACCAGAAAAGAGAGGGATGCAGATGATATGTTAAGCTCAATTACACTTGGTACAAGTCCAAGGATGCCCCTGGGGCTGTGCCAAGCTTAGAAGACCATAAACTGGGTTGAGAGCATGGTGAAAAAAGAAACAGCAGAGTGTCTGATGGAAGTGCTAGAAAAATCCTCTGAAACTGAAAACCAGAGAAGACCACTGGATTGGGGACTCAGTTGAGATTTATGAGTTGTATATGTGGAACTGTGACTGACCTCCATTAACAATAAAATCAGAAAACTAGTGCTGAAATATAGCGTAGTGGAGATATGAAGTTCTTGCACAAGAGAATTATACTAGGAGGGAAACGTATCCTTGACTGACTGCAAGGCTAATGAAGTTGACAACTCAGCAAGTGGAAGCAGCTGCAATTCTTGCAGCTTTTTGTGTAATGGGGAAAGTCCAGACAACAAAAATTTTTCAAAAATTTTACAATGCAATTCCTTGAGAAAAACAGGCTTGGAGACGCTGGGACAGTGCAGAGAGGAAATGGCTGAGTGAAAGGGATTTTGGAGACAAGCAGCAAGTAATTAAAGCAGTTCTTTCCAGGTAAGAAGGAGTGAAATATGTAAATGTAATATGAATATTTTTGTTCCATTATAAACCAAAACAATCTTTATTATTTTACACCAGAGGTCAGGAACATGACCTGGAATAACTTGTGGGACTGTAGGGCAGAAGGGATGGGTAGAGGCTAGGCAGTTCTTCAAGCTTCCTGCCTACACCAATAAATAAAACAGACCAGGCACTGTTCTTTGTCCTGGAGATTGAAAAACATGATATGACTCGTGCCCAAATGATTAAACAGGTTTTCCTCCTGTGCAGGAAGGCTGTGCTCAAACTCTTAGGGAGCATTCCCTGTCTTGTGTTATGTGTAAGTCTTGCCATTTTTTGGGTGAGTGCTAGTGGTCCTGGGGCAAAGCTGTGCCAAGAACCATGCAAACTATTAGGTAGTCTGGACGTATGTAGGACTGTGCTAAACCTTACTAGTAAAGAAGTAGACTGTGAGTACAGATCCCCTCTTCTTGAACCCATGTAGTTTGCTAGGTATCTTTGCAATGCTCTCAGCTTTCACATACAGCTATTGCAAAATATGTGACAGAGCCTTGCAAGGCACACATCATCCTGGAACTCTCAGCTGCAGTGGTTCTGTAGCACAGTACAGCACCAGAAATGCCTCAGGACCCTGGTTTTGCAGACATACTGGTTTATTCCCTTGTGGAAGGGTTATACTTGAATTACTTTCCTATGCTAGCATCACATCATAAACAAAACAGGCACAATTACATCAGGTCAAACTTGGAAGCTCTGCCCTGCCCCCTCCCCCCCATCCCAAATAAACAAATAAAACCAACATTTAATCCAAAGGCACAACACAAGGATAGAAAATATATAATGAACTGGGAGAACAATATGTGCATCTGGTACTGGCTGAAATAGCAAAGACCAGCAAAAAAAGAAAATCTGCATACAGAAATGAGGTTAGTTTATTAACCTCTCATTTATTAATGGGTTTAGATTTATTAGTTTTATTTAATTATTGAATACCCAATAGCTTAACAGAGGTGAATCAGCTGCAGCTCCTTGTTTCCAGGTCCATCCAGTAGTGAGACTGAGTCTACATGCCCAGTAGGCACATGAAGACAGTACCTAAACATGTATTTGCACAGCCAACCACACAGATCAACATGAACAATGCACAGAGTACTCACGCTATGAACAATGACCTAGTTTCGTCTCTGTCTGATCAAGATGAGAGACCATTAGTGAAAAAATGACACATATGAATATATCCAATATGGATCCCTCCAATAGCTGGGCTTAGGCATTCACTCTGCCCAGTGTCTAACCCTGGATCCCAGCTCTCTCCAGTAGCTGGCACCTGCACATACGAGCTCCAGAGACCCACATGGTGCTGATGGTGCTCAGACCCCCTCACACAGAAGCATGTGCAGACACATGCACTGAGGACTCATGTATTCCCTCCCCTTCCTTGCCTTTAGTTCTTCCCCTAAACATCCCCAGATAAGTCTTGTGCAATCCTCAAATACTCTTCCTGGCATCACATAAAATGTCCCATACCCCCAGGCAGTGACCCCTTTCAGGCTCTGAGGCAACATCTGGAGACAGCCACTCCTATTGACTCATTTGGAGGGTGTCCCACCTGGGCCATGGGGCTGATGGCTCCACTGGGACAGCCTTGAGAGGAACCATGGTAAGGTACTCTGTCGAGTCTGACTGCGTTATTGGGGTTTGCCTGTTATTGTTCCTACATTCTTTAGTGTTTGTAGAGATGAGCTAACAAGAATTGCAAAACTACCGATCCTGGGAAAAAGTGAGTTGAAAAAAGAATAAGCAAGACCTTGCAGAGCTAATGGATGGAAAAATGAGACAAGGATAATAAGAAAAGGTTAAAACCTGTAAATAATCGGCGCAGATGTTATTAACAAAAACAAGTCAACATAACTGCAATTTCCATTGTATCAGAGACAAAGTGTCTAGGATGTTGGAGCACTTGGCAACAGCTTCTCTGAGGATGGGCTGAAAGCATCTTGTTGATGAGGACTAACAGCAAAAATAAATTTATTCTCAGCAGAAGATTTACATGGAAGTGAAATTCAGAGAAAAGTTCAGGCAAGCAGGGGTTTTGCTGAGTTCTGGTTGATGATCATCTTCCAAAATCCAAGGTAATCCAGCTGTTTGGAACAATGACAAAGAGACTCTCTACTATTTTATGGGTTTATGGGACAGCATAAGTGCACTGAACATTGTCTAGCAAGTTGATAAAGATGTTCAAGAGGAGTGACATGAATGGTTGTCCTCACTGAGAAAGCTCTTTTCTTCTTTGACTGAAAAATCTTTGCAGACAACATCCTTCTCTCTTAAACATTAGGCAGCCTTCTCCTAAAAAGTAGGTAATTACTTTGTCAATGGAAGGAATTGATTTAGGAGTTCACCTGGAATAATATTTGTATCTGTATTTCACTAAACCTTGTTGCCCATACATAGTCCCAACCAAAACCACAGCTAGGTTTTCATATCAGCTCGTCCTTTTCCTATCATGTCTCCTGTTCACTGATCTGGGGTTGTAATTCACCTTAGGTTGCCTAAGGTTGCCTTCACCTTGGACAGCTGGCACAGCTATATCCGTCCCCTTTGCAATGACACTGGTGGGTAACACTCCTTTCTCGGTACTGAAACTACTACTTTGTGTACATCTACCTTTGCAGAGATCATGCTTCTGCTTGAAATCTAGAGGTCAGTCAAGGTCTTACTTGAGAGTAGCCTGGAGAATCTCAAGGCAGTTGACCATAAATTGAAGCAAATGTGAGAAAGGTTCCCATGTGGGACAAGTTCTGGTGTTGCAGCGAAGGTAGCAAACTCCAGCAGAAGCTTAAGCAATAAGGAAGAACAACAACCTTTCAAAAGGTATCCACTTCTTGTCCTTGCTATTACAGCCTACACTAGATATGTGCTAAAAAGGTCTCTGGGTCCTGGATGTCTTGTGGTCCATGTGGAATATCTAGGGGATTGAGAGTCTTCCCTGGACATCATCAAGTAAGGCTTTTTTTTTTTTTTTTTCCCCAGACTTCTGGAGTCTCTTCCCTGTGCCAGAGCCCAAAAGGAGGGCTGATGACAGTGCCCCAGCAGATGCTCATACCACAGGGCTGGCAAGGGGGCTATTCCTGCTGGGAGCATGTGCCATACAGCAGAACAACTACTTGACAAGCGTGTGAGTTCAGCACCCTGTGGCTGCTGTGATATTGGGTGCATGTGAGCTTAGAGGATTTCTGGTCTCAGTTTTATTGCCTTTTCTTTCAATTCCTGTTTTCCAAATTGTCTGCAGAGAAATTGAGCTCCAGGCTGTTATTTTTATAAACTATTAGTACTTTCTCTCTGTTAGGTATTCTGACATTTTCCAGCTCCCTTTCATGTCTTCCTTTGCTTTTCCTTGCCTTCTTTGTTGACTTTTCTTTTCTCACCAAAATGCTACCTACAGCCCTAGGTTGAGGGCGACCCCATACTTGTAATCTCTCTGACACATCAAAAAATCTTCCCTCCCTTCTGGCTTCTTATTCCTCTGTTCTTCCACCTGCTGAAGTTGATTATGCCATAGGGGTTAAAAAACCCAACATCTTTAATGCAGACAAATTGGAAAAGAACAAGTACAGTACAAAAAGAACTTTTTTTTTTTTTTTTTTTTCCATAGCGAGAACAATGCCCTCAGCTTTCGGCTACCTCAGGGTTTCATGAGATATATCTTCTAAAGTGAGACATTTCAAAATGTGTGGAGATTGCAAGACATTTTAGATTGGACTCCCCAAGCTGTTAACCCCTCCAGTTCAGATAGATTACAGCAAAAAACTTTGCTTTGCCTCTGCTGGACATTTAATGTTGTCAGGTGCTTTGGTGGAGGACTTACAGCATAGACAATATGTTGTTTTGGCAAGAACATTTCAATGCAGTGACACCTTGGCAAGGCTTCCCATGCCAGCAGCATAATCTTTTCACTTCAGCAGCTTTAGGGGCACCTCTGGGAGGGAATACTGCATCTGCATAGCCTTCAGTATGTCTGCTAGCTCTGAATGAGACTTTGTGTGGGCGTCACATCCTTCAGAGTAATGAATTGTTTACAGAAGTGAATGTTCTTTCCTAATACATTCCCTTCCTATTCCCATCCAAGGTTTTCACTGGTTCTTTTAAAAAGCAAAGAAATATAAAGAATATTTACATATGGGAAGACCCTAAGCACTGTTCATCCTCTTTCCACCTATCCCTCAAAGTAATACTTCATTGCTGTTACCATGGGATAGACTTTTTTGTTGCTGTGCTCCAGCTCTCCCAAGTCTTGCCTTTCACATGTTGGATCCCTTAAGGACAGTCCTGTCTTCCTTCTCATCATGAGACAAACATAGAGAGGAAAAAGAGGTGTGGAAAACAAGAAAATAAGTGGATATATCATGTCTGTTTCTAGGAAAGAGGTGAGCAGAAAGAGGGATAGAGAAGTGATCTTCTAAAGAAGAGATGTCAACAAGTCACTGCAGTTCACAAGTAAGGGGTCTGCAGAAACTGCTGCTGAGTTAAGGTAATAGCCACCAGATCTGTTGGAAAATATCCAGAGAAATGCTTCCACTCAAGCCACAGGTCTATTTTCCAGCTGCATCCAGCAAGTCCTCGAGAGTGGCGTTATCTCAGTGCGCTCAGATCATAGAATCATAGAGTCAAAGAATCATAGAATTTTTTTGGATTGGGAGGGATTTTAAAGATCATCTAATTCCAACCCCACTTTCAGGGACACCTCGCACTAGACCAGGTTGCTCCAACCCACATCCGACCTGGCCTTGAACTCTTCCTGTAATGGGACATCCACAGCTTCTCTGGGCAGCCTGTTCCAGTGCCTCACCACCCTCAGAGTAAATAACTTCTTCCTTATATCTGATCTAAATCTCCCCTCTTTTAGTTTAAAACTATTACCCCTTGTCCTATCACTACACTCCCTGATAAAAGAGTCCCTCCCCTGCTTCCCGGTAGCCCCCTTTAGGTACTGGAAGGCTGCTGTAAGGTCTCCCTGAAGCCTTCTCATCTCCAGGCTGAACAACCCCAACTCCTTCAGCCTGTCTTCACAGGAGAGGTGTTCCAGTCCTCTGATCATCTTTGCGACCTCCTCTGGACTTGTTCTAATACTTCTGTGTCCTCCTTGTGCTGAGGGTCCCAGAACTGAATACAGGGCTCCATGTGGGAATGCAGGGCTCCGCGTGGGGTCTCAGGAGAGCAGAGCAGAGGGGAACAATCCCCTTCCTTGCCCTGCTGGCCATGCTGCTTTCGGTGCAGCCTAGCTTATGGTTAGCTTTCTGGGCTACAAGCACACATTGCTGGCTCATGTTGAGCTTCTCATCAAGCAACACCCCCAGGTCCTTCTCATCAGGGCTGGTCTCAATTCATTCTCTGCCCAGCCTGTATTTGTGCTTGGGATTGCCCTGGGAAAAAGCAGGACCTTTCACTTGGCCTTGTTGAACTTCACGAGGTTTGCACAAATTATCAGCCCGTGGAGTATCTTTTCCCACCTCACAGCAAGAGCACCTAGTCTGCACATATAAGCAATGACTTTTCCCATCCTCACTCAAACCCCACAACCAGATCAGCATCTAGAAACCCAACATCTCTGCTCCTGGGAACAGATCAGCATGACCATATGGGCACTCAATACTTTTAAAGACATGTACCTATCTGTGCTGTTATGTACTATAAAATCTACACTGCTTTTTGTTGTAGTTTATATTTCACAGTAAAGCTGGTATTGCTGTCTTCAATTAAGATTTTTATTATTTTCACTATTTGATGTTCATTAAGGTTTTTATTGACAAAGGTTCCATAAAAGTTTAAATGTTACACGAATACCTCACACAAATGAAATGAGCTTTCATAAAAGTGCTGCCCAAAGCATAATGAATGTTCCTTCAGCTCACCCACACCTCAGCTTGTGATTTGCAGCAGTTTGCTGGAGGAAACTATTGTAGCACTGAAGGTCTCGCAGGAGAAGGGACTGCTCCTGCCAGCATCATTGGCTTCACCTTGTCCTTCCACATGCATGTTTTTGCGCTCATCTCTTCACTACTCAGGATATTCTTAAGCCTGCTCCTCCTCTCTAAGCACCCAGGAAAAACATTCAACAGACAGACACAGAGGCTGGAATTCCTCCTAAAGATGATGGATTTCCTGCTTTGAGGACCAACAACCAAAGTGCTCACTGGAGATGGTGTTTTATCCAAAACTGTATCACAAAAGCACTTTGTAATTCTCCAACCTTGTAAGAGTACATTTAATGTTGCTTTCTATGTCTAAGTGTTGAGACCTGTAATGGTGAAAAACCAATCATGTAAATCAGATCTTTCAGTCTAAGGGAGACATTTCAACAATGCAAAATATTGAGAGCCTCTTGTCTTTCCAAGGCTCTAAGAACCACTTTCAAAGACAGGATGTGTAAGACCCTCTCTAGGGAGCAGAAGTCCCACTCCCCTGGCTGGAGGAAGTCTCCTTCACTCACAGCTGCAGGGCACAGGAGCTGTCTTGGCCATGTGGCCCTTCTCTCTTCCATGGTGGAGAGGACTAGGAGGGAAATTAAGTGTTTTGGGTTTGGCTACACAAAATACCTCTTCCATCCACAAATAACATTTCTTTCCTTTAATCTGAAGTGGTTTCTGCTCCCTAAACTTTCAGTTCAGACTCAAAGCTGGGTCTTGGGTTCTTACCAAAGCCAAGCAGTTAGGTACAAGCTGGCAGGGAGAGATGGAGCACCCCCTCCATTCTGCTTGCTTCTGTGGCTGCACAGCGGCAGCTCTTCAAGAATCCCTAAGAGCAGCCTCTGACAGCATGGCACCTACTGCACACAGATCCTTCTGCAAGGGTCTGTTTCCTTCCATGCGTGGAGCTGATCTGCTATAGAAGGGACAGTTTTAGCCAGTGTTAACACCTAGCACTGACTGGGCACCTATTTCTTGAGACAGAAACTACTGATGGAAATAAAGAGTTAATACAGGTGGAGGATTTGCATCTGATACCACCAGAATGTTTCAGGCATGAGAGACCTGTGCATGTCATGGGAGGGTCTTGTGGGTGGCAGCTCACAGAGCTGTTCCAGCTGCTGCTGTGTTGCACTGTACACTGTGCTATGTAAATGTCTCATTGGCAAATACTGGGAAGCTGAGACCTTGAGACCTGGAACACACGGGGCTCTATCTGCTTAAACAAAACCTATAGCCTGTGCAGAGATAGACAGAAGGGCTTTGACCCATGTTCCAGGGTCTGTGATATGAAAATCCAAGCCATGGCTGCATCATTTTACATCTCCCATCCTTACTAGACAGGGACAGCAGGAGCACGGAGAGCAGCTACCACAGCGATGAACACAGAGGGATACAAAAGCTGATAGAAGGGGTGCAGCAGGGTTTTAAATCAGAGCTGCCATGTGACAAGTGCTACCTTACCACTGTGTGATGGGGGATGAATCAGCTATCAAACTCTTGAAGAGCATCAGGTGGATCTGCCCTGACCCATCTGCCCAAGTCACGTACTTCAGCCTGCAGTGTTGCTTATGGATCCCCTTTCCCCATCATGAAAAGACACTGCAGAGACACTTCTGGGAATCTTTTTGCTTCAGTGAGGGAATGGGTTGGGTTTCCTGCTTGTAAAGGGTTTCTTATCAACGTCTGATGCCATGACATATGTTTCATCCCAGGAAATTTCTTGCTAAATTTGAGAACATAGGATGAGATTCTGAAGGATTTCAAAATATCCTAAGGGATGGGAGACAGACTGTGTCATAGCCTGGTTGAAGGGCAGAATAGCCACAGGTCAATTCTCCAGGAGGCCCTGCTAAATCATGTAAATACATCTTCCTGACTCCTAGTCCCACCTTGCCCCCTTCTGCAGCACAAAACACCAAAATGTTCTGTCAGCCTAGATGGCAACAGGGCCCCTGTCAACCTCTTTGAATTTTGTCCTCTGCCGGCAGGTGATCAAGAACTTGGGCTCAACTTTATTTAGACAAGTGCTTCAAAATGCTTGTTAAACAACTAAAGCTGCAATGTACTTCTGAGTCTGCTGGGAAATATTACACACTGGCATCAATCTACATATTAACAACCAGACAAACGTAGCCACTGGGAGACCTTTCTGTCACTGGTCATTTCTTGCAATATTGCCAGGAAGACATGAAGGCCACAGCTCCCCGGTCACCAGAGTCATTTTAAGCAGTCCCCCTTGTTAACATGCAAGAATGTGTCTGTGGAGCTCCCGGAATTTGTGTTAAATGAGCAGATATAAAGATGTACTACTCTTTCTTGAAGATTTGAATTCTGTGCATTTGCAGAAAGAAAGATTTCTCCAACACTTAATCTAAGTTGTTATTCATGTTTAGAGTACAGTTTGTCTTTTTTTTTTTTTTAACAAATCTGAAATTTATTATAAATGTTTTATGAGTAAACAATGGTGGTAATCTGTTTGTTAAGTGTGGCTGCTGTTTGCAGTGCTGCAGAGAACACTACAGAAAACAAGCTGATCTCTAACACCAATGTTAGGCACACTTAAAATGCACCCTCCATCCTGTCCTGGAGTACATGAAAAAATCAGGGTCATAGATTTATACCAAAAGAGCATGAAGCAAGGCCAGCTGAGTGTGGATGCAGCCATTGGGGAATAGTGTTATCAACAGAGCTCCAAGACACCTTTCTCTCAGGAGAGGGCAGCTAGTTTTCAGTGGAGTCCAGAGTGCTAAACCACATGGGGCATGAAATGAGAACAAGACTCATTCCCCTTTACAACTCCGTCCATCCTGGAGAAGACTGACTTCACTGTGATCCCAAGAAACGTGGTGTGTGGACAGGGAAACAAGGCCTCCTTAGACACCTAGTGCTTAGCCAGGACATTCCCATCACATCCCTCCTTGCAGGTTTGTCAGACGTTGCACTGATGGTGACACGTGTCTGCTAAGGGAGTCTCCTACCTGTTGCTGCTCTCCTGGTGAGAGGGGGCACTGCTGGGATTGAGGAGTTTGCTTGATACACAGGACTTTTTAATGCTTGATGAAACCCTGTGACCAAGTTCTCAGCAGGTCCCCAGCAATGGTACAATGGTCAGCACCCACAGGCCTTGCAGTGTAGATGGTAGCATTGTCCAACACTCAGAGAAAGGCTAGACCTGTGCTGCCAGGATTCTGCATGGGTGAAAACATTTATAGCCAGGTTTGGCATGCAGAGGAGATCAGCTTCTGCAAGGCACTTGACTGCCAGTCTGGCCTAAACACATCCTTCATCTGAAAGAGCAGGGACCTGCTGCTCTCTCTCCCACATCCTCAGGGGTTGGTCAGCACGACCTTGACCGGCTGTGCTACCATCACCATTCTTCAGCTTGCCTCATGCTCCTCCCACTTGGGTATCTGGTGGGCTCTATATCATGGCAGACACTATTGCCACCTGATGCTGAGACTATCTATCTCTTAGGGATGGCCAGGCGGGAGGACAGCCTTCCTAGTGGAGGGTCTGGCAGCACTAGAACCTTGTGTTGGCAGTGGAACCCTGTAGAGCTTATCCAGGACTCCTCCTCCCATGCAGTTCCCATTCTTGTCTTCAGCAGTTAGAAACTGGCTCAGCTCTGCTGCAGGAGGTTTAGTAATAACCTTTCCAAAACATGTTAGTGTTAACTCTGTTAATTGGATATTCTCATTATCCAAATAAATTCCAGTCCCACTGGGGTTCTGCACCACGGATGTGCAAATTCAACTTTACAATCCATTGCTCTGGCATTTCTGGGTTGTGCTCAGCATGATTTAAGTGAAGAACAATAGTTCTTCCGTTGATTGCAAAGGTATCTGAGTGTGCTGGGGATTTAAACCAAAAAGCTCAGACACATCACTTTAAAAAGTGGCTTCTTTGGAAGGAAAAGGCTTTTCAGAGAGAAATTTTTAGAGCGGATATTAAGTCAATTTGACTGTAAGCTCCTTGGGAGAGAGAATATCTGTTCCTGAAGTTTGTGCAGTTCATAACACCATTGTCTGGATCCAGCCAGCACAGTCATTTAATGGGTTCATGACTGCCACTGATTGAACGCTGCCCTCCCAGCTCATTTCCTAGAAATTACTTAAGTAGCCCAATCATTTGAACTCCTTGGCCAGCTGAGGGCTGAATGTACCTCCTCATATTTGCTCTTGGATGTGAATCAGTCCCTGATGTGTCTTATTCTTGAATGGGAAAGCATTTGGAATTTCCCTGTATTGTAAGACCAAGCCAAGAATAGCAAAGCTAATGTAGAAGACAGAAACAGAAGGAGTCAGAAGACTTGACATGGCTTGGTTGTTACTGCTGTGTTGGCAGATGTAAAGGAAGGGAGAGTGATACTTCCAAATGGGATCAGAGCACTCCGGGTCTGATTTTCACTAAAAAGTAATATTTTATTTCTCACTAACGTTCTTAAACAAAAAAGTCTGGAAAATACCCAAATGAACATTAGCATGGTTGGAGATTTTTCAGATATATGTATTTTGCTTTTATAAAAAAATTATCATCAACCTTTGGAAAAAAAATATGAAAAAGGGGAGGTAAGAGAAAGGGAGATATTTTTTTTTCCTGTCTAATTTTTGAATCAGCTCCAGAAAGCATGTCTTTGCTAAAACAAATTGATGCAGAATATGTTTGTGTGGCTATTTTGAAATACCTGTAATTTCCCTCCTCCTGTTTATAAAAGACTTAGAACATGATCAGAGAACAAAACCAATAAAGAGCAATTCTAGCCAGTTCCCTCATTTATGGGATGAATCTCATACTGTGAATAATGAAGAGTGAATAGCTGAAGTAAATGGTTCACAATCAATCTGCCTTGCCTGGTGCGGCAAATGCAATCAAACAAGATGCAGTATAATACAGCTGGATGCAAGGTCACTGTCTAGAAACAAAGAGTGCAGGTTGCAATTACATAGTGGGAGACTGCATCTTGGAAAGCATGGAAGGAGCTGGGGTAACGTTGGAAACCAACAGGAGCACTAGTTTTGGGAAGCGTGCTGTTGCAGTCAGCCGCCCTTGGTCCCACACTGCTTCACTGATGCTCCTGCAGGACTCTGTGCTGCTGAACACTTCAGAGGAGACACCATGGAGATGGTGTCCATGTCCATGTCTTCTAGGACCAAGTCCTGAAAGTATCCTGAACCAAGCTAGAGTACCAGATGTATCCTTTCAGCTGGCTTTGTTTTGCAGAGTAGGCAGGACAGGAGCTGTGCCTGGACACATCGCACTCTTGGTTGATGTTATCCAGGGCAAGCACTAGGATTCATCTCAACTTAAAACATACAACAGGACTTTTGTAGGGAAAGTGCTGTCATCCACATTGCCTCTGAACTGCCCTGAAAATTAGGACTGACCTGTTTTCCAATGGTTTACTAATCCTTGGTTTTAGCAGTTGTGCTCTTCACTCCACAAAATTATTTCTGATTTCCTCAGTTTCCTTTTGAAAGAAAGAAAGAAGAGCAGCAAATCATTGTGCGCTCGGTCCTCTCCTACTGGTGGCTCCTCCATTTCCTCCCACCTGCTTCTACCCCTCTACCCTGCCAGGAGGTGAATGCTCCTCTCCCACAAACCCTGAGAAATTCCCTGACAACACATTAAAGTGAAGATTTCTGCAGGGTATCAGTGTTCTACTGTGGCAAAATGTTTCTAATTCAGGCACTGTATACTCCAGCAAACCCATGATTTTATCAAGCAGTTCTATCCAGCATTTCTCTGCCCCATCTGTGTGCCTGGAAAGCAACTACCTGACTGATGGAAGTGAGGTGTGGAAGCTAGGCTGGAAGAGCACGGAGCTGGTGACTGCATGGCAGGAATTTGATGGCCCTGAATGAGTCAGATGAAAGGGATGCATTGCTCAAGGGAGAAAGCTGGGAAGTACAGAGAGAGTCAACAGATAGAAGATGGAGAGAGGATTGTATTCTGTGTTTGAGAAGGAGTGAGGGAAACAGGCTAGGAAGGCATGGTGAGCAGGGATGTCATTATTGAGGAGCAAGGAATGGACAGGGCTCATGGCAGACTCATTCATAGTCCAGTGCATCCAGCAGTTCCCTTGAGCTAGAGGAAAGAGGAAAGGGAAAGGTCTGGAGACTATATGAACTGAGGAATGTCCATCATCAGACACCATCAATGGTCATGTCAGTGCTTCCATCCTCTCCTTTATGGAACTGCACCCCACTTGGGAATGCAGAATACAGTGCCAATAATGTTTCTGGAAATTCAGTAACTGAACAGAGAATCAAAGAATCATTCAGATTAGAGGTCTTGGAAAAGACCTCTAAGATCATCTAGTCTAATCTTTAACCTAGTACTTAAGTCCACCATAGATACTCATGGATCTTTTGTAAAAGAAGCGCTTGCACAGCATTCAATTTTGGATGTGCGCATCCTTGAAGAAAAAAAAAAAAAAGAAAAAAAAAAGAAGTGTAAATTAGAGCTGAACCTCCAGGGAGGTCACCAGAGGTACAGGTACTGCCGGTGACGCCACAGAGCCAGCCCTCTCTGGAAGTGGTGTTTGCACACTGTAGAGCATCAAGAGTTAAGCTCTGTAGGCCTCAGATCAAGAAGCATCTGGCTGGCATTGCCTTTCCTAGGAAAATCATGGATACTTGGCAGCAAGCTAATAAGCCAATCAGCAGTAATTAGCAGCTTTTGAGGAATGAACTATCTGGTGGCATTCAAGGAGTAGAACATCTTGCCTCAGTGAAATGAAGTGTGAAAGCACTCTGTAGAGAGGTGGGCCTATTGCCATGGTGCTGTCTTCGGAGATCCAATACCCTGCTGCAGCAGAGGGAAGAGGCTGGACTGATGGTCCAGACTACCCACACCCCTTCTTGAACAACTTTTCTCCTCTGTTTTCCTTTATGAACTGTGATTTTTCACTGCAGGCTGCAGCCCTGCCTTGAATAAAGAAGGTACTTCCTTGGGGCACATTTAGGCATGCATCTGGCCCAGATTTTGACCTTTTATTGCAATGGTATATTTTCTCTTGCTTTGTGGAATTTTTGAATAAACAAAATAAAAAATAAACAAATTTTTGAATAAAACAAAATAAGATAAAAAATGCAAAATCACCAGTTCCAGAACTGCCAGCTGACTCTTCCATTTCCTGCCAACAGATTGAAATTTTCACTTTCTGTGCACCCATGTGCCCTCAGGATGATTGCTCCTCTCTGTCACACACCAGGTTACCCTAGGGAAATGGATGTTGTCATATCATGGGGACAACTCTTCTCTCTCTCAGCTGAGATGCTCCATCAAGCTGAACCTATCACAGGAAAGGAGCGAAATAAAAACCATCCTTGTTTATTTGGATCTTTCATTGCAGGTGCATCAAGCAGAGTGCAGACACTCACAGCTGTAGCACAATCTCATGGGCTGTGTCTGACTCTGTGCACATGGTGGTCTGAGTCCACAGCAGTCAAGAGTTCTGAGATAACAGGGGCTGAGATCAATAGGAACAACCTATGACATTCTGGTTGCTTACAGTAAAGAAAATATCAACCACAATAGTTAAAAGACAAAATACATCTGGGGAAGAGAGAGGAAAATTGAGAGTCTGGGAGCCTGAAACATCGCTTGGAAATACTCAGTTTCTGAAGCAAATACTCAAAAGGGTGTCTGTTCCCTGGCACTGATGGTTGCAAAGGTACAACCTTGTACCCATCCTGCAGCCATAGTAGGCAGACTCTGCAGAGCCTTTGTGTGTCTCACCAGCACAAGGAAAGGGGCAGCCTGAGCTGGCCAGCATGTGCTGTAGGATGAAGGAGGCTGAATAATGCTTAACCACACCAGCTGTAAATATTTCCATCAGAAATAATGGCAGCCCAAGCATGTTCAGATTTGGGCCAAAATATATATTCAACTTTCAAGTAAGAATGAAGAATTCTGGAGAAGGTCAGCTTTAATCCTCTGACAGAAAATATATCCTGAGAATTTACAATCCACAAAACTATCAAACCATCCCTGCTCCCGGCCTCCTAGTGAGTGGCCTCCTCTGCCTTGCATGTGCTGGGAAAGGGAAGATGGGATGCACAGGCAAGGTCTTTGCTACTTGTGTACCAGCACTGCTCCCCTCCAGAGCCCCAAATCTGGATAGAAATAGAGCTATTGACCCCATGGCTTGTTTGTCTGTTGACCTGCTTCTCATGCTGTAGCATCAATGCTGGTGGTTTCAACAAGGTGTGTCCGGTTAGGGCTATGATAAGCAGATGAGGGGAGGCCCCTCAGGATTGCAATGTGCAACATATGGCACGCATACTGTGGCATATTGCTAACAGACCTGCACTTACAGGTCCATTAGTCTCAATTAAAGTAGATTGAAGTATTTAACATAGGTTCAAGTAAAAGTGACTGGAAATGGTGCATTGGGGCTCGTTGGTGTGGCTGGTGGGATGTATCAGGGGCCGACAGGAAATGCTAGATGGGCATTAAGCAACACAGCGGGGGGAAGGAGGGTGGTGCTGCAAGAGCACTGTTGTCAGAGGCTCCTTGGTGCTTCTGTGTGTCACTGTGGTTGCTGGGCATCGATCTCTCAAGGCTTGCCATGAAGCAAAGGCTGCACTTGAGGTATACAAAGGAGCACACTGGATGGGTTGGCTTCCAAGGGATGGGGCTGAGGGAGCAAGCAGGTCTGCCCACCCCAGACCCTTGAGCCCAGCAAGCAGAAGCACTGCTGTAGACAGCCAGGCAAGAAGGGGCACCTTTCTGACTTCTGCTTAATGGAGATATATAGCAAATACTTCATTCCACTTTGCCCACAGGCTGCAAGCTCCCCTTACACACATTCCTGCCTCTGGTAGTAACCCACAATTTGACACTCAACAGGTCTGAGGCTTGCAAAGCACCTCCAAGAAAATGCAACAGAGTGACAGTAGTCAATGTTGATTCCACTAAATGTGGGGACAGATCCGGGGGCTTTGGCTTGCCAAGGACATATGGAGGAGTCTACAAAAAAAGGAAGCAATGAGCCCAGACCCAGCAAAGACTTCAGCCAGGAAAGCGTCATCAAGAATGTCCTCATGGAAATGCAGACATGCTGTGAGCTCTGCTTAATTCCCCACTTTGTTTAATTGCCTCTGTGGGACACTGTAAGAAAAAGAAAAGCAAACATTAAAATACACAGTGGGATGAGGATGACAGTTGCTACCTCTGCTGTGATTATGCAGTGAGAGAGAGATCAGAAAGTCCACAGGCCACAGGCTGACCACAGGCTGTGTATCTCCCTGCACCAGTGGAGAAGTGTGGCTACTGTCTTGGACCCCTTCAAAACAAACTACAAAGTTCATTTCTTGAGCTGTATTTTTCCTCAATATAATATTTATGTACAGAAGTACATAATATAAATATGATATAATAATATAATATAAATATAATATAATATAATATAATACAATATATTAAATATAAATATAATATAAAAATAATATATTATTTATGTACAGAAGTACAGAAGCAAAGAGGCAGGCATATGCATAAAATTATAAGGTTATCCAACTTTTCCTCTGGAAGTTGAGAAGAGGAAAAAAAAGTTACTGTGATGTTTATTTTTAAACACTTCAAGCAGTCATGGATATGAAGGGTATGGCAGTCAGAGAAGTACCTGGTAAAATTATATTTCTTTCTTAATTTTCTAATGAACCAGAGCCTTGAGTCTTGCTCAAGTTCCCTATGCACAAAATGTGACATTTCCAGCTGAGATGAACTGCTTTCTAGGAATTGCATTTTTTTTTTTCCATGTAACTTAGACTTGTCAGACAGCTCAGTCACATGATTAGTCTCTGAAAACTTTAAGGAGAAATAGAACAACTGATATCTTTGGTGGTCCTCATGCCCCTGGTGTGTCAGCTTGGCTTCCAGGAAATGGAGAACTTGAACCACTCTCTCAGGAAACAGGCGGATTCAGCTTGTGGATGAGGTGACAAGGAGATCTGCAGCAGGCCCAAACCCTTGTGCAGAGGGAACTTGTGGAGAGCCATTTGGAAACCTGCCTTCATGTCCTTCAGCAGTTGCTGCTGTAACCGCTGCAGTCTCTGCTCCTGGCCAGCGTGAGCACGTGTGTATACAACAGCTTACGCTGAGCACAAAGTGGCCTCTCCTGAAGATTAAGTGTCCTTTGAGCAGATGTTTGCTGAAAACATTAGGGGTGCTGCTGGGCTTCTGGATAGTGGCTTATTTGATCTACATGTGTTGCCACTTTTTTAATAGCAAAGTAAGTAGTGAAATGATCATATTCGATGCAGTTAAAGCAGGAGGGTCTTGTTTTCAGTCATCAAGTTACTCTTTATGATGTATAGAGTCTACAGATAAACCACCCATTATATTTAGATTAATGTGATTCTAATCAGACATAAAGTAACTGGCCAAAAAATATTTCTAGAGCAGGTACTCAGAGACCTGAAAAAAATGTATGGACACTTGCTGTATCTCTTGAGGCACATTTAATAAAGCAAGAGCATCTGGAGCCCTTTGAAATCCATGTAGATGCTTGTCCCTCCAGAATCTGAAATTATTTTTATGTTTTCCAGCCTGTTGTCTGAGAGCTAAAGGCATAATTTATATTGATGCATCATATGGGTTATAGCATGTTCCCATAATCTGCTCACTGTGGTGTGACCTCTCCTGGTGCACCTGTGCACACAGTGAGAGGCTGGCTTAGCCAGAGACACAGCACACTCCCACCACCTCCTTTAAGCTCAGAAACACAATATGGACCTCAAATGTGTGACTGGTGCATCTTCTTTCTCTCAAAGGCCAAGTCCAAAGTTGCTGGCATTGTGTCAATTCTTTGTTCATCTGACTGGTGAACAGTGTTTGTGATGCTTAGTGCTAAATAAATGGTAATTGAGTATGTCATGCAAATATTTTATCTTCCTAAAAGTTGAAATAAGATGTGAAATGAAAATGTGAGGAAGGTGGAATAACTGATCAAGAGCATTTGGTCTTTGCTCTGTGCCTGAAGAGACACGGAAATAGTGCATTGTTACCAGCCTGGAGAGAGGGATCTGAGCAATCTCTGACCCTGTTAGATGGCTTGTTGAAGACTTTTCTGTGCCTTTTGTTTTGATGGAGTGTGGAAAGCTGAATAAATAATGGGTAAGGGCTTGTCTGGATATTTATTCACTTTGAAAGGGAGCTTCTGATGAGTCCATCTTCATGAGTTCTTCACAGAAGCTCTCTGCAAGCCATTGCACATGCTGGATTTACATAAATAATTGGTTTCTGCATAAATATATGAGACCAGTCCCCGAATGTCGTTCACTTCTCTTCATAGATGTTTGAGAGTCTGCACAAGAATTTGGGTATTCAAACATTTTTTTTGTGAAAACATCCTGGTATATGCAAAGCAGTATAATTTGAGGTTATTCAACCACAAAGCCTTGGTTGCTATCTGTGACAATCCTGATTAAGAAATGCAAGTTATGTAAGCAAAAAATAAAAAATGACTTCAACTAACGAACTGAGACATAGTACAAATAGTTAAATACTTGGAATGTTAACAACAAAAGCATGCCTGAAGGGATCCAGTTTACCAGCCATTCACCAATTCACAGAAAAAAGTGAATTCCTAGAAAAATACTGTCGTAATGACTAAATCAAGCAATGCTCTTTGTAAAACCACATTCTTAGCCCAGTCACTGCAGTGTTCACTAGACTGATTTCAGACCTAATATTGTACTCCAAGGTCTGCACTTGACATTGCAATCACAAAACATTAGATTTTGTCAAAGATCTGTACAGGGAAGCTGAGGCAACTCAGCTTCCTCCCCCCCGTTTTTTTTTTCATTCTCTCCCCATCCCATTATGGTGGTGGGGGTGTGAGCGAACAGCTGTGTGGTGCTTAGCTGTCCGCTGGGTTAAACCACAACAGCTGGGCTGTTTCTGGATCTTCAAACTGTCCTCTCAGACAGCAGATAGAGCTGTGTCTGGAGTAATCTACCTCTCCTTGAATTCCAGAAACCACAGCTTTAATGATAGCACGAGTGAAGAGGGACATGTGAAAACTGACCACATTTTGGGTATGGTTCCTCATGGAAAGAGGCTCTCCTGTACTGTTATTCAGTTCCTTTCCTGTACAAGTTTTTATATCTCTCCTTTTATATATTACTTCATCTACGCAGGAGGGAGGTACTCCAGGACCCTTCAGCAGCTTGAGTGCAGGCCCGCACATATCTCCATTCAATGACACTGCGACATTTCATCCATCCAGCACGCTTATTCAATGAAACTCTTTGTTTCGCCGTGATAAATGGGGCACGCAAGGAATCGATTTCCTTCCTCTGCCTGCAAGGCGTCAGAGGGCTGCTTTCACCAGGAGGCCTTCTCTCTGCCTCAGTGCTCAGATTAACTTATTAGGAGTTAATTAATCAGCCCCATTGAGTGGCTGTCACACTGCTGGATCATTAGTCTGCTCTCAGGTCAGAAGGTCGTGTCAGAGTAGTTTCTTCTGTCCTCTGCTGTGTGATGCCTGTCATCACCAAGAGAGGCCAAGCAGCAAGGAAGATCAAGAAGAAGAAGAAGTTTGGCCTCTTTGCCAACAGTAGAAAGGAAATATAACTCTCTTATCCACTGCACGGTGTTTGCACACTGTACGAGGGAGAAGGATAACTACTAGAACTCCTCTCTTCCAAAAGGAAGGAGGAACTTGAGACAGATAGTCAGATAAGCAGATGGAGACTTGGATTTTCAGCCTTGCAGATTCCCACTCACTGCTGCCCATGCGTGTTCTTGTTGTTCATGCATAAAGATTGCTGCTGTAGCCAGGTGGGACATTGCCCACAATGGGTTGCTTGCAAGTATCTATGAGGTTTTCAGCAAGTATCCATGAGTCAAAGAGACTGGCATTTTGGAGTGTAAAGATTTCTGGGAATCAACATTGCATAACAGAAATTGACTTGTCCACCCACAAAAATCCAGAGAAAAGATCCATAAAGAGAAAGGCATGAACTTCAACAGAATTTGGATGAGATTTTGAGGCTAACAACCCTGGATCTTGTAAGATAACTGATGAGGTTTTGGATGACCATATGTGATCAACATCTCAGATTTTGTCTGAGGGGTCACCACCAACAGCACAGTATACCTGTTTAAAGCTATGCTTCTTGAAAACCTGCCTTAAAGCAAAACACTGAAGAAGTTTGATCTGTTGTTTATCCAGGAGCGTACTAGGTAGTGACCTGATAGAGGATTGTAACTATCTGCATGGGAGGGAGATTTCTGACAGTAGAGGGCTCCTCAGTTGCACAGGAAAAGTTCTCCTTGTGTCCAGGGTTGAGAAGCAGGACTTATAAACAGTGAAGATCGAACTAAGGGGCAGATTTTTGGAATTGAAGAATTGAAAACTTGCCTTGAGAGGTAGCCCATTCTCCCTTCCTTTGATCATTTCCTAGAAAGAAGGGATGAATGGAAGAAAAGAGCTGGATGAAGATCTTGCCCTGTGTTATGCAGTCTGACTTCCTGGATGAGATTTGCAGATGTGTGGATCTGAACTGTGTTGGGACCTCAGCTCAGAGCTCTGCTGGACCTACCAAGCCTTTAATGCCACTATCCTTGTCACATTTGGCATGTGTTTCACCTGCTACGTGATCCAAAATTTCCCCCTTCTTGCGTGGTCCCTGGCAACTTCTACCCAGGAGTGGTTACAGCCAGGGTTAATCATTCCCACTACCCACGATAGATCCACACTGCAAGATTACCCATTCCTGGACATCTCAGCTCAGATCTACAAGACATTGGCTCCAACAGGTCTAACCACTGGATTGATCACATTCCTCTGCACCTTTTGCTTGAGGTGCTGAGAGAAAACAATGGAACATGCATGGCAAGGGATGGTGGGTGAAACCTGGATGGACAAAGGTCAGGCAAAGATTTTCTGTTGCAGAGCATGTGAAGCGGGGGAAGATTTATTCCTCAGATAAAGGCATTTTTTCACTTCTTTATCAGGACAGACTTTGTCTGAACACTGCATTTCCACTACCATTTCCTCTAGTACTCTAAAACTGTGCATGCATCTACAGGACCTATTGGGAAATCAGACAAAGAGCTGAGGTGATTATTTCTTCCTTGCTCTTAACCTCTGCTCCAGCTTCAGCCCTGTTGGGGATCAGCAGCAGCCAATGCTGCAATTATTCCTGATGCAAAATGTTAGTTCAACCTCCCCTTTTCTTTCTTTTTTTTTTCTTTTTCTTTTTCTCTTTTTCCCACAGTATCTGTTCCATCAAACCTGACAGTGCAGACATCGTCAGAGGATCCATGAGGTTCTGCTCCCATCATTCAGCTGTGCTCTACTCTGTGGGGATCTTATGCCTTGTCTGGAAATAGAAGTGGAGGGGCATTCTCAGGGGCTCTGATCACACACTAGATCTGGATCCTCAGTCATTTACACCATGAAAATCTTAGAATAGTGTAGATAGATGAGTTGTAGATAAGTTGTAGTGTAGATGTTTGTTGTGTTGCTTTGTGGTCTTGGTCTTTTTTCATGACTGGACCCCCAGGCTGGCTGCATCCATTGAGATATATCATATCTCTTTTCGTAGGGAGAAGAGAGATTGAGGTCATTGGGGAGCTTTCTGGATGGGAGAGGAAGAAACCATACACAGCTCTGAAGATACAGTATGGAAAAGTATCCATGTAGAGATGCTCAGTTTGGGACACTTGACTTTTGACTAAAACCATATATTTTCCTCAGCAGGCAGACACATAGAAAAACACAACAGAATTGTTTAGCTTAAAAAGAAACATCCAAAACCTAAGTTGTGTTTCAAAACCCATTTGAATGAAAATGCTTTGATCAGATTTGTGCCATAGTATCAGGGGGTAGAGGGTGCCTGTGGACTTCTGGAACCAGACCTCTGGAACTTGGCAGGGCCTTGGTGGGAAGACACAGCAGAAGCAGCTCTAATAAGGGTTTAGTCTAAGTGTGCATATTTGGCAAATCCTGCTTGATAGCTTGTTGACCAGGGAAGAGACCAAGAGTCTCCTCAGTGCACAGTAAACAAATCAAGCTCCCAACCATGTTTTCTGCAAAGGAAACCAAAATGCATCAATCATTAATCAGAGAGACCTGGCACATGACAAGAGCTTGAAAGCAGAAAACAGAGCCAGTCTGGGAATCCTTGGACTCCAGCCAGCAAAGCCTGAGCTTCTCAGCCATGCTCCTGGACTGCGTGCAGTCACACAATACATGCAATATGGGAGCTCCCAGCTGAGTAATAACACATGAGCTGGACACATTCACAGTGTGGGATATCCTCTCAGTCCAACTCATCTTAGTCCTTGGTTTCTGTTCCCTTTACTTCTCCATCACAACTGTCCAGGAAACAGGGGACTGGTGCTGTTGGGATTTGGGTCTCATACCAGTGCATTTTGCTGCTTATTTCCATATGAACCTGTGAAAGTTGAGGGAACTGCAGGAGGTCTTTTTATTGCTGCAACCATGTTCCTTTAGTCACCCTGCTGTGAGCTTTCTCATACCCCACACTTACTCAAGAGAGGTGACTTCTATGTAGGAGCTCCCTGCTAAACTGTAATCTTCCTTTGGGATCTTGTCTCCCTACATATGAAGGGTTAGATTTTGACGCTGCAAGAAAGAAAGAAACTGGGTTTCATTTACCTCTTTTCATAGAATCATATAATCATAGAATCATTAAGGTTGGAAGAGACCTTCAAGATCAGCTGGTCCAACCATCACCCTACTACAAATGTCACCCACTAAACCCTGTCCCTAAGCACCAGGTCCAACCTTTCCTTGAACACCTTCAGGGACGGTGGTCCCACCACTTCCCTGGGCAAAGGGAAAAAAAACCTTTCACTGCAATGTATTTAGCCAAGGTTGCAAGACATGTAGTTCAGCCACCATTCTCACAGTCTTGCATGCACACAGCTTGCAAAGACACACATTTTGACATGCTGATAACTATAGGTATCACACCCACAGACACATGGGGATCTGTGCACATGTATACACACATGTTCACGCAACCACAAGGAAATCATTGCCAGCAGCAGTGAATAACTGATCAGCTGGGATTTCATCTGTAATGTTGAAACATGAGGGTCCACACTGTAGTTCTCTTTGTCATATAAAATCATTCTAAGTGCTCAGACACACATAAAGACCAGTGCTGTGCTTTTTTACAAACTCTGTGCAAACTGCCGGGGCTGTTCTCAATCAGAAATGTCCATTGCTGGGGAGCAGACACACCACAGACACATCTGCAGGGACCACCTGCTTTTGATGGAAACTCCCATGGGGACAGCTGCAGCAAGGATTAGTCCCTGTTCCTACCAGCTTCTAAAATGGACAGTCTGCACTCAGCAGTAATCTGTGAGTGGCTGGGGCTGTGGCCTCATCCATTATGCCTGTGGAGCACTGCTTCTGCCCAGAGGCTGTCCTGCCTCCCTTTGGGAGTCTCCAGAGTCTGGCACTCCCCCTTAGCTCATGTCATCTGCTTAGTTAACTGAAGCTGTTCCCATCTGTTCTGTGCATGCTAACAGCTCAAGCCACAGCAGCCAAATCCTTTAATGTTGCTTGCATGCAGTGCGTATCCTGGAAAATAGCCCTGAATATATTGTACACAGGGGACATCTCAGGAATCATATCTATTGTCTCCCAAGATGTGACTTGCTTAGATGGTGATGCCTCAGTCTTTACTGGGCCCTAGGTCCTGAGCTGGACTGATTCAGCACAGCTCCATTACCAGTGTGATGTTGTCTTCACTGAACATCTCCTGGGAACTTGCAGTCCATTTTCCTTGGACACTGGGGCTAGTCTGCAGAACAACAGCTGGGCTGGATTAGAACCTTTGGCAGATCCACTACTGTATGATCTGTTCTTTTACTAGGATCATATGGTGTCCTGTTTTTACATGAGGACACTGTCATGCATGAATCACATGTTACTTTGGTCACTTTTTTTTTTTTTTTTTAACAGCTATAAAACAACCATCTTGGATATGTGCAGCAGAAGCAGCTTGTGATAGCTGTCTGTTTTCAGTCTATGGATATAGAAGAATCCCTTGGTATGTGTCTCACTCCTACAAGACTGTGCTCATCACGCCATCCAGCCGAGCAGGTTGAGATGGTCTGCATGATGTTCTCAGTCACCCCAGAAAGCCATGCACACTAATTATATCCATGGAATCACTGAATAATTCAGTTTGGAATAGACCTCGGGAGGTCTGTGGTGTAACATCCTTCCTATGTCAGGATAACACCAGGCTGCTCAGGACTTTCTGCAATCACGTCTTAAAAACCTCCAAGAACAGAGATGCTACAGTGCCTCTCTGGGCAGCCTGTCTCTTTGCTTGACTAAACTAGTTGTGAGAACATTTTCTCTTATATCCAGTCTGAACCCCTCTTATTTCAAGTTATGTTCTCTGTCTCTTGTTCTTCCAACAGGTACTATTTTGAAATGTCCAACCCTGTCTTCCTGATGGCCTTCTTACAGGCACTGGCAAGCTGCTAGTATGCACCCCCAAAACCTTCCCTTTTTCATGCTGAACAAGACCCACTCCTGTGGCCTCTCCTTACTGGGCCAGTGCTCCAACCCCACGACCATCTTGGTGACCCTCTACTGAACTCCCTCCAGCTCATCAACAGCTTTCTTTTATTGGGGACCCCAAAAATGTACACAGTACTCTAAATGCGGTCTGAGAAGTACCAAATAAAAAACAATAATGACTTCTCGTGATTTGCTGGCCATGCTCCTGGTAGTACAGAACAGGATGTTGTCGGTGTTCACTGCTGGGATGCACTGGTATCTCATCAGTCTGAGGAAGGAACAGGGAGAGCAAATGCAAGGGCTGTATATAGGACTCAGTACAAATTTCAACATATTAGAGAGCCTACTAAGGTTTTTTCTTGGACTTGTATTGGATCCTTTCTGCCTAGACAAGATGGTGACGGCCACTCCATAATGTTACCAAAGGGTAGAGAGATGGAATAGGTCACATTGTACTTTTCTGCAGGAAATTACATTTTGCAGTCTGTGCCATGTTACTTTGTTATTACCAACACATAAATCTGCAAGTGCACAGCTTATTGGAGCTCTCTGACAGCTAGGAGATGGGGAATTGTTACTATGACAGATGGACTGACAAGTATATTCCTATAGAAAAAACTTTGTTCAGCTTAGAGTTAAGGCTGTAAATATATAAACCTTACATAAAAGGAATGTGATTAGAACAGTGCAGATCGAGAGGCCCAGGCATCCCATGGCAGGCAGTGGTGGGAGAAGAAGCACCGTGGGTCCTTACTGGAGGAAGGGCTTGAAGCAGTTTTCTCCCCCTCCAGTTCCTGTCTGACATATAGTGAGTATTGTCTGATTAGGTAAGGTGTTAACCATCCCATGATATTTCAGACTTGGCTGTGCAAGAACAGCAGCCAAGCTTTGCTGCTGGAGATTGTGTAAAGCACTCTCTATGCACTGGATGACAGGTCTACCTTGACCACCTGTGAGAGAGTGCACAGACAGCAGGTATAATGGTAGCAAGGTAAGGAAGTGCCTCCAGAAGACTTTCAGAGTGACCCCATCCATTTCTGAAAGATCAAGGATTGATTCTCCTTTCCATGGAGTTTTCACCCTGTTTGCTTACTAGCAGAGGTAAGTCAGCAGGACTGTGCCTTCCTCTGTGCTGGGTGTAGGGTGGGTCCAAGCCTGTGGAACCTGCAGAAAGTAAGCACGGTGAGAAGTCTGGTGGCGGTGCATTGCGGGTGCTGAGGATGGAACAAACCACACAGGGAGAGGTGCCAGCTGGATCCTGCTCAGTCTCCCATGATGTGGCTACAAACCCTGTGTCCAAGCCATGGTGGTGCTACAGTTCTCTGAAAGGAGAGAAACTAACTCAAAAAAGTGCTGTCAGCTTGGTTCTTAGTCCAGGAATATATTTCCTGTCAAAACAGCATTTCAATAGACAATAAAGCTGGTAACTCTGGACACTATCTGTGGAGGCATATGCTGGTCTTGGAAATTTTGGACTCTTATTGTGAGAGAAATAAAACCGTGGGCATTTCCAGACAAAGTCCTCTCAGGGCTCTGCAAGGAAAACATCCATGTCTGTACAGGGAGCAGGACAAGGATGTGAGCTATCAGCGATCTCCCAGCCTTCTCCAGTACTCTTCTGTCTGGGATGGTGTGGTGAACTGAACATGCGTCCTCGGTGAGCTGTTCTCTGGCTGTGCAGGATCAGCTGCTGTCCTGGCACATCTTTTAGCTTCTTCCAAGACTGCTGCCAGATCCCACTGCAGTGGGGTTCAAATGAAAACACGGGGAGTATAAAGCAGTGGCATGGTGATGATCAGATGGACCACATGGCTGTCCCCAGATCTTCTGGGGTGCTCTGTCACCCACTCAGCAATTCAGGGAAAACTGCACCCAATGTTATCCCTCTGGAGCAAGCCCTTTCCCTGCAGACATGGTGGTGGTGACTGACAGGCACAGCAAGCAGGACCAAGCACCCCACAAAGACAGGGACCCATGTCCCCCAGCATTTGTCCTGCCACCTCATGAAGAGCAGGAGCTCCCTGCAGCTCAGCAAGGCCAGTCTGTTGCTGAACATCTTTGACATTTGATTAGAGGAATAAAGGTCAGGCTCCTCAGAGAATGGTAATGTGGGTTTAATGAACAAAACCTGTCAGAGTCTGCATTGCTACAGCCGTTTCAGAGTCTGGGAGTGCTGCCCCTCTGGCAGGAACAGTGTCTGCTGCTTGCATCCTGATCTTTGCACAACCCAGTACAGTGAGTACCACTGTGGCTGGTAGGGAGGTACATGGGGTAGGGCTGAAACACATAGGGGCTGGCTGATCTCATCCATGCTGTGCTGCTGGTGGGAAGCAGGCTCCCCCTGCACATTCATTTCCCCCTTAAGAACTCCCCTGCTTGAGCACTGAAACCTGCCTGTCCCTAAGCTCATCCTACAGCATTCATCAGCACATGGAGGGTGGAACAGTACAGGCACAGGACTACCCAAACCTGGTGTCATGCAGTGCTTCATGCTTTGAGCGTGGCCCAGCATGGCCTCACTACCAGCTGCTCTTGTCGCTCCTGTTAGTGGTACCTCATTCCTACTCCTGCTATTGTACCCAAATATCTTGTACAACATGGATGGGTTTAGCTCTGAAACATTTTTCCTTGGTAAAGTCATAAGAGTTTTTCGAAATAAAAAGGTAAGAAATATCTGAATAAAACATTCTAGCATTTGTAAAATGAGAAACTGAATTAATTTTAGCTACAGTTTGCCAAACTCTAGAGTTTTAGACATCTTTTCCGCATTTATTGGGAGTGTTTTGCCAGCTCTGTGCATCCTCCCTGTGTGTCCATCTCCCTTCCCCATTTCAGGAGCTGCTCTCTCTCATTTCCCTTGCTGACTGACAGAAGCCTTGCTTTTGTGCCCAATAATGTGCATCCCAGTCCAATTTCATGCTTTTACACTCACAATGCCCATACAGAATGCAACCCTTTTCACATACACAATTGCAAATACATGGCTAAACCATGACCAATTTAATATTTGCAATGAAATACCTCTCATTTATAGATGTACATGTTTTCTGACCACAAAATGTTTAAACTTTCAGCATCTCTTGAAGCTAAACTATTTCTTTCAAGATAATTTCAGAGCCATCAGCATCTCTCAGCTGTCCATAGCTGGAAATCACTGCTGATGTATCCTCCCTTCTCTTCTTTGCTTTCTTGGATAAGGGTAAATGCTGGATACCATGTTTACCTCTGCAAGGTAACAGAGATACTCAGTTGCAGGGTATCAGACAGCTCTCAATGGCTTAAACCTTAAGGCACTTTTCCTCTATACTTGTGGAATTATATTTAAAAATCTACACCCAAAGTATGCTGATGCTTAATATCAAGTGCTTCAAATGATGGCAGAACCAAAGTTAAGGCTGTTCTCAGCTCTAGCCTCTTGAGCAGGACCATCACGATGCAGTCTTTAATTGCATGATCATATATTAGTTTTTCCATAGAATCCCTGACTCATTCGTTGCTTGGATAGTCATTCAATATTTCTCTTAATCTTCACCATTCAAAGTATGCCACGGGCTTTATTGACTATGCACTATCCAAACCCTCTGTTGGCTACAGTTATTCATTTCCTCTTGGGTGTTCCTCTGGTGTTTTCATCAGGGTCTATGAATGCTTCTCAAGTGCTAACAAATTTATTTCTACAAAACATCTCTGTAATGGCCTTGCATTTTCACCCTAGAAAACTGTCCTGGTTTCAGTTAGGACAGAGTTAATTTTCCTCCTAGTAGCTGGCAGGGTGCTATGTTTTGGATTAGGATGAGAAGAGTGCTGCTAACATGCTGATGTTTTAATTGTTGCAGAGCAGTGCTTACACCAAGCCAAGGGCTTTTCAGCTTCTCGCTCTGTCCTCCCAGCGGGCAGGCTGGGGGTGCAGCAAGAGCTGGGAGGGGACAGACCCAGGACAGCTGACCCAAACTGGCCAAAGGGGTATTCCATACCATCTGACGTCATGCTGAACAATATATAGGGGTGGCTAGCCGGCGGGGGGGAAAGGCTGCTCGGGGATAGGCTGGGCATCGGTCAGCGGATGGTGAGCAATTGCATTGTGCATCACTTGTTTCGTACACATTATTATTAGTAATACCATTATCATTATTATTATTATTATTATTATTGTTATTATTATTTTCCTGTCTTAGTAAACAGTCTTTATCTCAACTCACAGGCTTCACTTTTCCGTTTCTCTCCCCCATCCCAGAGAGGGAGGGGGGAGGGTGAGCGAACGGCTGTGTGGTGTTTAGCTGCCGGCCAGGTCAAACCACAACAAAAACTGAGGCAGGAAGTTGAACACCACTAAAAGAAGGAATTGAAGTTTGGATATATTCATGCCAAACCACATAGCAGGCCCTGGTGCTTGATTTTCTGTGGACGTAGCATTTTTTTTTACATTTTGTCTGTTCAAAGCATAGCTTCCTGTTGGCTTCCGTTTTGAGTGTTCAGCACTTCTGCAAACTTGACCCTAAGGTTCTCCCACTGGGGACCCTGGAAATGAGAAAGATATAATTAAGCTCAGCTCCAAATTCTGGAGGAAATACAAGGGTAGGAAGGGATCCTCATGAGAATACACTTTCTTCTCATACAATTCCTTACTTTGTTCAATAAAGCTTCTCTAGTCTTCCCGGGGAAAGAGTGATACTGCTTTGTTATACAGTCCCCAGAGCAAGTCCAACCTGAGCATTGAGTGGAAGCTGGATGAAAACAGAGCACGAATGTGTAATTAAAGCAGTAAAAAAAAACTATGGTCTTTCATGCCCTATCTTTCACCACCCCCCTCCCATTCCCTGTCTACCTTTACACACTTCTTAGTCCCTTTGAAAATGACTTCATCCCCTGTGCTGATTTTTGCAGCCCCCTCTCCATTCCTCACTGCCTGCAACACTCTTCTGGCTTGGACAGTGTCCTCCTACCAAAGCTCTGAGGGTGGAACAGGGGTCCTGGCATGATGGACAATTTTCATCCCTGCCAGAGACGGAGCTAAAATCAGCCTAAGCCATTCAGAGATGTGGGAAAATGTTTCACATTGCTCTGCCTCTGTCCTGTCCTCTGGGACAACTGTTTTCAGGTCTTTCCCAATAGCTCTTCCTTCCCTTCCCCAACATGCAGGGTGTAGCCTGAGATCAGAGGCCCAGTGTCACACCACAAATGTACAGGAGAGCAGAAGCAGATTCCTAATTTGCTGTTATGGAGGCAAATCACTCTCATCCTTGTGTTGTGGGGAAATCCTCTCATCTCAGCCCCAGATCCTTCTTTGTCCAGGATCATCTCCTGTGCTCTTTCTACACTTGGGGGCATCCAGCCTTAGTCAGATGTGGGTACAAGTTCTGGAGATGAGTGCTGGAACTGAGCTAGCAAACAAGCTGTGCAGAGCCCAGGCTCCAGCAATGAGTGAGTGCCAAAGCAATGGCTTAAAACACTGAGATTTAGCCCACATCAGTCCTGTTTGCTCCAATTTCATCTCATGCTAGAGCTTGCCATGGTGCAATTCCCACATTTATTTCTAAGCCGCTAACAGTACTTAGCATCTGTGGCAGTTTGTAATGAGGTTTTAGGAAGAAGCCAGAGGGGTATTTGGAAGCTGGTGACTCCACCATGCTGACAGCCTGCTCTGTGATCTGTGGGGTTTTGGTTATGTTCTGGAAGCCCAAGATCCCAAGTGCAACAGCAACAGGGGCACACACCTCCCAGGTCCTCCCACCCTGTGTTTTGCATAGACACTGCTCTTCCCCAGATGATGGGATGCTTGAGGTGGATGCAGAAGCTGACTGTCCCTTCCTTTATCATACCAGCAGCCTGTACCCTGCTTCTCTGTTTAGAAAGGTTTCATGCTCACCTTCCCAAACTCCCAGACAACTGCTCTGACATATTTTCCCTGTCAATGTAAAGACAACACAGTCTGGTAAAACATCTGCCTGGGCCTCCCAGGTTACTACATTCTCAGTATTAAAACAACATTTTCTGAGGGGCTGGCAGGGCAGTTGTGAGTCCCATGCAGTCCAGACCAGCACTGCAGCTTGCTTCTGGGGGTACACAGCATGATCCCTCTTCCAGACCTCCTTTTCCTGAGATGTTTCTCTCCAAGCAACGTAGATCAGCTCTCTTTAGCACTGACCCACCTGCTGTTCAGTGTCTGACCAGAAACACCACAGACTCTCTCAACCAGTAAAATGCACTCCGCAAATAGTGTTTCAGTAGCTGAGGCACAGCAGAAGAGTGAGGCCTGGTGGGAGCTTGTTACACATGATGTAAGTGCCTGGAAGGCTGCTTGGTGTACTGTCAACTTTCAAGTTCATGCTTACAGCAGATGTTTTTGTGCTTCACCATCCTCCATGCCAGGGCTTACCCTGTTCACACTGACCAAATGCAAACCTGTGTGTGGGTAACCATGCTGCATATCTGTTCTCACATTAATATTCAAAGTGCTGTCTTTTTTGGACAGAGTACCTAGCTGACGAAGTGATGCAACGTTTGGTACAAGGCGCTGTGGCAGGGAGGTGGCCTGCTACAGCACATCTAGCTTCTCCTGGAAGCCCCGGTTTCCATCATCTGCCATGGGATCCTGAGAGACTAGCTTAGCTCCAGACTTCAGCAAGCAGACATGTGAAGTGAGGCAAGAATAACCTCATCTTTTGTGCTTGAAAGAGGAATAGTCTCTTAATTTTGCACAGGATGTGCTGTATTGCATGGCAGAAGGAGAGCTGGGATCTGGTAGGACTGCAGCTATTTTTAGAGCCAGATACAGGTCAGCTCTAGTGGGGTACAGGGAAAAGAAACATGGTTTTCCAAATCAGTGATGCTTTACAGGATTGAATTAAACAATAATAATAGATAATTGGCCAGCCTGCTTGCCTAGAAGAGAAGATTGACTTTGCTGGCTGACAGAATACCTTTGTAAAACTGGCATTAGCTACAAGCTGCTAATAGATGGAGAATGAAGACAGATACAGAAGAGGTTTGAGAATTAGTATGCCATGCTCACTCCAGTATCACAGGCCAGTGTGCGAAAGAGCATCCTCCCAGGGTGCCTGGCAGTATGTCGTGGACCAGGTGTATCGTTCCAGATACTAGCGTTACATGGAGAACACCATGGTGGGGAGTTACACAGACACTGTCCAAGGATGCATATGCTTTTGAGCTGGGATGGCAGCACTGCAGCCACACAAGGCAGCTCTCAGAGCATGCCACAAAAGGATATTGAGCATTACCAGCGCTCATTTGTCACTCACCACCTTGAATGTCAGTGGAGGATTGCTTTAAACCCACCTGATAGCAACCAAATTCGATGCACCATTTTGGAAGACAAATGTACATGTTTTGTACAAATTTGTACATGTTTGTTGCTGGGCATCAGTAAAGAGCAGCAAGTGTACCTTTAAAAACTGGGGACAAGGGTGCATTGCTGCTTCTTGCAGTGCTGTACTGGTATCCCCAGCCATGCCTTTCCTCCCTAATTCAGTCAGCCAAGGTGGAGAGGGGGGACCTGCAGCCAGGCTGCAGCAAGAAGCTAGACAAAATGGGAGCGGGGAGCCTGGACAACTGTGCTGGTGATGTGAGGGGAAGGGACATTCCTGAATTCTCACAGTACTTTGGGACAACACATGCAGCGTGCAGGTTCTAATAAGCCTGTTTTCACAGTGAAATCAACAGAGCTTTTCTGTCTTCAAAGCGAGAGCCCACAGTCTGGCAGGAAGAATCTACCTGACCCCATGCTCAGAGCAACTTTCACCACTGCCACGGGCATTATGAGGACACATCTGAGAGCAATTGTAGTGTAAATGCGAGATATTTTTTTCAAAAGTCCTTGTCTTGCTCACAAATTGGGAGAGAGATGCATATTACATTTGCCTGCCTATAGTTTTCTATAGGGTGATGCACGGTGCCTTATATCTTGTGTAGGTGAACAATCTTTCTAAGCAGGCTCTGTGTCACCCTCCTGCTGGTGCTTTTCATCTGCAGGAGGGGTCAGGCCAGGATGAATATGGACTGAGCATGTGAGAGCCTGCACTGCTTGTTCTGGTGAGAGGTGTTCCAATCTCTACAGGTAAACATTGATCCTTACCTCAGGATGAGAACCTGGCATAAAAATTAGCTTTCCATCTGACCCCCAGACTGCCAGGATCCTGTTTTGGAAAAGGCCAGCTGAATCTGTCAGATGTCTACTGCAGGTAGGCAGCACTAAACGAAGCACTGAAACCATCTCCATAAGTGTGGGAAGTTATTCAGCTTTAACTATTTGCTGCAGAGAGCCCTTGGTATCCATGAGGGTATCACTGGACCATGAGCCACTCACGTACACCATGCAGATTGAAATTTTCACAGGCAGTGTTCTGGGAAGAGGTTGTGAGCCTCTCCTCCACATCCATCCCCATGCACACCTTGGCTCAGACTTGCATTTTTCTTGTAGGTTTGTTAAGTGTTCCTGTGGTACCAGTCTTCATTACAGTGATTAACTGCTTCTGCAAGTGGGCTTGCAGATTTAGTACCAAGGCTTTCAAAGCCTGTGCACACTTCTGTGATGTGGAGAAGTTGTTCCCTGCTTTAATGGAACTGCAACCTCTGGCTACATTCGAAGGTTACTGAATTTGTGAGTAATGGTTTTCTGTGGTTACATTGCCTTGCTTTTATGTTCTGTGACTGTTTTTCTCTTTTAAAACACTGTATGACTGAAGTGAGGATGATTCCAAGAGCAGTGCTGGTGGGTGACAGAGACAGCAGGAATTTAGCAAGGCAATGAGGTGGCATCATCAGGTGAAAATCACCCTCTGCAGGGCCTGAGTGTTGTACGCTCCCACTTAAAGCACAGTGACAAGGTGACACACGTGCCCACTACCACAGCCCACTCCTTAATGTGGCTGTGTTCATCTGAGCACCACACAGTTACCCATACCTGTCACCAGAGCTGGACCCTGACTGAGGATAATTCAGTGCATTCATATGGGATTGCCCTGAAATAACTATCTTTCAGAGATCTCAGAATCATGACAATGAAATGAAATGTGCAGCTGGGAGGCCCTCATGTAACAATCTTCCATTTCCAGTGTGGGCCCCTTGCCCACCCCCACATTTCTCATGCAGAGAATGAAATCAGAGCCAGATCAGGAACAGCAGAAGAGGAGGGCTTGGTGAATCAGTGCAGCTCTGTGGGTGTTTGCTTGGGCCCCCATGCATATGGCAGCAAGTTTGAGTCCTACTCCATGCTATGGGCCCATGGCCAATGCAGAGGCTGATTTGAGGTTGCTCTCCTATATGTTATATTGTAGTTTAGAGTCTCGACAGTCCATCCTCAAGATCTGTCTAAGCTGTAGCTTCATGCTGCTCTGTCCTTCTGGGACCATCGAGTGTTAGGGATGATGCAGACCACTCTCAAGGACTTTGTTGTTGGCCCAGATCACTGACAGGGAGCACTGCAAGGCCAGTGGTGG
The DNA here is from genome assembly GCF_013377495.2 of Cygnus atratus. Taxonomy (NCBI): domain Eukaryota; kingdom Metazoa; phylum Chordata; class Aves; order Anseriformes; family Anatidae; genus Cygnus; species Cygnus atratus. The sequence goes on from NC_066378.1 coordinate 539,073, forward strand.
TGCAGAGACATTGGGAGTGCACTCTTGCAGACAATGACTTTGAGAGCACTTAGAGGTGTTAGTGGGATTTAGGAATAAATCAATTACTGGATTAAAATAATCACGAAAAACATTTAAAATGAGCTTCAGAAAACCGAAGTGTTGGAAAATTCACTGCAGAGAGCTGCAGCACAGCAGTGCATCCTCCCAGCTTTGCTTCTAGCCACAAAGTACAGGATGGGCAGAGACTTTGCTGTCCATGCTGCTTGCCCACCTCTTTCTGACTGCCTAGTTACTGTAGGGCTCAAAGTGTTCACCTACTCTCTAGCCATGATGAGTGGGCTGAGTCTGCAACAAACCAGAAGAATGTGAATTTAAATGGTCTTGAAAAGAGCCTGGATCTCCAACAGCTTTATCAGGGTGGATTTGGGTAACACCGAGTAAAGCAATAGAGTGAAGCTGATCATGGAACTTAATTCCTTAAGTGTTTGGTATCTCCTCAAGGCTTGCTTCCCTGAATCCCAGCTGCAGCCCACATTGCCTGTGGTGTGCTTTACAGGTTGTCCTGCTTTGAATTGCTTCCACATCAAGAACAACAGAGAGCTGTGGCCATGAGCCATCTGCTGTCACAAGTCACCTGGCCCATATATCCCGAGCTGCCCTTCAGAGGTCACTGGGTCCCCCCTTGCCAGGGTAAGTGGGGAGCAGAGAGGTTACAGATGTGTCCCTGGGCATCCACATCCCAGGTGAGGCTTTTGGGGAATATTTCCTGTCCTCACTGCAAGGCTGCAACGGAACTTATTTAGACCTTGATGGGAGAGATGAGTAGGATCTCAGTAGATATCCACTAGGTGCTGAGTACTTGTACAAGGTTTGCCCCGTCCCAGGAGGCAGGCTGCTCCCTGGGACCTCCATACCACACAGTTAGGACAGCCCTGTCACTGAGGGTAGGATGGATGTAAGAAACATGCCCCTGGACAAATAGCTGAAATGGCTGGAGAGAGGGCGGAGGGAAGAGAGGAATGTCCCAGTGCTGAGCCTTCAAAAGACAATGAGGACCTGCCAGCAGCACTGGGGAAAGACCAGTGAGGAGAGTAAAGGGAGGGAGGGGAAGAGGAGTTGGGGCACAGCAGTAGCTGATGAGGGACAAGGAGTGAGTCAGAAGAGATCACATGTGATGGTGGAGTAGTAGAGATGAGAATGGGGTGGTGGGGAGATGAGTCAAAAGATGTAGGAGGTGAAAGGTCTGAAACTCGTATGGTTTTGACCCATCTGGCTGGCAGAAAGGGACATAGATTGATTTCTATATGTTCTCACGAAAGCTTAAACAGCACTAACTGAAGCCCCCACTTGGAAAGCCAGGGAAATAAATCTTCCTATCTGAGCTCTTGAGAGTGAGCAAACACTTACGTGGTGGATGGTTTCTGTTTTGTCTGTTTGTTTGCAGTTTCCCACACCTGTATGGCATATTCCTTTCAAAAGCTGTGTCTGAGATACCAACAGGAAGGGGCATTTTTCCTATGCCAGCTGCTGTATGCAGGCAAAGGTGGAGCTTCCAGGCTGCAGAGCTTGCCTGTCCCCCAGGGGGGAATGGTTCAGAGATGAGCCAGAGAGAAGATGAGAGCTCGCATGGGGCCTGTGGCTCCACAGAGCCTAGGAGGCTGCTGGGAAGAGCGGAGAAAATAAATGAGGGACTGTGTGGAGTTGGCTGCCCTGCAGAGGAGCACCCTGCTGGGCTGAGGGCACCTTGGTGGAGGATGGAGAGGCAAGGACACAGTGAACATGGAGAGGTCTTACTTCAACACCCTCCTATATACGCATGCTGAGTTTTCTCTGTTTGTAACCATTTCTTATTGTCCCCTTACGTAGGTTAGTGGTGAAGTGTGGTGGTTTTACCTTGCTAGGCAGCTGAACTCCACCACAACTGCTCTCTCACTCCCCCTCCTCAGAAGACTTGGAGAAAAAGAAAAGGAAAGAAACCACTCCCGGGTTAAGATAATAATAATTTAATTAAAGAAAAAATAATTATTAAGGGAAAATTATTATTATTTAAATTATTTAACTAAAGGGAAATGGGAAGGGGGAAAAGGGGGAAAAAAAGAAAAAAAAAAAGCCACAAAACGCCACAAGCAAATGCCGTGTGGAAGTGCAGAGGAAAGAAATTACCCTCTGCTTCCCACAAACAGGAGATGCTTGACCAAGTCCTTGAAGCAGGGCCTCAGCCTGCTTGTAGCCATTGTTTGGGAGGACAGACATTTTCACAATGAGAGCCCACCCCTCCCCTCTTCTTCCTTTTTCCACCTTTTATTGCTGAGTGTGACACCACATGGCATGGAATATCCCTTTGGTTGGTTTAGGTCAGCTGCCCTGGTGATGTTCCTTTCTCACCTTTTGCCCACTCCCAGCCTGCTGGCCCCTGGGGGCTGGAGGGAGTCCTGATGCTGTGCCAGCACTGCTCAGCAGTAGACACAACACTGATGTGATACCAGTGCTGTTCTAGCTACAAGTGCAGAGCACGGCACTGTATGGGCTGCTGCAGGGAACGTTAACACCATCCCAGCCAGACCCAGTATATGCAGAAGTCTTCCTCTCTGCTCCAAACCACCGTCTTCTCCACCAGCATGGGCAGGTAGGCCCTGTTCCAGATCATCATCTCTTTAATCCACAGGACTTTTCTGCATTTGGGAGCCCAGGAAGATCTTGCCTTGTCAAATCAGGGGTACTGGGCACGCACCAGCCTTGCAGTGTGCTGTGCCATGCCTGGGTGCCCCAGGAGCTGTGGGGAGCAGGTTGCCAGAACTCAGTGGGCATCCTGCAGAAGCTGTGACAATTGCCAAGTATTCCCTCGAATGCGCACATCCATTTTAATGGCTTTCTTAGTGGCTGGGATTCCCAAGGTGCATAAGCCAGTCAAGAACTTCCTGCCAAAATGGTTTTCATTAGAAAAGTGCTGGATTGTGACCAACATGTGTCATAATGTTTTCAACAAATTGATGATAATGATTGGGAAAAATATAAGCCTGGTGTAGCTCAGGTCCAGGGTGAAACTCATCATTCAGGCTCACCAGGACTGCCATGCTGGAAGGAAACACCTTAAAATATATACGAGTCTCAGATTTGAATCTCTCCATTGCTTTAGAGGCAGCTTTTTGAAGAATACCCTCTGCCTTATTTAGGAGCTGGATTTCTTTTTCTTTTTTTTTTTCTTTTGTTTTCCACCCATAATTTTTCCACGGCCCCAGCTTTTTGGAGAGATTTCCAAACTGCAGTGCCTTCTGGCCAGCCCTTTGTGTGGGACATCTGTGTGTGCTGATGCTGTCTGAGTCCTTGCTCAGTCTTTGTGCTGGTGGGGTGGTACCCCTGGGGCACGGACATGATGGTAATACAGGCATGTGGAGTGGATGGGGGGCCCTGCTATTGTTCAGGTGTGGAAGGGAAGGCTGAGAAAGTTTATATTTTTAAGTATGGTGTACTTTCTGGACGTGTGCAGCTTCTGGCAGCCTCCTTCAGCTTCTGCTCCACTCAGGTGGCAGACCGAGCTTGGGAGTCACAGTGACACCTTGTGTTTGGGATGCTTCTGGGCATTCCTGGGTTAGTATCCTGGTCTCGATAGGAAGGCAGGGCGGATTGTAATTTCCATTTCGTGTGGTGCGTGAAAGGATCAGTGAGCATCATGAGAGCTGGACCTGGAGAAACAGAAAGAAAGCATGGGTATTTGACTGCTGGGGTGGGATAATATTTCCAGCATGGACCAGCTTGATTCTTCCTTTCAGTCTGTCCATGGCCCAATCTTCTCGGCTGGTCATATGGAATGAGAGGCCTTTGTTTTTTGCCTCTCTACTGAGCTGTAGTAGGAGATAGCCCCCTTTCAGGACCTGGGAATTAGAGAGGTGATGACTCAGTGTTGCCAGACTTTCTCCATGTTTCCCTGACAAAAAGGTAGGGAAAGCTGCAGCCTGGGGCTGGTCAGGGCATACTCCAGGTCACACTAGCACACCTCTCTGATTCCTCCTGCTCCTGGCCAAGTTCAGAGCATGCAGAGGGCTGTCCATCTCTCCGTCAGGGCAACATTGTTGAGGTCAGCCCAGGTTCTGGATGTTTACAAATCCCAGTGCTCCATGTTGCGGGTGGCATACATTGGGTTCCTTTCTTGATGGATATCACGACCAACTTTTTTGTCTACTATCAGTCATGGAAACTTGCTGCTGTGGGGGGTGGCACATGAAAAGTCAGAGAGGCCTGTCACATCTCTGCTGCAAGTTGGTGCAGGATTGATCATGGTGAAGGGTGCATGTTTTTGTCTTATTGGTGACCTAGTGCACAGCACTGAGCATCGGTTTGCTTGGACACACTGCAAAGCTTGGCTAAACTGCAGGTCAGCTTCATCTTTCCATGCTTGTGCAAGGACTCACTGAACTGGGTAGATACTTCTTTGAGAGGTCCCATAAAGCTGGTCTGGCTGCTTTCTGAGGGCACAAGTTCAGATGCTGATCCTGCAATTCACCCAACTTCCATGTTCAAGATAGAGCTGAACAGAAATCTTGGAACAGTTGGAGGGCTGGCACTGTAGGTAGATGTACATATTTGTCCCCAAGGTTTTAAAAGTGCACAAGGGCTCCAGTTAAGCTTGTAACGCTGTAGGACAGAACTTTGGGAGAAAATTCTGCACTGAGCTCTCAGCTCTTCCCTGTCCAGGTCAGTCTCAGGAGACTCAGTCTCTGCAGAGCATTGTTCCTGCAAGGGTTCAGATTCCCAGGTACTTACACTTGTCTTCCTGCTCTCCTCCTGGGTGCCTGTTTTGCTGTTTTGCTGTTGAGATTTACAGCCCCTCTCTCCATCCCAGTAATCACTATATGCTTGCAGCTCCTCTCTGCCTGGCTGCTTCACCCCTGCAGCTCCTGTGTGCAACTCACGTCCCCGGTTTAAATCTCCCTTTAAGCACACACCTGTTTTCTATTGCTGTTGCGGCATGATTTTAACTGTGTATGTATTACATGTCTTTAAAATTTATGCAATTCATTTTTTTATGTGCAGAGCTTTGCGATAAGCTATGAAAGGTATGCTATAAAAATGTGTAATTGCACTGTATTTTTTTCTTGACACATGGCAAAAATGTATTTTTTTCCAGGGAAATATGCAGAGGGGGAGGGGAGGAAGAAAACGGGAGAAGCAGCAACAATCAATTCGGCAGAGACAGAGTGCAGACCTGTCCTGTTATGAATTCACCCCAGGTATGGCAGGAGAAGGGTTTGCGGCTGGTGCAGGAAGAAGGCTTGCTCTGCAGAGCATCTCCAGTGGCTGCAAGCTGTGAGCCGAGACTTCAGTGAGTGACCCTCTGCCTCGCCTCTTGTTAGTGCCCTGCTCACTCCTCCATAAATCACTTCAGCACGTGCTTCCTCATCCTAGCAGGCAGAGATAAGAGCTTAGTGCAGAGGTTAATTGGACTACAAAGCAGCAGCTTCCCATGCTGTTATTTCTCTGGCTGACTGGTGAGTGGTTAGGAAGTGCAGCGCTGGGCTGGGGGCTGGCAGGACTGGCTGATCTGCAGGTTGTACAGACACACTTCAGGCTAGTGTGGAGAAGTGGATTACTTGTGAAGGAGAAGTTGCTGTGGCCCATGTGGGCAGTGACAAAGTTCCTGTTCACCTCTCTTGACCTGCCAACCAAGTGCTCAGCTCCAGAAATAGGCGTCGGTGGAGCAGCACTGCTGTAAAAAGCATTTAGACCCATTTCTGGTGAGGATGGCAGATATATGGATATCTTCCAATGTGGGGAGGGGGAGGAAAAGATCAATCATTAACTGTGAGTTTTGCTGAATGCTACCAGCAGATGGTACTGGCAATTTCACTTCTCTGCCTGTTTTAACATATTGAATTCCAAGCCAAACAAACCAAAACATAACCCCCTCTACACAAACAAACACCAACAGCCAAGCCACCTCTGAAGAAGAGGTGAAATGTCTTTGCAACAGGCATCTGCTGTGGCTTGTCACGGTGAACATCAGAGACTTCCCCGCTCCCACTCCCTTTCCATGCCACCACAGGGCTGTGATGTCTTGTCCAGCTCTCAGCTCAGTGAAAACTCAGTGGATTTTCAGGCAGTGACAGCTTTTGGGAGAGGGTCCATGACTCACAAATGCTGCTGTCATGGTAGCTCATAGGAACTGGAGAGCATGCCTGTACATGGCTGGGAAACCTCTCTGACCCTCCACCTCCTCCACATCTTCCCTGGTCTGCTATGTGCAGTGGGGGAGCATCCTTACTGGGAGATAATCCACCCGATGTCACTCCTACCCTATGTTCCTTCTGTTTAAACAGGAAAAGATGGTCATGAAAGGCCAAAAGATCTTATGAGCAGCATTGCTGTCCTGGAGTCCCCAGGTATGCGCGGTCCCAGGTGAGGGTACCACAGTGAGCAGAAGTGTTTCTTGCATGGGGATGGGGCAAGTAGCTGGGTGGAGGGATGGAGCAAAGGACAGAGAGCCTGGTGGCCAGGTGGTGCTGGGCATTGCCATGTCACCATATGGTAGAACATTTTAACTCTTTTCAAGGACAAGAAACACTTATTTGAACTCGGAGAGATGTTGCTGGATAAAAGGATGAGTTCTAAAAGCCAGGTCTGTGCTGGAAGACCAGGAATTAGAATAAATATTTACAAAGCAGCCAGCTTTCTCACTGGGGCAGAGTACGTTATCAGAAGTGCACTCAGATGCATATGGGAAGGCAAGATTTGGTCAGCTCAGGTCAGATGGGGCCCTTGTTCAAATTGCTGACACATGAGCCCTCTTTGCTCAGGAGAGGTTACCTGGACTCTGTCCTACCACACCAGGATTCAGGAGACAGCATGCTGGGACTGTGCAAATGCTCAGAGGTGGAGCAGAAGCCAGGCTGTGCCCTGGCCACATGTCCTTGCTTTGTACTCCTGGCCTTCACATTGCTTTACTTCTGCCTGTTCTCCAGTGCACTCATTAAAGAACAGCTCTGGGTGTGATAGAACTGCCAACGGGTTGTCTAACCCAATAACTCCCCTCCATTTCCCTATGGCCCTGCTCTTTCACTTAGACTCTTGAAGGGAATATTTGGCCAGGAGAAAAGTCACTCTAGTGTGTGAGTGGCAGTCCTCAGCACATTTTCCCTTCTCTGGGAGAAGTCTTCCACATCTTGTCTGAAGCTATCCTTAGTGGCCATTCTGTGTCCTGTGTTCTGTGGGGCTGAAGGGCTCCTGCTCTGTACTAGGAGCTGCCTTTGATCTGACTGGATTCAGGGCAAAGTTTGGATTTGTCTGCAGGCACGCACTGCTTAATGGTTACTGTGGGGCTGGTAAGTGGAGGTGGTTTATGTCTGTGACCAAAGTCTGTGTAGAGATCACAGGTAGCTTGCCATTTGCTGTCCCACAGGAGCTAGCTGTGTCCCCAGGGACAGAATTCTACACCGGGGAAAACATTGGTGTGAAGTGTCTGTGTCCCTTCCCAGGACTGTTTTCTTCCCCTGCCTCCCCTTTGCACAGCCAGAACCTCTGAGATGCTTCCATTACTCCTGCACCTTGATTACTTCCCTTCCCTTGCCCTTTCTGGACTTAGAAACCAATGCTGGCTCCCTGCTTCTGCTTGTGGGGTGGCAGGGCACTGCCACTGGGAGGAGATTTGCCTGCAGATAGTCAAGGAAGGGCCTGAAGGCAGAGGGGTGGCTCAGGGAAGGTCCCATTGGGAAGATGGTACACCCACAGGGTATATGTTGATATGTCTCAGGTCTGTGTCCTCCACAGATAGCCTCAGGGCCCTAGAAACCAGTTGCACTCTGCGGGAAGTTTTTCCCATCACTGAAAGCAGCTGTTTATACTTGCATCATTTCTCTAGGAAGCCTTCAAATTCCAGCCTCAGACTGGTACCTGTCTCCAGTCTGCCCTAGAGCATCTGTAACACTTGGGCTGTATCTCCTCAAGATGTGTCTGTCACAAGGACCTTCCATGGGACTCTCAGTAATCTTGCTGCACAGAGAGGAGAAGCCAGGGTTTCTGCTTCATGCAACAGCCTCATCTCTGATGCCATGGTGCAGGGCAGAGGTGAGAGCACACCACTCTCTCCTTCACTTAAAGAGGGGCTGATGGACAAGTGGTGCAGGCCACGCCATGGGGCTCTTCCCCCGCACCACTCCCAGCCTATTCTTGTGCTCTGTGCTGGGGGGTGGGAGCATTCCTGCTGCAGTCGAGTTCTGGGAAACAAAAGAGCAGAGTGTGCTTGTCCTCATTGCAGAGCTATCCCTTCTCCAGGAGTGACACCACAGACATCACCCCATCTGCTGTCCGAAGCAACTCACAAATTACCAGCCAGCAGAGTCCTCCTTGCCCCACTGCTTCCCTTAGCCACCCTTGAGTTTTGCAGGTGTTGGACAGTGAGTAGAAACTCTTTGCTTACTTCCAGATGTATTTCCTTGAGAACATGCATCCCTTGAGAGAGGCTGTAAAGACTTCTGAAGGGGCAAATCCAGCCTGGGGACAGGAATGTTTTATTTTCTCTCTGCTGTATTTCCTTGGAGGACTCCACCTGTGCTTCATCCTGCTAGATCTTGGTGAAAAACTTCGACCATTAAGATGCAGCTTGATTAATTGTTCATAGGGATAGTCCCTGTATGGTTTGTATCTAAAATATATGATCCGTACCTTCTCTATGTGTGGAATGAAAGCAACCCAGCAACAACTTTCAGAAGCAGGAATTTTATGAAGTAATAGCAGCAATACAGTGAGCAATAACATACATTAAAAAAAAAAGTTTAAAGCTATTAGTCAATTTTAGCTGCATGAAATTTTGGTCAGACAGTTCTTCACTTCTGGTAATATCTTCTCCTACGTGCAATAGAGTTGTGATTGCCTTCAACAGTCTCCATGTGTAGAAGATTGTTTCTTCAGGAAAAGATGTAATGGACTTTTTAATATCTATTGTGTTGCACAGGCAAATAACTTGTGAAGGTTTGAACTGTCCCAACAGCTACGATCAACGATAAATGGGAAAACTCCACTTTGACCAAATATGTGCACTGTTGCACATAGCAGCTCTGTCCTATTAATATTTCTTCGCTGATTTATCTTCTGATCCAGCCTGGATCTTAGGACCTACTGGTCACATGCCAACAGACAGGTCTCATTTGTTTCCTCACTGGAAGCTGAACTCTCTAATCCTTAAATAAAATGCAAAGAAAAATCCTCTGGAAGCTGTCAAAGCCATCACTGACGCAACTCAACATCAGCTTTGAATGGGAGGGAGGGATAAGATGCTTCATGTGGAACAGTTCACGTGTTAGTCTCCAGAACTGGCTGCAGGACTCTCCAGGGTCCAGTATGCTCCTGTGCTGTACTGCAGCTGTGTACCGCACAGCACCCCAGAAGAGGCTCATCAGTCTTCTCTGTGTGATGTGCAAAGGGAATCTGAGCCACAACTCATCCCTGTGACATCCTGCTAGCAAAGACACACAGTTTGCTTGTGTTCAGAGAACCAACTCCTTCTGTCCAGCTCATACCAACTGGTCTCTTACAGTGTTTTGGAGGAAGCACAGCTCTTGCTCAACTCTTGTAACATAGGCGGTTGAGCCAGCCCTGTGTAATCCATCTGTTCCTTGGGGCTGAAGTCACTTCTGCCTGATAAATCTCCCTGGGCTTTTTCCTTCCTGTTACTGGACAAAACTAAGGAAAATGATAATCAAGTGCGTCCAGAAAAGTACATGATCAGGCATTTGGTTACAAAGTTGGAGTCACAAAAGGGCAAGGCACTTGAATTTGGGTTTGCTTTTGTTATTTGCTCATGTCCCAGGAGTGATCACAAGGCAACATCCTCTACTCCAAACACCATCTCTCAGCAGAAGAACCAAGACTTCTTTTCTATGCAGTAGGAACACAGAATTTGTTCTCTGGAATCCCTCTTTTTTTTTTTTCTTTTTTTTTTTTTCCTGTTTTGTCTCATACTATATTTTAAGAAAATATGGTCACACTCTTGTTTTCCTCTCTGCTTGGAAAGTTGAAGTTGAAGCTTTCACTGGACATCTGTCCTCAGAAATGCCACATACATTTTGAGACCTTTCCAGTAAAATGTGCATTATATATCATAGGAAGTTTGGGTTATATAAGAATGCCAGTGACCTTATAACGGTGGCAGTGCACTAGTTTTTCATGACTACCACCTGGGACACACCATTTACGCAGATGACTGACGTCGTAACACAGGGTTTATGCAATAAATACTCCTCCTGCCATGTAAATGGTGCTCATTTGGGAAATGTCACCTCTGCTATTTAAAGCATTTTTTTTTGATCACTGCATTATTCTTAAGCTTGTCACCATACTTTATAAATCACGTAAGAGGAGTATATTATACAAACATATATATATATATATATTTTTTTTTTCTTTTTTAACTTTACAGTTTCCAGATCATCCCTGGCTTTATGTACAAATTAGACACAACGCATCTCCAGGGATGAGACAGATATGGGAATGGGGGTGTTGTGCTCTCTGCAGCCACCTTCTCCTCCCCAAAAAACCTGTCAATCGGGGTCCCTCTCACTGTGTATCGCTGCCTCCTCTTCATCTCTGGTGATGTTGAGTCAGATCCTTTTCTCCCTGCTTGGCCATGCCTGATGGCACAGCAGTCTGTTGCACAGCAGACCTGAGGAGTGCTGTGCAGAGGTGTCAGGACTGTGCACTTGACCAGTCCCTCACTGATGTATGTCTCTGACGACCCCCATCCTGACGAACCTCGTGCTACCCTGGGTCAAAATCCGCCCCTGCAGTGGGCCAGTCTTGCCCACTTCTGGAGGAGAGCTGCATGATTTCTCATGGAGCCAGCTGCCAGATCTGTGCTCTTGCCTGGATGCTTGAGTCTGTCTCTTGTTTGCACTAATTACTGCTCCCAGGGAGCACAGACCTCTGCTGGGTGCCGTCCCACAGGTATCACCTACTCCTCAGGTTCTGCAAAATGTGGCCTCTCCTGTTCTTTTTGCCTCTGTGTGGCTGCTGCCGGTGGTGGACTCTTGCAGGAGGTGAAGATGAGAAGCCTTATGCTTATAGTTACTGTCCCTAAGCCTTGAACAAAGAGACAGCCACAACCTCTTGAAAGCCAAGTCTGGCCCATGGAGATATTCCAGATTTTGAAGCAGGGCTTTTCATAAGTGAAATAAATCTCACTGGAAGTTTTTGGTTGAACTGATTAGAGCAGGACTAGATGATGAGTAGCTATTGCAGTAGCACCGATTCCAGCTTCACGTGCTGTGATGGAGCTCAGCTCCCATGCTCCAGCCTGTTCCTCAATGATTGTGGTGGATTCTTCTCCTTGGGTGAGTTACAGAACAAAACCATTGTAACAAATGAATATTAGCAACTATTAGAGAATACAGTTGATAAGAATTATTTTGAAACTTTTATCTCAAAGGACTACAAACCCAATCCCAGGTGAACTAAATGTGTATTATACTATGCTCTGTGCAATAAAGCAAAGTAAAAATCCACAAAAGAACTTCTAATTTAGAAATGTAGAAATGATGAATTAGTAGGAAATTTCAGAACTATGAAGAAAATAACATATTTCCAGAGAAGGGTATTAATTTTGATGTACTTTCCACCGAAATCAGTCTGTTTTACAAATTAAGTTTTCATGAAAATGGTGTTTTTACTCAAAGATATAAAGAAAGAAATCCTTTGCCATCTCTGAATCATACTCTGCTCTCCAAAGAGGCGGTCATTCTGAGCTGGCCCAAATGGAGGTCTGGAGATGCCATATGGCAGAGTCCATGAAGTATGTGGGAACCTGTAAAGTGTGTTGTTTTTTTCATGCGTTGGATATGTTCATTCATTTGCAAAGCTTGTGATGTAATGCTATATCCTCTATTCCATTTTAGTTCCAAAGACACACTCTCAGCACAATTGCACTACAAATTCTCCTCTAATTCACCACCAACTCTCAAATACACGATTTATTCATATAATATATGATTAAAAAGAATAGAAAAAGGCCTTCTGGTCCATCTTCTGTTACACGGCAGGATCAATTCCCTTGGGTCATTCCTAATACGTGTTTTTTTTTTTTGTTTGTTTGTTTCTGATCATTATATCTGCTAGTGATAAGGATTCTCTGACTTGTCCAGATACTTTGTCTTCCTATATCAGCCAGGCAGATGCATTTTCCTAATGCCTGATCTTAAAAGGTGCCATGTAATCCCATGGCTTCTTGTCCCCACCACTGTGTGGGACAGAATTTGTTTTCCTTTTTTTCACAAAGTTTCTGTGTCTCCTCCTACTCTTGTCTTCCCTCTTGCCTAACCCTTTCAGTCTTGCCTGATGGGACCAGTTTTCCCCGATCCCTGACTTTGCTTGTTACTTTCTTTTGAACACCCTGCAACTGATCCTCTGTTTTTACAAAGCACCGTGTTGGCAATTAGAAAAATATTATTCCAGCTGGTACCTTAGTGGGAAAAGAGTGTATCTTTTTTTACAAGTGATACTCCTGTGCATGACCCCAGAATGAAAGAAGCCTTTTTTTTTTTTTTTTTTTCCTTCCCTGTACTGCTTTATCTTGTTGATTTTATTTTTCTTTGGGACACCTCTAAGCCCCTTCCCTGCTTGCAGCTGAACCCTTGCAGTTCTCCTTATGGAACTCCATCCTTATTTTTTTTTTTCCTGCCTGTTTCTCTAATTCATGAAGATATTTGGAATTCTAATCCTGTCCTTCTGTGTACATGCGGTCTCTCAAAACCTGGCATTTCTAGGAAATGAAATAAGCCAGCTATTTCTTCCATCATCTGGGTCATTAATGAAAACACCAAATTGTGCTGGAATTGAGAGGGACCCCTAAGGAACTCTACCCAGCACTGAGATTAATGAAACTTTTTAATTAGAAGGGGTCTGCAAAGCAGTAGGTACGAGACTTTCTAGCCCATTGTCCTGGTTTCAGGTAGGACAGAGTTAATTTCCCTCCTAGTAGCTGGCAGGGTGCTATGTTTTGGATTAGGATGAGAAGAGTGCTGCTAACATGCTGATGTTTTAATTGTTGCAGAGCAGTGCTTACACCAAGCCAAGGGCTTTTCAGCTTCTCGCTCTGTCCCCCCAGCGGGCAGGCTGGGGGTGCAGCAAGAGCTGGGAGGGGACAGACCCAGGACAGCTGACCCAAACTGGCCAAAGGGGTATTCCATACCATCTGACGTCATGCTGAATGATTAATATGGGGTGGCTGGCTGGGGTGGGGGGGACCAGCTGCTCGGGGATAGGCTGGGCATCGGTCAACGGGTGGTGAGCAATTGCATTGTGCATCACTTGCTTTGTACACACTGTTATTAGTAGTACTGTTTTTCTTTTCTTTTCTTTTCTTTTCTTTTCTTTTCTTTTCTTTTCTTTTCTTTTCTTTTCTTTTCTTTTCTTTTATCTTTTTTCTTTTCTTTTCTTTTCTTTTCTTTTCTTTTCTTTTCTTTTCTTTTCTTTTCTTTTCTTTTCTTTTCTTTTCTTTTCTTTTCTTCCTAATAAACTGTTTTTATTTCAACCCACACGTTTTCATTTTTTTCTGATTCTCTCCCCCATCCTGGGGGGTTGGGGGGGGGGGGCTGTGTGGTGCTAAGTTGCTGGCCGGGTTAAACTACAACACCCGTTTTTAGGGTACTTTCAGTCTCAAGAGTTCACCCAGGAGCACACAACTCCCAGGAGTGCCTGACCTGCAGAGGAGGAACCAGAGGTATTTTCCATGGATGTTGCCTAGGCTTATCAGACAACAGGGGGGCACTATCCCACCAGAGGCTTAGGCTGTGTCTGCTTTTTGGGCACTTACACATTTTGTATTAAATTGTCATTCTTGAATTCTGGGTACAGGATGCCTCTCCAGAGTAGGGTTTTTCTTTAATACTTTGTAGTGCAGGTGGATTCAAAACACCATTTTATTTATTTTTTTTCTGAAAGTATCTGTGGCTTGGACTCCTAATTGTGCTTACTGCAAGTGCTGCCTGTAGCTTTTCATGACGGCTAACAACATTTTGAAGCAAGCCTTGTTCATGAGTCCTGACTGCCAGGCTAGTGTCTATTTTAACACATCCTGTGTCTCAGACATGTCTTGCACAGTTGCCTTTCAGCCTCTCTGGCAGCTTCCTGATCTTTCTGTGAGGAGGATGTCACCCTTGCTCAGGATTTGGAAAACCTCTTAATTCTTGACTGATGGAATATGTTGATTACAGTCACATTCATTTGGGAATTTTCTCAGGGATCCTCGTTTTCCATGGTGGGTGCACAGGCTGGAGAGCTCTGGCTCCTCTTGCAGGGTTGAGGGTAGGATATGGCCGCCACCAGAACTAGAGCCTCCTTGCCGCCCAGTGATGGAATGGAAGTGAAGCAAAGTAGATGTCACCCCTGCATCCTCCTTCAAGTGTAATGGGCTGTATCTCTGGTCCAGGGACTCTGCTACCACACAGCCGTGCAGGCTGTGGAGAGAGGAGCAGATGTGCTCTGTGACCTCCCTTGCCACCATGCCCTTGCTGTGTGCATGCTTGGGCCTGAACAAGAGTTTTCCCTTGGCAGCCTCAGGAAATTGCTCACCTGATTTTGTCGTCCCTCTCCAATGCAGATGGAGGTAACAGAGAGCCTGTCTGGCTTAAGCCTGTGTCTCCTAGGAGCAAGCTAATTTTTCTCCAATTTTCCTAATATTAGGCTGCAGGGTTCATCATAATTAAGTGACTGTGCTCACTGATAACTCCTACTGAAGTAGGATGGCTCTGTACAAGGTGAGATACGTCAAGCCCAGAGAAACAAAGCACAGGCACTCTGTGATAGGAGAAGGTCTGGGTGATGCCACTAATGAGGCAGCACGTGTGCTGGCCAGCACTTGCAGGACACCGCTTTCATGGGCACTGTCAAGTTGTAATTGTACAAGTTAATTATTGAGTGTAGTCTTACATAAGGTTAACAGGAATGACAGACAATTAATAACTGTGTCTGCATGCTAGGTCGTGGCTATGATATCCTCTCACAGATGTTTCTGAGAGAGCACAATAATTTCTCGGTGCAAGTTATATAGCACTGCAACAGGAAACAAAATGTCTGAGCCACAAATGTAAGCAGCAGATGTACCAATGGGCTTATCCATGGCAATAATCCTGTTAGAGTAGGGAAACTGCCCAGGTCTCCTTAGCAAATATTTTAAAGGGCTGAAAAGTTTAATTTGCAGTTAGTCTAGCCTGGGTGTATATTTCCACTAGTTCATAATAACACTGTGCATACATGACCTCTGGGCCTCATCAGTGAGTTGGGCAATTTTAAATTCAGCACTCAGTGAATAAGAGATGTAGGATGCCACTGCTCAGGATCTGTCCCCTGGCCCTTTCCCAGTGAAGCCTTGCTCTAGAGGATTAAGGTAGCTTTGGTTACTGGTTCTGAAAGACTGAGCAGAGCTCGCAGTATTGCTGCATAGCTCCTGAGGAGGTGACAGTGACCCTACAGCCACCACATTTGACAGAAGAGCCACCGACTGTACGTAGGGTGTTCATCTGGGAGGCAGAAGATCTGAATTTAGCCTCATCTTGGTCTCTGGGAGCTGAAACCCACACCTCCTACCTTCCAGCATTTGTCTGATGGGAAAAGCCAGCCTTAATCCCCTTTCCTCCCAGGACAAGAAAGATATTGAACGTGTTTCAATACATGTTCCGATATGCATCCTGGGACAGATCAGCCCCATCAGGTTGGCAGCTTTCAGTGATGTCCTCCTGGAACATCTTGAAATAACGCAGCACCCAGCCATCCCCATATGAAAGGGAGAGGCAAAAGGAGGGGAGGTGGGCTCAGGAGAGGAAAACAGCCAGACTGCAGCTCAGCACCCATACATACACAAAGGCACTTGTGCACTGCAACTGGGCCAGGGCTTTCCAGGCAGCCCAGACTGGTATCATTTAGCAGACTAAATCATCCGCTCTGGTCCTCTGCTCACTCCTCCCCCTTGCCTTTTGCAGTACCATCCCTCCTCTTCTCTGTCAGAAGGAGCATCCTTCCTCCAGCCCCATCTGCAGAGAGCGTGCCTGTGCTGTGGGGGAGAGGTCAGGCTGCAGCAGGTTGTGCTGTGCCAGGCAGTGCTAGAAGGCAGCTTGCCCTTGCAAGAGTGGGGGCTCCCTGAACCCATCTGTCAGGAGAGCCTGGGCTGATCTAGGGGGATGGACGCCCGTTCCAAACAGATAAAACAGGAAGAAAAGGAAGGGGCTTTCCTTGAACTGCACCCATCCCTTGTTGCAGCACGGCTCTTTCCCAGGACACATACAATGTCATGCTGGGCTTGATCTGGAGCAGTCTCCAGGCACCAGCCTGCCCTTGGAACATCACTACCAGTTGCTCTGTCACTCCTCTGCTACCTCTGTTAATTGGCTTTATCCAGCCCTCTCCAGCCCTTTTCTTCCTGGTGATTGGCAGAGAACAGAAAGGCAAAGCTGACTGAAGCTGACAAGATTTCTTCTAAAAAAAAAAAAAAAAGGGAGAGAGAGAAAAGCTGAAAGGCTTGCATTGGTTCCATCAAAGACTTTTATTAAAGCCACATGGGGAAAGAGCTGCCCTGTCAGACAGCTTTCTGTATTGAGAAAACATGAAAGAAACCAACGGCTATAATCAGCTCAAGATATTTATTGCATTTTTGACCCTGATGTGGTTGTGTGCTGCTTGAGATTTCTTTGAAGGTGTTGCAGGTTTATTGATTGTGAAAAATGTCAATGTGTCACATGCCCAATTAACTTGGCACTTCTTGCAATCAATATCCTAATTGCATTCTCTTTAGAGAGGACTTTAATTTAATTAACCCCCCCCCCCCCCGTTTTCCCAGCTAACAAGTTTTAATAAATAGTTGATCTGGGGCCTGTGTTGTTTGTAATGGAGGAAATGAAGGAGGATGGTTTTCTTATAGAGTTGCAACACCCATTTCCAAGAGCCTCTAAAATTCTTTATCTGCTTGCCAAGAACACCGAGCCCAAGGGAACAGGTTCTGAAGGTGCCTTTTTATTGTTTTTCAGTTCCCTTGTCCCTGCATCTTCTTGGGCACCAGGAGATGAATCCTTCTTAGCAGGAAAGAGACGTGAGAATGAAGCTGACGCTAAATGCTGCCTTGTGAAGGTCATGTTGGAAATGAAAGACTTGGGACTGGGTGTTTTTTTTTTTTTTTTCTTTTCCTCCCAATACAAGGAAGCTTCATAGGGTTTTTAGTGGGCTGCCGACGCCAAGAGTTAATCCAGGTATCTTCGACCTGGCTTTGTTTTTATATGTACTTAACAAACGAATATGGCATGATTAGCTTGGGTTTAAAAACTGGCTAACTTCTAGATCTCAGAATATAATTGTTGATGATACATCAGCCTTCAGTGCAGCCATTTCTAATTGGGTCCCACAGGTACCTCCCCTGGACTCCATGCTATTCTGTACCTTTAGCAATGATCTGGAAGAAAACAGAAAATCATTACTGATAAAGTTTGAAGATGACACTGAGAGACTGCTGAAGCAGTAAATAATGACAAGAGTGGGGTAATCAAGTGGTGTTGTTTATATCACTTAGTAAATTGGATGTGATAAAACAGCCCCTTGTTTAATGCAGCTAAATGCCAGGTCATAAATGTGGGAACCAGAAATACATGTTACACCTTCAGGATGGGAGAGAGGATGCGGTGAGAGCAGAGTTTCTGGAAAGACAGAGAGCTTGTGGTGGAAATCTACCAGAGTTACAAGCTTCTCATTTGCTGCTGTGATTAAGGCTGGACGTGCAATACATAGAATACATAGGCCAGCTTGAAGTTTAAATTAAAATAATATAAAAAAGAAATATTGAAAAATAACCTGAAAGTAATTGTTCTTGAGAATTTACACTCCTCTTCTATTCCCCCTTATTTTGATTAGCCAAGGAAATGGTCAATCTTCCAAAATCTGATACACTGATAGTACTGGGAGGAGAGAGAGACTGGAACTCAAATCTCAGCTGGGAAACTTTCTATCTTCCTTTATGACCAGCTGTATTTAAATACAAGATCAAAGAATCACAGAAGATATTAAGCTGAAGGCAGCACAGACGTTTAAGCGGGGGCTGCTGCCCTTGGGGAGCAGAGGCGTAGGTAGAAGCAACCACACTTACCCCTTGATCTCCAACTGTGGAGGGAAACCCCCTCAGAAAGGGGATTAAGAGGGAGCAAACAGCCCACTACCCTTTCTGTCATCCTCAGACTCCCAGAGAGAGAAGCTACAGGGAAACTGGCATCTTCTCCCTGGCCCAGCACACATTTAATTAGTTAACAGAATGAATCCTAGCCAGCAGCAGCTGCTGGGTTTCAGTTGCTGCTTTAGAACCTCATCCATGGCAGGTTCTCTCCTTTTGCAACCCCTCCAGCTTGGGGCAGAGAGAGCCTCTGCTGTATTCTTGTCTCAGCTCAGGCTTTCACCCTCTGGGCAATCCCTTATTCGTGACCCTGCCCAAGGTATGCTGGACACCCACCTCTCTCTTTCCCTCTCACATCAATGTCATTTTAAATGTGTGTTGCTGCAAGCTGCCTCCTTGCTCTCACACAGATGAGAGCTCTCCTCCTTCTTGCTCACATCGCCCTACTGAACCCAGCAGCACTCCCCTTGGCCTGGCACATCTCAGGTACCTCAGCTCTCCACCACTGGCACAAGCTGCCCACAGCCCACCAAGGCTGTGTGGGGTCCCTGCTCCAGACTTGCTCCTGGGACCTTCCTAGGCTGCCAGCTTTCCTGCTGCTCATGCATCTCAGCCCTGTGCTGTTGTGGGCCAGGGGAACCTGAGTAAGGTTGGTCCTGGGATGCAGTGCTCTGGTTTTGGCTGCCTCCCACCTGAAGAAATGCCCGAGGATTCAGCATGGATGCTCTGAAGGCACCCGATCTGCTGCCTTTGACACCCAGGAACCTGCTTCAGCTCTCAGGACTGGGACCTGGGTGTCTGACTTGGGCACTTGAGGACACCTGTGCTTGGGAGCCAGGAGCCCCTTTATCCACCCTCAGAGGCACTCAGCTTGGGAAGCATTTTCTCAGCAAGCACCCACGTATGCTGCAGACACCTACAACGCAGCTGCTTGTAGGGGAGGTGCTGCCGGGCTTCTGCAAGCACCAAATGATTGGCATGAGTCCCAGGAACAAGCAAGGCTTCATGCGGTGCCATTTGCAGCTCATCAGGACCCACATAGCCACCATGACCAGGAACAAGGCAGTTCATGCTGCAGGGCAGGGCACTTGCTGCCCCTGGGAGCAGTGGCACTACAGATGCCCCAGGAGCAGCATCTCTCCCATGTTGGATGAAGTGCTGTACCCACCCAGCACTGTGTAGAGGACCAGGGAGTTTCTCACGGTGCTTTGCTCTGCACAGGCTGTGCCGTGGAGGAGGTGCTTTGCTCAGGGCTTGGTCCAGTGTCTGGGCAGGGGCTAGGCTGCGTACAGATGTGCTTAGATGTCACCTTGGGATTGCACTCATGGCTTGCTCTGGTTCCTAAAAATATTATAAAATGCCCAAGGACAGCACATCTATAAACCACCTGTAAACCCCAGGTGGCATTATCAGCCCAAACAGTGGGTGCATCCTCACTGGGGTGACTGTCACTGTGACTGCAGGACAAGCTCATGACCCAGTTAAGCACTTCAGTACCGGGGGAGAAGGAGGGAGCAGGAAGCAGGAGGAGTTGGTATAACATCCTCCAGGCAAGGCAGAGGTGCCCTGTGTGAAAGAAAACATGGAGACTACCATGGGAGAAGCAGCTGAACATGCAGCTGAGGCTGGCCTAACCAGCAAACTGGAGAGAGTGAGCATGGATAAAAAACACCAGCAAAACAGTTGACAATAAATTAATATTAATGCAGCATTCCCTAGGCTTCCCCTAAACGAGCCAGCCATGAATGAATGACACCTACTGTAAACCTTTTGTAAGAAACCCATTGCCTGCAGGGACCATCCCAAAGCACCTCCGAACAGGCTGCCTACCTTCCTGGTCTGTTGCTAATAGAAGCAATGATTTTTGCTGATCCCTTGAGTGGTCTCGAGGGACCAGCAAAATGTCCCTTGGACAGATTTCACAGAACTGGCAAAGACAAAACTGTAAAGATTTTACTGCCAGTTCCTGTATTCAGAGCTGTATCTGTCTGCTAACATGAAATCTGCAGTACATCTAGAGTGTCCTGTTGTTGTCTGGGATTCTCCTGTCCTTAAAGCCTGTGCTCATCTACATGCGCAGAGCTCTGTAGCCTGTCTAAGCTCAGGCACCTCCTCAGCAAGGCTAAGAAAAAAAGCATTCCAGAGCCAATGGCACCACCTAAGGTTATGTGGCTAGTTGTCACAGCTGTTTGTTGCTTCCAAAGGTCAGTGGCCACGTATCCACCCCAAGACCTTTGGGAAATCTGCCTCTCTAGCTCTTTGGGACTATGTTGATTGCACATGTACAAAGCAATTAGTATTTGGGGTCACAGACTATGACTTGGGCCCCTCCCCATCTGCTTCCCTCCTCTGTGTTGCCTGATCATGTAACGCAGCTTTGGATAGAGCACAGCTCCAGACTTTTCCAGAGCTCAGTGATGTGCACTGCCAAGTAGCTCCAGATGCTGGCTGAGACAGCAAGTGCTACACAGGAATGCTGGAGGAGATCTGGGGTGGAGGGAGAGAAAGAGAGTTAAGGACAACAGAGAAGGGACTCCTAATGCCTGCATGCACAGGGCATGCTCTTGCCCCCTCTGCTCAGCTCTGGTGCTTTTTTATTGTTGCTGCTACAAAAAATTGGACTCAGCACCTTGTAGAGAGGTGGGTAGGAGAGCTCCTTTCCCGGGAAGAGGTTGTCTCATATTGTGGCTGTAGCGGTCCCAAACACAGACAAGCTCAAGCTGTGCCTGTGTGTCAGACTGTGGTAGTGCAAGGAAGAGCTTTGGAGTTTAGTCCAGTGTGAGCAGACCTGGGGTCCTGCCCGTCACACTGCTGGGGCATCAGAGGGATGAGAAATCACAGTGAAGAGTGAGGGGATGAGACTGGGGAAGGGAAGCAACCAAAGGCAGCTGTCTGTATCCAGTCAGGAGGAAAAGGCTTTTCCAGGGTGCAGGGACCCGATGTGGCTGCTTGATGTGGAGGAGAGCTTCCTGAATGCTCAGCAGATGGGCTGGGATAGGGAAGGGCTGTGGTGAAGGGTGATGTGATCTTTCTGATCCAGAGAGCATAAATGAGCTGTAGAAACCTCTGCCCTATGGTGCTTTATGCAGTTTTGGGGACGACAAAACTACAGGAGTAGTGGGAAATCTGTATCACTTCTTCTCTGGCAAGCTTTGCTCTCCAGGCTTCTCTTTTCCTACTTTCCTCAAGAGATGGGTTTTCTCAGAAGACACCAGCTCTCTGATTTCTAATGACTAAAACTCCTGAAGTCTGCTGGAGAGCTCGCATGCATCATAAGCTCCTTGCAAGGCTGCTCCCAAGGAGTGACTCATCACCCCCTGCCCACCTGGGGCTTCCGGAGCATCTCAGCCGAAAGGTCGCAGGCTGCCATGCGGGCGCCAAAGTTAGCTCTGCGCGTGTGCGTGCATGCGGGTAGGCATTCCTCTGGCCATATGGTGGGATGTGTCTCCTGAATGGACATACCCACACCATTTCTCCCTGCTTCCTGATAGCAGAGAAAGCAGATGATTTCAGAGCTAAATGAAATTGTCAGCCAAACTGAGGGGCCCTGTGGCTTCCTCCAGAAAATAAAGGCAAAGCACCTGCTTTATGACGGCCATATTATCTATGTTCTCCTGATGGGGTAAGGTGTTATGCCTATTCATTTCAAGGTGTTTCTGTGGCTGTGGTGGAACAGGACCTTTGTGCTGTCAGCAGAGGATGGATGAGAGAATGGGGATTGTTCTCAGAGCATCCATAAAGTTTTCTTCTGCCCCTGTGTTAGGATGTAGTAAATGGAATATGTTCCTGATGGGACAATCTGGGCCTTGTGAAGGGAGGATAACTTTGAGCCTGCAGCATGGGGTTGGTCAGGAGGGGCTGTGCTCTCTTTCTTTTGGCGTAGTGATGTGACTGTCATTGCCCATTCTCTGACTCAGGTTATTCCTATTTAGACACTTAAGAATATTTCCCACATTACAGGGATTAACCATGGCTTTTGAAAGGGATTCAGGGTACAAAGAAAGCACTTTAAACTTTTGTGTCAACATTGGGTAGCCAGGGAGAACAGTAGGATATGAGAAACACTATGGGTTAACCAGCCAGGGAGGAGGTGGACATCTCTGTGTTAGCAGGTTGCAGCCTGTGCAAAGTAACCATTCATAAATGAGCTCTCTAGTCTTATTTGCAGGAAAAAAACAAACAAACAAACAAAAAAAACAGCCTATAGCTATCCCTGAACAGGTTCTTGCTTCAAGCCAGTATCTCTTAGGCAGAATGCTTTAATTTAGAATTTGTACGGTTGGTGAATCCCCCAGAATCCTTGGTAAATTAGTTCCAAATCTCAGTTTTAAGACTTCTGTGCCCTATTGCTAGTTTCAACGTGGCATCGCTTTGTATCTTGTTAGATCTTTGCTGGTTTGAAGAGCTCTGGTATATCAGATTTCCATTCTCTGAGCAGGCAATTGCAGATAATGATCAAGTCACTCTTGACCTTCTCCGTGATAAATGAAGCAGAGGGAGACTCCATGACCAATTCTTGTGGTTCCCTCCAGCACCTTCTCCAGTTTATTGCTGTGCTTCAGGCCATGCGATTTTAACAGTGGTAAACTCAGAAGCACAGACTCTTTGCTCATATTTGATAATTCAGAGATGTCATTTGCCTCTTTAGCATGATATATGGAAATCACTCCCAATTAATTGCCTGCCATTTAGTTACCCCCAACTTCTTCTTCTTAATTGTTGGCTCCCCCTGAATGACCCCCACCCTCACTCCTCCACATACCAGTCTGAATTATTCATTCCTAGGTTGGTGGTTTCACATCTGGACATTTTCTCAGTTTCAATACCAAATTTTCCAGAGTGTTTTGGGTATTAACCCATCCTTTGCTGTGTTTAATCAGCCCTTCTAGTCTGCCTGCTGGCTGCATATCTTGGCAACGATCATGTTACTCTCTTCTCCAAGTTATTGTTAAAAACATTAACTGATGTATGGCCAAGAGCCAACACCTTTATCAGCCCTTGAGAAACATCCCTGCTGTGTCACACAAAAAGTGTGACACAGCAGTGCACATTTACATTTTGGAACCTTGCACGAGAAGCAGGCTTATACATTCAGCATACACTCCATTCATTTTCTGAGGTTTCTTTCAGAAATGTGGAGCAATTGTGGCTCCAAGGCATCCTCTGATAATGCTGTGAGACTTGAAAGAGAAAGAATGATGTGACACCCCCCTCCCCCCCCCCCCCCCGCACACCTCTTCTGCTCCATGACTTGACTGTCATTCTGTTGTGTGTCCACCAAGGGAGAAAAGCCATTTGGGAGAACACGGGGATAGGAAGCAGGGGTGTTTGATCATCCAGTGACACGTCTCCATCTGAGCATGTGGTTCTGACTCCAAGAAAGCAAGTGGGAGAAAATCTCATAATTGGAGATTCAAATATCTTCTGGGATGAGAGTGGGGAGGCCTCCTGCCCCGGTTCTCTGCTCCTCTAAGGCACTTGCCATCAAAAGCAAGCAGGCTTAGACATTATCAGGCAACTACGAAGGGCACAAGTGCAATCTCTCCCACTCTGAGTGATGAACTCTACTGATTTTGTTCTAATTTAAAGTACGCTATTTGGAATCTGTGAAATTTGTCTTTGGCTTTAGTCTTACTAGCCCATTTTACAATAAGATTGAGGACTTGTAACAGAAAAGATCAAAACGCTCCTGCCACTCACAGAAGCAGCCCTCTTTCTGAAAACAGCAGGAAATCCCTGTTCATTCTTACAGGCTCTAACTCAGCCATATCTGCTGTGCATCTTGCATGCAAAAGGTTAATGTCATCGTGGTTGTTATCAGTACTTCATGAGCTTGACTGGCCTATGGCTTGGCAGGGAAAGAGCCAGGCCAGTGAGTTGTGGGAAACAAGCATACAAACATTCCCATGTATGTTTTCCACTGCTCACTCACAGAAGGACGGCTTTATTTTTGAGCTGGTGATAAGATGAAACCCAGTGATACAGCAACAAGCACTATAGCCAAAGGATTCTCTCTGCCACCACAAAGCCACAGAGCCAAGCAGTGTTATTTTGGTAGCAGGGTCAGGCAGCAGCCCAGGCTGGACACCTCCTGCTTGGCTGGTTTCCATCATCCCAGCAGGTGCCTGAGGCTCACACGTGCCATTATAGGGCTTTGGCTACTCTGTTAGGAAGAGCTGTTCGTTCATCCGCTCAAGAAGAAGAGATGAAATCCGAAGATGCAAAGTCTCTCTTACCGGGGCAGATGCAGCAGGAGTGTGGTGAGGGGTTTCAGGGTCCTGTGCTGCAAGGAGCTGTGTGCTTAGCCAGCCTGTGCACTGCTCTGGATGGTGGAAAAAGTCACGTTTTGCCCTAGAGCATCCCTAGATGGGATAATGTGGAAATGGTTTTCCACAGAAAGGTATTCCATGACACGGTTGCATCTCAGGGCCCAGCCAGCTCCTCTCCTATTGAAAGAACCAATTTCCTGTGAAAAGCAGAGGAGATAGCTGAGAGCACAATACTTGCCTACTAAAATTGTTTTCTTGTGAACATCTTCCTACATCTGATCCACATGAAGTCAGCCAGGATGCCAAAGGTTTTTAAAAGGTGCACCAACAGGCCTGTATGCAGATGATGGGGTTGCAAGGATCCACCTCCTTTTCCATCACCTGGCCCAGCAACCAGCTTCATAGACCTCTGGGCAGTCTCTCACCAGAATTTGCTTCCACAGGTCTCTCACTGTGCTCCCTGCTCATTGAGAGAAATCTGTTACATATGGAGAGCATTAAAACCCCAATGCACAAAACACAAATCTCAAATAATCTCAAGCTTTATCTGCTGTGCCCTGCCAGGCACCTGTCCCCAGGCTGCCCCTTACCTCAACCCCTAGAGAATCCCCTGCTTCCTTGTTCCTTAGCTCTCCCCACAGCTGCTGTTAAAGGATAACAGACCCTTATACCAAGCAGAAGTGGAGACAACCTCCCGCAGCCTAAATAGAGGACCCGGAGTGGAGTGGATGGTTCCCTCCCCTGTAGGAACAGGATGCCTGGGAACAGCAACTCTGCAAAAGCAAGCCTTTGAAGGGCAAGGGAGAGCCTTATTATACCCTCCCTTCTTCTAGATTCTAGCTGTATCCGTGGTGAAGTGAAGCAGCTATTCAGGCTCCCCAGACTGCTGGCACTTGTGCAGAGGGGTCATGTGGAGGCTGAAACTCTGAGGAGGTCCCAAGGGTGAGTGGGTGCACCATGACCAGCCCCTAGCCATCAAGCAGCAGGAAAAAATCTGTAGAAAGTGAAGCACAAAGTATCTTCATGGGGTGAGAGGTTGGTCCCAAGTGTCCTGCTGGAGAAGGTCAGTGCCTGGTTCCAGGGTTCCCCATGAAGTGCTGGTGCTCACATACCTTCAAGGGTCAGGGCTGCATCATAGCTGTAGCAGGGGCACCCTGACCTTCTCCCTGTTACCCATCAGCTCCCTACATCAGAGTTAGTCCATGCTTCTACCAAACTCTCTCCCAGACCTGAAGCTTGGAGGTGTTTTGCCCCCTTCCCCAAATGACAACTGCTCTGGGGTGAGAAGAGAAGTGGAAGGGGAGAAATGCACTGTTGGTCCACAGCAGCAGGCTGGAGGATATTTGTGGTGACCAGGTTTCAGGGGAATCGCCCCCATGCAGTGAAGGCAGAACTCCAGTGTGGAGACTGGCTGCAGTGGGAGTGTAGCACCAAGCTCCCCAGCTCAACCTGCACCCATTCTGCTCCCACCCACTGGCAGATTGCTGCTGTACTTATGCTCCCTCCCATCCCAGCCTTGCTCCCCCTGCCCATTCCTGCACCTCTCTTCCATCCTCCCAGGCCTTCCCCGGCAGGTCTGTCTGATGATCCTGGGTTCACAGCAACTTTCCATGTAACACTTCAGAGCTCTTTGTGTTTCCTGGTCAAAGTAGCTCTCATAAGTCTTGTGCCCTACTTTATATTTGCCACTTACTTTTCTAGACAGCACAAAACAGATAAAACCTTGCATATTCCCTGCATGGATGCATGCATGCAGGCACACAGCGTGTGCTGTGAGACTACCTCCTGGCTCAGCTACTCACCATTCACCTCCCCCCTACTCTTATGTACCAGCATGGAGCACTTTTGCCTTGATCTGATTTGATGACACGTCCTGTTCTTTGATGACAAGTGTGAGTTATCACTCATCTGAGGTGCTGTATGGAAGCTGTTGCTTCTGAAGCACTTCCTGGGGTCCTTGTTACCTGGCCCGGTGCCTGTGGCTTGATACAGAGCCGTTAAGGGGAAATTGCCCCAGGTTTATGCTTTGACTGTCCCTGGTTCAGAATTTCACATGGTTCCCTGCATCATGTTTGGATTTCACGGCTCTTTGGATTTCTCTTCCTTCAGGAAAGGCAGGAAGACAGGGTCCCTGATGACCACAGTTCAGAGCTCTGACCCTGAGATTTCCAAATTGTGTGCAGATTTGCTTGAAATATTTGAAGAGAGAACTGTCAGAGAGGCATTGAAATAGGTTTCCTTGGCCAGCCTAGAGACTGGCAGAACTACCTCAGCAAGTATCAGAAGATCAGCTGTTGTCCAGTGGCTGATTCTGAAGATCAGGGTCAGCCTGGGTGCAGCAGGGCTGGCCACTTATGTAGGTGGGTGGAGGATGGGGAGACAGAGCTGTCTGAGATCAGCCTCCAGCTCAGGAAGTTCTTGAGAAGTTTGAAGCTTTTTGCAAGAGGAGGAGGGTTTCAGGAAAGTGTCAAGAGAACATGAGATCATATCATTGCATTTATTTATATACCAAACCCGGCATCTGCTGCGCCCAAGCTCGCTGCAGTCCTCAGCATTAAACATTTCATTAGCCCACAGCCCCTCTGGCAGCGCGCACACCCGCACACAGGCTGTTTAGCAGCCAATCCATCCATTTAATTTCTCATTAAACTTTAGATGTAATGAATTTTTTAGTGGTCAAATGGATAAAGCAGTTAAAATTAAAAATGGCTGGATAGAAAAGGTTTGGCCTTTGCTATTTTCAGCCTTTAACGATATTGTGGCGAAGCCAAGAAGTGCCTGTGCTTGCTTGCTGGGTGAGCAGGTCTCTTCTGGGGGAGGTTCTTTGAAAATACCATCCTTCCAGCATGAGCCAAAGGCTTTGATCTGAGGAGGCAAATCCAGGGAATAGTAAATCCCATCAACGAATATTTTGTAGAAGAAAATGTTGGGAATCTTTAAAGGGCCAGTTTTCATTTTTTTCAGGTGAATATTTGTAGTTTTGTTAAGATAATTATGTGGAAAATAAATAGCCACCACCTACCTTTAGTAGAACTGACAGATCTTTAGATGATTAACAGCTGCTACCATTTTAATTAGCTGAAAAACAATATTTATGAGTCCTAGACAGAAGACTGGTTTATGTCTGTGCACAAAAGCTAATGGGTGCCCACCAGAATTCCCTGTGTCCCTTTGTACATCTGAGGTCATCATTCAGACAGAGGCCTCAGCATCATGAGTCAGAAGTGTCACTGCTGAATTTCAGCTCATAGAGGCCACAGCACGAATGAGGGAGTTTGCTGTGGGACATCTGTTGCTGTTGTGCCTTTGCTTTTGGCAGGAAACCCTCTATGGGAATCAGTCTCATGAGCTTTCCCAGCAGCCTGTGGGTGTGGAGTTGAGCCTGAAGGCAGCTCTGCACTACATAGAGCAGGAGACCCAAGACAACAGCTTTGCATATTGCACAACACCAATATGGCAATGAGCCTTCATCCTCCTGTGAAACACGGTGTCACCCAGTCCTGACACTCTGCCAGGGAAGTGGCAACATCTTTGGGTTTCAGGTCCAGATAGAAACATCTACTTGCAGGTGTCCACATTCAGCTCCTTGGGAGGTACTCAGTGGGGTCAGGAGGGCAGTTCATACTGAATTCAATGCTGGATGAATTGCTCTCACTGACTTCAAATCTCCGGTGCCTGCCACTCAAGTAGGCCCCAGCTCACTGAGAGATGGCTACACATTGGGATTTTAATTTTTAATAAGGTCCTTCCTCCAGCTCTGTGGTGCTAATTGCTGATCGGACTCTCATCAGTGCCTGGAAGGCACAATCTACATTTGGGGTTGGGAGGGTATGATAAAATCAAACATATCCCAAAGAAGCCAAAAGCAAAGGAGGAGGAGGAGGAAGGAGAGACCTGGAGGCCTGCCCTGGAGGATGTAAGTAAGAATATGTGGGAGCAGAGGCAGATGAGAGCAAAGATGTGCTAGCAACCTGGGCAGGTGCTAGAGGAGAGCAACACAATGCAGAGGACATTAGCAGAATATTAGAACCCAGAAGGTACGAGGAGTAAGATGAAAGGGCATCAGAAAGGGTGAAAACTGCCCATCCTGTAGGACCATGCACTGGTGTATACCCAGTACACCCGTGTAGTGGTATACTGAGAGGATGCAAACTCACATTGAAGGCAAGCAAATGATGGAGATGGGGAGGGAAGGCTGAGAGATGGGATGGATGGGAACATGGCAGTGCATGCAGAGATGTGAGGTGGAAAGCTGTGCAGTGGGAGTCAGGATGAATGAGGCAGTAACCTGAAAATGTGGGGAGGGAATATAGGTGTTTATGAAAGCAAATGAGGTGGTGCAAAAAAGACCTCTGAGTCTCTCTCCCTTTTGTTGTACTCTGTCAGCTTCTCTTTATAATTGCCTTTGATTTTTTTTTTTTTTTTTTTATGAATAAGAACCGGGCCCAAACTTATCATAGCAAGGAAGAAAAAAAATAAATGTGTTAACAAGTCTCTATCTTCAGGGTAGAGGCTCATGCCTAGTCATCTGGGACAGGAAGAAATCAATCTGTTCTGATGATATAGATTTGCACTCTGCAATGTATATTGGGCTTCAGGTCTTCCTGCATAATACCCAGTAGGACTCACTTCCAGGAGCTAGACTCGCTGGACTGTTGTTTTCTTAGAAATCCCTGTATTGTGCTATTTATTATTATTTCTTCTATGTTTTGTCTTCAGGAGTTAGGCTATATTAGGCATAAGCAGCAACACTCGCCTCCCAGCAGGTGAGGCTGTCCATCGGCGCATGAGGTGCCTCGCAGGCACCTCTGAGTGTCTCAGCAGGTGGCTGCGTGCCCAGACTATGGCTGTTTTCCAGCACTGCCAGTTTGATAATTTACAGAAATGCAGATCTTCATTCCTGTGAGCAAAGGGTCTAATAAATAAATCAGTAGAGAAGTGCAAGGCATGAATTATCCGGTAGCCCCAGGCTAGCCATAGTTGATCGAATGGAGGCCATCACCTGCCCAGGCTTGGCCAGCCCAGGGTGGGAGTCCCTGGCACCAAAGGACTCTCCCACATCAATCACGGAGCTCAAGCCCAGGAAGCCCTGGCATGCAGAAGAGAGAAAACATCAAAAGGACATTTTGACACATACTTAACATTCTGTATGTTTTGTGTAAAATAGCAGAAAGGCAAATTTTAAAATATTCATCTCCAGGGAAAGGCAACTGGGTGGGTAAAAAGCTCCTGGTGCACAGGGAAGCAGGGAGGAGATGAGGACTGACGTACATCTCCTTTGACTAGTGAAGGAGACAGCAAGCGATTCCCAAGAGCTCCTGGGGTGCCTTGCAGGTGCTGAGGGCTAGGGGAGCTGGGAGAGAGCCTGCAAGCTCCCCCTACCAGACTGCCACATCTGGTAACTCCTGCCGAGGGGCAGCAATGCCACCTCCCAGGATGGAATAACAAGTCTCATTGTGGGTGATGTTCTTGTTAAGGTGCCAGCAGCTGGAGTCCTGCTAGGAAGTGTAGTTATCAGGTTTTGTTTTGCAGAGGAACGTTATAAGCCTCTGGCCATGGAGAAGTTTGAAATTGCTATCACAGCACAACTCATAGCTTTGGAAACTGGTTGATAAATCATCATTATGTATTATTTTTATTTATTTATATTTCCACAGTATTCTCTTGCTTAGCCAGCCCCAAGACTGGGGGCAGAAGCGGGGAGGGAGAATGTCTGGGTTTTAATGTTCGGCCAATGATGCAGATATGCAAAGGCTGAGAGGACTGCTTCACAACTCCTAACTGAAGGAGCAGAATCGGTAGTGGGTGCACACAGGCATCCACTCAACAGCCTAAATAGCCATATTGGTTTTCCCTTCCTATGCAGCAACACCAGGAACCCATGAGAGCAGTACTAAACCTATTCTGAAACTCCAAATTAATCCTTCAATATTGTTGTTCACTATCAACCTTTGATAACGAAGTCCCCTGCTGGGTTATATCAGCAGAGATCACTGCACGCCCTGCTCTAGACCAGACTGGAGAGTTTCACTGCTACTCCCTTCTGCTGAAGAGCTCAAAAGCTCCCTGTGCTTTGAGAGATGTCAAGCTGTGAAGGTCCATATTCACTTTTTCTTTTCCCCATACTTCCAATGCATGAGACTTTTAGTCCCAGATGTGTTTGTGGATATTAAAGACCTCTCTTTTTCTGGGCACAAAGCAGTGCAGCACAGGCAGGGGTTCACAGAAGCACATCCCCACTCCTTTCTGAAGAGATATGCTGTCCATGGGGTGACAGCTCTTCCCCCTCCTTGGCTTTGCTCACCAGGATGCCCTATAATCTCTTGCTGGATCATTTGACCAGCCCCCTTTTCCAATCCTCCACCTGTCATGGTAAGACATCACCTGCCTGTCCAGCTCTATCTGCTGTGCTTGCTCTCACAACCTGTGCATTGGCTATCCCAGCATGCTGATACCAAACTTTCCCCTGCCAGCACTGCTGCAGGACAGAAGATCCCTCTGCACAAGGACACCTGGGAGATGCAGTCACATAAAACAGAGT
Organism: Cygnus atratus; assembly: GCF_013377495.2. NCBI lineage: Eukaryota > Metazoa > Chordata > Aves > Anseriformes > Anatidae > Cygnus > Cygnus atratus. Next base: position 569,992 of record NC_066378.1, read on the forward strand.
GCCACCTGGAGTCATATTGAGTGTACTCGTCCCTGAGGCACTGGTGGGAGAGGAGAGTGACCTCAGGGACAGGCTACAGAAGGACACTGTTGCAGAAAGCTTGTTGTGGGGTGCTGTGTACAAGGAATGCTTTCAGGATTTAATTTAATCCAATTCCTCGATTAGCCTACTGCAAACTAAAATCAGTCTACACTGTGATTGCCCATTTAAAGCACTGTGTGCTTTGGCTAATCCCTTCCCTTCAAATCTGTTCTTAATTTTTCCTTCATTTTCCAGTGTGTATCTGCATGAGCTTGCAGTCAGGGAGGGCTTCATGTTAAGCACACCACTCCCTATGCTCAGCATGCAGATGGGATGGTGGAGGCATGGGATCCCTGCAAGCAGGAGGAGCAGAACAAGGGGCTTCACATCTGGCAGTGCTCTCCCACCTCTCTATGCCAACTCATCTGCCAAGGTTGAGTTACAGAAGCCAGCTAGCCTCCTTAGACTCAGGAGAGGCAGAAGCCTCCTGCTCCTTCACTCTAGTACAGGAAAATTTTCTTTCTGGGCAAAAACATCAGTGAAAATTGAAAAAGAAAAACAAGGATTTTTATTTGGAGGGTTCTTTTCATATGTTAGGTTTTGTCCTAAACATCACAAAGTTACAACAAGGTGAAACCAAGGGGCAATTTCATGCTCGGGGCAGGTGTGCTATACTTCATAACATACAACCTGTGTTTGGTTGCAATTTGTCTTTCTGAGATGAATGTTGTATTCACCAAGAAACACAATGAGATGCCATACATATCATAAAGCAATTTGCCACTACAGTATCTAACAGGGCATATGTACAACATATGTCCTCTCCACTTCTCCGCACCTTCTTGCCTCTTCAGAAAAGCTCCTACTACAGTCTTCTGCCAAGGGGTGCAGGAAACCAGTCCTTTTCCCCTGCTGGGGAGACCTCCATGAAGAGCAAACCCAAAGGCAGTAACACTCCCTAACTGGGCAGAGAGGCAGTGTTCCTACAAGGCACTGATGAGAACAGAACCCCAGTTTTTGAACTCGAAGAAGGCCTCATGAAGGGGCAACATGTACAGCACACATCTGCAGCAACTGTTTTTGTCCAGGGAAAGCATTGGATTGGAGAGAATGCAGCAGCAGAAAATTTGACCTGCACTCATCATCAGCACAGCAGGTGACAGTCTCTCCTACAAAGGCTCACGTGGTGGGATTGTCCAGCAGCAGTTCCTCTGGCACAGGATGTCCAAGAGGCATGAGAGGGGAGATGAAGATGGGGAAGGAGATGACAGGAACACATGGGATGCCTCCCTGAAGATGACTCCATTCAGGCAGACACAGGACATGAGGAGGGAACGGGGACCCTGAGCTCTCCCTTAATGGTCCTGAATTGATCAGGAATGCCCCGTGCCATGCAGCCAAGTGAAGGCTGTAGATATTTGCTCTCTTTGTCTTTATTGCATTGGGCTCATGTCTTCCTCACATGCACAACTATAGGAAGTGTAAACACGTTATCTTGGGGAATGTCAAGAGGTAGCACTGCCCATTCAGCCACCGACTGAAGGGGAGGACATGTCTGAGGCTATGGCCACAAGCATAGCCCTGGACAAGCCCTGGCCAGGCACAGGGATAGTGTGCTGTTGCACTGCCTTTCACAAGCCCATAACTCACTTCCGGCAAAGGCTTTCCCTCCTTTCAAAACCCCTGGTGACATATAGACAGCTGGGGATATAGCAGTGTCTCATCCCACCTCACAGAAAAACCATGGTGGTTAGCTCGCCTTATCATAGAATCATAGAATCATAGAAACACAAGGTTGGAAAGGACCTACAAGATCATCTAGTCCAACTGTCCTCCTACCACCAATACTACCCACTAAGCTACTAAATCATATCTCATAGAGCCTTGTCCAGGCGCTTCTTGAACACCGCGAGGGATGGAGACTCCATCACCTCCCTGGGCAGGCCGTTCCAGTGCCTGACCACTCTTTGAGAGAAAAAGTTTTTCCTGTAATCTAATCTAAATCTCCCCAGGCGCAACTTGTGGCCATTTCCTTGAGTCCTGTCATTAGTTATCTGGGAGAAGAGGCCAACCCCCTCCTCATCACAACCTTCCTTCAGGTAGTTGTAGAGTGCAATGAGGTCTTCCCTGGGCCTCCTCTTCTCCAGACTAAACAACCCCAGCTCCCTCAGCCACTCCTCATAAGTCTTGTGCTCCAGACCCCTCACCAGTTCTGTTGCTCTTCTCTGGACATGTTCCTCAACATGGCTCTTAGCCGTGTTGGACCTCACCCATTGGCCTCTGCCCATCGACCCAACCTGTCCAGGTCCCTCTGCAGGGCCTTCCTACCCTCTGGCAGATCGACACTTCCCCCAACTTGGTGTCATCTGCAAACTTGCTGAGGGTGCACTCAATCCCTTCATCTAGGTCATCAATAAAGATATTAAACAAGGTAGGCCCAGTACCGACCCCTGGGGGACACCACTTGTAACGGGATGCCAACTCCAGTAACTACTACCCGCTTGGCATTGCCCTCCAGCCAGTTCTTTAACCAGAGAAGAGTGTACCTGTCTAGGCCATGGGTCAACACTGCTCTTATGGTCAACACTGCTCTTGATTCTGATAATCATCATTAATGAAATTAGTCCATGTCTCTTTCCTGGCAAAACATGCTGGCTGGCATAAGCAACGTTGGAGCATGGCTGGTCACTGCAGTGCAAGTGCTAGAGTTAAACCTGAAACCACTGTCCTTGCTGAAGGCCTTTAAAATGGTGGTTAGTTCCTGTGCTCTGCTTCCAAAAGTGGATCAAGGTAGTTCTGGGCTTCTGGATGTGTGGGGAACTAAGTGACTCCTATTTGGAGATGAATCCATCTGAGTTGTGGTAGACACAATTAGTCTGTCTGCGCTCCAAAGCAAGATGCTCCCAGGACACCAACAGAGCACTGACTTGCACCAGTCAGTGAGGCAGTGATCTTGGCAGTGTACAGGGGCTGAGCTTGTCCTAGAGGAAATCAGCTGTGAAGACACTGCCTGGCTTCTGAATTGAGGCAGGAGTACATGCTTGAAGCCCCAGGATAGGAGAGGTTCAGGAGAATTAAAAAGAAAGCATCAAATGTAGTGTGGCCAGTAGATCGAGAGAGGTGATTTGCACCCTCTGCTCTGCTCTCCTGAGACCCCACCCGGAGCCCTGCGTTCAGCTCTCAGGCCCCCAGCACAAGAAGGACATGGACCTGTCAGAGAGACTCCAGAGGAGGCCATGAGGATGATCAGAGGGCTGAAGCACCTCTCCCATGAAGACAGGCTGAGGAAGTTGGGTCATTTAGCCTGGAGAAGGTAAGGCTCTCAGGAGACCTTACAGTGGCCTTCCAGTACCTGGAAGGGGGCTACAGGAGAGCTGGGGAGGGACTCTTTGTCAGGGAGTGTAGTGATAGGACAAAGGGTAGTGGTTTTAAGCTATAAAAGGGTAGATTTAGATTAGACATTAGTAAGAAATTCCTTACTCTGAGGGTGGTGAGGCACTGGAACAGGCTGTCCAGAGAAGCTGTGGACGCTCCATCCCTGGAGGTGTTCAAGACCAGGCTGGACGGGGCTTTGAGCAACCTGGTTTAGTAGGAGGTGTCCCTGCCCATGGCAGGGGGTTGGAACTACATGGTCTTTAAGGTCTCTTCTAACTCAAACCATTCTATGATTCTGTGATCCTATGAAGGCTGCTTTGACCATCTCCTGGATTCCTCCAGCCGCTCTCAGGTCCTTTTACACCCACACTGTCCATATCTATGTTCCAGAATTGCTTCTACTGTTTACCCTGGACCTTAATGACAGTTCCTCTGGTCCCTGTCTTCTCTGCTTGGAGAGCTTCAATCCCAGCCCAGGGGCCTCCTCCTGCTCCTTTGCTGTATAGTAGATCCCTGACTGGTCCAGACCCAATAGGAATGTAGTAACTGCAGTAAGGAGACCTGGCAGTAAGAGATGAGGAATGCTTGGAGGAAGGTTTTGGAGGGGTGTGCTGTGTGCACACATGAGAGCAGGAATGTGGACACCTTCCTAGGGTTGAAGCCTGAACAGCAGTGTCTCTCTGGAGATTTTGGGGTGGAGCTGCTCACTGGAAGTGGAGAACTATGTATTGAGAAGTGGGGTGGAGAGACTGAGGCAGCAGCTGTACAGGATGGCTGTCAGGCACTGATACAACTAAAGTAGCACTTCTGTTTAGTCAGAGAATAACATCTCATTTTCCAAAACATTTCCATTTTCATTCTCTGTTTTATTTTCAGTGAAAAATGTGAAAACTGTAATATAAGGTTTCCCATGGAGGTTTCGCATTTTGACAAAAAATCAATTTTCCTTTGTGCACATATTTTAAACAAACACTTCTGCCTGCTGTATGAGGAATGAAGAGCATCAGCCACACTTAGGAGAGGGAGGGTCATGCCATGGTGAACAGTGACTCTCAGAGATGCTTGGGCTTGTAACAGAAAACACCTGCTTTGGGCAACCTGGGCAGCATTGTGGCTAGAGTAGCTGATATGAGGGGGGATTCAACACCCCCCTCACTGGCATCCGGCCCTTTTCCTAAATGATGGCAAGGGGTGGAGGTGGTTAATTCTTCCAAGAGAGGTGCCGTGAACAGGGCAGTTATACTGGGACAAACATCTCTCCTCTGACAGTGGGGGGAGCTGGAGCCACCTCACCAGGTTTCAGAGCCTAGTGTTAGGATGGTGAAAGATAAACAGGATGAATCCCTCCCCGTGGTGCCCGCATGTGTGAGAGGGATATAGGGTAGAAATAACATGGGGTAGAAGTAAGGTTGTGGCATTCCCTCTTCTGAGCAATAGTGTCTGCTTGATCATTTTGTTCCTTAAGTGTTTTGCTCCTCTGGAAGAAGAATGAAATGGTTGAGCAGAACCCCCAGGAGGGAGGAAATTGCTCCTGTCCTGAGAGCAGCCAAGCCTGTCTGGGGAGAGACATTTCTGAATGGCAAGATGGGAGGAAGAGCATAAAAAAGACACAGCAGGGAGACCGGCTGTTGAAATAAACAGCTGGGCCTCCAGAGAGACTGAAGCAAAACTGCCTGGGGATAAAACTTCCAGGAACAAAACTTCCCAAGACTGTGCAGAGCCTGCTGTAACTCAGAAAGTAGCTGAATTGACTGAAAGCCAGCCTGGAAGCAGGGACCTGCTTGCAAGGGCTCTGTAGGCGGGGGAGAGCTGTTAATGAGTCTTTTCAAGTCTATTCTATCTGATCTAATTCTATTCTGTCACTTTGATTTTTTCTTTCTGTATAAAAGTTAATGCATGATATAAATAATATCTGTCTCTTGAACTAACTGATCTTCTTTGGGGATCTCATTTTGGGGAAAAAGGTTAGGCAGAGACCTCAAAGCTGTGTCTAAATTGGGGTCCCATCACAACAGCACACATTGCATCACACAGGAACCAGAACTGTTTTTCAGGCTGTAAAGAAGAAAGGGTTGAGAACAGATCTATAAATGTATGGGAAATCTCTGTGGAATGGGATGTTAAAGGCCACTTTGCCTACTGCGTCTTTTAGAGAGGAGTCCGAGGTGCAGCTCAGGCTGTTTTCTAAGGCCCCATATGGGAGAAGGTTTCTAACATTGTAGAGCTCTTCCAGTGTTTTGGACAGAGTCAGGATACTGTTGAGAAACAGCAGTCAATAACATTGAAATGTGGAAGAGCTCACAGAGGGTGACAAATTGGTCACAGGTGGAAAGCCGCAAAAAACTGTAGACACCTCCTTCCACTGAAGTTGGTGCCTCAGAGGGTGGGTTCTCCTTCTTTTGTGCCCTTTTCCATCAAACCTTAATGATTCTGTTATTCTATGATTTAAACTGAGTTCTTCAATAGCCTCTGAAAGCTAGTACACATGAACCCAACAACCATAGGCAAAGACCTTTACTTACAGATAGAACAATCAGAGCTCTGTTGCACGGTGTGTGTGTGTGTGTCTGATGTTCTTGCCTCAGTCATCTCCATTACTGAATATTGTCTTATTTTTTATATCTGGTCTTGATCCCCAGACTAAGTCCTGTACTGGACTCGGCCTAATTTGAACACTGGCAGTCAGCAACTGGCTGACCCAAAGCTTAACGCTCAATCCCAGCCAAGCACACAGTGCATATTTTGCCCCAGTGATCTGTTATCCTTTTGTGATCACAGTCCTTCTAGCCCCAGAAACCATGAATCTATGACCCAGCCTCCAGTTTGGTGCCCATTGGTTCCCTTGGTCTTCATCTCTAGGCCAGCAACGCCATGCTACAGCAGTGGGTAACCGTGGTGGCTCATGCTCACAGGAACCTGCTGTAGCCTGGGTAGATGCTATAGCAGAGTCGGGCAGTGTCCAAGCATGGTCTCTCTTCAGTGATGTTGTCTGCAGATCAGTGGAGCTTTCTTCTTCTGAGGACTCAATTCTTGAGTCAGGACAGCAGTACCCAGGAAAAGAACAAGAGGAAATCTTGCCCTCTGCTCTTACTACATGTCTCTTCGTCTTGCTTCTGTAGAGCAAAGCTGTCCTGCCACTGTCTATATATTGTCTCCTTCTCTGCTTCCAACAATCAACCAGCTCAGTTTTCCTCTGTTCTCTTCTCTTCTCATCTGCCATACAAGACTTCTTCTAATCAGTCAGGTGCTGAAAAATCAGGCAAGGAGAGAGCTGCTCTGCATATTTGGTTTGCTGCGAGCAGTGCTGACATTGAAAAAGAGACATGTGGGGAGTGTTTTTGGATGGACAGGGGTAGTTGTTATGTACATGTATTGAACTGTGTATCTGATGGTGTTAATGCATCAGTGTTGGAGTTAGTGGCAATTTAAACCATTAATAAGTTTCTTGGGGAAAAGTTGGTTCCCTGCAGCTGTCCTTATCCCTTTGACTACAGCAGGCTACTGGGAGCTGGAATCACCTGGGTCCTAGATGGTTGAGCTGGTACCATGGAGAAACCTGTCAGGGTGAAGGAACATTTTGTTCTTCAGCCTGGTGCTGAAAATTAGAGGACTAAATGCCGGGGCATGCTGGCAAGGCTGTGTTTTGAGGCTTAATTTGACAAGAAACACATTAATTCCTTGCTGTTTAACATTTTGCTAAATTGGCCTGTGTGTTGTAGGGACATGGACCTGGTTATAGGATGAGAACTACAACTGGGGATGTTCTCACTGAAGGGCTAAAAATTCACTGAGAACAGCAGCTACACCCCAGAAGTGTTACTTAAGGTTTTCAGATGTGTGTTAAGTTGGCGAGTGTGAAGAGGAGCCTTTGCAATAAGGGTTACCTACCTGTGGTTAGGCTTTGACAAGAGGTAGTGGAGTACATGAGCTTTTGGCAGGAGGTTTTGGGTGAATGACTTTATGGACGTGACCTCTTGGCAGCTCTTCCTATAACAGTGTGTTTCCTGTGCTAGTAAGCTGCCTCTGAACAAGCTCCTTGTTTAGACCTGTGCTTCAAACATCTTGAACCAGGAGTCCAGGCAGGCTTATCAACACTGTTGTTTGCTTGGAGGAGAAACAGTGAGCCACTAGGACCTCTAAGTCTCGGAAAAATCCTTTTAATACCCTCACTGCTCTGGATCTGCTATGAGCAAGTGAAAGAGCTCTGCTCATATTTGCCTTCTTGCCCTGGTACTGCATATCCTCCCCATGTACTCAATAAGCTGTGTTGCCTCTCTGTCCCTCCCTGTAGCTTGCTGTGGTTATTAGGGCTTCATGTGCCCATGCACTACCAGCATTGCACAAGTATTGTCCCTCATCTCCCTGTTGGCTTGGCACCCCTGTGTTTTGGCTTAGGACTCATGCTCTTTTTCTGCAGTCAGATCAGACTGTGAAACTTTAATTTGCTGCCCTGCAGTTCTCACAGCCTCTCAGCTTCCCTGCTTGGCTGCCTTTCCCTCCTGTTGACTGTCTGCTGTTTTGGATGATTTTTTCCAAACAGTCCTAGCCTGTATTTACCAGGGCAATTTGCATTTTATTATTTTCTGCATATATTTTAGAGGTTTTCTGTGCATTTCCCTTTCCTTTCTGGGGCTTATCACTTCCTTTTATTTAGCATTATCTACAGGGCTCTATCCCGTACACCCATGTTTGAGCTTATTTCCAAACAGTTTGCTGTTTCTCTGCCTGTGCAAAGCTTCCCATGTTTGGCTCACCTGGAGGCTCTCCCAGCAGGTGACCTGATTACTAACTCAAACCATTTCACTATTTAAATTATCTCCACACACATCACTTGCTCCTGTTCTTAGCTAGAACGGAGGCTCCTTCCATCCTTGTCCCAAGTATTTTTTTCTAAGTGGGTAGAAGAGTAACTGCTATTCCCACTGGATTCCTGTCCTGGCTATAATGGGGTCATAGGCTGCTAGGGGATTGCCTGGACATTTTTAGCTTTTTTGGGGGGCAAATCCTTGACAGCATATCCTTTCCACATTTTTCTTAAATCTGTGGAGCAACAGGCTCTGGTCAGCTGCATCCTGAGCATGTGGAAAGTTTGTCTTCTTCAGCTTCTGTCTTTCAAAATTCCTGTTTTATTTCCTGACCCTTCATTGAAGGACAGTTCCCAGCTTCACAAGTGACTCTTCAGATTGTCAAGAAAAAAAGATAATAAATTGTTAGCACACCAGAATTACCTGCTGGGATCAAAGGGACACCGGATGTCTTTTAGGCAGAGGGGATGACCAGTAAAAATTTGGGACCCCACTGAAACACTTGATGTCCTGGGGCTGTGCTACTCTATTACTACTAGGGTTTCAATTTGGATCAGAAATGAGCTTTTAAAGCATATCTCCCATCACTTGCATTTACCTTGCTTGGACAGACATTGTGGAGTGCTCTATGAACACATGAACTCTTTATGGATGGCATTAAACTACCAATTTTGGGAGTACATCTGATGTTCTCCAGGGGGTAGTGGAGATTCAGCCCAAAGGACTGGACTTAAGCAGCCCTGAAGTTAATCCAACATGTACTGCATGGATGTTGGGTCTCCAGCATCATCAGCTTCGCTCCATGGAGCCACACTGATTGCCCTGTACTGCTTGCTAATAAGGAAATAGTCTGCACCAATGCTCACCTCCAAAGCTCATTGCAGGTGAGAGAACAGAGCTCAAATTTTCCCAAATCCTCTCTAGAGATGAGATCGTGTAAGGCACATTGGTGACTTCCCATTATCCCTGCTGAGACTGAAGTGACCCAGGTTCAGGCCAGTCCATGTTCTGTACTTCAGACAGACAGATCACATTTTTCTAGTAATAAACAAATCCTGTTGTAAAACCATTTTTTCTGCTTTTTTTTTTCTTTTTGAATGCAATATGCTGCTTTTCATTATACTAGCTGCTTTGTCAGCAGTGCTTTGAAATCCAAAATTTTGTTAGATTCAAGATTCAAGTGTGTATTTTGTTTTCCCTAAGGACCGAGGTATGTGGTAAGTTTTTTTAACTAGTGGGTTTATTTATTTATTTATTTATTTGTCTCCCTCCCATTCCAGACTGTTTCCTAATTATATTTATGATATTATTTGATCAGCTTTCCCTCACCGCCCCCCAGACCCCCCCCTCCCCCCCCCCCCCGGCTTTTCATCTACTAATTTCTCTGCATGTCTGCTTATCACTTCCTCCCACTCTGTCCCTATTCTAGGTTAAAGTGCAAGGGGTTGGTAGCAGGGGAGCTGTAGCGGGGCACCTGTGAGCAGAGACCAGCAGCTGCCCCATGTCAGATAAGAGCCAGCTCCAGATGGCTCCAAAAGGGACCCGTCACTGGCCAAGACTGAGTCAAAGAGAGATGTTAGAACATTGTAGAAGGGGAAAATCTGCTGCACAGCATCAGCTGGGAGAGATGAGTGAGAACTGAGAGAGAAAGAATCCTGCAGACACCAAGGTCAGTGCAGCAGGAGGGCAGGAGGTGCTCCAGGCACGCACCAGAAGTTCCCCTGCGGCCTGCAGAGAGGCCCCTGGTGGAGCAGGCTGTCCCCCTGCAGCCCATGGGTCCCACACGGAGCAGATCTCCACGCTGCAGCCTGTGGAGGAGCCCCCGGTGGAGCAGGTGGATGTGGCCTGGAGGAGGCTGCGGCCCATGGAGAGCCCCCGCAGGAGCAGGCCCCGGGCCGGAGCTGCAGCCCGTGGAGAGGAGCCCACGCAGGAGCAGGGGGTCTGGGGGGAGCTGCCGCCCACCCGTGGGGGACCCGTGCTGGAGCAGTTTGCTCCTGGGGGATGGACCCCGTGGTACGGAGCCGTGTGGGAGCAGTTCTTGAAGAGCTGCTGCCTGTGGGCAGCCCCCGCAGGATCAGTTCGGGAAGGACTTCATCCTTCCTTGAAGAGAATGAGGATGGGTGAGCAGAAAGAGATGAAGTGCCATTAACTGACCCAATCCCCATTCTCTATGCCCCTGTGCTGCTTGTGGGGAGGAGGTAGAAGAAGATGGATGGGGGGAAGGAGTTTTTATTTTGCTTTTAGTTTCTCATTGCTCTAGTCTGTTAGTAATAGGCAATAAATTATACAGATCTCTGTATGGTGTTTTGCCCATGATGGCAATTCATGGGCAATCTTCCCGTTTTCTTCTCAGCCCTTGAGCCCTTTTCATTGCATTTTCTCCCCCTTTCCCTTTGAGGAGGGTGACCTAGAGAGTGGTTGTGGTGGAGTTCAGCTGCCCAGCACGCTGAAACCACCACAGAACCCAAACTCCCACTCCTGTCTGTTAAACATTTTTAACCATTTTACCAATTTCAAGTGAATTTGGTGGATATGACAGGATCTGAAAGACAGTTAAGTTCATGCTTAAAGGGCTGCAGCATGTACTTAATTATTACTTCATCTCTTTGTCCTCCACCATCTACCCAGACAGCACTCAAAGCCACACACAACTGGGGAGAATTGCAGTGAGCTCCTCCTCTTGCCCAGCAGTAGCTAGAGGACATGGGATATAATTAGGGATGCTGCATGTGTGTGGGTCTGGGGAAGTGTCATGTCTCTGCAGTGACTCAGAAGTTCTGTCAGAGCAAAAATGTGAGAGAGGACATGAGGAAAATCCAATGATATGCAGCTAAGGAGTAGAAACTATCTAAAGAAAATAGATTTTAATTCTGATGTTTATTGAACAATTTTCTTTTTATTTACGGCCCTTTAATTTGCACTGAAAAGGGAAGGGAGGGCTCTGTGTGAAATATTGGGGAACTTCTCTTTTTCTCCTACTTCAAAGGACATGGAAGCCAGACCTCAGCAAAATGATGTGGAGAAAAGCTTATTCTTACATTTTCAATCGGTCGGTGAAAGCCATTTGATTTGATTACTTTGGCATCTTCAAATTTCTGTGCACCGTTGATGCAAACGTGTTATTTTTAAAATTGAAACAATGCAGAATACAAAGAAGCACAGATCTAACACTTGTACTGAATTCAATCTGTTTTAAACAAATGTGTACAGTAGTTTTAAAATTAGCAGTAAAATTACAGATATTAACAATCCATTGGTTCATTGACATCATAAACAGCATTTGTATTATGCATTTACTAGTTATGTCTTTCATTTTCCATACAAATAAGTAACTAACTCTTATAACCAAAAGATTATCATTGCATAACATGTATTCCGTTTTTTCAGTAAGAAGGTAAAAGGCTTTGGAGCCAAAATTGGTAATTTTCTAAATGGCAATAGAAATGAAAACACAGCCGAAATTTCAAGCTGGCTTGATTTCCACAGCAAAAATGTTTCTGCCTCTTGGTCCTAGAAACCTCTCTTCTAAAGAGGACAAGAAAGAGCTGTGGGGACTATTTTAAACCAGCTCTATTCCCTATTATATTTCTCAGATCCAGGATGATTTTAAATAAAGATCAACACGTATTTGTTGATTTAAATTCCTTCCCATCCACTTGTTTGTAAATATTGTTGCTTCAATCATACTTAATGTTTTTTTTTCCTCCAACAGAAATTTCTTGGCCAGTCCATTCATTAAAAGTATGGCAAATACAGCAAATCGAGCCAGAAAGTTTCATAATTAAAGCTTTTGCTCTAGGCCCCTGCTTGATGTACAGTCTGTATTCATAAGATGAGAGCCTGAGTTCTTCAGTGCAGACACATTATAGTTCAGGTTAGAAAAGACCATTCACTCCCTCCAAGTGAAGGCAGGTGAGATAAAATTAGGGAGGTGAAACATTTTCATCTGTGACTATTCTACATGAAAAGACATCTCGACAAATACGCTAGTCATTGGCTGTCCCTAGGTCAGTGCAATGAGTTGTCTCACACTCATGCCAGACACACAGCACAGCTACTTCAAACCTTCTCTAAGCTCTGATAAAGCCAAATTTTTGCATCAGAGTTGAAGGATAAAATAATTTATTCTGCCCTTGTGCCTTCTACTGCCCAATTCCATTCGAGAGCAGCTTCAGGGAAGAGGGAAGCTCCTGAAAGGGGTGAAATGCAGCAGAGCCTAGAGAAGCTGGAAGGATCAGTTGGAGGTGAGAGGTCTCTGAGTAGGTTGCGAAGATCCAGAGGAGAAAGGAGACAAGAAGATCAGGAGAGGTTTAGGGGGCTGCGCTGACCCTGCACACACTTGGGCCTGCTCTGCTCACCTCTGTCTGCCCTCCAACCCCCAGTATGAGCATGAATGGGCTGAAGGAAAAGGGTCTGGGTGGAAGGAGGACCTTGGATCCAACCCCAGAGCTGGGAAGAGGCAGGAGTTCTGTTACCTCCTTCCTTCCCTGCATGCTGCCCAGCTGGCTGCTCATCCCAGTGTTGTCAGAGCAAAGCCAGGCATGCACGGCAAATGGTAGCAGTTGGCCTCTCTGCCTAGACCTTGGGCTGCTTTGGGAGACAGCAGCTATTTCTTTTCTTACAGAGGAGCACTGTGTCTGTAAGTGGACACAGTGTCTGTGGGTGGTGACATACGTCTGATGGGACTAGGGGCATCTTGAATAAAAAAAGGTCGTATTAACTGGACATATTAAGCACATCCATGATGTACTTCTGTGCTTGTGAGAGGGTTTTTTCAGTTCCTTCTCACAACCTCTGAATCTCCTACAGGACTCTCAGGTCCTGATTATTTCTCTCTGAGTCATCTTAAAACACCTCTATTACCCCAAATTGCCTCCCACTTGTTTTTGATCTGCTGCCATGAACTGTGGTCAGTCTGGATCTGAGCTGGTTGGCCTGTTGGCCAGTCTGAGGAGATAAGGCTTGAGATGTCCCTGCCTCCCCATAGTGAAGACGCTAACAGCATTGATTTCTTCTCCTCAATTGCAGGTTTTCATAACACCTGTCTCTAAGACCTCTCCCCTCTTCCTTATGTGACTTCTTCACTTATACAGAAGGGCTGGCAGACAGTTGGGCGGACTAGACAGTGTGATCCCATGAGTCTTTGTTCTTCATGAAACCAGGCTAAATTTATTTATTTATTTTCTTTCAGTGCAAGCAAGTTCACATTCTTTGTAAGAGCTTTTTGAGGATCAAACATTTTCTTATTGTATAATATTTTATACTCCTTTCCCAAAATAACAAATTTCCTAATGGAATCAGTTAGGCTATTATTTCTAATAGCCTCTGCCATAATCTAATAGTGTTTCCTTTAAGTCCAGGTTCTCAAATTTGACTAGACTTTTTCTTGTACAAGGCAGAAGGAGTTTAGGATCCTTAGTAGCCAAATCTATCAGATTCAGGAAACCCAAAAGAATCAGAGTATCTTTTAGTTTGGAAGTGACCTCTTGAGATCATCTAGTCCAATTTCCCTGCTCAAGCAGCTTCACCTAGAACAAGTTGTCCAGGACTACATCCAGTTGGGTTTTGTATATCTCCAAGGATGGAGACTTTTCAACTTCTCTGGGCAACCTGTGCTTGAATTCCCTCACAGTAAAGAAGTGTTTCCTGATGTTCAGATGCAACCTTTTGTGTTTCGGAGATTCTTTTGTGATCTTCCTTTCTGCCCGCTTTTTCAGACTGTTGAGGTCTCTCTGAATGCCTCCACAACCATCTGGTGCATCAGCCACTGCTCCCAGCTTTGTATTGTCTGCAAATTTAAAGAGGGTGTACTCTGTCTCATTGCCAGGTCATTAATGAAGCTACCAAACAGTATTTACTCCAGTATTGACCTCTGGGTACACAGTTCTAGTGATCTACCTCCAACTGGACTTTGTGCTGCTTATGGCAACCCTCTGGGTCCTTCCACTCAAGCTGATGAAGCATCGGTACAAATTTCATGTTTCTGAATCATTTAAGAGCTGTTATTTTGTACACTTTCCATTCACATTTCACATAGAGGAATTTCAGACCATAAGAAAACAAAGGAAAATTTGAGTTTCAGTACTGCTGCTTAGCACATGCGTCACTAATGGAAAGCACCACTGGGCTCTGCCATTCAGCAGCTCCTGCCAAGAGCTATCAAAGAGTGCAGATGTTCTACAAGCTAGATATTTCCTGCCTTATGCCCAGATAACTGGTGCAAAGTTAAGGTAGCAACTCTTAGAAGAATTTCTTGGAGCTTTCCTGAGTTTAGGACACAGCCTGGCATTAAAACCTTCCAGAACAAGGTTAGCTAACAGTAATTTCTCCATGAACAAGTCAACGAAAGATTTGAGGTCTGTCCAGAGAGGCTAATTACAAAACAAAAGCCAAGGGGACAAACAAGCATTCAGGGTAGATAAAAATGGAATTAGTTGGGAAAAATTACACAAAATGCCTCAGCACACAGGTTTCCTAATGTTGGCTGGCATTTAATTTGTTAGAGACCAATAGGGACATAGCTTTTGTGGGTCTGACCTTCTTGCTCTTTTTAAGAGGTTTCAAATATTGGAAGTTAATGTTTCTTGGAGGAACATGACATCTAATCAAAGCTAGAGATTTTTAGCCACTTTATTCTGTGGGACATGTAAATATATAAGTAGTTAGTCAGCCCTGTCTTCTCATGTGCCTTTTTCGAGCAAGGTTTCTGTTAAAAGACTTTCTTGTAAAAATCTCTACTTGATTTTCTAAGGTTCCTGCTTCACCCAGGTTTACAGTATTTATCCTTTTGGATTGGCTTATATGTTCTGCATTGAGCGTTAAAGCTTAAATTTGGGCCATTTGATTTCACTAGATAATAGGTGGAATCTGACAATATTTAGCTGAATAGCCTTGTTTCTTTTATTGTAATGTGGAGCAGGTAGTTTACCCGTCTTAGTGTTCCTACCCTGTTATCCTTTTCTATCCAGAGGCATGAATAGTTGAGATATCTAATGTCTGTCACACTCCAGGTTTCCTTAACAGCCCTAAATTTCATTTCTTAAGCTCTATCTCCTCTCTCATAACCCTGTATTGCAGACACTTTATCCAGAAATCAAATTCAAATGGTAAAGAAGAAGCATCACATTTATCCAACTATATATATGCATGGCGCAGTAGGCAGCTTGTGATACATTTCTTTACCTAAAGCATTTACAAAATCAGAGCTTTAACATACTATGCCTTAAATTTCCTAATTTCAAATTAATCTGACTGGAGAACTGGAACAGTTCATTAGAATCACAGGTCTGGCCCTGTCTTCAGAAGCACAGGGACAAAAGGGAAGAAAATGGGTTAAGGGCAAACAAAATTTGTACCAAACCTGCCACTTGCATCTCCTCTCTGCCAGAAGAGTGGCTTGGAATCATAAGAGAAGTTTTCTGTTTCCTTATGCAGCCCTTCCATCAATCCTCTTCTGCAAAGGGTACAGTGGTCCTAGATCCAAACTGAGGCGATTGCTCTGGGCAGTTACTGGAAAAGATAAACTTCACCTTTATTCTGTCTTTAGCAATTAAGATGTTTATAACTGTTTCTTCCTGACCTCTCCATTCAGCCTCTGGATTTACCTTGTCCCTTATGAATTAGCTTCAGCCACCTTTGATTTGACAGCCGCAGCTTTTGTTACTTCGGGCTGGGGAGAGCCAGTCAACAGCTAGAGCTGGGCACCCTCTGCCCTAGGTACTTGCTCTGGAGGAGCTGGGCTGTTGCCAGCAGTTATGGGTGGTTACAAGTTCCCTGGGTAGCAGCAGTCATGTACAGATTGGTGTCTGATGTGGGTTACAGGAAGCTATGTGAATGAACCTGCAAAGTCTAAGGAGTGCTCCTCCAAGAGGAGTGAGTGGATTCATGCATGAGGAGGAATCATTCAAAAGGCTAATGATGGACAAGGAAGTGGTCTTTTTGCACCATATTCTGCCAATTTCATGTCATAAGACCTTCCTGAGAGTGGGAGCTGCCTCTGTGCCCTTCACCATGTGCTGACAACCTCCCAGGAGTATCATCTCCACAGTGAGAGGGATAGTTCAACCCTGGGCAGGACTTGGGCTGCTCTGCCCATGTGATGCGCCAATGCAACTTTCTCTACAATCTCACTTCCCTTAGACCTGTTCAGAGGTTCCAGCTCATCTTGGCCATTTGTTGTGTCTTTCTTCTGCATGCTCTGCCTTTCCTTTGGAAGCTACAGGCTTCATCAGACCTTCCCTAATTAACCACAAGTTGGGAAAGGAGGGAGATCACACACAGCCGTCATGTGTCAATGAAGCTGTTACCCATTGTCACCTTGTGCCAGGCTTGCCCTGACTTTCCTATCCTCAGATCGTATATTAAGTGACAAAACTGAGTCTCCTTCTACACATCATGCTTTAATAAAGCCTAAGGGCTACATCCTGATCTCACTTCCATATGTGAGATGAAAGTCACATGGACGTAGCTGGGTTTACGTGCTGTGTCTAAGAACAGAAGCAGAGTCTGCTTACTTTTCAACCTAACCATGCAGTTTTTTTTTCTTTTCTTTTTTTTTCCTTTTCTTTTTTTTTTTTTTTTTTTTTTGCTCATAGGTGCACAGCCATCTGCCCCTCTACTACAGTGCTGTCTGCCATCTGTCCTAGGAAAATAACTGTAAACTCCAAATGCTCACAGGCTGCAGAATTAACAGCTGAGATGGTACTGAGCATGCTGAACAGGAGGCAGCGGATTATTAATTTTGCTCTAGGAGTCTTCGCTGAGTGGCTAGTATCCAACCTGAGTTATTTGGGCACATTTGACCAAGAGAAAGTTTAAATAATGGAACAAGCAGAGACGCTAGGTAGGGCTTTACTTCATATGGCACAACAACTGACTACCTGCCTGAAGAGATCTCTGTTGCCTACAGGGATGTGGCATGGAGGCTTCAGTGGCAGGAAACTCCTCGTCCAGGTGCTGCTGGTAACAGGGGGTAGTGCTCAGGCATCCAGGAAGGTTCAAGGGTAACTCGTTGCTAACAAAGCAGTGTCCTATAGTGCTGGCCTGGCCAGTAACAGGCACCCTGCATCCTGCTAGGATACATGAAACAGCATGAAGCTGTGACATGGAAGATTCAGGCTGGGTGTTGGGAAAAGGTTCTTCACAGAGAGTAGTCGGGCACCAGCACAGGCTCCCCGGGGCAGTGGTCACTGCACTGATCCTACTGGGGTTCAAGAAGCATTTGGCCAATACCCTCAGACATACGGCCTGATTTTTGAGTGGTCATGTGTGGAACCAGGAGTGGGCCTTGATGATCCTTGTGGGGCGCTTCCAACATGGGATATTCTATGGGTTTATGATTCTATGATGAGGGCAACCATGGTGATCTACAAAGCTTCTCCCTCTTCAGGGATGAACTCCTGGGCAAGGAACTGCCCTTCCTCCTGGGATTCTTCTCTTTCTTGGGGTCCTGACTCGCCTAGTACATAACTCAGACACATCATCCCAGAAAAGGCAGTGCCTTGAGCACGGGCTCCATGAGATTCTGCTCTGCGCTTGCAACAGGGAGCCTGGTGGCTGAGCAGGCATGAGCTGAAAGGCCTGTTGAAAAGAAGCCAAGAGCAGTCCTCAACAACCTGGAGACCAAGAACCCGAGGTCCAAGCTCCAGGTGAGGGAAATTGGACATGACCCAGTTGTCCTGCTGTTGTCCAGCCAGATTACTCAGAAGCAAGTGCTGCATGAGGACATGGTGCAGCCACAGAGGCTGTGGGAAAGCCTAAGATGCCCTGCTGCTGAGGACAGCTCTGGCCTTGCTGAGGCAGATGAATGTAAATCACAAACCTGCAAGGACAACTCCCTTTCTGAAGAAGCTATTGCTCTTTCTGTTATGTTTTCTCTCTAAAATCCCCATTCTTTTTGTTCCTTTAACAGATTGCAGAGAACACCCTGAAATTGTGTGTATCCTATGCTATATGAGAAAAGAGGTGGCATGCTGCTCGTAGGCTTCATCCAGCCTGAGGGGAGCAGGACTGGCCAGTGACATGCCTCTCTTCAAGGCAAAACCTGGCCAAACTGGAAGGGGAAGAACAGCCCCAAAGGAGTATTCCTGCACATGGGCTTCTCATCTAAATGTGTCAAAATGCTGACCCAAACCGTGTTAATTTATCATAGCATAAGTTAACATAAGTTATCATAAGTTAGCTTATCATTGTTAACTTAACAGAGGTAAAATACAATAGACTCTTATTTCTGAGGCATCTGCTCCTTGAAAGTCACCGGCCAACACACAGGCAGGGAGCCTAGTATGATCATTCGGGTGGTACTATGCTTTTTTTCAGTCTTTCTTCCTTTCCTGCTTGTGGTGACACTCCAGACAGTAACAGTCATGTCCTGCCCTTTTCCACCACACCACTTCAAGATGGCAGGGGGTCTGTGCGTACCATTGCATTTTCAGAGAAATGAGAAAGTATCCCTAAAAGCCCTTGATTGCCTGCTGGGAATACAGCAGAAGGCTGGCGTTGAATACAGATAATAGCTTTGTGGGCCTAAAATGTTGAGGACAAAACTCCTTGACAATTTTACTCCACCAAGGGCTCTTTTTCACCGATTTTCACTCTGAAGGATTTTAATAGCTCTGGCCTTGATCACTTCACCAGCACATGAATGACAGCTGCAGGAAGAACTATAACATTTTAATTGACATTTGTGTTTAGAAGCTCAACTATAATTAGAGGCAAATGAATCATCTGCAAGAAATAATTAATTCAGGCAGTGCTGCCTTTCTTCCTCTTCGTGAATTTTCTATGAACAGGTTGCTACATTTGCAAGCCCATTCTTCATTCACACTTAGTCACACATTTTCTATAGGTCTGCTGATGGCTTGCAGCAGCCAGCAGCAGGTCTGGGTTTCCCACCATGCTGGGCAATGACATGAGTTTCATACTGATGTTCACAGTCCTCAACTATATGGTGTAGGGAAGCAGCTATGACTGTGTGGATGTGAATTTTATATCCCAGTGCAGAAACCTGGTTTAAAGTATGTGTGCTCTGCTGGAGAGTTGGGATCAGTCCAGAGCCAGGAGGGGTAGGATACCCTCTCTGGGGTGTTTGGCTTCCGACCTGCTTACACCACATGGGGCTTCCCTGAAAGTATGATGACCATACTGCTTGTTTCTTTCCTACTGACGGGAGAAATGTGCAATCCTACAGCTCTGTTCACAAACATTTCTCCAACCGTTGTGTCCTGCTCCATGTCGTGGGATCTTCCCATGGAACTTCAGTCTCAGTTTATGGTGCTGGCCACAACCTTGCCCATTGCAGGAATGTCTGTGATAGACCAGCCACTGTCCTGTAACACCTGGAGCACAGTGTGGTCCAAAGCCCTATGTAGCCTTAATTTTCTTCATTCAAGGCACGGATTCTATGAAGGGGGGTGGGGTGGGATGGGGTGGGGTGGGATTTTGACTGTACTAATGATTTGGGACTCCCTCAAGGAAACCCCAAACATTGATTCTTCATTAACCCCACCATCCCCACGCTATGAGGGATGTGACTCTGGGCTAACAGTCAATTCTCAACTCATCTATACAACAAAATGAAAGAAGGAGTCCTGGTACATCTATTTGCTGTTCTCTTGGTCTTGCAACAGCACAAGACACCAAACACCCTGATTTCTGAACCTCCAGCTTTAGACTCTAATTAGAAATTGGAGAACTGTTCTCTGGTCAGGGAGGTTGGCTGGTCTCTGTATAAAGCAGGGCCCTATGTTCATGAGGTGCTGGTGAAGCTGGGGAGAAGGTGGCTAGGAGCTGGGAACCTTGTTCTTGTTATGGGGCCAGTCAGGCTGGTTTCTGTATTCTGAGGAACTCAGTTTGCCAAAGGTGTCCACTGCTCCCTGAGAAGGTGGAAATAAGAGCGCTGGGGATCAACAATAATGGACATCACATTTCCTTCCAGCTTCTGTAGTTTCATTCCACCTGCAAGAAGCAATTGTTGCTGGAAGCTTTGCAAGCAAAAATTGCTGTGATTCAGAAGATGGAGGAAATGTCCAAGATGGAAGGGTTAGCAATGCCTCAGCTGTTTCAGTGGGAAGGAAATGCCCTAGGGAATACATGTGGAAATGAGAACACCAATGCAAACATAGCAGATCAACCTAAGGTTTCTTAAAAGAGCTACACCCAGAAAGGTATTTTACCTTTATAAGAAGGGAGGTTTGGGAGGATAAGTGCCATCAAGACAGCCACTGTAAGAGTGGTGATGTTCTGTGTGAATTTACTAGGGACTGGCAGTGTCCTATCAACCAAAGAAGCAACCCATTCCAAAGTGTCAGAAGCACCTACAGAAATGCCCTGGATGTGGCCAGGAAATGTGGCAGCAACCAGAAACCAGAAACCAGATTGTTTCCTGGCCTGCCTTGTCAGCTCATCCTGGTTCAGCCTGCCACCCTCAAGTTGGTCATGATTTCAGCTATTCTTTGGCTACAAAATAGGAAAAAAAGGAAATGAGAGGATTCTGTTTCATCTGAAGAAATTTGGTCTCCCTGCTCTCACTATTCAGTGTTTGAAAAGAAGTAAAACAAATCCACAGCTGATCTGAATGCAGCACAGCTCTCCTCTTTCAACCAAGATGCTAGCCAAAAGCCCTCAGGGTCTGGAGGACAGGAGAAGCACAATCTGCAATGACTCCTCTCCTGGAGAAGTGCACCCCGCATCCTCCAACACGACCTCTCGGAGCAGCTCTGGTGCCAACCCCACCTCATCCCAGGCTGCTGCTGCTGGCCCACATCCAAAGTCAGGGCCATGGGCCAGTCCAAGGAGATGGGAGATGGTTATCAAGCAGTACTCCTTCATGTAACTCCACCTCATCAAGGTGTGAGGAGGCAGAGTGTGTTTGTTGCTGGGTAAATTTCACAAAGTGTTTATCTTTCTTATATGGACTTTGCTTATTTGTACCTTTCTCAGTTTTCTAACAGTTATGTTTTAAGTTCTTGTTTGCTGTTTTGCATTTAAGCTTAATTCTTCCTAAGAGCTTGATGCAAAGCCCAGTCAAACCAAATTTGTCCTGAGTAATTGTCATGTCTTTAACAATCTTAATACAGCTTCTTAAACAAGTTGTGTGTTTTTCATCTGGGAGTATCAATAAGCAAGTGCTGACAATAATTTAAGTTTTTATTAACTTGTTATTAGTGGCTTAGACAAAGAACCTGGAGTTTGTATATAGCTGTAGAGTCTAATCTAATCTGATCTATCTATCTGATATACTTGCCTGGGCAATCAGCCACAGCTTGATAGCTGGGAGAGTATAAAGTTCATCCGCCAAATAGCTGAAATGACAAAAAAGGACAGAAACTGAAAAGCAATTATTAATTGATGTGTTTTTGATTGAAGTTAGCTGCTATTGATCATCCCACTGCTTAAATGAACGAGGCTCATAATGTAATCTTTATGCTGAACATTGATACACCATGCACCACGCACCTTCCTCATTGATCTGTTGTACATTGGCAAAGTTATTTAGCATCCCATTACATGAAAATCAATGATGAGATCATATTACACAATCTGAGGCCCAACTGTGGCACTTTTATTAAGATATGTAGCACACTGTCACCACAACAGAGGAATTCATTTGTGGGACTCTCAGTCGCCATCAATCTGTGGGATGCATATGTATATCTGTGTGTACAAAATTAAAAGAAGTAACTGCTACTTTGAAATCATATTATATCAGCTGATGAGCAGTTTTATATTTCATATTGAAATCTGCTGAAATGCTTTTCTAAATTTTTCTGCATCTCCTGTGCAAAGTTGCAGTAATTCATTCTACAGAGATTTTTATACTGCACCATATGCTTTCAAACCATAGCTGTTTTACATCGTTAGCATAACCATGTGATAAAATTAGAGCAAGGTCTTGATATGCTGTCCTGTCATGGCATTTTGCCAGCTCACAACCAAGCTTGGAACTTGCTGTGGGCGGACTGGTGCACGCACCATCAAATTTCGTAGCCTTTGATGAGCAGTAGGGACTGCTCTGCTGCGGGTCTTGAGGTGGCACTAACCAGGAGCACTTACTGAGTCAGGCTCATAACCAAGCAACAAGGGGGAGCAGAATGTCTAGCTAGAGACGGGGACCGTTATGAATACTGGCCACATCCATGATCCACTATGCTGATCTTGCATGTTGTTTAATTCCTGTGAGGAATGCAATCTTCACCACCCAAGTGCTACTGCACTTTATTTTCATCTCATCATCTAGCATGTCCTTTAGCAGCAGTATGGAAGCAATTTTTCATCTTTTCTGCTTCTGCCTCCCTATCCATCTTCACAAAATCTTCTTAACCTCAACTCAGAAGTTTGTTTCATCTAAATCTGCTCAGAAAAGGTCATCCCCACACTGTAGCAGCTTCCATCTAAGCATCTTGTTTATGTAGATTTTTTTTTGCAAGGTTTCTAAAACATTCAAATTATTTCCTGGATATTTTCTCAAATTCTGACAAAGTATTTCCACTCCATATGTTGCTGATTCATGTATGTCACAGACTGATAATCTGCTTCAGGACTGAAAAGAAATGCATGTTGACTTTATGCAGTTAGCTTTCATGTGCTGAGCAACTTGCTGCTCCTGTAATTGGGGCCTGTTTTTTTTTCTTTTTTTAAGTTGACAGTAGCTGGTAAGATATCCAGCCATTGGGGATGACATCCCTTCTTGTGCTGAATCAAGCATTTTGTGTTCTTCATTGGAAATTTTAATTTGAATGAAACAAGAAAGCTGTGTTTGTATCTCTTGCAAGTGCTTCATTTCTCTAAGAGCAGCTTACTCCTGGAGAATGTCTGTGATTTAGTTTGTGGCTAGTCCATTTACCTTCTAAAACTGCTGAATACAACTCTGTACCATCATTTCAAAGAAAACCGAATGTTATATTGAGTATTAGTCTGCCTATCTGTCTGTCAGTCCAACCATCTATCCATCCATTCATTCATCTATCTCCCATCCTTAGGAGTAACTAAACACTTCCCAGGTAAATCAAATCTGCATTGGTATGGAGAATCATTCATTCACAACAGCTGAGCCCACTAAAAGCAGATTCTTGCCATAAAAGTCATCTGATGCTGTGGGTGAATTACCAGTCCTTGTAAACACTGTGCTTCTAGATGTAATTTATCCTAATTTAGCTCTTGTTATTGTCTTGTGTATTGTCTCTGAATAAGGCAATCTTGAAAATGCAGTCTAAGATACAGTAATGAATACTGAAAGTCTGCAGTGGAGTTAACCTGAATGTTTGCAGCTTCTCTTCTCTACCTGGTGACACTATTACAGAAATTTTTCTTTTTTTTTGGAGCAGGCATGTTCTTGCAAAATACAATTTTTCATGGCTTTTGTCCAAAAATGATATTTTGGCAAGAAAAAAATTAGCAGTATAGGATAACTGCCTAGCATTGGACAATTATTATTTTGGGGGGCAATTTTTAACAACCATGTATAGCTTGCTCTGAGACTGACTTTCCTGTCCCATCCACACCTAACATCTCTGCAACTCCTCTCTGTGCAGAGGCCTGGGACCCTAATGAGCAGTATCAGTCTTTACCATGAAATATCTACAACAGCAGATGCTGCAATTCCATGTGTTAGCATCTTGACACCCCTAGTCAAATAACTGGTTCATGAACTTAATTATTAATTGGCTCATTAATTAATTAATAATTAATTGGGTCATGGTCGGTCTCCCTTGCTAGCTTATGGCCCATTGCTCTAGACAAAGCTTTTCCTCTTACTGACATGCCATAGGCCACGCTAGTCCCAGACATGCAGAGGGAAGGAGCAGCCAAGCTATGCTGAAGTTTGGGACCTCCTGCATGGAAACCACCCCTGTTATTTCAGGTATTGTAACTCCATTATGGCACCAAACACCAGTGCACACACAAACACTGCCCTGCAGGCTGAGTGCTTGTCAGCACATGCAGGTTAGCAGCAGTGACCAGGGAGCTGCTCTGCCTTCTAGTGCATCTGCTCTCCAGCTTGATTGCTGTGTCTGCAGCATTCCCAAGGGTCAATGCTCAGCTTTTCCAGGGCACCTTTGAGTAGCTGTGAAGTGGAGATAGCCCTGTGGGGAAGTCCTGTGCACATTGCATATGGATTTCTGTACCCATCACCTTCTTCACTCTGTGGTCCATCACCAGACTGAAATACATGCTGAGCTCTTTACATAGAGATCCTGCTGAGCTTCTGTCTCTTGGGCAGCACTGCCTTGCAGACCAAGGGCTGAGTCTTCCCCCCAGAGCTTTCTGGGGCTTTCCCCTTGCTCTGGCTCTTGCCTGGCAACCTATTTTAGCTCTGATACAATTGACCCCACTTATGTGGCACTTAACAACAAATTACAGCCAGCAATTCGGAGCTTCTGTCCTTTGTTATTTACATGGGTTTATTCCTGGTTATCACCCTACTACTCCAGCCTCAGAAGCTGGGATAAAGGCAGCAAGTAGCAAAGCAAAACCTACATGCAACTTACTCCTGGTGTAATAGCTCAGGGCTACTGGGGCATGACTCCAGCTGGTAAAGCTCTGCTCTCTCCTCCCTTCCTCTGACCTGGGTGTGAGCTGTCTGCCTCAGCCTGTGGATGTGAGGGCGCTGAAGGGATGCTAGCAAGTCCCTGCACTTTCATGCCACTCCTGTTGCTAAGGCAACTCCATCTTTCGGCTGCCAGAGCTCTGATCCGGAGCTGTGCTGTAACACTGATAGTGGGTAGTGGGAATAACGGGACAGAGAGCTCCGTCCTGGAGGGTACTGGGGTGTGGGCTGAATTAAACCAAGCAGGACCCAGGTAGGGTTCTACGTTTGTGTAGGGTTGACCCTGCGTGTATGCAGAGGCCACCAGCAGTTCTGGGTGCAGGGGAGTAAATAAAGGGGCAGTGTAAGATCTGGGGGTGAGGCAAAGGGCTGGTGCCAGCTGTGTGAGGGCGTACCCTGGTGGTTTGATGAGAGGACAGGCAGTGAGTGGTTCTGGATGCTGTTGGCCTTAGCTGGCTGTGGTGGGGGTGATCACCCTTGTGACATCTCTGTGTGGAAACCGGCATAGGGACTTTCATGTCCGTGTACATCTCATGGGAGACATCGCTGTGCTGAAGACCATTCCCCTGGGTGCCCCTGGGTGGCATGGTGGGGAGGCCAGACAGTAAAAGGGAGCACAGCTGAGCTGTGTTCTGGGGTTTGGTGGATTGCTCAGGTGAGCAGAGATGTCGGCATGACTCTGAGGACATGGGGGTGTGCCTTGTGTCCACAGACCAAGACATCTGCTGGCTAAATGGGCTGGTTTAGAAGGCTGTCCTGCATTAATACCACTAGGGCTCTGACATAGTCATCCTGCCTGCCTGAGTAGGGCTGTGATGGTATCTCCTCAACCCATCCCTGCCAAAAGAGAAGAGCTCTGCAGATTCCTGCACTTCTGCAGGTGGACAAAGCCCTCAGCATTTGCTTTGTGTTAAAGCAGACCATCTATTAGCTGGGAAATGACAGTCTATGCCCATCAGGGGGTGGAGAGTGCATACCAGACCCACATGTGCAGGTCTGCACTTTCTCATCTGTGTATCAGTGACAGCACTGCAGAGGTGTGATTAAGTGATTCGCCTTCATCTCCCAGCCATTGAAAGACACTGGCCCCTTCCCCTCCCCAAAGATTAGACCAGCCGTTTCAGCTAGGCCAAAGCAATTGTCAGGAGAATAAACTGCAGTGTGCTGCTTCCAGACTACCACAGCAGATGGGGCTTGGTGTCAGGGTGAACCTAAAATGATAACCCTGCATCAACAGGGACAGTCAAACAGCAACATCATAAATCTCCTAAATGTGTTTCATTCCCATACCTGGTAGCATGCAGGTAGGATGAAGTCTTTTCCATCCTGTGCTGTCCTAGACTGTACCCTGTGTGTCCTTCTCCAAGAGCAGTTCAGCTGAGGAATCTTCTAGATGTCACCTCTTAGGTCCTCCCAGCTGCCCTGCAGCACTCCCACTACACAGCCAGTGGCTCTGTTAGAAGACAGCTCAGTGTCTTCTCCTTGGGAAAGACCTTCTCCAAGCCTTGGCTCTCCCATGGCTTTCAACAGGATTCCTCATTGCTCTGGTATGGGTTTGGCTGTACAGCTTCTCCAATGGCACTGCTTTCGAGAAGATGCGTTGGCATAACCCTGTCGTGATGAGAGTTGTGTTTTAGTGTGGTTTTCTCTTCAGCTTCAGGTCGTATGCCAGAAGCTCAGCACTTGCTCTGGTTTGGGATGGAGCAAACAAGGACCCTCTGCAGTGGTAGGTGCCATCTCTAGGGAAGTTTCTAAATCTGCAGTAATTCTTTACACCAAATG
This sequence comes from Cygnus atratus, assembly GCF_013377495.2. Taxonomy (NCBI): domain Eukaryota; kingdom Metazoa; phylum Chordata; class Aves; order Anseriformes; family Anatidae; genus Cygnus; species Cygnus atratus. The sequence goes on from NC_066378.1 coordinate 596,521, forward strand.
CATTGGTACTTTTATCAGACATTTTTCTGATCGTAGCAAGGAATCCCCCACACACCATTTCATACCTTTAGTTTTTCTAATATGCTCAAAAAAGAAAACAGAAGGCATTAAATCAGCTCTGGTACTTGACAAAGCAGTCTAAAATTTTATTTACATCTGGCTGAAGCTTTGGACCGACATGTTTCAAAATAAAATATGATAGGAAATACTCATTTTGATGCCATGTTCCATTTTAAAAATGAGATGCTAAAGAAAGTACTTAATTTCAGCTCAAAAGTTTGCTGTAATCACAACTACCAACTTCAAAAATGGAAACAGAGACTGCAAAGGAGAACACAGCTATTTTGTAATCTTTCTCATTCCTGCTAAGGAGGAAAACTTGTGACAACCCTACTTAGACTCATTCTACCACCCAGCTTGAGTGATGGTCCCCTCTGAGCTTCTAGTTTGTACATTTATGAAAACAGCTCACAATGATTAATCTTTGTTGTATTACTCAGTGCTCCTTGGTTGTAGTTTCATTCATGAGCTGATACTCAGTCCTGCAAATGGATTCATTATTCATATGGATGCTGTAAGTGCACGTAAATCATTTTCATTCTCCAGGGTTACCAGAAACTCTTTGTTGTGACAACTGACTGCTAATTACTATTCAGTACATGCGATAGGTCAGTTGAGACAATTTCTATCCCTTTATTGGGTTACTGAGTCTTTTTACTAGGAGAGTAACAATTAAAGGTGAGTGAAAAACGGTCATGACTGCTTTCAGCATCCAAAAAAAAAGTAATCCACATGCAGAGAAAATACTGGGAGAGAATTGACAAACACAGCAAAAACAGCAGAAAATAATTAACAGTTATTCATTGATTGTGTGTTGATGTGCTCTGGAGGGTTTACTCAATATTTTATGCTTTTTCAGCAAACAGGACGGGTGGAAATTTGCTCTTGATATTTTGATGATAACTACATGAATTCAGCAGATGGGGCTTAAAGAAAACATACCAGGTATCGTAAAACTTGTAAAGAAAGTCATGAGAATTATAGACAGCAAACATTCCCAAGCAAGCGTACAAACATACCAACTGTTAAAATTGTGACAATTCCATGAAGCAGCCTCCTTTCCCAAATACTGGAGATGGAGAACAAAGCAACCTCGCCATGCAATATACCCAGTGTCTGAACATATTTCATTAGTACTTTGTGGTTTCATCAGAGATACTCCTGCCTGACAAAGTAAAAGCAGAGCAGGGCCCATGTTTTACACAAAGCAAGGTTCATTTGTATAGAAATGAGCTGCCGTACAAGAGATAATGGTTTATTATTGCACTTTGTGGCTCTCCATTCATTCGCAGCTCATGTGACTCTAGCTACAGCCAAGTCAGTTTGAATTAATTTCTCAAGTACGGCTTCATGAGACAATGCATCAGATGTTTTAATAAAATTCAGACAGGCTGCAGCTATCAAGGTCCTTTCAGGCGTTAATTAGGGGTTTCTATCAAAAAAAAAAAAAAAGCAATCAATTTTTCTGGTACTGTCTTTTTGTGATTCTGATGCTCTCAGTTCCATCCTCCTGGATGTTTATAAATTCCTGCCTTTAATATTTAACATGTAGTACATTGGTTTACCAAGGATTAGGCAGATATTACAGCCAGCTCAGTGCCAAAAGCACTCTGTTTTGCTTTGTTCAAGATGGCTCTCACATCTGCTTTGTTTCACCCAGTCTTGCTTTTCCTTTGCTCTCTAACTGAACAGAAGTAAATGTCATTATTTTCATCCATTCCTTAAGTAAACTCTGTGGCCCTCTGCCTGTGAGTTTGCTATGTCCTATGATTTGCTAATGCTTTACTTTAGTATTACATGTGTGTTCACTAACATCTTAAGAGCCTTAGTATTTCCCCAACATGTAAGAACAGCATGCTAGTCAGCTGGGACTTGCTGTCTGATTTAAGTGAGGTTTAAAGAAACCCAGGCATTTCAACTCACTCTCTTCTTGCTTGTGGTGTCAGAAACCACTTGACCAGGTCAGAAGCCTCACGACACCATGCTCTCAGTGCCCTATGGTCATGGGCTGTTACTGTCCTCCCTTTGGTTAGGCTGGTGATGACAGATGAAGCTTTGATTTTTCTTTGTGAATAAACCACCATGATTCCAAGTACATTGGCAGCCCAGAGCACACTCCCAAGGCACAACAAAGCAACTAGAGGGTGATTCAGGCTCAGGAACAGAGCTGATCTGCACCTGAGGTGACTGGCCATGCTGGGGACTGTTGTATGGGCTCTATTTTGCCATGGGACAAGATTTGCCTATTTGCGCAAGATCCCACAGCAGGTTCTGGACTTGCTCTCATTCTGAAGACATGAACTCATCACCTGGGTACATGCAGGATGATGTTCTCTGCCATCTGGGGAGCAAAGTGAAGAGTCTCATATGGCCAGCAAAGGGATAGAGACAGTAATGGATGCTTCAGGTCCAACAGGATATGTCTTCTATACTATGATGGGTTTAATTCTGGCCTAGCTCAGGACATGGACCTCTGAAAAAAGCAGCAGTGGTCTAAAGGATCCCCTGCCTGGTATACACCATAGGCTGGGTTGGACATCAGCCATGCCCAAAGTGATGTGTGATGGGTCATCCATTGACAGACTGATGTTCAGAAAGTGGGGACTGGCTGCAACTCAGAGAACCCTGTGTCCAAATGGATGGACCAACCCAAACTGGATCTGATGGGACACCAGGATGATTTGCACAGAGAGGCTGAGTCCATACCATTTCCACCCAAGCTGGGTCCAGCAGATTTTTATATGTCCCTACAGGGGCCTGGCATGCTTACTGGGCTATCTGCCAATTTTCTGCACATATTCCCTAAGAGCAAAAAATTTTCTGGCATTTCTTGCCAAAGATGGGTGGATTGTTTCCAACTTGGCTGCAAGCTATGGGTTTGACAGGTAGTCATCAGCTGCTGTTTTACAATGGTGATAAGCTTTAGTGGGTAATGAGGAGCACAGACAGCACTCACCTGATCCCAGCACTCCCCGAGTTGTCAGGCATGTTGGTCTGATTGCAGACCACACCAACCTATTGTGATCAGTGACTGATCCCTTATGTGGGATATCTTTTGGTAGATGGCATCATGGAAGTCAATGCATAGATGGTTTCACTGTTTCAAAAGAGCATTTATTTCCCTTCCATATACACACACACACCCCAACTCAGAGAGAGACAGCCTTTGCTCTACAATGCCTTACAGGTGGAGAAGAGCGTGCCTGGCAGGTTCAGACAAGCACAAATAATTCTACATTCATGGATGGAGCTGCTTGAAAGCTGCAGTCTTTGAAAGATTCAACTAATAGGTCAAGACCATCATTGATATAACTCCTGCATTTCCAAATTTTGCCCACTACATTTAGAATAAAATGTGTCAGCATGAGGTCTATTCCAGCTGCCTCATTAGCTGTGCTAATGGCACATTGAGCTGTGTTCTTTGCTCTGTGCTGGTATATGTACCCCACCTTCCATGGCCTGGAGTTTGGGGTCCAGGCTATATACTCTACACTCACTGCTGAAACAATGCACTGACTTTTATATTTATTCAGGGAAGCATGTGACTGTAAGATCCACATGTGGTAATTCAACAGAAAAGTTATACTAAACCTCAAAAGGATGGAGCCTTTATCTGAGCTGATACATTCTGAGTAACACTCATTAGGAAAGTAATTTGGATTCTCCCTTGAGAGATCTGGCTGTGTGATAGGTACATCAGAGATAAAAGGAAGACTAGGGAAATTGTGGGGCCTGTCCAGAAGGAGATGGGAGACCTGGTCACTTGGGATATGGAGAAGGCTGAGTTACTCAATGACTTTTTTGGCTTGGTCATCGCTGGCAAGAGCTCCAGCCACATAGCCCGGGCCCCAGAAGTCAAAGTCAGGGACTGGAAGAATGATGAACAACCCACTGTAGGAGAAGATCATATTCAAGACTACCTAAGGAACCTGAAGGTACACAAGTCCATGGAACCTGATGAGATACACCCACGGGTTCTGAGGGAACTGGTGGATGAAGTTGCTAAGCCACTGTATTTGAGAAGTCATGGCAATCTGGTGAAGTTCCCACTGACTGGAAGAAGAAAAACATAACCCCCATTTTTAAAAATGAAGCCCTGGGGACCTACAGGCCAGTCAGTCTCAACTGATCCTCCTGGAAACTCTGCTAAGGCACATGGAAAATAAGGAGGTGATTGATGACAGCCAACATGGCTTCACTAAGGGCAGATTGTGCCTGACAAATCCGGTGGCCTTCTACGACAGGGTCACAGCATTGGTGGATAGGGAAATAGCAACTAACATCATCTGCCTGGACTTGTGCAAAGCATTTGACACTGTTACCTATGATATCTTTGTCTCTAAATTTGAGACACATGGACTTGATGAATGGACCTCTCGGTAGATAAGGAATAGGCTGGATGATTTCACTCAAAGGGTTGTGGTCAATGGCTTAATGTCCAGTTAGAGATCAGCAGGAAGTGCTGTTCCTCAGGGGTCAGGATTGGGACTGGTGCTGTTTAACATCTTTGTTGGTGATATGGACAGTGAGATCGAGTGCACCCTCAGCAAGTCTGCCAATGACACCAAGCTGTGTGGCACGGTTGACATGCTGGAGGGAAGGGATGCCATCCAGAGGGGCCTGGACAGGCCTAAGAAGTGGTCCCATGTCAACCTCATGAAGTTCAACAAGGCCAAGTGCAAGGTCCTGCACCTGGGCTGGGGCAATCCCAAGCAGAAATACAGGCTGGGCAGAGAATGGATTGAGAGCAGCCCTGAGGAGAAGGACCTGGGGGTGTTGGTTGATGAGCTGGCAATGTGTGCTTGCAGTCCAGAAAGCCAACCATATCCCGGACTGCATCAAAAGCAGCGTGGCCAGCAGGTTGAGGGAGGTGATTTGCCCCCTCTGTTCTGCTCTCCTGAGACCACACCTGGAGCCCTGCGTTCAGCTCTCGGGCCTGCAGCACAAGGACATGGACCTGTCAGAGCAAGTCCAGAGGAGGCCATGAGGCTGGTCAGAGGGCTGAAGCACCTCTCCCATGAAGACAGGCTGAGGAAGTTGGGGTCATTTAGCCTGGAAAAGAGAAGGCTCTCAGGAGACCTTACAGTGGCCTTCCAGTACCTAAAAGGGGCCTACAGGAAATACTGGGAGGGACTCTCTCAGGGAGTGTAGTGATAGGACAAAGAGTAATGTTTTTAAATTAAAAGAAGTGTATATTTAGATTAGATGCAAGGAAGAGAGGGTGGTGAGGCCCTGGAAGAGGTTGCCCAGAGAAGCTGTGGATGCCCCATCCCTGGAGGTGTTAAATGCCAAGTTGGATGGGGCTTTGAGCAACCTGGTCTAGTGGGAGGTGTCCGTGCTCATGGCAGGGGGTTGGAGCTACATGGTCTTTAAGGTCCCTTCCAACCCAAGACATTCTGTGATGCCATGATTCTGTGATTCTATGGAGCTAGGTGCCAGGGTTTTGCTTACTTCTACAGCAGTTTGCATGTGGGACCCCACTCCTGGGCTGTCTCTGAAGTGTTCCTCTTCCATAGCAATCCTAGCTTTCCTCTGGTGATGGTGGGCGTGGTGCCTCCCAAACCTCCCAGGGGTGCTCCTGCTTTCCCGCTTCTGCATACCTCCAAGACCTCATCCCTGTGTAGTTCCCTGCTATGTGGATGAGTTTGTGTGTCCATGAGGAGTCTGGATGCCAGGGACCAGGATGGCCCCAGGTGGGTGCTTTCTGCCCCCTTGCCGCTGTCCACCACACAGTTCTACTGTAGGACTCCTCTGCCTTCTCACTCTAGCAGTGTCCCCAGACAAGCCTGTCCCTTTCAAGATCTTCTCCCCACCTCCCTGACAGACCCATCCCTGACTTATCACTGTCCCTGTTCCCACACCCTGGCTTTTAACACAAGGCTCTGTAATTGTGTGTTGGATGCACAGAGTGCTTCCCCTGTGAAATCTCCTGAGCATGCAGCTCCACATCAGGTAGAGCCCAGCTGGGACTGGCCTACTGTCAGACAACTCTGTGCAAATCAGAGATACCAGCCTTGTAAATCCAGGCACTTACCTGAGCTGCGTGCTTCAGGAGTGCACAGCCCAGCTCTCAGCCATTTCCAGTGTCCCCAGTTGTGTGATGGCCATGACAGTGTGAGCTGGTCACCTTTCCCTGCATGGTGTTGTCTCACATTGACGTAGATAATGCTCAAGCAGTCCCTTTTCTACATGCCAACAGTGTGGGTTCAAAGCAGTGGTACAAGGCAGACCTGTGGTCTATGGACTTTTTGCATACACGCTGGGTCCCTGTCTGTAGAAATGAACAGAAGCAGGACTGGTGGTGACATAGTGGCAGCCGGGGAGACCCAGGCAGCTGAGAGACCTCCTGTGGCAGATGCTGTGAGTGCACAGCCACGCAGGGACCAGCTGCTTGCACCACACACAACTCAGTGATTTGGGGAAGTTAAAACCGAAGCAAATGAATTACTCAGCATTATTTTCAGTTAGCAACTGAATAGCTTACTCTCTAATAGAAGCAACTGAATAAATCAATTAACAAATGCAACCCCAAGTAGCTCACTTGCAGGTATTTAATATGAATTACCCCATGTAACTGCTAACTCTTTAGAGAAGAGGCAATTATCTTTACTGCACCTCAGTAATTATTAAGTGTAGTACACACCGCAGTATTTCAGTGTAAGTCAAAGGACAGTACTGCCAAACCAACTGGCAATGAATGTGGGCAGCAGAACTTATGAAAACAGATCGGCACAAAGCAGAAGCGCCCTGCTGCACTGTCAACATGTGCAGGACACACAATCTCTCTTTGGATGGATTTTGAATCAGGAATACATTCCCTAACACAGGATTTTGCCAGCAAATGCAGCTTCTGCACATTTCAAAATTCCTGTAGTAGAGTTTCCATTCAGTTCTTATTTTGTATTCTTTTGTTTTGTTTCTCATTGGAAAAATGAAATGAAATGAAATGGTAGGATGATATCACCCAGACAAAAACTTGCCATTGGGTTCATGTGGGGATGCTTGATGACCCAGTATTTGTAGCTGAGCTGAGATGCAAGTGCGGAGTTCTGCCTGAGTGAAGAGGGCGCTTGCTGCTTAACTCAGAGTTTGTGCCCCATCTGTTTCATGATAATCTATTTTCTGAGTAGTCTCTTTAAAGATCTATTAGTTTCTCCTTGTTTCTGTATCTTCACGAGTCCTCTGGGAACTGGAAATTCTCCTACTATCAGGTTGGTGCAATCCAGCTCTGCAGGGGATCTACGGCACTGTGTGTGATAAGGAGACCTGGAGGAACCAGCTTAACCCAGCCTGGGCTGCTGCCAGGTGCAGCCAGGATGGCTCCTGAGATCATTTTCCCTGGAACCAATGTCATCTGAAGGATCTGGCTCTGAGACCAGTGACTGTGGCAGAGCTGTGAAACAGTCTAAAGCTGAGCAGGCTGCCAGAAGGTGCTTGGTAAGACTTAGTTGAAGGCACACCAGTCTTGATGGTGCTGCAGACAGCTCTGAGGAGTCATCATGACAGGGACCTATTGTCTCCATTGGCTTTACCCTGCTTCCATCCAGCCTCCTTGGGACAGTACTCCCAATACTGCTGGAGAATGGGTATGGCCACAGGTCAGGTAAAACAGCAGGGGATTCTGCTTGCACCATGTCCTGAGTATTCCAGAATCACTCTCAGGGCTAAGGAGAGCTCTGTTCAGGCTTGACCTTGCTGTTCTAGTCCTGGGCTGATTGGTATGCTGCAAGCTGAGCAGATAAATGAGTGGCTTAAATGCAGCACCACACGAGGAATATATTAGAGAGAGTCACCATGGAACAATCTTTCCATGACTGGGCAGGACAGAGTGCACAAACCGCACCCCTCACTGCTGCACAGAGACTCCTAAAAGCCTTCCTGAATTTGGGGAGAGCTCAATGGATCCCTTGAACTACAAAGGGCAAGCCCATGAAACCTCTCTGCCAGACACAGGTGCCCTTTGCATCAAACCTGGGGCACAAGGACCATGTCAGATTTTGGCTCCAGCACTCTGGAAAGCCATCACCTGGTGTGTTAGTGCCTTCACAAACTACAGATGAGCATGGTCCCTCTGGCTGAGTGCTGTGCTGCAATGAGCTGGGCAACCCTTCATGTGTGCCTCCTATCTAGGAGCTATAGGTTGTCAGAGCTGGCCATGCATCCTTTCTGCATGCTCTCAGCATCACCCCCAGTCCTGGGAGTGGAAAGAAGCAAATGGGCCTTTAGACTTGGGAACAAGAGAGTGTCCATTTGTTATATAAGTTTTGCCTCAGGCTGAGTGGAGCCTGCTGAAGACCACCTGAAGGAGACATCTGCAGCCCCACCAACCAGGCCACCTACGGCCAAGACAACAATCGAGTGCTACCTGCACAGAGCATGTGCTTTAACTCCTGCAGAATAAAACAGGAGGAATTGAGGTTCAGAGCCACATATGATGGAGGGACTCCTGTGCCAAGGCAAGGAGGAAGCAGTGGGGTGAGGTTGGAGGGCATGGGGAGAAGAGGTCCCATGCTGGAGCTGGCACCGAGAGCAGCTGGAAGCTATATTTTGAGGTACCTTAGTACCCAATTTTGCTCCTGGCCGGAACACATGACCAAATGGTGCATTCTGTCTTCAAAAGAGTGTTGAACCGCGGAAGGCAGCCAACACAGGCTTCTGGATGGGCCCAGGGGCAAAGCTGGGGCTTTTGGAGTAGTGGAGCGGCATTGACAGGGCAAGGCATGTGCTGTGCCTCAGCAATGACAGGGGTACAGGGTGCACTGGACCTGCTTTCCTGGGAGGGGGTTGCCCTGTTACAAATGCTTTTGCTACAGAACCAGATTGTCATGCTCTTTCTGCATTCCCATTTTGTGGTCCAAGCAGGTTCTGGCTTCATACAACTCAGCCACCTGAGACATCACACGGATCAAAGGTGCCCCTGAGAAGAGCAGGGAGGTACCGATGGGATCCTGCCAACAGGTTCTGTGGGACCCGGGGATGTGGTCCTGGCTAGGTGGTACTCACCACGGGAGGTGGGCTGTGGAGGTGTGGACAAATGCTGCAGTGCAGAGGAGCAGGGCTTGGGGTGGTTTTAAATGCATTGTACTTCTCAGAAGGTGTTTTTGAAGGAAAGTGCAAAGGTGGGTAGACTGAGATCCTGCACAAGGAATGTGCCAGTTTTCCCATTCACAGCAGCTGCTCCAGTCCAGCTTTGACTCACCCACCCCAAGCTCTGCTGATGAAGCTCAGGAAGGTCTCAGATGTGCAATTGCCTCTCGTGCCCTGCAAACCGGGACATGCAGATGCTGACAGAGGTGTTGTGGCCCCTTAGTCTCCTCCCCCCATCCTCCTCCTCTTCCTGGTCCTTATCAGCTGTTCTTCGTTCTCGCACCAAAATTGTGCTGAGTATGATTGCGTTTGTGACCCCTCTTGTGTGGGAGAGGATTTGTGTAATTGATTGGCATGACAAGCTGCTACCAACCTACAGTGACAGGTTACCCTGCTGTGGTACGAGTGGCTGTAATGAGACAAAATAATGAGCTATTTCGAGGCCACCCCAGCCTGCATGGCGGCGCAGTGACAGATTACTGCTCAGATCTTGCCTTGCACATGTGTGGCGAAGCATCCTGTGGGCACCGTGCACTTTAATGAAGCTGCGATGTGACAGAGGAACCGACCTCCCAGCACAGCATCGAGGGAGGACACAGGGGTCTGTGCTTCGAAGTGAAGGAGCGCTCATTATGGCTGGGATCCAGCCCCAGCACCTCCCCTCCCCTCCTCTCCTCTCCTCTCCTTGAGCATTGCCGGCTCCATTCGTCCCTGCATATGCTGCTCCAGAGGCCGTCACGGCAGCACATGTTGGAGAGGGGGAGCAATTACAACAGAAATACAAAAGAATGGAAATAAATCTCAGCTGATGCCAGCAACACAGGTAGTTTCTAATTAGCAAGGTGCTGGCTTCAGCTTGTGATTTCATCTGGAGAAAACAAACACTCCCACTGCAGCTCTGTTCAGTTGCTGGCACACACCGGGAGATGTAGCTCTCTGGCACCTTATCTGCCTCCAGACGTCTCTGAAGCCCTCCCTTGTACTGCTGCAGGGCTCCACAATCATAGTGCAGGCATCACAGGCTAAGGAGACAAAATAGGCTGGGATCATGAACCTGGCAAAAGTTTCCAGTTGAGTTTTATTCCAGTTTGAGAGCAGATCTGGGGTGGAGCAGTAAGCAGTTTCTCTCCCTCTCAGAGGGGATTTAAACTGATTGCATCAAGTTCTTCCATTAACCACCAATGTGATTAATGTATCCCGTATTGTTATAAAGTGATTCTGTGTTGTAGATCTTTCTGAATGCCTCCTGAATTTATTATTTCCTTGTCCCAGTTGCTATTGGTGACAGCCTTGGTAAAATCCCTAGCAACATATAGAATGCAACATACATGGAAATTAGTTGAATACTTATCAGTATTATAGTCATAAAAGGCTCTATTTATTAAATATATGGCTAAAGTGACACCTTAACAGCCAGGGGTACTAAATGACATGGGTAACATTCATTTGTATGTTGGTACATTGGTATGATAGTGCTCCAGCTACAGTGAACTTTATTACCAACATCAAATTAAGATATATTGTGGGTAACATCATTAGGGCTGGTTGGACTGAACTGAATTTAAATAATGTCTTTAAGATGCAGATTTTTCTGCTGCTTCAAAACACTCCCAAGCTAATCTCTCATGGCCCAGAAGTGCTAGCCAGTGAGCACAAGTCTTCACTGAAAGAAGTGCCCTGGTTTAATGTCTTTCTGCTGAGATTAGCTATAGCTCCTGAGCGAGACCTGGAAGATGATGCTGTGCTGAGTAAATGTTCCTGACATGCAATGTCAGTGTCTTTGCTGGGGTGAATGTAGATCTCAGAATTTAACTCATCACAGGGAAAGTGACAAGATCATTAGAAAAACGCTCCTGATCTGGGGAGTTATTTTATGTGACAGCCAGAGATAACATTCAGACTGGAAATAGGGAATGTGCTCCTAACAGGGAGAGGAGACAATTACTGAAAGCCACAGAAGGTTTACAACACTCCGGGACTTAAGAAGCTATCTGGTGTTTTTTTTTTTTTTTTTTTTCTACAAGAACCACTTTAGGTCAGCCATGTGTTATGAGTTTGAGGCAGGAGTCACGGTGAGATTTTTCAGACTGAATCATACGGGAGGTCAGAGGAAATCCTCTTAGGTTTAAACTTCTGATAGCTTCTAGCAGAGGTGGTCACTGGCTCATGACAGCTACGCTGCAGCACTGTGTGATGTGTGACTGGAGCCTGCTCTCTTCTGTCCTTGTGGAGGAAACAATAGGTACTTCTTTGTAAGCTCTAGTAAAGGAGAGAATATGCATGTCCTGATGAAAGCTTGATGTCCTGGCATCCCTGAGGCCACTCCAGAAAGGTCTTGATCCATGCACTATCTGGCATACTGGAAAAGTGTGGAAGTGTAGAAAACCACAAAGGAAAGAGGTGTTGGGGTGGCCATACAAGCATTTCTGTCCACATGATGTGCACAAAAATGACTGGAGGCTCAAAAAGGTCTGTAAAGACCCAAGGCTTCTATGATTGATGAAGAGTAACAATATGGATCATATGGTTTGAACACAATGGTTTAGAAACACGGTGCTTCAGAACAAATAGTACACATCATTTCCCAGTGAATACAATACCTGATGGAATTTGTCACCATGGAAAGGCAGCCAAGCACTTGGCAAGAGTCAGAGTGTGGCCTTTTCTGAAGGAATGGGGCCCTATCAGGAAGACTGGGAAGGAGGATGCAAGGGAACTACTGAAGAGGGATAGACACTTCTGCTGCTGAAGTTGTTTTGGTCTCTGATCATTAGACACTAAGAAAAGATTCAGTCTGGGAAGCAGACTGTTTTCACTTCTTTCTGCACATTCTTACAAATTGGAAAACTTCGATGTTCCCACAGCCATTGCTGGATTAATTCAACCTTACCACTTGGTCCCTATGCCAGGGAGTGGGGCAAAGTCTCAAAGTGCTGAGAAACTGTCAACAAAACCATTCTTTCGACACAGAAATGGGGAAATATGGCAGATACTGGTCCTTCCCTGCATGGGTCTCTGAAATCCTACCAATTTCATTAAAATTTCTTTGTGTGGGGAAAACCATGATTTACAAATTCTTCCCTAAATCAAAACCTTAAAAAGAGTCCATGATTTCTGCACCCACAGACAGGGACTGCAAGACATTTGTTTCCCAGCCATGAGACACTAGTGCTGGGCTAGCATTGTTTTTATGCATGAAAATCAGTATGAAATTGCAGTTTGCAACTTCACAGATGTACACTTCCCCATGGAAACCACCCATTGAGGAGCACAGCTCTGCACACTCACTGTGCACTTGGTGGAACAGCTCACTTATTTTGTGATTGACAGTATAAAGGACAAGAGAGATGGAAAGCTTGGACCTTGGACACCACAGCAACATGCACAGGTAGATGTGCATTACAGGGCTGGGCGGCTTTCTGCTGGCTTTGCACAGCATCACAGAAACTGTCACCAGCTGGATGTGAGCATGTGCAGGTGAACAACTAAACACACTGTCCGTGCTTGCTGGGCTGTATCTTCATCCCAGACCTAAAAAAACTCCTGATAAAGCTGAATTTTCATTCCCTGAACATTCATTTCTTCTCACTTTTCACTTGTCCAGACCTCCAGAAACCTTGCAGAAATACCTTGGAGAGCTGTAGATGGAGAATGGGTCTAAGCCCAGCCTATCCCAGAAATATTACAAAATCCTCAGAGACCCAGACACCAATAAATTAAAACAAACAGAAACATAGTATGCAAAAATTTTATTTTCTCTTCTGGAAAAGCTGCCTTTGTCTTTCTGGGTTTATACAAAACCCTTCTCCATACACAGCCTGGACCATGGCATGGTTCTTAGGTCACTGAAATGGCATGTTCATTTCAACTGTTTCCAGGGGACAGGAGCACGATCAGAACTTTCCTCTGGTTTGTCAGTTTTTAAAAGCTGTAAGATCAGTTTGAAACTACACTCAGATGCATGTGGGTAGTACCTATCTTTGTTTTTTTCAGCCAAAAGCAGGGTTGTCAAGTCACACAGCCTTAACACAGACCACCTGAATTTTTCAGCTGTCAGCTGTGACACTCTCCATCTTCCAGGTGAGCTTTAAGCAAGTTCAGATGTGCTTGTAAGACATGCTTGAACTTTGGGGAAGACCCAACCTCCATCCCAGCTCTTTGTGTGACTTCCAACAAGTACCTGCAATGAATGGGGAGGAACTGGGGGAGAAAACAGCTGCTCCTCACCTATTTCATAGCTACAATATTAAACACCACTGAGATAAATACTGTGAATCCTACCACCTGCTTCTGTGGCACAGTCTTTCTCTGTGCTTTGCCCCAGACTGTAAATTCATTGGAGTAGAGATGCCACATATTAGAGCACTGCTGTACTGAGAGGTTTTTCAACTGATATAGGCTCACCTTCTCTGATGCGGGAGAGATGACAGCAAGGTTGTGTTACCCACATGAGTAGAAAAGAATTGAAAAAGAGAGAAAATAAAGTATCCTTCTAAACCTTCTTAATCCTTCTAAAAACAAGTCTCACCCTCTGGGGACAGTTTCATCTGAAGGGCTTGTGTCTCTTTCTAGGTAGGTGATTTTGCATTCTGCAGTTGGGGTGTTTGACAGCATCTCTCAAGCTTTTTGTTGACCTTCTGCTCCCAATCATTTTCTGCAGCAGCAAGGCCACCAACCTCTTCAGCTCTGCTCCTTGATGCTAGAGGGAGCTCTGTGAACTGAGTGCTGGATAGTTAATAGGGATTCTGAGGGCTTCCCTCAGCAATGCATGGGCCTGTTTAATCAGAGATTTCCTGGGAAATCATTTTGAAAAAGACTGTCGCTTCCTATCTGTGTCTGACCATAAAGCAGCAAGGTCTGGGCAGGGTCCCTGGCTGGGCCCACTTGAGGACATGGTTACTGATTGTGCTTTCTGCTCCAGGGTTATTATTTGTGTTCTTTATGCATGTTTTCATGTTCTCATTTATGTTCTCATTGCATCTATGAGCCGATCTCCTATTTATTAGATAGCTATTTGCACTTTCCAGTAGTGTGCATTTAGGATTTAAAAAGCATCCCTGCCCAAATGGCAGGCTTCCGCTCTTGCATTCATCAGCTTGCTTGTGGCAGGGGAAAGGTACCTGCAAGATATGTGCCTTGGCTATTTTGCCCATCAATTTGCACTAAATTGCAAAGGCCCTGAAGCACATCTGGCAGCACCAAGTGCAATCCTGGCAAGACTTGTCCATGAGTAGTAGGAGATCAAAAAGATGCAAACATCTGGTGTGGTTACACATGGAGAAAATCAGAGAGCCTGATGGGTCTCCCACTAAATGGGTGACAGAAAACCAGATTGCTGTGATACAGGAGTGCTGAGTGAGAATTGTTTTAGAAGGGATTATAGCTTGCAACCCCTCCTCTAATGGGCTGCTTTTTTGTCCTGACTCTTCCAAAATCCCTATGCAGGACATAGGACTGCTCTGCTTGACAATTATGTGCTTTTAAAATCTGTGCCAAAAGTGTAAGTTGTTTTTAAATAAAAGCCAAAAATGTGCATGGTACAGTGCTTTTACTGTCATTTTAGGCATTGGAACAGGTTACCCAGGGAGGTGGTGGAGTCACCATCCCTGGGGGTGTTTAAGGAAAGGTTGGACATGGTGCTCAGGGACATGGTTTAGTGGGTGATATTGGTGGTAGGGGGATGGTTGGACCAGATGATCTTGGAGGTCTTCTCAAACTTTAACGATTCTATGATTCTACGATTTCTGTGATTTTTAACTTGTGAGATCAGGGCTTCTTCTCTGTCAGGGCAACGTTCCCCAACAGCATTGCCCGCTTCCCACCATTTTCCCCATATCTTCATTTCATTTCTCAGGACTTTTGCATGAATTAAGCAAGCTCAGATATCTCACAGGAGGCCACACATTGCTGATTTAGACTGATTTTGGTCTTGTAAAAGGGGCAAGGGCTTTGTCCAGCAACACATGGGCAGAGTGTTATAGAGAACACATCCACAAGGATACTCCACAACAACAACAGCTCCGGTGAGAGGACTAATAGAATTAGGGTAACATGATATGTAGCTCTGGGAGACACAGGCACTGCTATATCCACCTGTAGACACAGCCAAGGTCTTCCTACCCCATGCATGATGAGGGGCTGTGAGAACGGGAGCTACCAGAGGTCACAGGCTAGGGAGAACAGGAGCTACCAGAGTAATTGGCTGCAATGGGCATAGGGAAATCTTGAATCAGGCCCTTGCTGTTCCAAAACCTTGAAATCATTCAACCACAAATCTCCTGATGGCTTTCCGATTATGTGAATGTAAACGACATCCACAAACTCACGCTCATTAATGAACAAGATCTTAAAGAGGGGCCATTCAATGCACAGAGCAATTAACACAGCAGTTGATTAAGGCAGTTTGAGGATAAGTCCTGTGTAGAATTCAATATTGCTGCACTGCTTCATAGAGGTGCTTCTCAGAAGCACAAAATCACAGCAAATGTTTGCTGCTAGCCACAGACATGCAGGTTTCCCAGAGAGGTAAGCACTGCTCCATCCCCATGACACCGCCTACCCCCAGCACCCAATGGCATTCAGTTGTTGCACTGATTGCAGAGGGCCCAAATATGGATGTCATCCCATGCTTGCAGTACCTGAAGATTCAAAGCACCTTATACCTTGTCCCCCCTACCCAGACATGCCAGGTGTCTATGGGTGCCATGTGTGAAGAGCAGTATCTGGTAGATGTGGGGTAGCCCACAGGAGTGGGGACAGATCTGCCTTGTGCTCCCAGCCAGAAGCAAAAGTAAGCACCTCACACAGGACAGGCCATGACACAAACCAAAGGAAGCCTCTGCATTCACAGCATGTACTGGGAAGAGAGTAAGTGGTTGAACCCAAACCAAGAAGAAGCAAAATGGCTGACCCCATGGGACTGAACAGAGACGTGGACACTGCAAGACCTCACCACTCTCACTTTTGCCATCTGGGCTTGCTATGTGTTGAAGCAGAGCAGCATGGGGGCAGCTGTTTGGAGAGGGAGGGCGTCATTGTTGCCCAGAGGTTAGGGTATTACAAGAGGAGCGGAGGCTGTGACCAGGAAGAACCCTGATGCAAACTGCTATGGAGATTGCTAAGGGAACCTGAATCTGGGGTACTTTGGTATCCAGGAAATTTTTCCTGGCCTCATCTGTTAGAGCCAGACCCTGACATTCACTGTCCCCAGGCTGTGTAGGTATCTCACACATTCTGTACAGAGGCAATCAACTACATTCTTAAACCTCTCTCACCCACTGCTACTACTTGGACCACTCATCCTACTCACCAACTAGTCTGGGCTGAACTTTTGCATCTGACACACACATGCAAAGAAGAGAGCGCAGAGTACAGGCGCAGGGCCTGGCCAAGCAAACCTACTGATCAGCAGCTTGCTTGCAAGTAACCATCCCCTTTCTTCCCCTCCACTCCATTTTTCCACACTTGTTCTTCCCATATCTACTCTGTTCCCTCCCATTCTTCACTTTCAGCCTTTCCAATAAACATCCCATAAGTTTTTCACAGTCCCACAAGCACTTTCAGCTAGTGAATAAAAATATTTTCTTTCTAATTAGACCCCTGGTAATCTTGTTTCTCCTTTCTTAATATCGGTAAGGTGATGCTTGGTGGCTTTCTCAAACGCCCATTAGCACGACTTCCAATTTCTGATCCTTAGTGTTGTTGCAGTTATCTACAGAGCATTAGGTCTTGTGTATCTGTCTGCTTAATTTTTCACTCTTCTTGTGTCTCATCTTAGCTATTTGTGCTGATTTGGATCTTACATCAGAGTCCAGGTGTACTACAGAGTGCTGTGGCTCTGCCTTACACACCATCTCAGTAGCACTGTCACATCATTGGCAACTCAGCAAGGACAAGGATGTCCTGGTCAGCATCTGTGGTGACTACATTTCTGGTACAGTACTGGACCTTGCTGGGCAAGGCAGACACATCAGGTCCACTGGCCTCATTTTTCTCTTCCACAGGGTGAAGTTGGCATCGAGTCTCCTGCCGTTTGCTGAGTGCTTTGTGTCCCTCAGAAGCAATGTGCTCTCACAAGCCCTAAGCTCTACTGCTACTATGATTGCTAGGAAGGAGAGGTGACTCATTCTCCTAGGAAAATACTGCTTTCATTCAGAGCCTGGAGCATTTCCCAAAAGTAATTAACTAGGAGAAACTGCTAATTAAAAGACCTTGTGTCTTCAGAAGTGTTTGGCAGAGGTGGGTGCCTTCATGCCAGTTCTGAGGTGCTAAGACATAATGCTTGAGCTCTCAGCTGTGTGCAGACCATGGCTGGTGCTGCTGCCTGGTCTGCCCCAGCAAGGTTTCAGCTGCACAGATGCTGTCTGTCCCCAGCAGTGAGCAATGACAGCAGCTGCAGGGTTTTGCTCTCCCCTGAAGTCCTTGTGAAGATGCTGAGGTCTGGCTGTTGAGTCCAGCGCATCCCGTTACAGTGCAAGATTTGCCTTGGTGCAGATTTGCTGCCACCTGATCCAAGGGTCTCTGAGGTGGCACCAGGATTCCTCTTGATCCAGCTATGCTGATCAGCCATCCCTCATCCTCATCCGTAGCTGTTTTTTTTTTTTTTTTTTTTTTTTTTCCAAACTTCTGCGCAGAATCAAAAAGAACATGGTCATGCAATAAACAGCAACAACAACAACAACAAAACCACCAGCCTCCCCAAAATAGACCTGGTCCGCCTGAACAGCAGCGCATGGAGATGGGAAATGTGAACCAAGTGTCAGTGACCAAGTCTGCTACAGCCATCCTAAACTGGGCCGTTTGCAGGGTGTGGCATAACAGTCAGGGCCTAGATCAGCTGTAAAACTCCTCCATTTACTAGAGACTGTTCCTCGACATGGAGTGACTGCCTGCTCCTTCCCAGGCTTTCAGAGCCCCTTTTAGTTTTACTGCAATGCTTTCAAAAGGTGTTTAGTATCTTCCATCTCCCTGAATGGGAGAGACATAGGTCACTTCTTCAGTATGAAAAGAGATAGTTTCCATATTTATAGTTATAGCAAGCCCTGTCTTCTGCCCTGGATGGGTTTGGCACTGATGGACTCAGCAACCTATTTGCGAGCTTCAGGCACAGCTTGCCTGTACATGACAGTGATTTCCCCAGTCTATCCAGGAGCAATATGGTAGGCTCTGACCCAATGAACCTCAAGAAACGTGTTTTCTCTTTGAAATGGTATTACAACCTCATGTACTCCCCAGGAAAGCAGAGATGGTATGTACCAAAGTCCCTGTGGACATGAGAGGACTTTTACAAGAATCTCACTCATGTAGTTCGGTAGATGCCTCACTGAGTTCAGCTGGCCAGTGACTGTACAGCCAGGAGAGGGTGAGGGAGAACCCAAACCAAGGAATGGGGATCTTTGCAATCACACAATCACACAGCATTATATTATGTTGCTGTACAGTGAACTGTAGGAGTTGTTTTTAGCAGTTGGTAAAGTGTCAATTTGCATTGCCTTTAGTACGGCTATGGGTGGGCTGATTTTCACAGGAAAGGAAAGGAAAGGAAAGGAAAGGAAAGGAAAGGAAAGGAAAGGAAAGGAAAGGAAAGGAAAGGAAAGGAAAGGAAAGGAAAGGAAAGAGAAAAGAGAAGAGAAGAGAAGAGAAGAGAAGAGAAGAGAAGAGAAGAGAAGAGAAGAGAAGAGAAGAGAAAAGAAAAGGAAAAAGAAAAAAGAAAAGAAAAGAAGAAAAGAAAAAGAAAAACAGAAAAGAACAGAAAAGAACAGAAAAGAAAAGAACAGAAAAGAACAGAAAAGAAAAAAGAAAAGAGAAAAGAGAAGAGAAGAGAAGAGGAGAAGAGAAGAGAAGAGAAGAGAAGAGAAGAGAAGAGAAAAGAAAAGAAAAGAAAAGAAAAGAAAAGAAAAGAAAAGAAAAGAAAAGAAAAGAAGAAGAAAAGAAAAGAAAAGAGAAGAAAAGAAAAGAAAAAGAAAAATCTCTTCAAGAAGTTAATCCTAAGCCTAGGTCTCACAGAGGAGCTGTGGGACTGCTTCGCGTTCATCTGGCAGGACCCATTCTGATAGCTGCCTGTGAGGGACTTCAGACTGCTTCTGATGGGGTCAGTTTGGAGACAATGGCTTTGTCAGGAGCTGTGTAACCCCTTGCACAAAGACAGCCGGTCTGAGTGACATAACCTTTATTGTGAGGTGGCATGCGCACTGGTGGTACCTGTATAGACAGAACTCAGAGAACCTCAAAGGTCTCAGCTTCAGGTCTCCTGTGGTTTCTATGCCCAGACAGCAGTGCACGGAGAATTTAGCTGGCTAACAATCTGCCTGTACCAGTCTTTTTCCCCTTGGTGCAGCTCTATTAGAATATTCATTTTATTTAACTGGCTGTGCATAGCTAATTTTTGTATGTGATGCGAAGTACTTTTCTGCAGTAAATTCAGTAGCACTCTGAGGGCAGGGTGGACTGGAGAACAACCAACCAGTTTGGGCTGCAGTGGATGCAAAAGGGGGGCCTGTGCCACAGGACAGGCTCTGTGTCCTGAGCAGGGAGCATTTTCCACACAACTGAGAAACCCTCATGGAGCTTCTTCGGTCCTGCTGAGTTGCGCAAAGAAACTCCCTCTGACAGACACTAGCCCACATCCCCTGCCACCAACCTAATTGTCTTCTCTGTGAACCAAAGAAAAGTGAGGAGGGAAGTCTCTTTCCCAGCACATGGGAGTCAACCTGTTTTGAGTAGTATCTTCAGAGATGCTGGCTCCCTAAAACAGCCCAGAACTATGCTCAGGGTAGTTTGAAATGGACCTTGATAGCTAGAGTACTCAGCTGGGGCTTTTATGCAGAGCTAACACACCACTTGACACCAGCTGTATGTGTACACCACTCCCCTCTTATTTCTCCTCTTCCTTCTCTCCCTCTCACACACATCTTCTAAAGCACTGCTCAATTCTTAGGCAGATCATCTGGATCCCTAGTTCTAGCCTGAGTTATACACATCATGGATAGAGGGGTTCAGCTCACTACTCCTGTAGCGAGTAATTTCTGCCTGAAGGAGCAGAAATCAGTCTCATCCTGTCACTTGGTTCTTTCTTTCATGAAAGAGCTCATAGGGGAGGGAGTGACATGGTGGCTCCTCATTTGGAAAAGGAGTAGGAGTGCTTTCTGCCTGGCTTCCTGCCCAGAGAGACAACATGGGACCAGGTGGTCAGGGATAGGGGAGCAAGGGGTTATCTTCTCCAAGACATCTCCCTGCTTCCACAGTGGTGGCTGGGCTGAGCTCCAGACACAGACACAGTGGCACAGAGAGATGTGAATTAGTTACTTCTTTTGCACTGTTCCAGCAATCTATGTTTGGCATTAATGACTTGCAAATGTGCTCAGGTCATTAAGGTAATAACTCTTGTCACTGTGGGTTCCAGATAGTGGCAATATCAGAGCATCTTTTACAGACTCAGCAGCCACTACATCAGCACAGTTCCAGCTGTTTTGATTATACTCTTATCATGGCTTGGACGTGAGTACCATTAGGCAGAGCATAGGCACTTGCAGTATCTTTCTCCAGACTATACTACGGATGTGACTATGCATATTGTGTTGGTGTTGGGGCCCGTCCTTTTTAATGTCTTTATTGATGACTTGGATGAGGGAATTGAGTGCACCCTCAGTAAGTTTGCAGGTGACATCAAGTTGGGGGGAAGTGTCGATCTGCCAGAGGGTAGGATGGCCCTGCAGAGGGACCTGGACAGGTTGGATCGATGGGCAGAGGCCAATGGGATGAGGTTCAACATGGCTCAGTGCTGGGTCCTGCATTTTGGCCACAACAACCTCATGCAACACTAAAGGTTTGGGGGCAGAGAAATACTACAGGTTTTGGGGCAGAGTGGCTGGAAAGCTGTGCAGAGGAAAAGGTTCTGGGAGTGTTGATCAATGCTCACCTGAACATGAGCCGTCAGTGTGCCCAGGTGGCCAATAAGGCCAACGGCATCCTGCCTTTTGTCAGGAATAGTGAAGGCAGCAAGACCAGGGAGGTGATCGTCCCCCTGTACTCAGCTCTGGTGAGGCTGCACCTCGAGTACTGTGTTCAGTTTTGGGCCCCTCACTACAAGAAGGACATGGAGGCCCTGAAATGTGTCCAGAGAAGGGCTGCGAAGCTGGTGAAGGGCCTGGGACACAAGTCCTGTGAAGAGTGGCTGAGGGAACTGGAGTTGTTTAGTCTGGAGGAGGCTCAGGGGAGACCTTATTGCTCTTTACAACTACCTGAAAGGAGGTTGTGGGAGCCAGGGAATGGCCTCTTCTTGCAGATAACTAGCAATAGGACAAGCGGGAATGGCCTCAAGTTGCACCAGGGGAGGTTCAGGTTGGAAACTGGGAGACATTTCTTCTCAGAAAGAGTCGTCAGGCATTGGAATGAGTTATTCAGGGAGGTGATGGAGTCACCGTCCCTGGGAGTTTTTAAGGAAAGTTTGGACTTGGTGCTTAGGGACAGGGTTTAGTGGGTGATATTAGTGGTAGGGTTATGGTTGGACCAAATGATCTTGGAGGTCTTTCCCAACCTTAATGATTCTGTGATTCTATGATAATGGCCAATAGCAACAGCTGGACAAAGCAAGGCCTCCTCTTCCCTCCCTGCGAGAGAATTAGGGAGAAAGCAGTGGCTATGGGCAAAAAGAGGGTAAAGGACAGCATGACTAGAGGACACCGGACACCTATACTGTGCTGGAAGCTGTCAGTGACCACCATCATGCAGGTCTGTCACCTGCCAGTACATCCAGATCCTGTAAAAGCCAAATGAGTCAGAAGCGTGAGTCTGTTCTCCAGCTGCAGCAGTGCCAGCATTAGCAGCCATGTCCCAGTGATGGGAGTCCCCAACTCAGCACTGCTTATTCTTTATCTGGAAAACATGAGATGCAGCGGCAGTACTGCTGGGCTGTGCTTTGGGATGTGTCTGTGTACCTTTAATGGATGATGTAGGTAATCAGACTTCAGAAGAAATTATTTGGGCCCAAGTCTCCTCTTATTCTCTCTGTGTACCACTGCAGATTTCACTGAGGTGACTCCAATTTACACCCCATCAGAGAAGAAAGAGTTAGCTCTTGCATTTTTAGCTGTAGTAAATTATTTTTAGAAACACAACATTCATCATGAAAGCCTCTCTGTCTCCTCCTGCAAGGAAGGACTGAATAATGAATGAGTACAGAGCTGGACTAATATCTACTGCTCAGCCATCTATGACAGCAGACTGAGCAGACTGCATGTGTGCTGCTAGTGGGCAAACTTGCTTGAGTCTGCATCCCAAGAGCACCAGCACATCCAGAAGCTCTGTCTGCTCCTTGCAGCCTGGCACAACTACAGCCCCTCTCATTGCTCTGACCCACCTCTTTTGGGGCATCCATCCCTTGGCTAATGAGATGCATTTAAGCTTAGGCACAAGCCTTTGGCCTTGGCTTGAGCTGTGTTGTATGTATGCATTTTACCTAGCTGATTTGACCTTGGACCTGCCTCATCACCATGGACTTGTCTGGCAATCTGTGCCATTGACCCTCATTACTGTCACTGCATCTACTCCTCTTGCTTGGGTGATGTGGGACTGCTGTCTTGCTGGTGACATTCCTGTCCCTACCTACCCCGCTGTCACCCCTGGATCCTGGCTTGCCTGCCCTTGGAAAGCAGCCCCACTTGAGGTGCTCCCTGACAGCCCAGGATTTCTTGTGGGGGCTTTGCCACCACAGCTTGCCATAGCTCAAGGCTGACCTCCAAACCCTGCAGGACCCTTGGACAGGTTACAGCCCAAGACTGTGACATCTGCTGCTACCATGATAACCCCTGAACCCGTCAGTAAGATTTGGGGGTTCACATGTCAGATTTCTAATCAGAAGGGCTACAATTCAGATATTAGATACTCAGTGAAAATAATCTCGTAGGGTAGTAGGTAGACGTTATGTGGATGGATGCCCTGATGAGGCTGCTCAGGAAAAATAAACTCTGTTGATGTACCTCAAGACTTAACAATGTGCTTGTTTTAAGGACTGGAAGCACTTGGTATGGGGATAAAATTTTGAATAGCACTTTATCATGCCTTGATTTCTTGTTGCAGCTGGGTTCTGGGTGCTTGGTGCACAGACCTAGCAGAAGTGCTGCCTGTAAACTTTGGTTATAGCTGGTGTCTAGTACTGGCCACACAAGGCCTGTGTCTTACTCTCACAGATGTTGCCCTTCAGCCAGGTTGAAGTGCTAAATTCTTCAGGCCCATAACCATTTCAGGTCATGTACTAATGGGCTTGAAATCAGTTATTGTGCAGGGAATGATAAATGACTGTACACTGCAGCTAATGAAGGGGATAGATTATTGGGATATAAATCAATTAAGTGGTTCTGAGGAAGTTGCAAACCACAAGAAAAAAACATGTTGGGAGAGAAAAACATCTGACATGTAAGGATGAGCAGGAGGCAGCAGGTGCCATCAGCCATCATGTTATCCCTCAAGGGAAGTGAGCTTAACACCACTACGTATGACCCTCCTTGATCTGACAGTGGTGGCTGGGGAGGGAACCAGTCTGTGCTCTGCGGTTATCAGGTGGCTACTGGCAGCAGGCTGTCTCTTCCAGGAAATACCTGGAATACCTGCCCTGCCTGTACAATACTAAAGTGACAACATGTCCTGCGCTTCCTCAGGTGGTCAGGACTGCTTTGGAGTGTGTCCAGAACTGGCTGTGGTGACTGTTCAAAGGGACTGCTGCTCCGGACACACGTCTGACAGATGTGTCCAGAAAAGGATACTCATGGTATCAGCAGTTCAACAAACACCTGTTGACTCTGTTGCATCGGGGTATTTTCCTCAGTTTGGGAAACTGATCTCTTTTGGGCCCTAAGTGCAATGGCAACCTTGTAAACCTCTGGTGCCCTGTCCTGTACAGCAACGTCCAGTGATGGTGCATTTGTACAGGCAGCTCAGAGGGTAAGGATGGTTTAGAGACTGTTTCCAAGTCCCCTCTGAGTCCTTGTGTAAGAAGAACAGACCACGCCTGAAGGACACACATCACATAAAAGAGGGGCTGGCTGGAAAGATGTCTCCTGAGTGTGCGGGACGATGTTCATTAGCTGTCCCACCATGTGGGTCTCAGCATGGCCAGGCGAGGAGAATCTGCAGAGAGCTGACACCTATGTCAGTCCAACCTGCCCATCCCTCCCACAAATGACCTGACAAGACCTCCATTTCTGAGGGTTTCACGGTTTTCTGGGACTATGTCCAGACTCAATATTATCCTTTACCAGAGAAAGGCAACCTCATGCATCAGTATTTTGACCTGTTTTCTTTGCAGTGGGTTGGAACTACTTTCTGTGTGCAGCATAGCATGGAGAGGATGGTAGGAACTGGAACGAACATGGTTCTCTTTTAGAAGTATAGGCAGAGTGATGAGACTCAGCCTCGCACCTGGTTGTCGTGACTGTGGGGACCAAACGTAGCCATAGCTCCCTGTGTGCAGCAGCTGCAGGATTAATACTGCAAGAGGCTTACCATTTGCATGATTGCACGAACAGGTGGAATAGTCTAGATTCCTTGACATAGTGGATTAGTTTCCATCGTAGGAAAGATTGTCCCTACAAGATCTAGAGAGTTCAAGGATCTCAAGCATGCATAACATAAAGTGTGAGAATGTACCTTGTTTTTCATTCCAATGTTCTTCAGGACAGGACTGGGAAAGTTCCCGGTTTGGGAAGAGTGAATGATGAGAAGAAACTACTGTTATGTGGGGAGCTGCGTGGCTTCCATGCTTCTCATCTTCTGACTTGTTTATATCAGCAAACCTTTAGAAAACCAGCAATGAAGCATTTTCTAAATTCTAACAAGCTGTTTTCTAATAGTTATCTAATGAACTGTGGCAAGTGGCAAAGAAGACTGTTGTTTGCTTTAATCTCTTAAGCTACAGTATATCCTGGAAGCAAAGCATCTCAAGGGAGAAGTGGACTTGAGGCTAAACAGTTGCCCCAAAGAGTGGTGCTCATCCCGTATGCTGTTGGTGATATCTCTGTTGCAGGCCTGGAAGATGCCAGTGCATACATTAGACCATGTGTGTACCTGGGTTCTCCTCACCTCAGCTGCAGCAGAAACCAATTTGCAAAGCCTTGCATACTCCTTACAGAGGATACTGTGCCTTGATCATGGTTTGGTTGCCCTCAGACACTTACCTGTTGCTGAAAACACTACATCTTCAGCAAACTGAGTTGAACTGAGGAGCGTGGACATGGATATCTGTACTAGAAGTACTCATCTAGGCTTTGACCTGTGTCTGCAATGACCCTGCCAAAGACCATCACACCCAGACATTTTTAGCCCTCGAGGTCTTGGTCAAACCTAGTGCTGGTCATGGCTTTCCAGCCCACATTTCCAGGGCATGGCTGGGACAGATGTCTTGGAAGACACGTAACTGATATAGGCACTCAGGCCTCTGGGCAGACCCCAGCAGGGTAGGGAACTTCACAAAATAGCTTCTGTGCCTTGTTTTGCAACTAAAGAAAGGCTGGCAGTGGTTTCATCAAACTGTCTGAGAATCTTCCTTCATGTATAGCTACTAGTTATCAACTAGAGCTTTTGTCTGCAAGACTTACCACGCACGTTTTGGCTTCAGAGTAATCATAGAATCATAGAATATCCTGAGTTGGAAGGGACCCACAAGGATCACTGAGTCCAATCCCTGGCTCAACACAGATCTACCCAAAAATTCAGACCATATGACTAAGAGTACAGTCCAAATGCTTCTTAAACTCCGGCAGGCTTGTTACTGTGACTATGTCCCTGGGGAGCCTGCTCCAGTCCGCAACCACCCTCTCGGTGAAGAACCTCTTCCTGATATCCAGTCTGAACCTCCCCTGTCGCAGCTTGACAGCATTCCCTCGGGTCCTATCACTGGTCACTAAAGAGAATAGATCGGTGCCTGCCCCTCCACTCCCCCTCGTCAGGACGCTGTAGGCCATGGTGAGGTCTCCCCTCAGCCTCCTCTTTTCCAGGCTGAACAGGCCAAGTGACCTCAGCTGCTCCTCACATGTCTTCCCCTCTAGGCCCTTCACCATCTTCATTGCCCTCCTGTGGACACTCTCCAACAGTTTCACATCCTTTTTGTACTGTGGTGCCCAGAACTGCACGCAGTACTCGAGGTGAGGCCACACCAGTGCAGAGCAGAGCGGGACAATCACTTCCCCCGACTGGCCAGCAATGCCGTGCTCGATGCACCCCAGGATATGGTAGGCCCTCCTGGCTGCCGGGGCACACTGCTGGCTCATATTCAGCTTGTTATCAACCACAACCCCCAGATCCCTCTCTGCGGGGCTGCTCTGCAGCATCTCGTCGCCCAGTCTGTATGTATAGCCAGGGTTGCCCCGTCCCATGTGCAGGACCCGGCACTTGCTCTCATTAAACTTCATATTGCTGGTGATTGCCCAGCTCTCCAATTTGTCCAGATCTCTCTGCAAGGCCTTTCCACCCTTGACAGAGTCAACAGCTTAGTTGTAGTACCAGTCTAGTACCATCAGCAAACTTACTCAAAGTACATTCTAGTCCTACATCCAAACTGTTTACGAAACAATGAATAGAACTGGCCCTAAAATGGAGTGCCGGGGGACCCCACTGGTGACTGGCTGCCACCCTGATGTAACCATAACCCTTTGAGCCCTACCCGTCAGCCAATTGTTCACCCATCGTATTGTTTTCATCTAGCTGTATGCTGAACATTTTCTCCAGTAGGATCCTATAAGAAACTGTATTGAAAGCTTTACTGAAATCCAGAAAGATCATATCAGCTGGCTTCCCTTGATCGACTAGATGGGTGATCTTATAATAAAAGGAAATTAAATTTGTTAAGCAGGACCTACCCCTCGTGAACCCATGTTGATTGTGACCTATGATTTCATTGTCCCCCAGGTGTATTTCAGTAACTCCCAGGATAATCTTCTCCATAATTTTACCAGGCACTGACACGAGACTGACAGGCCTGCAGTTACCAGGGTCTTCTTTCTTGCCCTTCTTGAAAATTGGCACAACTTTTGCCAGCTTCCAGTCAACTGGGACCTCTTCAGATTCATAAGACCATTGAAAAATAATTGAGAGAGGTCCTGTGATGACCTCAGCCAGCTCTCTGAGCACGCTGGGATGAATCCCATCTGGACCCACAGACTTGTATGGATCCAGGTGGAGCAGCAAATCCCGCACACGTTCGGGGTTGACTGGGAGTTTGTCATTCCCACAATCACAGTCTGAAAAGCCCATCAAGCAAAAGGGAGTGGTGGTCATGACAGTGAGCATTTGAAAGCATTTTTTTTATGTTGGGCAGAAGAACCGATCTCTTTGATACATCGCAATATTGTTAAGATGCCTCCAGAAGGGATGATCTGGCTGCCTCTTTGCTGATATTTAAAGAACTCCACCTAATCAGAGTACGTTTTCTCCAGGAGGCAAATTTTATTTTTGTGATCAGGGTATATCAGTAAAGCTGCAAGAAACAAGTTACTCTGTTTTCATATATTTGTATGGAGAGGCCCAGGAAAGGTGGTTCCACCTACAAAATGCTGCAGGTAAAACTTTAAGAAATGTCTGCATCTTCAGTATTCAGGTGCTGAGCTTCCCACCAGGGTGAGTGCTCAGGTGATAACTCTCTGCTTTTGATCTATTGGATTTTGCACTGACTTTGGTATGGTGATGAGACTGCAATATCCCATAATATATGGCTGTTCCTAGCAAGAGCTCTGCTATAATTGTATTTATGAGCAGAATACTTATAGAGGCCTTCAGGGAGCTTCAAGTGTAAAAACATTCCTATAACAACATATAGACAGCCAACAGCCAAGCAATTAATTTCTTGAGTACAAGTGGTGTTTGGGACTCTGTCCTGGTATACAACACCCATTAGTGCTGTGGATTCCCTGCTGAAGGGAATGAGGGAACTGCTGGCTGGATGCTCACTTTCCTCTGTGCTTTGTATGCCTAAACTGTTTTCTAAACAAAGTTCACTGGAGCTAAAGGAGACCACTAAAGTTCTGGTATATCCACGGGCCAAAAAACAGCTTTTTGTCTGTGGTAACAACTCTCCCTCTCATGATTTGGCCTTCCAAATGAAGAGGCATGTACAGGCACCAAAACAGAAAGCAAGAGAGCAGTTTTCTGAGCTTTTAATAATCATGACTTGCTGAATACCCTCACCTCTGTGCTACTCTCCTACCTAAACAGAAGCAAATTTGGGCATGTGGTTTCTCCCTGGATGGTTTTGAAGGTCCCAGTGCAACCATCCCCAAAGCTCAGCTGCCCCAGATGATGCCATTACCAACTAAGTCTGGACGCTGCTCCCATCAGGTGAAATCAAACCAAAATGAGTTCCCTTGACAGGAATCTCAGTGCCTGTGTTTGTCATTGCTTTGTCTGAAATTAATGTAATAATAGCATATCTCACACAATTCAAGCATCCCATAAAGTAGCATAAATCAGTCTTGCACATATAGTACAATAGCAGAAATTATGTTGCACTTAAGAATAATGTAGTTAAAGCTTTTAAGTAGTACAGTGAGAGGAAAGGAGATTGTTCTCATCATGTTATGAAACAAAACAACAAGTAATTCAAATTCTTAAAAGGTTTCAAATTCAAAGTTGTCAAGAAAGTTTTCCACTCAACAGACAAACTGTTGCAGGAAATTGCTGAAGCCAGACTTAACAACTGCGAAAGGGCTTTAACATTTACATAGTTACTATGATTACAAATAATTTTGGTGGTTATAATATGGATGGCTCCAGTATTATAAAGAAAAAAATATTTTAAGAATTGAGTTGTATACACCAAATACCTTGTAAGGAGTTCAAACTCCTTTCTAGGAAGAATCTCCAGTTTTGGTACTCCAAAGCTTTTTCCAGACAAATTGTGTGAGGGCAGCTGTACCTACATCGCTCAGTTTAGGTATTAAAAACGGTTATTGGGACTTTGTTGTGCCCTTCTGGTTTCTCATATACCCCTTACTGCATTAAAGCAGGCACTGCAACAGCTGGTCAAGGAAGGCAGAGAAGAAGGAAGTGCTGTTTTAGGGCTTGGGACTGGGCTGTTCATGCACACAGAGAGAGAATTAAAGGTGTCTGGGTCCCAGGTAAAAGCTGTACAAGAGATGTTGCTTGGAAAGAACAGTTCTGCACTGGGAAAATGTCTCTTCAATAATCCCACACTTCTGGGCTTCAGCCGACCACCTGCAGCAGTCAGGAATAATTTTTTCCCCAGAAATCATGTTTTCCTTATTTAGGAGGAGTTTCTTAATCTCCTGTAATACATAAGGATAACTGCAGCTGGAGACGTAATACTTAGTGGAGGGATTCTCTTAAATAAGCAGCATTATGCTGAAGCTCTTAAAACCCTACTAGAGAGGTATGTATGTGTTTGTGTTTATAACTGAGCGTGGCTTGAAGTGCACTGCTAGAAAAGTTGTTATATTTAAACAGAATATAGTTTGTAAACCCATATTGTGTTTTTGTTGTGTGATAAGGAGAAGACATTAAACATCTTCAGGGATGCTGGGATAATTAGCAAATGAGTCTTGAAGACAGAACACTTACTGCTGGTGCTCATACATCCTTTGGATTTCTGATTCCTCTTTTGTGCGTGTACTGGGTTTATGTGGCAAGGTTTTGGTAGCAGGGGTGGCCTCAGTGAGAAGAATCCAGAAGCTGCCCCATGTTAGATAAAGACCACTTTCAGACAGCTCCAAAGGGACCTGCTGCTGGCCAGAGCTGAGCCAATAAGCGATGTTCTTTGTGCTCTCTGTGAGAGCAGATTTAAGAAAGGGGGGAAAAAACTGCTCGGCAACAGCAGCTGGGAGAGGGAGGAGTGAGAACCAGCCCTGCAGACACCAAGGTCAGTGCAGCAGGAGGGCAGGAGGTGCTCCAGGCACACAGCAGAAGTTCCCCTGCGGCCTGTGGAGAGGCTCCTGGTGGAGCAGGCTGTCCCCCTGCACCCATGGGTCCCACATGGAGCAGATCTCCACGCTGCAGCTGGTGGAGGAGCCCCCGGTGGAGCAGGTGGATGTGGCCTGGAGGAGGCTGCGGCCCATGGAGAGCCCCCGTAGGAGCAGGCCCCGGGCCGGAGCTGCAGCCCGTGGAGAGGAGCCCACGCAGGAGCAGGGGGCCTGGGGGGAGCTGCTGCCTGTGGGGGACCCGTGCTGGAGCAGTTTGCTCCCGGGGGATGGACCCCTTGGTACAGACCTGTTTTGGAGCAGTTCTTGAAGAGCTGCTGTCTGTGGGAAACCCACACAGGATCAGTTCAGGAAGGACGGCGTCCCGTGGGAGGGACCCCACCTGGAGCAGGGGCAGGGAGTGACCATGAAGGAGCGTCCGAGGCAAAGCGTCAGGGACTGACCACAGCCCCCATTCCCCTTCCCCTGTGCCATCTGGGGGGAGGATGGAGAAGAGGGTGGATGGGGAGAAAGTGTTTTTAGTTTGCTTTTACTTTCTCACTGCTCTAGTCTGTTAATGATAAGTAATAAATCATATTAATCTCCCTACGCTGGGTCTGTTTTTGCCCATGATGATAATTGTTGAGTGATCTCCCTGTCCTTATCTCAACCCTTGAGCCCTTTCTATCGTATTTTCTCCCCCTTTCCCTTAAAGGATGGGGAGTGAGAGAGTGGTTATGCTGGATCTCAGCTGTCCAGCTGGGTAAAACCACCACAGTGGGATGGAATGAATCAAGGTCCTTCTCAGCATCCTATGCAGCACAAGTTCCCATCTGTATCTGTAGACTCCCGGGACCTGTGAGCACTGACTAAGCACAGCAAACATGAATCTGGCCACATAACTACGTTGAAAGGCATGCCAGTAGAAGTCTAAAAGCCAAAAAGTTTGAAAGCTGTTCAGTCCATGTACCCCTGCTCTCTAAAACACAGACTGTGTTTTGTGTCTGAGGATAGTAAGGCACTGCATAGAGGAAGCTGGTGGCTGCAGGGAGCAGCACCCTTGCAGAGCACTGCAGGGGGAGGATTTGTCCTGTTGGCAGATGCAGCAAGGAAGAAGCAGTGCGTGAAAGGACCAGTGAGCAGTCCTGAAATATCAACTGGCCTTTGATATTTCACCGAGTTTCAGGGCATTTTCAGAGTAGGGGGAGGCATGTCATGGAGTGGAGAGATGTTAAGAATAGCAGTGATGTCTACAGGTTGTGGTGGTTAAGAATCATATTGAGGTAGTAGGGGGAAGGGGATGCTTTACCTAACCTAGGACAATATCTTCCAGCCTGGGAAAGCAAGTGCTATAAATTGAATGATTTCCTTTTTTTTTAAAAAAAAAAAAAAAAAGAAGAAAAGAAGAAAAGAAGAAAGAAGGAAGGAAAGGAAGGAAAGGAAGGAAGGAAAGAAGGAAAGAAGGGAAGGAAGGAAGGAAGGAAGGAAGGAAGGAAGGAAGGAAGGAAGGAAGGAAAGAGAGAAAGGGGGAAAGGGGAAAGGGAGATGGAAAGGAAAGGGAGAGGAAAGGAAAGGAAAGGAAAGGAAAGGAAAGGAAAGGAAAGGAAAGGAAAGGAAAGGAAAGGAAAGGAAAGGAAAGGAAAGGAAAGGGAAAGGGAAAGGGAAAGGGAAAGGGAAAGGGAAAGGGAAAGGGAAAGGGAAAGGGAAAGGGAAAGGGAAAGGGAAAGGGAAAGGGAAAGGGAAAGGGAAAGGGAAAGGGAAGGGAAAGGGAAGGGAAAAGGAAAAGGCATCAGCTTAAAAAGTTTCACTCATCCCACAGCAAACACAAGCTGGTGGAGGTGGACTGGACTGATAAAATTGCAGCTCGGGGGGCTTTGGCAGCCACAGCCAGTGAACAAGGTGTCACTGAGGGAAGCTCATGGCTGAACTCCAGCGCTAAAATGTTGTGCAAGTGAAAGGTTGTGCTAAAAAGTTGTGCTACCTTTCCAGGAAAAGTTCTTCACTGAGAGGGTGGTCGGGCACTGGAACAGGTTCCCCAGGGAAGTGGTCATGGCACTGAGCCAGATGGAATTCAAGGAATGTTTAGACAGTGTCCTCAGACACATGGTCTGGTTTCTGTGTGGTCCTGTGTGGAGCCAGAAGTTGGACTTGATGATCCTTGTCAGTCCTTTCCAACTTGGGATATTCTATGATTATGTGAAATGGGAAAGGTGACTTAGGACAATTGAAAAAAATAATAATAGAAATTGCCATGCCATGCAGGGATGGCATTAGGAAAGCAAAAGCTCAATTGGGAGATGATATACAGGGCAACAAGAAGAGCTTCAACCAGTGTGTTAGTAGCAAAAAGTATTAATAATGAAATTGTGGGTATGCTGCTGAATGAGAAGGATTTGATTCAATGGCAATGGATACAGAGAAAGCAGAGGAACTCAATGTCTTTTTTTTTTTTTTTTTCGTCTTCGCCACCAAGATCTCCCATGTCTTTGTGGTTAGAGAAAAGGTTCAAAGAGAAGAATATATTTATATATAGAATTATAAAAATACCATTAGTTGAGGAGGACTGAGTTGGGGATCTCCTGGCAAATCTCAACCCCATGGGACAAAACAGGATGCATCTGAGGTGGTGTCTTCCAGGAGGAGAGATATGTGGATTAAACTGGAGCAAGTCAGTCATGGAGTTGGTGAATACGTGGCACCCAAGAAGAGGCTGAGGAAACTTGTTCAGACTGGTAAAGGAAAGACTGAACCTAAATAGCAGCTTTTTAGTGCTTGTAAGGATGTACTGAAAAGGCAGTACCAGGCTCTTGACTGAAGTGTTTGGTGGGAAAATAAGAAACAGTGGTTAAAGTCTGAAATAAGGAAGATTCTGAATAAATATAAGAAAAGAAATCATCAGTATAAAGACAGTTAAGGGTTAGAATAGGGCCCCAAACAGGTTATGGAATCTTCTTTATAGGTTTTCAAGGCCCAGATGGACAGAGACCTGAGCAGCCTGGTTTTGTCCAAGTTCTGAGTCTGGGGTTGGGCTAGAGGACTCCTGATGACCCTTTCATACTGAGTCATTATGTGATGCAGCTCACAACAATCAGTACAGTCAGGATTTTAGCTAAAGGTCTCTAATAAAAGCTTTAAATGTGAGTCCTGATGCAGGGCTCCTTGTCCCTCTTTTAAAGTGGCTGGCATTGGCCTGCACTAGAGATGTCTGCAGCTCTGTCCTGGGTTACCCATGCTGAGGGAGTGAGGTCCTGAACGAGGCTCTGACCCTGGTCTGCTACTGCTTCGCATGCTGATGCAGCTGAAGGAAGTGTAGATTGGAGATGTCACTGGATCTGCATTTTCACCTTCCTCCCTTACCAAAGCAACCTTCCCAGCATTGGCAGAGGATCACAAATACTTTTAAATGCTTTCCCTAGATGGACGTCCAGGCCCAGAGAGTGGTAGTGAACGGAGTGAAATCCAGCTAGCGACTGGTCATGAGTGATGTTCCCCAGGGGTCAGTGTTGGGGCCCATCCTCTTTAATATTGATTATTTGGATGAGGGAATTGAGTTCCAGATGACACAAAGTTGGGGGAAGTGTTGATCTGCCAGAGGGTAGGATGGCCCTGCAGAGGGACCTGGACAGGTTGGATCGATGGGCAGAGGCCAATGGGATGAGGTTCAACATGGCTCAGTGCTGGGTCCTGCATTTTGGCCACAACAACCTCATGCAACACTAAAGGTTTGGGGGCAGAGAAACACTACAGGTTTTGGGGCAGAGTGGCTGGAAAGCTGTGCAGAGGAAAAGGTTCTGGGAGTGTTGATCAATGCTCACCTGAACATGAGCCGTCAGTGTGCCCAGGTGGCCAATAAGGCCAACGGCATCCTGCCTTTTGTCAGGAATAGTGAAGGCAGCAAGACCAGGGAGGTGATCGTCCCCCTGTACTCAGCTCTGGTGAGGCTGCACCTCGAGTACTGTGTTCAGTTTTGGGCCCCTCACTACAAGAAGGACATGGAGGCCCTGAAATGTGTCCAGAGAAGGGCTGCGAAGCTGGTGAAGGGCCTGGGACACAAGTCCTGTGAAGAGTGGCTGAGGGAACTGGAGTTGTTTAGTCTGGAGGAGGCTCAGGGGAGACCTTATTGCTCTTTACAACTACCTGAAAGGAGGTTGTGGGAGCCAGGGAATGGCCTCTTCTTGCAGATAACTAGCAATAGGACAAGCGGGAATGGCCTCAAGTTGCACCAGGGGAGGTTCAGGTTGGAAACTGGGAGACATTTCTTCTCAGAAAGAGTCGTCAGGCATTGGAATGAGTTATTCAGGGAGGTGATGGAGTCACCGTCCCTGGGAGTTTTTAAGGAAAGTTTGGACTTGGTGCTTAGGGACATGGTTTAATGGGTGATATTGGTGGTAGGGTATGGTTGGACCAAATGATCTTGGAGGTCTTTCCCAACCTTAATGATTCTGTGATTCTATGACATTCAGAGGTGGTCCCTAGCAGATAGTTGTGATTTCCTCATTGTCCTTCTCTTGTCTAGAGTGTTGGATCAACAATTGACTTTAAATATCACTTTGTCCAGAGTGAAATGACAATAATCCACTTTTGAAGCTGGTAATCTGGGACACGCTTCTGTCAGTGCTATTGTGCTAGGCTGTCAGAAAACACAGAAAATTGTCCACAACTAGCTGACTCATCCATTGAGGGTTTCTGCCTAACCAATCCACTGTTGTCGGTGCGTGTTAAAAGCTTGTAGTATAGCCCAAATGCTGTGAAGTTGTCTACACTGAGGTCTTGGGATACTAGTGCAGGGGATTGTGGACAGATATGGCTTGACCACAATACAGCAGTACATTCCTGTACTGAGAAATGCTCTTCTGTCCTCAAACTCCCAGATGCTCTGTGGGGAAGGTATTACACATGTAAGCACTCACGAATATCTACAAGATGCTGCAGAGACTCACCTCATCAGAGAGACCCTGCAGGGACTTGCTAGACTGGGGGCCTTAATGAAGGTAGTCATCCAGCTACTTCTACCTTTCCTGCTCCTCCCTGGGAGACTGCTGGGAAGGTGCAGAGCTGCTTGCCACTGGAAACTGCCACTAATTGGACCTTATTAAAAATTTACGTCTGTTTTACAATAAAGCTGGAGCATTTATCTTCCCCCAGCAAACCCATTAATTAACAACACAAATGGGCTATGCTGCCAGGAGAACAGCAAAACTCTGACTGTCAATACAGTGACTTCATTGCAGCCCTTCCTGCCAGCCCTGCAGACAAATGCAGCCACCCACACCGCCCTGTACAGGTCTACATGCAGATAAATAGCTTCTGCTGCTTGTCTCTCACTGGGTGCAAGCTGTATGACTTCCTCTAGGAAGAAGCTGGGATGGAAGAAAATGCCCTGGTAAATAATTATTAAAAAAAAAAAGAGATAATTAATTACCTGATTGAAGCAAGCTGTCCAAGAATCAGAGAGCATTTAAGAGTGAAAGAAAAGCTCCAGGTATCCCTGAGTCCTGGGGGATGTGGCTACACTTTGTCTCAATGATCTGTACCGCAGCAATACCGTGTTTTCGTTGCTGGATATTGAAGAGCAGATGTTGGTTGGTGCTGTTGATGGTATTTTTGCAGAGGTCATTGTCTGTTGGGTTAAGACCACATGACACCAGTATCCTGGCTTGGGAGATACGCGGGTTTTCAAATACAGGCACAAGATTGCAGGATCATAGTGGGAAAAATAGGTCCTGTCTTTGGCTGAAGGTTCCTGCCCAATTGTCTATTTAATTATAGTGAGTTAAAATGGCCAAGTGTGAGTGCAGCTGTTGGCCAGACATTTAGTGAGCTGGTTTCACTGGATGTGATTTAGTATTCATCCTTCCTGCACCTTGAAAAGCGTACCAGTTCTTCCTCCACATAGGATTCAGTGCAGAATCTGTAGAAGCAGCGGGGGCTAAGGCTCTGTCTTCCCATGTAGCCTGGCCAGGGTGGGTAGGTGTGCCTCTAGGAGCTGGGTTGGGGAGAAGTTTCTCCTTTTGCTGCACCAAGCTGTTAGGTCCTGAATTCTCCAATCCCCTGGCCAAAAGTTCAGCATCTGGTAGCAGCACAGTTTCCCTCACAAGTTTTCCTTTCCCAAGGATTCACATCCCTTTGTGCAAGCCAACAGCAAAGTCATTGCTTGACTTCCCACTGGAGCTTATTACTAATAGAGACCTCTAGCACTTGGGCAGAGCAAAGGCACCAAGGAGAGATGCGAGTACTGCCTCCCCCTTGGACTCTGCAAGTTAGGCTGAGGCAGAGCATGGATTCCGGGCAGGAGGATTTTGGCACAGGCTTGTCTCTATCCTCTGTCTTATTTGCAAATTTGCATTGCTCTCAAAGCAATGTTCTTCAGCCAAGTGTGAAACTATCTGCTGCAGTTGTTTCCAGCTTCCATTGCTGTGTCTTTTTAGCCCAGGGTGTGAAGGGAACAAGATTCTTCCAGTTACATTCATGCAGAAGCAGCTGTGGGAGGGATGCTGCAAACCACGTTTCCAATTAGGTGCAGCACTGTGGCACCTGTCTGGATGTGACATGATAATGCACCTGCTAAACATTATAAGAAGCTTCAGAGATTCAATGTGACACATGTGAAGCAATAGCTGGAGTTTAGTCAACACTCCATCAGTTAAAAGTCTATATTTCCAATTATCTGTGGACAGTTTGCCTTCAAGGATAATTGGCTTCCTGCAGCTCTCTAGAACAGATGTCAGAGAGCTCTTTCTCTTCCACAGAGGAAAATCTGGAATGGTTTATAGCACACAATAGTGTGGAGATGTCCATGTCAGAGGGAAGGCAAGATCTGGGAAACAGTAAGGTACCATACTGGTCAGAAGTTTCAGGGGCACCAGCCTCCAAAAATCTGAGGGGCATTAATTACCACATCCTGCTTATGAACTGCTGGGCTTGGAAGCCTGTGCCGTTATGCAAACCTGTGGCAATGTTCTTGTTCCTCTGAGGAGACCACCAGGAGATGGGCAAAGGAGGGTTTGATCACCAGGGACTGCAATGGTCCTGTTGGCACAAGGCAGACTGAAGCAACATCCTGGGACAACGGCTACCCTGCTTCCCCTTTTGATACCAGACATGGAAGCCGGGAACAGGGAGAGGGGATTTAATTTGAAAATAGGTATTTGAGGAACTGCATGTAACAGGCCTCCTGTGCATATTCCTGTGCAGTCTTCAAGCCACCAGCCAGACAAACACAGCCTGACAGATTCTGCCAGCTGTCCACCAGCTGCAGGATGCATGTGCTGACATTCAGCAAGCTGTCAGACCTACACAGACAGGCTGCACAGTCCGTGGAAAAGAACTGATAGAGAAAGCAGGAAATCACAGGTGAGGGAGGACTGCCAAAAAACACCCCAAATCCACTGAGGAACTGAAGCTTCATGTAAATGTAAATATCTGAACAGAAAATTGCATGTTTTGTTTTATTTTGTTTTGTTTTTTGTTTTGTTTTATTTTATTTTATTTTTATTTTATTACAAAACATTGCTGACGTTACTCCTGCAAGCTGCAACTTCACCACTCCTTGCTCTTGCTCTCCTCTATTGACAAGGCCTGCTGACTAACAGGCAGCTTCTGGGAGTCAGTCTGTGTCTGAAACTTCAGTGGCCTCTGTGAGTGCTGGCAGATGTAATCTTGTTTCAAAGTGATGCCCAGATGAGCCCAAAGGAAAGGGAGGGCTGTTGGTACCTCAGGAAAACTTCAGTGCAGCACTTCAGCTCTGTTTCTGAATTAAAACATTTGGGACTCAGTTCCTGGACTTTGTTTTAAAGATGAAAAATCTGCAGCTTACAAGGGAAGAGTGAGAAGTGCAAGAGGTAGAAGAAGGATCACCAGGTTGTACACATCGCAGAGTGCTGGAGCAGATCTGCCTAAACATGGGTATATCTTTCAAAGAATTACGAACTCAGTTGTGAACCATCTCCATGTACATCCCACCCTTGAGTCATGAGGTTTTGGCCCTGTACAGTGTATATTGGATAGTCGCCTCTGTGGAGCTTCTGGCTGCAGCTCATCTGCAGTTGCTTGGAGAAACAGGGAAGCACATGGTGCCTCAGAGCATGAAGGCAACTGCCTAAATATACCAGTTCTTAGTAATGTGTCCCATAAAGGGGGAAGTGAGGTAATTACCTAAGCCATAGTGAGCAGCACCATACCAAAGAAAACAACAGAGAGAAAGATATATGTGAAGGCTCCTGGCACAAGCCAGCCCCCAGCTGGTTCCTAACCTGCTGGTGTGTCTGAGGCACTTGGTACCGGCTGATGGTGGGCTGTGTAAGAGCGTTGTGTTCTCCTTTTGCAGCCTGAGCAGGATCTGCTGCCTCCCTGCCTTTGTCAGCACTGTCCCTTGTTCGGACTGCTGTAGGGCTGCTAGAGAGCAAGCAATTGGCTCCATGCCAGCAGGATGCTAATCACCAGGGGCCATGGGCTGCAAGTTCCCAGGAGCAGCTGGAGGGCAGTGCTCTGGTCTCTGGCCATGGCCCCAGGCAAACCATGCACTGTGATGTTTTATCGTATGTTGCTTCCTTCTGACTGTCCAAATCACGCTTTGTCCCTGTTCCCACCTGGGTGCTTCACCTTGTGAGTGGCCATAAGCCTTTGCTGCCAGCAGCACGAGGGCACTACCCAAACAGCTGTGGGACACCAGCACCTCCCTCTGGGCATGTCCTTCCCCACCACCCATCTCCGTTAGGCTGTGGAGCTTTTGGCCTGAATTTTACCCTATTTGGGTCAGGGTGTTTCTGCCTTTCTGCTAAGCGACCAGCTGCATGGTGTTGGTGACCTGGCTGCGAAGTGCAGGCAGCCCATGGAGGAGGATCTGTTTGCACATTATTCGCAACTGGTTTTTCTCTTCCATCTGTCTGACTCTACCATCTGGGATGTTCTTCATTCCTGCAGGATAGTAGCAAGGCTTCTGGGCCTGGCTCTCACTCCAATTCATCAACAGAATAACACAGTCATTGCACAGCAGCTCTCTGATTCAGGCATTTTGGCTTACCAGAATGGTGTTACCACATATTATTGCCCTATAAACGTTCCTGGGTAGAAATGCAATGACTGGATTAACTGTCCCCAGCCTGCCTCCCATGTGCTCTGCCTGTAGCAATCCCATCCTGTCCGTTCTGGGGAAATTAAAGGCTTTTCTCTGCTGTGTTAGGAGAGCAGTGCTGCTAAATTTAATGTCTCTTCTTTCTCAGAAAAGGGGCTTGTGCAGAAACAGACATTGTTTCCATCCTTGTCCCACTGCTGCAACAGTAGAGTAACATATAGCCCAGTTGTATGGCCATGTGTTTAGACAAACTGGTGGTTCCATAAGAAAACTATAAACTATTATTGATGTGTTACACAGTGCAACGCAGCTTGAGAAATGAAAAATCCACCAGTAAAACACATGGGGAAACACCCTGAGACTGGATTTTTGTTTGGGGCATGAGAGACTGAGTTGAGCTTTCTCTGTCAAATGTGGGAAATCTTTATTTCTGGCACCAGGGCAAAGCTGAGGAGGCTCAGTTTGCCTGTGAATTAAGTGTTCTGTGGGCAGGAGTTACTGACATAACTGATAATTACCAGAGCCATGGCTCCTCGTCAAGGAAAACAGGAGGTGTGGTGGAATAAGGCACTTCAGTTCAATATATGGCACTTTTTCAACCATTTCCTTGCCATTCCTGTTCTATCAGCTCTAAGTGGGAAGAGCATGCAGTGCTGTCTTGCAGAGTCTGTCCCATACGGACTGAGGGATGTGCAAAGTCCCCCATGGGAGCAGCAGCCCTGTTTTGCAGAGGGCTTCAGGACTTAGAAAGCAGAGCTCTTATGAGCTATGGGTATCACAAGAACCCTTTGAAACCACTCGTGTAGTTGTGCCTGCATGGAGCTTGTCTCCCTGGAATCTCTGATGCAGACATATGGAGGTGAGCTGGTCACCTGCGCTCCACTGACCTGTCGTTGGTGTCCATGTCCTGGGGCAGCTTTTGTGAACCGCTTTCCCTAAGATTGAAAGGCACATTTTTGGTGTATGTGGTGCACAGCTAGGTGGTGCTAGGTCAGGGGCAGCAGCAGCGCCCATCTTTCTTGTCAGATCCAGCACCACTAACCTCTGCCTGTAGCTGGAGTCGGAGAGAACCTGTGAGGATGATTCTGGCCTGAGAGCCCAGACCTTAGGTATTTCACATCTCTGCCCCATTCTGGTTGCTTTTCCCCAGGTGTTACTCCCACATCATTGCTTCCTTTGGTCACTTTTCCATGGGCTCTAGGCCTACCATTATGGAGAAGTAGTGATTTCCACTAGTGATCAGGAGATGACTTCTTTGAGTCCGCGCAGGCAGGGCAAGCAGGGAGGTCGAGCAGGGTCGGTCATATTTGTGTTCTGGAAAGGGCCTTCTACTGAAGAAATGGTGTCCACCTGCCAAGCCTACTGAGCTGAGGCTGAAATCCAGATGGGGGACCCACAACCTCTCTGGGCAGATGCCTCCACTCGAGGATCAAAAGAGCAGCCCAGACCTTCAGTTCCGGGGAGCTCCAGTCTCTCGAAGTCCCCCTAGGGGTTGAAGGCAGAGGTGGGTGTCCTGACTGCTATCATGGAAACGTGGTGGGATGGATCACCTGACTGGAATATTGGAATAGAGGGCCACAAACTCTTCAGAAGGGATAGCCAGGGAAGGAAGGGAGAGGATGTTGCCCTCTACATTAGGGAAAGGATTGATTGTGAAGAGCTGCCTCTGAGAAACAGCCATGGACAGGTTGAGAGCTTGTGGGTGAGAGTTAAACACTGCACTAATATAGGACAGCTTGTGGTTGGGGTCTACTACAGGCCACCTGATCAAGGGGAGCCTGTGAATGAGGCTTCAAGTACAAGAGTCGTCATGCTCGCACACTCTAATCCTGATGGGGGACTTCATCCACCTGGATGTCTGCTGGGAAAACTACACAGCAGGCTGTGAGCAATCCAGAAGATTCCTGGAGTGCATTGAGGATAACTTCCAGGTCCAGGTATTAGACAAGCCACTCAGAGGAGAAGCATTACTGGACCTGGTGCTCACCAACGTGGAAGAGCTCATTAAAGAGGTAAAGATTGGAGGCAATCTGGGCTGCAGTGACCACACCCTGGTTGAGTGTGTGATCTCAAGGAATATGGACCTGTCAAAGAGCAATGTCAGGACCCTGAACTTCCGATGAGTGAACTTCAAGCTATTTGAAGACCTAGTGGATGAGATCCCCTTGAGCCATGTCCTTAGGGACGAGGGAGCTGAACAGAGCTGGAGACTCTCTAAGGGTGTTTCCCTTAGAGCGCTAGAACTCTCCATCCCCCTGTGTAAGAAAGTTGGCAGGGGGGCAGACAACTGGGATGGCTGAGCAAGGACCTGTTGGTCAAACTGAGGCACAAGAAGGAAATGCACAGGCAGTGGAAGCAGGGCCATGTGGCCTGGGAAGAGTACAGGGATGCTGTCCGGATGTGCAAGGATGGGATAAGGAAAGCCAAGGTATAGATGGAACTGAGTTTGGCAAGGGATGCAAAGAATAACTGGAAGGGATTCTATAGGCACATTGTTCAGAAAAGAAAGGCCAAGGAGAGTGTCTGCCCTCTGATGGATGAGGAGGGTGAACTGGTAATGACAGACATGGAGAAGACTGAGGTACTCAACAACTTCTTTGCCTCAGTCTTCACTGCCAGTCAGGCTT
Source organism: Cygnus atratus (assembly GCF_013377495.2). Lineage (NCBI taxonomy): Eukaryota > Metazoa > Chordata > Aves > Anseriformes > Anatidae > Cygnus > Cygnus atratus. Next base: position 638,265 of record NC_066378.1, read on the forward strand.
CCGAAGTCTTTCGTTTCCCTGAACCCGTAGATGGAGGCTGGGGGAGCAAAGTCCCTCCCACTGTAAGTGAAGAGCAGGTTTGAGACTACCTGATGAAACTAAACACATACAAGTCCATGGGGCCTGATGGCATGCATCCCAGGGTTCTGAAGGAACTGGCTGATGAAGTTGCCAAGCCTCTTTCCACCATATTTGAAAAGTCCTGGCAGTCAGGTGAAGTCCCTGGTGACTGGAAAAAGGGAAACATCACTCCCATTTCTAAAAAGGGTAGAAAGGAGGACCTGGGGAACTACAGATCAGTAAGCCTCACCTCTGTGAGGTGCTCATGGAATCACATGAAATTTCCGTGTGATCATGGAAAACATCCTCCTGGAAGGAATGTTGAGGCATATGCAAGACAAAGAGGTGATCCGAAACAGGCAGCATGGCTTCAACAAGGGTAAATCATGCCTGATCAATCTGGTGGCCTTCTAGGATGGAGTGACTGCATCAGTTGACAAAGACTGATCAATGTCATCTACTCGGACTTTTGCAAGGCCTTTGACATGGTCCCACATGACATCCTGGTCTTCAAATTGGAGAGATATGGATTTGATGGGTGGACCATTGAGTGCAAAAGGAGTTGACTTGAAGGTCACACCCAGAGAGTGGTGGTCAATGGCTCCATGTCCAAGTGGAAGCCAGTGATAAGTAATGTCCCTCAGGGGTCTGTCCTGGGACTGGTACTGTTTAATATCTTTATCAATGACATAGACAATGGGATCAAGGGCACCCTCAGCAAACTTGCAGATGCCACCAAGCTGAGTGGTGAGGTTGATGCTATAGAAGGAAGGGATGCCATCCAAAAGGACCTGGACAAGCTTGAGATTTGGGCCCACATGAACCTACTGAGCTTCAACAAGCCCAAGTGCAAGGTGCTGCAGCTGGGTTGGGGCAATCCCAGACATGAGTACAGACTGGGAGAAGAACTCACTGAGAGCAGCCCTGCAGAGAAGGACTTGGGGGTTCTGGTGGACAAAAAGCTCGACATGAGCCAGCAGTGTGCACTTGCAGCCCAGAAGGCACCCTGGGCTGCATCAACAGAGGAGTGGGCAGCAGGGGAGGGAGGTGATTGTCCCCCTCTGCTCTGCCCTTGTGAAGCCCCACCTGGAGTGCTGCATCCAGGTCTGCAGCCCCCAGCACCAGAAGGATGTGGATCTGTTAGAGCGGGTCCAGAGGAGGGACACAAAGATGATCAGAGGGCTGGAGCACCTCTCCTATGAAGAAAGGCTGAGAGAGCTGGGGCTGTTCAGCCTACAGAAGAGAAGGCTCCGGGAAGACCTCATTGCAACATTTTAGTACTTGAAGGGGACCTATAAAAAAGATGTAGAGCAACTCTTTGCTCAATCAGATATTGACAGGATGAGGGGAAATGGTTTTAAACTCAAAGAGGAGAGATTTAGATTAGAGGTTAGGAGGAAGTTCTTCACTGTAAGAGTGGTGAGGCACTGGAACAGGTTGCCCAGAGAGTCTGTGGAAGCTCCATGCCTGGAGGTGTTCAAGGCCAGGTTAGATGAGGCCCTGAGCAATCTGATCTAGTGGGTGGCATCTCTGCCTGTGGCAGGGGGTGTTGGAATTAGATGGTGTTTGAGGTCCCTTCCATCCCAAACCATTCTATGAGTCTATATGAATGAGCTGGGCCTGCCCTGGTGAAGGCGCTTAGATGTGGAGTGCCCACAAGCTCATGTGAAGTGCTCACAGTGACAGAAGGTACCTTGTTAAATGCCTGATGGAGAGATGCTCTGGAGAGGGCAGAATTGTCTTCCATGCCCTGATGGTTGACTTCAGGGATGCACCTGTAATGTGAGCTCTCACGCCAGTCCTTGTACCATCACTTACAGCATATTCAGAATTCAAGGTGGATAATAGAAATGAAGCAAGAAAGTGTTTCCAGTGTAGAGCTGGAAAAGATTTCAATAGAGGACCTGAGATGAAACCAGCTCCTCCCCCTGGGAGTCCCCTGCTACCGAGAAGTTATGGTGACAGGCAGACAAAGGTTTTCTTCGTTCTACTAGCAAAAGAGGCAGAGAAGATGGGCACCATCTCTCCCACCATCCTGTCCTGGGCACCTGACATTTGGATGTGGTTTACACTTCTTTCTAGAATGATGATGAGATCTGCATGACATAAAATGGAATGGTCATGAAACCATAGAGGTGAGTCAGTAGGGTACCCCTAGCTCAATGATGCTCTGGGTTGCACTCACTTTATCAGTGTTACTTCTAATTCCCAAAATTCTTGCACCCGCTATTTAGTGGAGTTGTGCTAACATAACTAGAAGACTGTTTCTGGAGTATGTAACTGTCTAGGCCTAAAAAGATTTTTTCAGAAGTGAAAATAGAAGACTCAGCCAAATTGCTAATATTTGTACTACCTACAGATAAAAGCAGCACCATTCTCAGGTCTAATTATGCTTGGAAAGGGCCAGGTTTTATTCATTTTTCACAAATCTGATGGATATTGACTTAAATGTTTCTACTGGCAGGATACAAAATAAAAACAACTCTGATGCTAATTGCTATTTAGTCAATCAAAATGCTGTGATTTTAGAAAATAGAATTCGGAAATGAACTCAAAGTGCTTCATAATATTTTGGAGTGCTAAAGAGAGCTGGTGGCAAATGTGGAGAAAAATAGTCTCAAAGCTATTGGATGTAGGATGGACTTGAAAATACTGCTACAATACAGAACACTAACGGTAGTCTCTTTCTTCAGTGGTTTGGTAATGGAAGTGGCTTATTAGACATTTACAGATTAACTGCCGTAATCGCCACTGCTAGAACATAGTGTCAGCATCTGTGGGCTCTAAGTTCACCTCTGGGAAAAAAAAATAAAATATATATATATATGTGTATGTATATACATATATATATATATGGCAGTTTAGTAGGTAGCACTGCTAACCTCAGATTACCTTTGATTTCTTGCATTGATAGCCTCCAATGCCCAAATACACATAAGTGGCTGAAGTCCAATAAAAATACTCTTCAGGGCAAGGATTCATTTGCAACATATGAAGCATTCCTGTTTAGAGCTGGGCGAACAATTATGATTTTGCATTTCTTGGTCCAATAATTTGGGGCTGAACAGAATATTTTACTAGAACACACTAGGGAATGCTTCATTTGTGCGTTTTTATTATTTTGTGTGTGTGTGTCTGTGTGTGTTGTAGTGTTGTTTTTATTGTTGTTGTTTTGTTTTTTTAACAGGTTAAGAATGAAAGGATGGAGCTCTGGGAAAAAGCCTGCTGAAAAAACAGTAAAATTTTAGATCTTGAGGGCATTTTTAAAAGTTCATCTTTTGACTGGAGCAATTTGACAGCTTTGCAAACTGTTTACATTGACTGTTTACATGTATATTTTCTGAGGAAAAAATTATCTTCAGCCAAAATAACTAACTAATCTGTAGCTATGTTACAGATGGATCTGGTATTGCTAATGCTGTGTGATTCTTCCATTTTAAGTAGCATGTGCTTTTGTCACACTTTGATAGATTGGGCTGATGTTTCCCATGCCAACTGTCTTCCTCTAGGTAAGTGCTTATATATTTGTTCTGGAATTTACATTAAAAACAAAAACAAAACAAAACAAAACAACAACAACAAAAAAAAGCAGTTCAGCAGCTCTTGAAAATGTATAAAGGAAAAAAAAATATAAAAAGAATTGGTTTAATTTGTTGTATCGGGTTTATGTGGCAAGGTTTTGGTAGCAGGGGTGGCCTCAGTGAGAAGAATCCAGAAGCTGCCCCATGTTAGATAAGGGCCACATTCAGACAGCTCCAAAGGGACCTGCCGCTGGCCAGAGCTGAGCCAATAAGCGATGTTCTTTGCATCTCTGTGAGAGCAGATTTAAGAAAGGGGGGAAAAAACTGCTCGGCAACAGCAGCTGGGAGAGGGAGGAGTGAGAACCAGCCCTGCAGACACCAAGGTCAGTGCAGCAGGAGGGCAGGAGGTGCTCCAGGCACACAGCAGAAGTTCCCCTGCGGCCTGTGGAGAGGCTCCTGGTGGAGCAGGCTGTCCCCCTGCACCCATGGGTCCCACATGGAGCAGATCTCCACGCTGCAGCTGGTGGAGGAGCCCCCGGTGGAGCAGGTGGATGTGGCCTGGAGGAGACTGCGGCCCATGGAGAGCCCCCGCAGGAGCAGGCCCCGGGCCGGAGCTGCAGCCCGTGGAGAGGAGCCCACGCAGGAGCAGGGGGCCTGGGGGGAGCTGCTGCCTGTGGGGGACCCGTGCTGGAGCAGTTTGCTCCTGGGGGATGGACCCCTTGGTACAGACCTGTTTTGGAGCAGTTCTTGAAGAGCTGCTGTCTGTGGGAAACCCACACAGGATCAGTTCAGGAAGGACGGCGTCCCGTGGGAGGGACCCCACCTGGGGCAGGGGCAGGGAGTGACCATGAAGGAGCGTCCGAGGCAAAGCATCAGGGACTGACCACAGCCCCCATTCCCCTTCCCCTGTGCCATCTGGGGGGAGGATGGAGAAGAGGGTGGATGGGGAGAAAGTGTTTTTAGTTTGCTTTTACTTTCTCACTGCTCTTGTCTGTTAGTAATAAGGAATAAATCATATTAATCTCTCTATGCTGAGTCTGGTTTTGCCCATGATGACAATTGTTGAGTGATCTCCCTGTCCTTATCTCAACCCTTGAGCCCTTTCTGTCGTATTTTCTCCCCCTTTCCCTTAAACGATGGGGAGTGAGAGAGCAGTTGTGGTGGATCTCAGCTGTCCAGCTGAGTAAAACCACCGCATTTTTTTGTACGCTATTCCTTCTTTAATAAAACCCTGTGACACCTGAGTATTAGGGATAATCCACCCTCTGCCCATCCTGTGGAAATGCAGTCTACTTCAGCTGGAAATTCTTGAAAAATCTCATTGTAAACAAATTGAATGAAAAGTTGTGTTCAGAAGCTGAACTCCCTGACAATCCCATTTGCACAAAGCATGGCCTGTACCTTCATTCTTTTTTCATGTAATGTTGTGAGGCCAGCATGTGTCCTCAGGTTGTCCCTGGTCAGCTCTAACCTCACAAAGCTCTTTTGGTGGAAGCTGATGAGTCTTCTTCTGGCACTGTCCTGGAATAGTGGTGCTGCTGCTTGACTTGACCTGGCCTTGGATGTCATATCAGCCTGGAGCATGTAATGATGGAGGTAAAATCCTGCTGTATATGAACAGATGCTGAACCTCTTTTCTCTTTCCCATTCTCTGTTTTAATTGCAGTTGTCCTTCCAGATTCATCTGCCTTCTACAGATGCCTGCTGCTGCAGTGCCTGTGTTATTCCCATGCAATCAAGTGTTGGCATGAACCGTCTGGAAGGCTTGGCTGACCCGTCCAGTATCTAGTTTACGACCCTACTCAGGCATGGCACACTAGGGAACTGTGTAGGACAAACTGTTGTTCTAAGCTGGAGCCTACAGGGATGGTGGATCTCAGGAGGATTTTCGTACTCTGCTCCACAGTCAGCAGAAGACCCCAGAGCAGATAACTTGTCCTGGCTACCCTTGTGTTAGTTCACCACCATGGGTGAGGGTGTCACCCCACTGGACAGGTTTGGTTCTTGGCCATCTGGGTATGAGACTGTGCAGCTGCTGGTCCTCCTGGGACCTGACCCAGGGCTCTAGCACCCACAAGGTTTGCCCATTCTCATCCTCATTAGTCCCGGGGCACTGTCAGGGAGACTGTTTTATACCTGCATAACATAAAGGCAAAGGGAGGGAAGGCAGCTCTATGGGTGCTGCTTGAACTCTGACATCAGATCTCAGGCGAGACTTGTGCCCTTGCTTGTTCAAGCAGCAGCTTGCCTCTGGAAGTCAAGAACTGACATATTGCTTCCATGTGACACTGGCTGCAGAAAATGAGGTATCCTCATGCTCTGAAATGGGCAGCTGGATTCTGGAGGACCTTTGGTCCTGACAGTGAAGTGAAGCGTGAAGCTGGTCCTGCTGCATCTGCCCAGGCAGGATCTGCTCTCTGCCTCCTCCAGTCCTAGTGAGAGCAAAGTCAGCATCTGTCATGTCCATGTTCACACCAGTGTGGCTGCAGGAACCTCCTGGGAGGACAGAGGTGGACAGGGAGCCTCTTACCTCTGCTGGGGCAAGAAGCAAGCGCAGAGCCTGATGGGCTGCAGCATCCCTTTAAAAGAGAGCAGACTTCACAAAAGTTAGCTCGATGTAAGTCATCAGCCTTTGACACAAAGGAAACCTTGGAAGGGGAATAAAATCCAGCAGCAGCAACCTCTAATCCTGAAGAGTGAGACTGCAAATGTTGTCAGAGAACCCACTTTCATATAGTTTTAACTCAGAGGGAAATATGGAGAATGTGTGTTAATCTACATATTCAAGAGAATGAGATGGCCTGAAACACAGTGCTACGTTTCATTAAGTATTTGTCTTAATGCAGAATGCAACAAACCATTATAACTGTGTATTCATGGAAAACACTCTCTTTGGAGCCTCCTTCCTATGTTACAAAGAGTTTGAATCCTGGATTTAACCACAAAACTCAGCTTGGCCGTTCACTATGCAGGTGCAGTGGCATCTCCATAGTATAACTTTTCTGTATGTTTATGAGCATAAACACTAAGTGTATAAATCTATTATCAATAAGCAATATGTGAAACCCTGTTCCTGGGACTGTGGAGTGTTTCAGCTCCATACAAGAGGAAGATGTGGTCAGTTTATTTATCTTAGACATAAGAATAATGACAGAGTGGTGGCAATTTGAAGTCCTTGTCATTTAGGGAGCTCCAGCAAGGTTTCTCCATCAGCTACCTTAAACCATGCTCTTTCCCTAGGTCTGGAATGATTAACAGGACCATGTGTAGGTTTGTTCCTCATCAGGAATACCAGGGAAAAGTTTATTTAATGCAGAGAAGATGAAACTTGGCCTTATCCATCACTGCTGTTCAGAGCAAAATAAAGGCACCAATTGATTTTGTGTTAGGAAGTAATTAATTGTTGTGCAAGGCCTGGTTTAGAGTTTAAAGGCCACATTACTGCAGCTAGGACCTCTGGCTGTGTCAGCAGCATCTGGCAGCTGAGAAATGTGAAGAGAGGAGGTGAGTTTGCCCTGAGCAGCTAGTCTGTTCACTCCAAAAATAGGCAGAATTCACAATAAGATGATGAAGGCTTGAGCAAGAACTAAGGAGATAGAAACAGGACCTGTATGCCTACTTCTCTCCCATGCCACTGCTTGGTGCTAGGTTACTCCTGATAGACACCAGGAAACAGTAACCCTGTCAGGGCCAAGAGCTGGGCAACATCTGCGGGTCCCCAGAGACCCCAAAGCTATGATGTTGGCTTGCACCCATGGCTTGTGTGTTGTAAACATCTCAGCGGAGACCTGAAGAGGCACTCAGGAGGCACTCTTTTGATCAGTGCTCCACATTTTTTTGCTGTGACTTTGGGATGCACATTTCCCCTCCCTAGGATGCTTGCTTTTGTTAAGCAGCCTGCTTTAAGCCTTAGCTTGACCAAGAGCGTATTTCTACAGGGAAGGGAAAAGGAAGTGGCTAGGCAGGAAGGTAAGAGAATAAGTGAGTTTCTGTCTGTAATTTGAAAGGACATAGGGAATCTGGGGCTGAGTTTGTAATAAAGTAATGGATATCGCACATCATGGACCTTGTGAAAAACAGATTATGGCTGAATGTCAAAAACTTCATAAGTTCTTAAAATGTTGATTGTTTGACTTACAAAAACACACTGAAATTTATGGTAATTTCTAAACATTGCAATTAAACTGATCAAGTTATGATATAACCTGAAAGATCAAATGAGAGGAGATGACCTTTAGATGAAATCTTCCTCCTACTCTAGTAGGACTAGGGACTTGCAAATTAACTTATCTTTTGGTGTCAAAATATACATAAGACTCTTCTTGAGCTCTCTTCTGTCCATATATACCTCACATCTCTTTACTGGCCTGGCCATCCAATGTACTGTCACATGCTGCTCCATCTGGAAAGGTTGATTTTACACGCAAAAGTCATTCTATTGTATGTCCATTGGTAGGTATCACTTGCACAATTAATCCAGATGGAGTGCTGACTTCAACCCACTTTTAGAAAAAAGATATTAAAAGATCATTTTCTGTATGTCTGGGTATTAGTGAGGAGTTTCTCCTGGCTACATACTGGCCACAGACTGGTGGTTTCTATCTACCTGACTGAGGTCCTTCATAAGCTGCAACGGCTGTTTTAAATCTCAGAGTCTGTCATAAAAAGTTCTCTCTGTTCAGAGCCCAAAGGATCTTCAGCTAGGAGCTCCCCCACCTTTTGCTATTTTATAAGGTGCTGGAAGTCAAATGGTGCCCTATTTCACCCCACAGCAGCTGCATCTTGGTAGTGCATGGGCTCTAATATTTGCAGAGCTCAAATACTTTAGCAGCCTTTTAAAGTGAAAGTTATGGAGCCTAAATGGGTGCTTCACCCCAGGCAGCATTTTTTTTTTATGATTATTTTTTTACTGAATAAGGGCAGTTCTGCAGCATAACAGGTATAACTGTCAATAATGTGTTTTGGCCTGTAGTGGTGTTCATTCAGTAAATTATTTCAAATGTTGGCTGGCTTTGAACTGAGGCTTTGGATGCTAAAAGCAGAACCAAGGAGAAGTGGAAATCTGACTGGAGGCCAGAGTAAAGTTAGAGAGGCAGAGATCTGTGGGTTCCTCAAACAAGAGGCACAGTAAGCTGTGTCCTCTTCCTGTGAAGACAGCATATTTTGGACTAGGAGCATTCAAAGCAGCAACACATCATGGGTAATTTACCCTACATGTGCCCTGGAGTCTGGTTTGTAAAGCTATCTCGGCAAATCTCCCCTGTTGTGCTAATGGCCCTAGTACTTGCAACAATGTAATGTCCTATTGATTAGTTATCTATCCTTAATAGACTTGCGTATTCCCATGTGTAACTGCAAGTGAAAGCACTTGATTTTTGACTGAATGCAAGGATCACTGCAGACATCAGATCCAGAGCCTAAAGGGTATGGAGCCACAATGGAGGGGATAAAGACCTTTCCCCAGCAGATTTGTAAACAGGGAAAATTCATTTGGTCAAGATCAGACTTGGAAGGGCAAGTCTTAATGGGCTTTTCACTGGCACCAGCAAAGACTGATAGACTCCAGGGCCCTGATACACCAACTTCCTACCTGATATTCTGCTGTCAGACACGTTCACAGTCTTTGTGTTTTCCATGCCTCTGCTCCCGTAACAGGAGGATTTACATAGGTATTGTTGTATGGGAGAGAGAGGAGAGGGAATGGTGTTTATGGGGACAGAGAGTGTATTCACCTTGGTACTTCTAACTTGTAGCATGTCCTCTAAACTTTCACCAGGCTCATTAAACTTGCATCTAGTCCAGCCTCCAAAAATCATCATGCTCAAAATGTTTGAAATTCAGTTGTTTTACAGAAAACAAAAGAAAAATATATATTTTTATTGCTTGCTCTCCAACCTTCATGTTCCCCATCCCAACTCCCTTTTTCCAGCCTTTCTCTGTAAATCAGGGATTGAAAAACATGCTTTGAGCCTGCAAGATGACATCCTCTAACAGTTTGTTTCTGAGGACATTCAGGAAGACACACAGCCCAGCAGAAGTCTCTCACAGGCAGAAACCTGGCAGCGAGGGCAAAACAACTAGCAGTCTGCAGCATGAAGGGAGCCTCTGCAACAAGAAAGGGTCACAGCAAGCCTGGGGGCTTGTCTGTGTCTCTCTGGTTGCCAAACAGACAGACGCATGTGCTGGCCAGGCATCACATCACAACCACAGTTCCCATTGATCTGTGTGCTGATCCAACTGCCTGCCCTGGTCTGTACACACCCAAATGATATCTCCACCAATTTCTAAAAGTAAAATACAAAGAAAGCTATAAATCACATACACACTAGCAAAGCTGGAAATCCACCCCTGCACCCAGCCCAGACAGCCCTACAAAAGAGGCAGAGGTTGGATGAGGAAGCTTCTATTGAGGACTGGAAAGAGATGAGGGCATGAAGAGGGACACAGCTGATTCTGCAGCATGGAGAGCCCTGGGTATATCTGCCAGAAACCAGCCTTTCCCTGCTGCTGAGAAGCAACCATTCTAGTCGGCTCTTGCTGAAGGACCTGCATTTGTCTGGAGAGCCCATCAAAATGCAGCATGTATACTTTGCTGTGAGAGTACATTGCCTGGCTGGCTAGGGTATGTGAAAAGCTTGTAGTGTGCTGTAAACACAAAACTACATTTGTTCAGAGGCAACCAGCTCTGTATTTCATCACTTTCTGTCACTGCAGCTCTGCAGAAAGTTCATTGCAGAATGGATGGATGACCAAGGGAGTGAGGTATTCCCTCTCTGTGCAGTAAGTCCTCTTCCCAAGGCTGCAGATGTTCATGAATGTTGGTAAAGCAAGGTGCTCTCCAAGGAAAAGGAGAGTATTTGTAGCGTAAGGCGACATTGCCACATTCCCTTTGACTTCATTGCCAATAATTTTGTTCAGCACATCATGCTGCAAGTGCTTCTCAGCCTGATGTGTGCCACTTTGTGAGCATTCAGCACTCACAGTGTCAGGTGTCCCCTCCATGCTTAGGCTGCTTTGATGGATGGAGAAACTCTAGGTGCTGGTAAGGCATCCCTTTCAAGAGAAAGTTTGTGCTGGAGTCTCAGTGTTACAAACGCTCTTTTGTGCTCTGCCAGTGATCTGCAATCCACGCTTTCCAGTTGTCTTCCTTAAGGGTTAAGGAAGCTGGAAATTCCCTTGGCTGTTCTGGGAGGCTGAAAATGTTCCCTGTTTGGACAGGACTGAGACCTCTGCATTTTTTCCACCTTTTCTGCCACGTGCTGGTTACTCGATGTGGGCCGGTGCTGTCCCTATCACAGGCACCTATGGAGCAATTGCAGGCATTGGTGGGTGTTTAGGACAGCTCTATCTCCAAATGCTGCTACTCTTATGGGACAATATAGGACACAACACCTGTGGCTCTGCTGGGAGCAAGCAGGCAGCTTGTGGACTGTTCCAGCTGGAGGACAACCTCTGTTTCCTACAAATTATATCCCTCTGGGTGACTTAAGGTTGATGTTCTAAAATGGGTGCCAAGAATGGAAAGGTCCTGAAAAGAAACAAGTTCTTGAAAGGCTACCACTGAGCTGTGCTCAGCAGGGAGCGTTGTTTAGTGGAGTCAGCAGAATTCTGCTTTTTGAAACTGGGGCTGAACAGAGCCAACTGCTGCAGGAAAGAAAAAATAAAAAAGCAAACAAGAAAGATGAGTCACTTTTTCAGGGAAGGCCTCTGATTTAGGGAGCATTCAGGTGGATATGTCTTGCAATGTGACTCAGCAGGGCAGGAAGAAACATACAAAATCCTCAGCAAATCTGGACATCATCTTCACTGGGTCTTTAGGTTTAGCTAAGAAGGAGAGTGACTCCCAGACTTGACTTAAAGTGAGAAAACAGTTGTGAAATACCAGACGTAGGGTGACCTCTGTGCTAATAATTCCAGTTCCTTTATCTCTATGTACTGTTCTCTACTGTTAAATGTCACAGCCAGAGACCATTTGTCCCACAAACTGCTACCTCCTTCAGTGCATTGCTTGGGTGGTGATAAAGGAGCAGTTCTGTAATACTTTGACTCATTGTGTTGCTTCAGGCCTTCTCTACTGTATATCATAGTCCTGCCCTGCTCAAATTGTCTCTGCAGGGTTTTCTGCAGGGCTGAATGCTTAGTGTTGCAGAAAGTTTTATCCTGTTGTGCATCACCGTCCCAGGGGCACAGCAGCACTCACCAGGCACTCAGGTCCCAAGCTCCCCTTATTTTTGAGATGAGACAGAGAGGATCAAGCTCTTCAGAAGTAATTCTTTCGAAACATTTTATTTTTTTAAGCATGCAAATCACCTTGGCACCAGTGCAGATGCAAGTACTCATTTTTTTTTGCAAATCACAGTATGATGCTGGTCATCCAGAAAATGAGGGGTGTATGATTTGTGAGCACTTGATAACATCCTGCTTTAAGTCACTTGTCAAGGATGAGATGTGGTCCTGTGGGAGGAACAGGGACAGGCTGTGTTTTTCCAAACCTGTGTTCAACATCACAGTCACAAGAATTTGCAGATTTCTTTATGACACAGCCCAGACTAATTCCCAGGCAAGTCCAGCCTGCTTACTGAATAAGAAAGGTGTTTTGTTTAAAAAATGATGAATAATCATATGATTAAACTCAGCCTCCTAAGAAGTATTTACAAGAGGCCCTAATGATGATTATACAGGCAATCTCATTTTTAACTACTGATTGGCGTTTCAGTCTTATATATTGAATGTAGGATTGCGTGCATGCTTGCACGTGCATGCATGTGTGCATGGTTGAGCCAGCACATATGTGTCTGCTTCCATGTCCATGTATGAATGTTTCCAGAGTTTTTAAAGCCTGGATGAAAACCCCAGGCTTCTCACAGTATTTCCAGGGTGGGCAGAGTTTGAGCGTACCGTTAGTGAGAGCAGAGTAGAGATCAGAGGACTGCTCATTCAGGAGGGAAGGAGTGTCCCCAGAAGGTCTGGACCGCAGTGGCTCCTCTCACGTCTTGCAGAGCTGGAGGTCCCCCTCTGAACTTCTGCCATACTCTGACTGTGGCTTTGCTTCCTTTCCAGCACCGCAGAACAGAACAAGGGTGTTTCTCAAGGAGCTGTAGCCTCAGTGAAAGAGCACAGAGAGAGTAAGAGGAAAACACACCTATACATCTCTTTAAAGGATGAAGTGGAATTGTAGACTCTTATCTTGCCTGCCTCTTGATGTCACATTAAGACTGAGCTCTGCTGTGAGCAATAGATGAGGCTTTTGAATCTTTCTTGCACAGTTGAAAGAACTGAAAACACATGTTTGAGTTGCTAATTAGAGTCTGAGCCAAGGTCTGTTGTAGAAATCCTGATCACTCTCCTGTCTCTAGCAACAAAAACCAAAGCAATCCCTTTATATACATGCCACGTTTTCCCTGAAGAGTGTTTCTGGTATCCTTTGCTGATCTCTGGAGTGATGTTTGTTCAGCTGTAACTAGAGAAACATCTCTCCGCTGTTGCAGTGGATGGGAATGCAAAATGCAATTAACTGGCAGCCCAGGCAGGGAGCCAGTTGCTGGCATCCCAGGCAGTACCTGTACCCTGCAGACTGTGAAAACGCAGGTTCTCTTGTGAACAAGAAAACATGAACTCCACAGACCAAGCACTGCCACTCCTGTCTCCATGGTTATGTAGGTCTCTAGTAGAGCAGCTTATTTACTGCAAGGCACCCTTTCTTCTGTCCCCACCTGCCAATGCAACGTCAAGGCTCACAGCCTCCCAGAGCTCCTCCATGTCAGCCACCAGGAGAACTCCCAACTGCTCCCTGTTTCTGCTGCTGTGCTGAATGCAGGCTGGAGCACACCATGACCTTTCTGCACTGCCTGTGCAAAGCACTGCACTCAAAAGAGCACACTGTGCACAACTGGGAAAGGAATGAAGGTGGAAGGTCCTTGGGTAGGGCCAGGAGTCATCATCACTTTTACCCTGGGCACTGCTCATTGGCAAGGATTCAGCAAGTGTTTTAACAGCAAAGAGGCTGTGTATTGTGTGGAGTTCCCTGAATGCATGTGCCAGGAATGATATGACACAAAAAAATGATTCCATCAGTGTTCATGGGATTTTCTGTGGTGTCAAATTGGCCTTTCTACTATGCATGATTCAGGGCTTCTGTGAACCCAGATGCCAGGGAGAAATATGTTCTTGTGGTATTCCTGGCTGCAGAAGAAGACAATGGTGTACAAGAGATAACCCAGTGCAACTTAGCAGCAGTGCAGTGGGTGTGCTTGAAATGAAGGCTTATACACCGGGATGTCGACAAATGAGCAATCTCTGCACACCCCATTCTCAAGTGCAGCTCTTAGATTCTTACCAGAAAGGAGCATCCCCACCTTCTTTCCAAAGGTTCTTTGCCTTCTTCAAAGGTTCTTCTTTGCCTCAGTCACCTGTTCAGGAGAGGGTGCGGAAGTTAGACTGGCCAAGGGGCAGTTCAGATGCACAGCTGAAATGCAAGAATATAGATTTGTCAGCTGGATAAATAATAGAGCTGATATCGGAGATAAATTTGCTTAGATAACCCCCTTTTTACTGAGTCCTAGAAGTGTTTACTGTGTAATTTTAGCATAAGCATCTTTTCAGGTCAAATTTTTCATGGGACACTGTTTATCAAATTGGGACACTTAATAATCCTACAAAATCTGCAGATTCACTCCTTCATCAAGAAGCAAAGTACACAATCAACAATGCATTGATAATATGTAGATACACCCAATTCTGTCTGCCTGAACACACAGATTCAGTTTTGAGGGCAAACCAGAAAACAAGGCAAATCTCTGAGCTTTCTGTTTCCGTTCACATTTAATTGCCATTTCTCAGCTCTTTTGTATTTGATGTATTTTCACCCTTGCAGTAGTTCTCCCAGGAGTAAATGTGTTTACGATGACACATTTGGGAGTGTGGACCCTGCTGTTAGAACAGCTGAATTGAATGGGATTCATTAAATATATCAAGAACAACTGATCAAGGTAATTTTAGAGAAATTTTTCTTGGCCTGATAGAGAAGAAATGGATATAAAAAAAGGATCACAGAATCACAGAATTGTAGAGGTTGGAAGGGACCTCAAGAGATCATCGGGTCTAACCCCCCTGCCAAAGCAGGTTCCCTACAGCACGTTGCACAGTTAGGCGTCCAGACGGCTCTTGAATATCTCCAGAGAAGGAGACTCCACAACCTCCCTGGACAGCCTGTTGCAGTGCTCCATCACCCTCACTGTGAAGAAGTTCTTTCACATATTGGTGCAGAACTCCCTGTGCTCCCTTCTATGGCCGTTGCCCCTTGTCCTGTCCCCACAGACCACTGAAGAGAGGTTGGTCGTATCCCTTTATCTCCCACACTTCAGGTATTCATAAACATTGATAAGATCCCCTCTCAGTCTTCTTTTCTCCAGGCTGAACAGACCCAGGTCTCTCAGCCTTTCCTCATAGGGAAGATGCTCCAGGCCCCGTATCATCTTTGTGGCCCTCCGCTGGACTCTTTCCAGGAGACCCCTGTCTTTTTCGTACCGGGGAGCCCAGAACTGGACACAGTACTCCAGGTGAGGCCTGACCAGGGCACAGTAGAGGGGGAGGATCACCTCCCTTGACCTGCTGGCCACGCTCCTTTTAATGCGCGCCAGGATCCCATTGGCCTTCTTGGCCACCAGGGCACACTGCTGGCTCATGGCCAACCTGTCATCTACCCTAATCCTACACTTCCACTCCAGATCTTCAACTCCACCATCTCATGATCACTGCATCCCAAGCTGCCCCCAACCTTTACATCCCTAACAAGCCCATCACTGTTTATAAGAACAAGGTCCAGAAGCACCCACCGCCTCATCAGCCACCTGTGTCAGAAAGCACCCACCGCCTCATCAGCCACCACCTGTGTCAGAAAATTATCCTCAGTGCATTCTAGGAACTGTTTAGACTGCGCATGCCTGGCCGAGCTGCTTACCCAACAGATTTCTGGATGATTAAAGTCCCCCATGAGAACCAGCATCTGGGATTGTCAGGCTACTTCCAGCTGCTTGTAGAAGGCCTCATCAGCTTCCTCCTCCTGATCTGGTGAGCTGCAGTACACCCCCACAGCAGTGTCACTCACCCATACCAGCCTGCCCCTTAATTCTCACCCACAAGCTCCCCAGTCCTTCTTCTCCCTCCCCCGGGTGGAGCTGGGTACACTCTAGCTGCTCCCTCACATAAAGGGCAACTCCTCCCCCTCACTTCCCCAGTCTGTCTTTCCTAGAAAGGACGTAGCCCTCCGTGACAGCCTTCCAGTCATGTGAGCTGTCCCACCACAGCTCTGTGATCAAACAAATTATCAACTGAAGTCCACATCAGATCTCATAGGCAAGTGCCCAGGTACATAAAGACCTTGCAAAGGCAGAATATAGAGGTGTGCTTGTCTTGTCTTCTTTGTATGACAGGGAACATCCCACTAGGCAGCTGGCATGAGTTTTTTGAGAGCTTCTGGACTCTGCTCTTCCTTGGGAACACAACAACCTGTTCTTGGCCCTAAACGCCTCTAGAAAACAAGGGAGTCTTACACTAACTTGGTGGTGTCCCATGTTGCCTTCCCTTTGTGGAGTCTGTTTTGGAGGTACCAGAAAGGGTTTGCCCTTAGATCTCTATCATACACTTGCCTACTAGCACTGCCTGGAGCTCCTGCAGGGTCCCCAACACACACAGGCAATGTCTAACAAATTACCTCTCATGCTTATTAGTCAGAGAGTTTTTGCATTTTGTTCTTTCCATTGATTACATTGCTCTTTACCTGTCCTGGTCATTAATCGCGGGTCTTCGTTTTCAGCAACTTCTAAAGACAGGTCATGAATAGAAGGCTGCATCTTTTAACATTGATTTCTCCTTTAGGCCATACAATTTATGTCATTTCAAGAGGGCAAATACAATTTGGAAAACAAGCCAAAACAAATTAAACCAAACCTTTTTAATTCCTGTAAATGTAATGATCAGAGTTACACATGCTTGTATTATGTATTTTGGATCTGTGTGGGCTTACAATAGAGGCAGGGGCATTGTTCACCCAAGGCTTATCTCACACGGCAGAGAAATGTCTGACTTTTGATTTCAGGTGAAGGACACACTGCAGAACCAGATCAGTCTATCTATATCTGTTTGATTCATGAAGCAAAGAAATATCTATTTGGGCTAAACTCATTGTGATATTTGAGAAGAATCACAGAAATTTGGTTCAAGTGACATGAATCAAGCAGGTCCTCATTATTTTTGCTGCAGAAGCATTGTCTCCTATCTCTCAGTCTAGATTCACCCCGGTGTAAAATGGGGTACCTGATTGAGCAAAATGGGGCATCTTTCTGCCCATAGGTCGGAAGTGGAAGGGAATTTTGAGGTCTATCACATCACAACCCACCATAATCTGCATTGTGTCTTAGCTGGAGGACCTGGAAAGGGTTTACCCTACAGGCTGAGGCCGGAGGCTGCTGAGAGCTGCCTCCCAGGACCTGCAGGACAGACAGAGGACTCTCCCTCTACTGTAACAGGGTATCAGACCTTTACATTGTAGCATGTGCCAGTGTGTTTCATGCAAACTGGCTGCAAAGTTACTTCCAAAATAATAAAAATAAAAATAAAAAAATAAAAGGAACAATTATTATCTGGGGAGTTGCTGTTGCTGTGTATTCTTGAAAACATGACATGTGACAGCAACCTGCCAGGAAAGCTCAAAATTCACACGCAAGTGGATAGGGAAGGGTTTTGTTCTGTCCATATTACACAGCTCAGAAATGTCAAGGCTTCGCCTCTTCTCTTTGATGCTCTTGTTGCAGGGAATTGCAAAAGGAGAAACTTGTGTCTGAGCAGGTGGGGTATGGTTTTGTCCCACATGGACATGTGCTCAAGTGCCAGAGACATTTTGAGGCTAAAAGGAATTTTAAAATATTTAACCTACATTTATAATCAAACTCCAAACCCAGAGGGCTTTCCACAACCCTCAGTGAAAGGTCTGGCTAGGAGTGCTTTTCTCTTTATGATATTTACTTTGTCATGGATTCAAGGTGGTATGAACTTGGAGGGGACAATTTACAATTCTGTTGCTGCAAAACACTTTATCAAGAGTGTCTGGAAGTGATGAAGTCAGGCTTTGCACAGCTTGTTTTCTATCTGGCTCTATCCCCCAACTCTGATATTAATGCTAATAGATTAGGGAGAGATTGAGCTGGATCAGATAAATATATTAACGCATCATCTGCATACAACATTAATGCAAAGCTCTCTGAGCCCTTATAATGCTGGGATATTTTCATTTTGGCATGTATTAGATGCCAAACATCCAGTTGCAGAATCAACTGACAGGAAAGCGAGATGTTCTTTTATCACTTTTCTGCCCAGGGAAGCACCTGGATATGAGGCTTTTTGTCATGATTTGGGAGAAATAAGTTAAAATAAAGACAGCACCACACCTGGGAGCTACCCAGACGTGGTAAATGCAGGATTCACAACATGTTACCAGCCAGGACATAGATGAAATCAAATCAGCATGGTTTGTTTTCCTTAGGATTTTCTGGGCTGAATTTCTATCTCTAGAACAAGAGAAAAGAACCGGAGGTTTGTAGTCTGGTGTGCTGTGCAGGGCGAAGACTTGCAAGTTAGTGAATGTAGACACAGGCATGTGCTCCAGCAAAGCTCTGAGGGCCTGGGCTGTTCTCATCACTGCAGGGCCATGGGGGGCGTAGTGACCTACACACAGCCTTGCTAACTGCACAGGACACCTTCTCACAGAGGTACCGGCACCAGTCATGGCACTGTGCAGCTGTTCCTTCTCACAGGAGTGAATATTCCAGCACTGGAAGCAGAGGGGCTGAGTAGTCTCTTTGATCCTAAGAGCCAGGACATGGTCTGTACAAATGGTGGGTACCCATTGGTCACGTGCATTGCATAGTTTCTGAAGCTTCATCAGGCCTTCCTGACCCAGCAGAACCTTTCCTCACTGGGAATTTTCCAGGTAATTTCCTTCAGAGGTAAAATGCTACTGAACCAAGTGGTGGTAAAAGGGGTGACTTTGCAGGGCTACATTTTGGTTAGATAACCCCCCAGATAATGAGAGGTACTGATGTCCACTGCCCAAGGAAGGATTAACTTGCCCTTACAGGACAGTCTGAGACCATGGCTTCTTGGGAGAAATTTGTAATTGCAGCTCTGGAGTGAGGACTCAGAAAAAATCAGCTTTCCTTCTGGTACTTCTGGTACATTATGGACCCTTGAGAGGCCTGGCAGGATGGAGATATGGTTGTTGGCGGCTTAAGTGACCACAATACACGCTTTCAATAAATATTTACACTTCCTTAGCATGACAAAAAACACCACCACCACCACCACCACCACCAATAACAAAAAAACATAACAAAAACACAACCAACAACAATTCTGCAGTGAAAATAAGCCTTGGCAGAAGGGGAAGGAGTCACATCACCTGCCTCTAGGTGTCTGCCTTGTATTTCTGCCAACCAAGGTAGAGGGGCCTTCTGCAGAGAGCAGCCAGGTATGGAGCTTGGCTGGAGCTGGTAGCAGTGCAGAGGTAACGAAGCCCACTGACACACTGGCCCGTTCTGTGTGAGCATGGTGCTGCTGGGCTCATGGGGCTGCTCCCTGGATACTATCAGCATCTCTCCTATCTGCACCTGAACAAGGCAGGCAGGTCCCTCTGCAACTGCTTCCCCATGAATGTCTGAGGGCATTTCACTCCGTCTCATCTAGATAAGGGTTTTGCCTTCAATTAAAGGAATAAGTAGAAATATCAAATGTTAAGAAAACTCCACTATGTGCAGTTAAAACGAGGGACATCTGGGTGAATGAACACAGATATAGCACCTGGGGTATTAAAGTGAGGGAAGCCAGCTTGGGAAAGCAGAACCTGAGACCTGAAAAAATAGTATGGCACAGGGGCACCCACGAAAGGCCCTGGTGCACTGACGGAGGGTGGACACGTTAGGTCTCAGCACCAGTCACAACCATCTCACTGTTCCTGACAACGCAGAAGATGGTGTGATCTAACTGCTAGAGGCACCTGTGGGTTTAAACTAGTCAGATTTGCTCTGCGCAGATGCATAAAACTCAATAGTCTTTTAGCAAGAGGGAGTTAATGATTTCTTCTCCTTTGCTTGAATTAACTGTCTTTCTCTATCTGGAAGTGCAAATGAAGCTGTCTTTCCAAACCACGATAATTTGTGTTGAACTCAGTTGTCACAAGTCAGTTATTGTCCACACAGTGGAAATCAGGGCCAGCTTGTTTGTAACGAAGGAAGGAGGGTGTTAGCTGTGCCAGGCAGCTGCCTGTCCCTGAGCCCTGTGGAAGAGGGAGCTGCCTTGGGTGAAGAGGAGTAATCCCATGAGAGTGATACCCAACTCCCTGTTGCAGTTCACCGCATGCCAGGATGCCCCCCAGGGACTAGTCAACAAAGGTGTTGTGAAAAGTTTGGATTAATTTGTATGGGACCATTCAGCCTGCCATTTGCAGTCCCCGTTGCACTTTCTGTAATTGCCTTCCACCATGTCCAAGTCCATGCTGGCTATGAGCCCTGCTACTTGCTGCTTGCCAACATTAGCACTAACACTGACCTGGGAAACAGCAGACGCACCATCTGCATTGTGTGGCTCCTGCTACCACATGCCTTGTCACTTCTGCCACTGAAGATATCATTTAAAATGTGTTTGATGTAACACTTCCCATTGACCTGACATTGGTGAGATCTGGAGAGTTGCTGTGATGCAAACAGAACAGTTGAGAATGTGATCAGGATGATGCTTGGCTTCACACAAATTTGAACTGTTGTTCCTGAAAATATGAGTCCTCTCAAGCAGGATATCAGAGGAACAGAGATTATTTTTGCCTGCTCCGCTTCTTAGGCCTCAAAGCCAGACCAGATGACCCACCCCATCCCTCTGTCCCCTTCCTCTTCCACATACCAGTCACATCTCTGTGCATTAGCTGAACTTACTTTTTATTGCAAGTTCAACAAGCAAACCTCTCCAAGGGCTCTGGCAGTTAGAAAAGCATCTGCAGGAGTGATTTGTGGTGTTTCTGCTTATAGCTTAGAGGCTGGACAGCAGACTTCTGCGGATTCACACCCTGAGTCCATAGGGTTTTTCAGGCTATCACAGGCATGATGTTTCAACAAAGTTTGACTCTGATAACTGCTGTCTCCAGTGAGAATACACTGCAAGAAGTTGAGCTCTCAATGCAGAGCTCATTTCACCAGTGCTGGTTGCATTGTATGTGTAAATCCATGGATGAGTGCTCTGATTTCTCAGGTTAAGGGATGTCGCCTCCTTCCCTGGGACGGATTCTTGAACAAGCCTTCAAAGAACTTCAGACCTTGTGAAGCTATTAGCACAGAACCATCACCCAAGTGTAGGAGATGCATCTGTTTGTGAGAAAGCACCTTACACTGCTTGGCTTGTCGCATCTCAATTTGCAGGTCATCTTTCCATAAGCTCTTTGTATACCTGCTCTTCAGAGAAAGGTGGTAGACAAAGCTATGTGGCTTAACTAGGCAATTAATTCTTCTCCTCTGCTCCTTGGCAACTGGGGGAAGAGTACAACCTGTAAAAACAGTGACGGCTGGCGACATGATTTACTTGGAGCGTAGCAAATTTCTTTGCAGAACTTCGTGTGCTCAGTGTTGCCAGAACTGCCTGTGTCCCAGAGAGGAGGATGACCAGTCCCTACTCTGTACTGGGACATGGAGTGCTCTGAGCAGTGCTTTGGCAAAGGTTTGCTCACCTTGAAAGTCTGAATGTGTGTTTGGAGGACAGATGGGGCACTGGTGTAACCAAGTGATTCCTAAAGTGAACCTAGTGGTTCCTGGCACAAATTTCCTTGCTCTTGCCTGGAATATTGAAACATCTGCAGAAAGACAAGGCTATTTGTCTGGCCATACTCTAACACCTGCAGTCATGGCCCACCCTCCATGCTGCAGTCTTTGCCAGTCCCTGCTTTGAGTTCGTCCTTAGCAAAGTATGTGACCGATGGAGGGAATGGATCATGCAATGGTGCCATGGGCTCCATCTGGAGGATGTTTCCACACCCTTACAGATGAAGCAGAACATATACATGAAGAAAAGAAAGGAGCAAGGGTAGCTCTGGATCCTCTGTGCTAGGGCACCTCTGAGGATGGGCACCAACAAAGGCTCAGAAGCACTGATCCTGCTGAGCAGGAGGAGAGCAGGCAGGGAACACTCTCATGGGCCCATCCAGTCTATTCTGATAATCTTATAGTCCCATGGAGAGCACCTCGGGGTGGTAAATCCCCTCTGAGGGTTCTCAGCTCAGCCGTGTGCCCTGTGATGGTTCTTGACTACCTGGTGCAGAAATCCCTTTAACTGAGCTTCTCTTGGGGTGTGAGAGAAGAGAGCAGTTCAGATGGTTCAGTGACCTGGCAGCCTGCACCCTCATTTAGATATCAAGATTAATTGGTTTCAGGTCCTATAGCCCTTCCTGGAGCCTTAGCACCCTGCTGATGTGAGCTGACTGTTAAACAGGGTGTCCTTGCAGTAAAGCCAGGCATAGTTTTGGAGCACCAACCAAGGACTAGGAGAATACCCAAACCTGTTTTTTCTCCATATCAAAGCATCTCATGCCAAGAAAATATCCCTCAGAGTGCCCTGCCCTTTACACGGGACTTGGACTTGCACGGAAATCTGCCAGGGACTCACAGCATGGATGATCCTCTTTAGCAAAGTCTTCTCATCTGCATCTGGTACAAGTCACCCCTCCCAAGGCTGCTGTCTTGAGCATGGTTGCAAGGGCAAGCTCCTTGGCAGCTCCATCCCACCAGTGTCAGCAATATTTTTGGTCTGGCTGGTTCTGCCACCTTCAACCAGGCCTGAGTCCCAGAGGACATGGAGAGAGCATTGACAATCAGATGGCAAAAATATGGCAGCATGGGGAGAGGCTGGAGAAGCTTCTGCTGCTGCTTTTACCTAAAAGGAGATAAAGGGGATAGGAAGAGTCATCTACAGCAGGTGAGAGCTTTTTAAACTCCTGTGCTCATGTGCTCTGGACAATGCCTTTTTCTACTCTAACAATTAGCATCTTCTTACTAATGGGAGCCTGATGACTCATAAATCATCCTCTTGCATGGGTCACAAGACAATCTTTCCCTTGAAAGAGATAACAGCACACTGGGGGACAGTACTGAAGAGCAGGTTTTTGAGGAGGTCTTTGGCATGCCTGGCCTGGTTCCCCCAAGGGCAGGCTATCGGCTCTCTCTGAAACAGATCTGCAGTGTCACACCGGGGAGCACTCGGTCACACTCAGAGTGATTAGGCAGCAGCAGCAGGTAGGTTGCAAAGAAACCAGAGGAATACCCCAGAGAATACGTTCATATAGGTGGGAATTCATGGTTAGGATGCTTTGAGAGGAGGTCATGAGGAAAACAGCTATCTCATGCCTACATGAGCAATTAGAACAGGAACTGCACTCACTTCACAGAACACTGTAGTTACTGCTAATCAAATCAAGCTACATTGGCTCTCAGTGGAATAATTGCCCATGGGAATTCAGAGCATGTCCGAGCATTCAGCTCATTAAGTGTGCAGGCTGCAGGCTGCTCCTCCACTTATAAATCAGCTTGGTTTCACG
This sequence comes from Cygnus atratus, assembly GCF_013377495.2. Lineage (NCBI taxonomy): Eukaryota > Metazoa > Chordata > Aves > Anseriformes > Anatidae > Cygnus > Cygnus atratus. Next base: position 661,470 of record NC_066378.1, read on the forward strand.
GAAATTCCCCCATGCACAGCCAGTCTTTGCCTTGTGGGATGTCAACAGCACTCGCTGGCTAGTGGGACCCTGGGTTCTGCCCCAGAAGTCTTATTTCAATCAAAATAGGAAAGGGTCTTGACCACAAAGGAAGGCACACTGTTGTGTGTTCCTGGATTCAGGCCAGCATGTGCCAGTGAGACATGTGTGACATGTGACACGCTTGTCACAGTTGTGTCTCTAGTCTAGATTAGCAGTAAGCATGTCGGTTGGTGTGAAACCTGGTGTGGAGATGTACAGTTATGCAGCTGACTGCACAGATTTGTCTGTGAAACTGGGCAATGAGGACACTGACATGAGTAAGACCAATTGGCTGGATTAATTAGTAATAGGAGATAGTAAACCTAAGAGGTTTGTACATCATCCAGTTTCCAGCCTTGGTGAGAACAGCTGTGTGAGTGACAGAGTATGTTTAGAGCTTGTTAAATGCGTAAGCATCCCATGAAGTCAAATAAAACATACAGTGCAATGCAGTGGGAATTAGGCTGTGTACAAGAAGCTGGAACTCATAGTCCTTGCCTTCTTAACCACAGATCACCTGGGCCCTAAAGGTTGTGCTTTGAGCAGCAGCCACAGTAACTGGGTGGTAGTTCTGTAACTGGGCTGAGTTTGCAAGTAATGAGGTCAAAGTCTCTGTCTCATAGGAGGCACAGAGTGTGGAGGACTGAAAAAACATGTCCCCAGTATTTCAGGAGCAGAAATCAGTATTGCTTTCCTGCTTCCTCTGTCAGGATCCAGCTGATTATCTGTGGCATGTCCTGCACTGTTTTTTTTTTTTTTTTTTTTTTTTTTTTAAGGTGAGCATTGTAGCCTCTGAAACAGGCCCTGGAGTAAAGAAGTGTCCCTGGAGAGCAACCCAGTTTCCTGATCCAAGGCTGTTTTTTGCCAGGTGAATCCCTTCCTTCACTTTCGGCCGGCTGCCACTCTTCTTGTGCAGCTATTTGCTTTTAGGTGGCAGGCTTCAAAGCAGCTTAATGACTGCCAATGGCCACGTTTTATGTATTTGTTTTAACTTTCTTGTTTTGGCTGGCAATTGTTAAATACTAGGGGCTCTGAATGTCTACTCAGGTTCACCCCATTCAGTAAAGACAAATACAAAACTACATTTGCATCAAGGAGTTTAATCAAGGCTAAATAAGTATGCCCTCACTAATGAGAGGTGAACTGCTGCTCTTGGAGGGCACCTTTCCTCCAAATTACCTTTGAGCAAGTGGTGATTTTTTGGGCTGTATGATCCATTTGGAAGGAACCGGTAACTAAGGATGGACCTCCCTATGGTGAGGCTCCAGCCTGAAAGCAGGAGGTCTGGTGTTGCCGTTGACAGGTGTAGGTCCCCATATTACCCTTTGTGCTCCCTGGGAGTGAGTCTGTCTCCTGAAGTCCATATTTATAATTCCAGTTGTGACTAGGTGCACAGGAAGACACAGTACGCAGAGTGAGAATGCCCACAGGGTCACATCCTGTGGAAATTCATGCACACACTCAACCATCTTCACTGGGAGACAAACAACTCTCTGGTCCCTTGTCCACGCTCCACATCAGGGATTTGCCCTTTTTCCCCACAAGGGCCCCTTGGTGGATGACCTCCCATGCTATGGTCAGAGGGGGGAATATAGAGTCTCCAGAAGTCCTCTGGTGTCAAAGTCTGGTGTCAAGCCAGACAGTAGAAACTGGCTGCAGGTGACTGCTGCCACAGCTCTTCCTGCAAGAAGTGATGTGCTGCTGGGAACACATGGCATGATCGGAGAGTGACTCAGCTCCAGGAACACACTCTCAGAGGAGGTGACTGGACGCCTTCCTGGAGGATGTACTTTAGTCAGGGGAAAGCCTTTGGTCTCAAGGCAGGTGATGCAATTATCTACCTTTTGCCATGCAGGAAATCAGATGATTGAACGTTTCCTTCTACTTTTACCATCAATGAATCAATAAATGATGCAACTGAAATATTCTCAGAGAGGATATATGACACTAGTCCCATGGTAAAAGAATAGCTTAAAGCAACTTCCAAAATCCAGTTTGTGTTATCAAAAGCAAGAAAGTTTTGAATTAAAAGATGATTCAAACCCAGGGAACTGTGCAAGTGGCTCACCATCCTCACCCATTTGCAGCAAGCACTGTGGTGCAGCTTATGCGTGAAAGGCACGTTCACCAGAGCTCCTTCATCTTGCTCACTCAACTTAGTAGTCAGTTCTTGAATCACATAATAGCTCAGAGATTCATCTGGTGGCTGACCATGACTCACAGGCCTTAGAAAGTGCTTACATCTGCTGATACCTGCTAGAGTCATAGCATCAGCTGCACAATCCCAACCAATCCCTACACTTGATCCTCTGGGTTATCATTATAATTAGTGCTTCTGGAATAGTCCCAGCAGAGCTGATGGCGCAACACATATATAACTAAAAACAGTCAGGAGACTTTGCATACCATGTGCCTTCCTAGCAGTAATCAAGGTCCTGATAAAAAATGTTAGCCTGCTAGAAGTCTGAAAAATCTTTGCCTATGGACTTCCCATTTCTTATGGGCATTAGTTCCCCCTGATGAAAGAGCTGGAAGTGCTGGTGAGCATTTATATTCATCCATAGGCTTTCTGAGAATGTGCAGTTAAAACTTAAATTTAAATGACTGCTAGCAAAGGCCTGCTTTTAGTAGGAAGCCCTGAAAAACACTTGCCACAGATTTCTTTCTGCATCACCAAGTCATGTTACACCTGATGCTCCCAGTGCCACTGAGCAGGATCCCATAGATCCCCGCTGCAGGTAGGAGAGCTTCAGTGGGGTGTCTGCAGTGACAATATTCTCTCTTCAGCTCATCTCTCCAAAATGTCATATCCAACCCTTCAGAGTGCCATTTGCACCCCACTGGGCCAACTGCACCCCAAAGCAACGTTATCACCAGACATACGCTCCTTCCTGCTAGAAGCTTTGCCTGTCTGCTTGCCATTTCTCTGCTCTCTGAGCACTGCTCCCTGAGGATATATAACTGAGTTTTATAATGAAGCACCTCTCACCCAGCACATATTAAATAAATTTCATTTGCCCTTTATTACACAATAATGATAGTAAGATTTAATTACCTCTGCACCCAATGGGGACATGAATTTTAACCAATATGACTAAATCTTCCCAGTAGTGTAATTGTTGTTGTCTGCAGCTGAGGGTCATTTTCAGTGCATTGGTGGGTGGCGACAGAAAAAATCCTTCCTAAGGAACGTGGATCCCAAACTGAGATTGTGGGCGGACTATGAGGCCAAAGCAGGTAGGGAGCAGTTGATCCAAGAAACCCAATTAGACGTTGACGCTTAGCGGTGTTTCAGGTCCATGTTAGAGGCTAAAGATGCAGGAAATCATGTGAAAATCCAAGAGCTGATAGTGAACAGCCAAGCTAGAGCCTTTGCACTCTTTCTGAGGTGTGGCAACAGGTCTGTGCTTCTCTTTTCACATTTACCATCATTTTCCGTAATTTAAAATAGATTTTTTTTGCCAGAATAAAGAAAACAGAGTACACACATTCTTTGAATGGCTGTTTCTGTGACGTCTTTTGATCTGTGCTGAAAACTGTGTGACCCAGATACATCCCAGGCACCGACAGCTTGTGCTGTGCTTTCACAGTGCAAGGAGAAATGAGGTCTCCGTGAGCAGAGGCAGCGGGCAGAGCTGGAGTCCCACACGCCTGAGCCCTCCTCCAGCAGCTGTGCTCCTGCCCTGGCCATGGCCTTCTGGCATTAGTCAGTGGAGAGGAGTGGTAAGGGCTGAGGCTGGATTTAGGACTCTGTACTGTGGAGCCACAAATTGCCCCTATCCCTTTGGAGAGGCTCAGTTTAAGCATTTTCTGCGCAGAGCACTCTCCACAATTTTGCAGTACTGGTATAATGAAGAATTCATGTAAGACTTGTTCCAAACTTTTCAGATCCTGTGGTTTTCTCCTGATCGCCAAAATGCAACACAAGCAGGCTGAGCTCAGCTATATTCACACCAACCTTTTTGTTTGCCCTGTTTAGGGGTCCTTCTTCCACTTGTGCCCACCTCATCCATCCTGCCTTGATCTCCTTTGTCCACATTTGTCCTGGTGCTTTGTTTCCAGGGGCCCATAGCCCTCTCTTTTGTCTCCAGTTTTGTCAAGTATCATGGGATGACACAGGGCTGTGAGCTGAGACTCTCACGGACCTGAAACACTGCAGCACCCTAGGGACACCTGTCCCAGCTTTCAGCCTTTGATATGTTTGTGTGCCAGTGCTTGCAGGTCATGCTTGGTTGCCGTTGTCCACAAGACTTCCCTCCAGATCCCTCAAAGGATTTCTGAGAAAGGTAAAAGCAGCTTATTGTACTGGTAAACAAAAAGACAAAGTCAAAAGAACAGGGTTGGCAGGCTGGTGTCATATTTTTGCTTGTCTGCTTTGTGTGATATCTGCTTGGGGGTCTCCCACACGGAAACAAGTATTTTTCTGATCAAACATCCAAACTAGTCTTGAGAGGAGTCAGTGAGGCCATTTTAAAGCCTACACTGAGGCTCACAACTGGCAATATAGAGGACAAAAGAAGTTGTGAAGTCCTGGCAAAGATACCCTGTAAATCATGTGCTGCCTTTTACTTTCTCTTCCAGTATTTTGGGAGGCAGAACATATTCTGAAAGCCAAACGGTGGCCATAAAGCCCTTCCAGTGGTGCACTGGCAACTGTCACCCCTCTGTAACAACCCTGGGTGACCTTCATGGCAGGAGCCACTGGGGGATAAACTCGTGCTTGTCTATTTAGGAAGCATTGATTTAAATGGATGATGATGGGATTCAAGCAGGCAGGATTGTACCGTTTGTGGGATATCTGCAGAAGGAGCTACTGATTCTGTTCACAGCTTTTGAGAGCTATTCTTATTAGGCAGCAGTGGGAAATACCCACGTTTTGTGGGCAAATCTGGCCTGTGTAGCACCGTAGCAACATCAAATGTTCCCAGTGCATGTTCACCCCAGATATATTTGGGACGCCCTGCACAGCCCAGACATACTGATCACAAGCCAGCTGGTGATTCTCCTCCTGAATGCATCAGCTGCTGCTTCTCTGGTGACTACATCTGTGTGTGTATTTCTTCCTGCAGCCCTCACGGTTTGGCCAACCACTGGACAGCACCAAGTCAGTGCAAGTCTTGTAAACAACCCTGAATGTATTAAAACAAGGGCAATGCCCCATTATTTCCTGTTCCTGCAACTGCTGCATAATTACACCTGAACTTCTGAAGTTTTTCCAAAATTAATGAGATAACAGCCACCCCACAGATTATAATAAACCTTTAGGCTGTGAAAGAACTTATTCCTGGCTAATTACTGTAGGACTGATTAGATGGAAACTTGTTGTAGCCTGGCTATTCATGGGGTAAGCTCTGCTGCAGGATGGCTCATCACTAAGCAGCATTTCTCCATCTGCTCCCTGTGGCCTGCTTGTCCCCTGCCTGTCCCACTCTGCTTGGTTTTCTTTGTGAGCAAAGGCAAGGCAGAATCTGGGCATGGGATTAGGAAGAGCCCTGTCTAACAGCATCCACAGCATCATGAAGTCCAAACATTTTTTTTTCAAAGCAAGCATGATTCAGTCACTAGAGCCCACAGTTGCTGGAAGACAGCAAGCCCCATGAAGAAGACTCTCCTGTGACAGCAGAACTGAGGACACTGGGGATGCCTGTGGCCCTGCCCACTCCCCTGCAGCAGTGACAGTAACACTTGTGGCTGTTGGTCTGCAGTGTTACAGGGATTAAAATTTCTGGGTGTTCTTGGCATGTATTTCTGACCCATGGTGTGGAAGTACATCCTTGGCACTAAACCTGCACAATTGGAGTGGTCCAGGTGGCACAGGACAAGGACGTTCTGGAAAAAAGCACAAAGCAGGAGAATGAGAGAGGAAATGAAAAAAGGAAGAATTATAGATGAACAGCAGATAAAAGCCCTTGAGCTGAGTAGGGTGCAGTGGGCTATGGAAGAACCCTGTGGAGAAGAAGCCTGCTAGCCCTGCTAGCCAGACAGATGCTTTTTTTAGATGACACAGCATTGCCAGGGAAATGCCTGCCCTTCCCTAGGCAGCAGGAGGAGCTGCTCCATCCTCACTGTTTCACAAAGGTCCTGAATACCTTCAAAGAGCTGTGTCCCCAGGTGCAGCAACTTATATATTGGAGCACGAGAATTGAGGGGAATTTAGGAGCTCTCTGCCACTGCCCTCAGCAGCAACTCCAGCAAAAGATGGGAAAGTCAGTATTTGTGGGCTGAAAAGCTCTTTCCAAATCTAATGAGGATTTTTGTGATTTTTTAATGTTCAAGTGTTTCCTCAGTGAAAACATTTCTAGTTGAAAATGACATTCAGTGCTCTGGCAGCTCTATCTCCTCTAGCACTCAGGCAGCTAGAAAGGCAAGATGAGCAACACCAGCCTGCTCAGGGGCCTGGAGCAGGAGACATGCAGCTTGGCTCACTTGCTCCCTGCTCTGACATTTCCTCCAGTCATTGCTCTTCTAAGGCAGCTGGGCTGGCTGTGATCACCAGGCTCTATGGCTTGGTGTGGGAACAAGCATTTTAATGTTTTGTTGCAGTAAGAGAATACAGACCATTTTATTTACCTGTAGGAAATCTATCTTGTATTTATTTTGTAGGAAATGACAGTTCTGACTCGCATTATGCTGGGAACATCCCTGATCACCCTGGCTCTGCATGGACAGTCTCAAATTGTTTGCCTGTTGTGCTCAGGGTCACACTGAGAAATTATGGAACTGGGGTTTGGTTCATTTGTAATATTAGCTCATATTGGAACCTCTTCAGGACAATGCTTTCTGTAAAACCATGGTGATTCACTGAGCCAAGTCTGAAGATGGCCCAAAGAATGAAGCCAGGCAAAAATGAATCTCCAGAGACCCCTTGATTAAGAGAGGCTTCTTAATTTGAAAGACCAAAGCCAAGGGCTGATGCAGGAGGTAAAGGAACAAATAAGGAAATACAGAGCTGAGAAGCAACATCTTTGTCTCATCCATCCTGGTGGAAATCTGTGTTTCCCAGTGGGATAAGACCTCACTTGCAGTGGTTACTCATAGTTCAAGGACTCCTATTCTGCTCCCCAGTTCCTGTGTGGCCCTATGGCTGACCACTACAATTTTAAACCTGTCCTTCTTGGGTTTGGCCTAGCCAGCCTGCCAAGAGTATTTCTAAAAGGGAATGTAAAAGTCATCACAGAATCATAGAATGGCTTGGGATGGAAGAGACCTTAAAGATCACCCAGTTCCAATGCCCCTGCCATGGGCAGGATGCCACCCACTAGATCAGGTTGCTCAGGGCCTCCTCCAACCAGTCCCTGAACACCTCCAGGGATGGAGCTTCCACAACCTCTCTGGGCAACCTGTTCCAGTGCCTCACACCCCCTGAGGGAAGAATTTCCTCCTAACCTCTAACCTGTATCTCCCCGCTTTTAGTTTAAAATCATTCCCCCTTTTCCTGTCATAAGTCCTGCCTGTACTGTGCTGTCCTACTTCCAAGTTGTTTGCAGACACTCATAACAAGGGCACTGGGTTTCCTCTGATCTCCCTTCTTTTGACCCCGTCCATGTGCAGGCATTTTTAGGATGGCTGCTCCTTTTCCAGGCAGGTTCTTGCAGCTCAGTGGCACATTTGGCTGTTAATTGCTTAAGATGAGAAGCAACAATTTTAGAGCTGTGAAACTGTCATGTTTGCAGGAAATTGGGATGTGCTAGATATGAGTGGAGAAATTGTCTTCAGGGTCTCACCTCACAGGAAGTGTCCCACTTCTCCAAGAAGGGGATTGAACTGGCCCCAGCCATTCAAAACCCAGTTGTGCATGTTTCTTTCTTTTATCAGCCTAGGAGGGTGTATTGAGGGCTGGTAACTGAGGTCTCAAAGGGTCCCACTCTGGTCAATGGTTCTCAGTGGGGAAGGCCCATGCCAGGACTTCTGCAGCAGGGGATAGAAGGCCCCACGGGAGTCTGCTCATCTTGGTAATCTCACCCTAGAAACAACCCAGCAGACTTGCAAGCCTCATGTGCTTACAGGAACTCAGATGAGAACCAAATTGATAATCATTTATGGTTTCGGGTTCAGTAAAACTGAACAAACTTTCCGAATGATATTTTCAATTGAAAAATTACAATTAAGCAGTAGATCATCAAAAGCTACTCCTGCTTTAAATTGTTTGCCATTGTTTTCGTGACTGTTCTTATGGAGATGCATATCAGAGATGTTTCCAAGTGAATATTTGGTAAATATTCTGAAAATTTTTGGTAAGGTGTTTATTACAAATATCATCATATCATCAGCTATCTTTGCAGATCGGCAAATTAAAAAAAAACCTACACCAAGTCAGCATTTCATTTTTTTCATAACTTTATTTTCTCCATGTTTTTTAGTGAGTACCAGAGATGAAAGTTGAAGGTCAAGTGGTGACAGGAAGTTTTTTGTTGGGCTGTCTTGCTCAGCTGTCTTCTCGTTGTTGCTTGTACAGAAGTTTGTGCTGGAAGGAGACACACCAGAGGCGGGTCAGGGCCCTGAGTGCACTGATGGGCTGTCACCACACCGACCAGGCTGCAACCAGCTTTCTGCAACCCCTTCTGCAACCTCATTCCTCTGCCCCAGGGGGTTAGCTGCCACCCCATCACCACACTGCTCTGTATGTCAGACATGAAAAGTCCCTGAGGAGTCCTTGCACAGAAACAAGCAACTGAAGACATCTCCTGAAACTGCAGCATGAGATAATTGTGCCAGGCTGGTGTGTTGTGCTTGGCATTAGGGCACCCTGCCTGGGAACATGTGAAGCCTGGGGATGTTTTTTTTTTCTGAAGAGGGGAGTTTAACAACAACAACATCTTCCCAGAGTGCTGTTGGATCTATTTCAATGTTGTTAGGGACACCTGACCTCCAAAAGAAGTTTAAGAAAAAACTATCATGCATGTGTTTGCAAAGTGCAGGACACTGAAGTGACTGAAGTCAATGTGGGAAACCCCCCTGTGGGAGGGTATTGGAGGCCCCAGATTTCAGAACGCCATGGTAGAACAAGTAGACCCAAAGGGCCCATTCCAGATAGGAAAATAAGTGCAATGGAGAGTTTGAACTTAACTGCTTCCATGCAGTACCAAAGCATCCTCCTTAAGTAGTCAATCAATGACAAAAAAAACATTGAGAAAAGCAAAAAATTCTTCCTTAACATTTCCAATGTCATGGACAATCACTAAAGAGAAAAAAAAAAAAAAAGTTGAGTTCTCCGAGTGGATTTTTCCATGTGGAGGCCTATCCTTTGCTTTGGGGAAGAAGCCACTCTTGAGTTGAACAGCCTGGTGCATTGGGGGTCCCAGAGCTGTTCTGGCCCCTCTCTGCTCCCCCATTACACTGCTCTGCTACATCCCCTCTACTCACGTCCCTGCAAACCTGTGGTGTCCTGTCCCCTGTTGTGATACAGTCCCACCTGTGGGATCAGCTTCCAGAACCAGAGAGGCTGAATGCAATTTCCTGAGACCATTAGAGCTATTGCAAAGTCCCGTGCCACTGGCAAGCAGAGGTGCCAATTTCCTCAGTTTCTGGTCTGTGCCTTGGGCGGTGTGAGTGGAAAGTCTGCATGTGACCATTTATTCCTAGTGATCCGTAGCCTCTCTCAGCAGGAAAGTAACTGTCAGCTGCTAATTAAATATCAGACCTGAGATGTAGAGTGTGCACAGAGCTAAGCTCTGAATCTTATTCATTTGGGTGGCATTGTACTTGTGGAACATTTCATTCAGACACAAAATTAAACCCTGTGGAATAAAAGCCTTCTTTAGTAGCTTCCTGCAGGGCTTGTGGTGTTGACACTTTGTCCTTGCATCCCTCCAACATGCTTTTCAATGGGGGAAAGAGAATCTCCATCTCTCTGCAGATTCTGGTGCATTTGGTGTGGTCTGTCTTACAGGAGTGGGAGCAAAGCCAGACAGAAAGCGCATTCAGACCCTGCTGCAAGGGACCACATTTCCCTGGGAGTGCAGGGAGGGCATCTTTTACCTGACCCTCAACCAAAGACTCAGTGATCAATCTCACAAGTCTCCTTCAGCCTTTGGACCCACAAGGCTCTCAGTGAATCAGGAAGGAGCCTTTCCTTGGGCTTCTTTGTGCAGGAGTGTTCAATGCTCCAGCTACTCAGTCCTGTCAGTCCAAGACCTTGCAGTTGAAGGGTTGCAGTGAGAGGCTCCCCAGCTCTGCCAGACAAAGTCACTTGTTTTCTAGCTGAGTTGCCCGTAAAGGACAAGCAAAGGCTTGCTATTGACCCAGACATCATGAGAAAGCTCATTCCTGCCCTTCTTCTGGTCTGAAAGCAGCAGCCCAGCTGTGTGTTGACTCTGAACAATGGTACCACACTGGCCCTACAGTTCTGGGGCTAGACCCAACACTGGGTAGGTGGTGAAGTTTTCAAAACTCTTTAAACAATACAAATAGTTTTGTATTATTGAGGTGAGCAATGAGCTATACATGTGCATATATCCACCAGTCTGCAAACACAGGACATTGCACCAGGTGCAACGCCTGCAGATGTGACTTGTGTGCAGAGAAGAGCAAAAAAGCTGATGAAGAGACTAGAAATCAGAAGTTATGAGGAGTGACTGAGGAACTAGGGCTGTTTAGGCTGGAGAAAAATGAGGCTGAGGGGAGACCTCATTGCTCTCTCCCTGAAAGAAGTTGCTGCAAGGAGTCTCTTTTCTCAGATGACAAGTGATGGGACATGAGGCAATGGCCTCAGGTTTCACCAGGGTAGATTTAGACTGGATATCAGTCAGAGTTTCTTTACAGAAAACATTGTCAAGCCTTGGAACAGGCTGCCCAGGGAGGTGGTGGAGTAGCCATCCCTGAAGTTATTTAAGAGAAGTGTGGACACAACACTAATGGACATGATCTAATTATGGGACACAGTAGGTCAGGGCGATGGTTGGACCTCATGATCTCGAAGGTGTTTTCCAATCTAGATGATTCTATGATTCTGTGATTAAGAGGCATGGTGCTGCCTCAGATCCCAGTCTGGTCTCACTCGTGGTCTTGGTTATCATAGAATCAGAATGGGTAGTGATGGTTATCTTGCTCATAATAAAGTTTTCCCAGTTTCCCAGCCCAAATCAGGGGCTCCTGATAGCTGGACACAGTGTTCATACTCCACTTCTCATTACAGGAGCAGTGCTTGCAGCCTGCTCTGACTACATTGATATGGCCTATGCTTTGCAGAGTATTTGCATGGTTGAATCCTGCTTAGACTTCTCCTGGGGATCAGCCACTGCTACTGCTGCTTCTCTGATTCACCAGGGCCCTCTGGACTTCCCCTAGTACAATGAGAAGCTGTGTTTTGCCTGAAGTCTTATTTTCGCTGTATCAGCTTAATAAAAGGTAGAAACCACTTCTTTTATGTGAAGGCCTGAAAACTTTATTTGATTCTTTCCTACCTGACTCTCAGGGTAAGGCTATCTGATTGTCTGGCTTTTCATTATGTTATCTCTCTGGATTTTATTTCTCATTCCAGCAAGAATGTCTAAACTATACTCTTTGGACAATAAATGCTAGTGGAAATAGTCCTCTTTTCACAAATTTTAAGGTGGAGCCTAGGTGGTCCTCATTTTGGAGCACTTTTTAAGGGGAGTTTGTCCCTGTTGTTTTAAGCTCCTTCTTTTCCTTGTCATTTTCAGGATGATCCCTGCAAAGCACACATGCAGCCTTATTTCAGAAACTTAATCTGAAACCTTGGCAAGAACATTTTCACCAGGTGCTTTGCTCTTGAAGCACCACAGTTTTCGCTTCACTCCACCATCAGCAACACCTTTGCCTTTCGCTGGACTCATGGCAAAGGGCCCAAAGCTTGTGTTTCTCAAGACAGGAGCAGTTTCCATCCACTCACCAAGCTGCTGTGAGATTTTCCTCTCACTCCCAAACTGACAGTTGAAGTAGGCAGGAGAGACTGCACCAAGGAGATCCCATAAAAGGAACTGAAGGCAGCTTGCTCAGGCAACAGCACTTATATTACGGGCAGTGAAAAGTGAGCCTCACCACTGACTCACTAACCCAGCTTGCAGAAGTCAAGAAGAAAGCCATAATACAGAAAAGCAATGAGTGCAGCAGTCCTCAGACAGGTGGGTGATGGGTTTGGGCAGTTTTTTGTTGTTGTTTTTGTTTGTTTGTTTGTTTTTTCTCCTTTTTTAGTCATAGGTTACAAAAAGGTGGTAGAAAACCAAAGGCATATGTACAGGTGAGATGCCTTTTGAAGCACATGGATAAAACACCATGCATATAGGATTTATATCTCCTTCATAAATTTGGCAACATTGTGCTCTAGGAGTTAAATTGACATTTAAAAGCACTCCTCAGATCCAGTACTCTCAAGACAAGGACTTCTTTTCTGGGACGTTTTGTGCTCCCCACAGCTGTCAGAACCTCCCTGTGCTCCCACTCCAGCCTCCCAGCAAAATGGTGGATGTGCAGGATTATTCAGTCTCCCTGTGTTTGTTCTCACAGCCATGAAGGGGAAAGGATGGATTTTACTTCCTGTGTTGTGCCCTGCGCAGTAACGGGCCTCCTTGCAAAGGAGGTACTCACCTGGGTAACCCAGGAATACAGACCCAGGAAAGTTCCCAGACTTGCTAAGTGGGATCCAGGAGGTGACACAACACACTTTAAATCATAACTTTATTCAAGACATGAAAAGCTTTTGGCAGGAGGTAGGATTCTTCTTACTCCACAGCTTTAGTATAGGGCTGCTTCACATCTTTTAAGTTCCACCTCAAATATTACCATGAGAAAATAGTGCCAGAGGGCACTTGGACCCCAGGAGCCTCAGGATGGACCTTGCCAATTGCCCCTGACAGAGCAGTGAGGGGCTTAAGCCTGAGGAAAGTGATGAAGATTCTCCATTTTAGCAGCTGTCTCCCCCAGCATCACTCACGGTGCATCAAGTTGCAATGTGGCAGAGGAGCAGTGCTAGCTCTCCCTGCCACCACACGCATGTAAGGAACAGAGGAGCAACGAGGCTGTACTCTCCCGTAGTGGAAAATTGACTTCCCCCTGAGCTGTGGCTGCAATTTCAGGCCACCTCTTTGCTTTCCTTTTTGGAAAAAATAAAAAATAAATCTTTGATTTATGTCCTAGACCTCAACTTTAATCACAGGCTGTGGGCATGGATCCTGAGTGATGTACTGATGCTCTATCATGCTGCCATCCTGCTCAGAGGAGAGCCACTCTGTCCTGTGGGAACACATGCTAAGCCATGGAGTTATTACTGTGCTCTCTCCACCCAGGCTGAGAAATACAGAAATAACCTGTGATTCTGGTCATTTGTTCAGAGAGCCACATTGTGCAGCAGCAATCCCCCTACTCAACAGTGCTCAGGTTTCCTGAGGTGGATAGAGACCCCATGCTCCCTGCTGGGTGCAAATCCATCTCCCTGTGGGAGGCTTGATTGACACATTACTCGCTTTGCCACCAACTTCTCTTGTGGGAAATGGGCCTGCACAAGGAAGTGCCCCCATTTATCCCCAAGATGACACCAGGTAGGGGCTGTCATTAAAAGGAGTGCATTAAAATGCATGCATTAAAAGGAGTGTGGGCCAGCAGGTCAAGGGAGGTGATCCTCCCCCTCTACTCTGCCCTGGTCAGGCCTCACCTGGAGTACAGTATCCAGTTCTGGGCTCCCCAGTACAAAAAGACAGGGGTCTCCTGGAAAGAGTCCAGCGGAGGGCCACAAAGATGATACGGGGCCTGGAGCATTTTCGCTGTGAGGAAAGGCTGAGAGACCTGGGTCTGTTCAGCCTGGAGAAAAGAAGACTGAGAGGGGATCTTATCAATGTTTATAAATACCTGAGGTATGGGAGACAGAGGGATTAGGCCAACCTCTTTTCAGTGGTTTGTGGGGACAGGACAAGGGGTAATGGCCACAAGATAGAGCACTGGAAGTTCTGCACCAACATGTGAAAGAACTTCTTCATAGTGAGGGTGATGGAGCACTGCAACAGGCTGCCCAGGGAGGTTGTGGAGTCTCCTTCTCTGGAGATATTCAAGAGCCGTCTGGACACCTATCTGTGCAATTTGCTCTAGGGAACCTGCTTTGGCAGGGGGGTTAGACCCGATGATCTCTTGAGGTCCCTTCCAACCCCTACAACTCTGATTCTGTGATTCTGGGCAAACAAAGTACAGGATCCAGTCAGCACCTCATCTGACAGGCTGGGTGGGGAATGTCTGCTAGACAAAGCCACAAAACTTTTGCACTTTATTTATTTATTTATTTAAGAGTGTCCCAGGGAGTTCCTAGGGAGTCCTACAGCCATCACTGTTTTTTTCTTCGGAAACATCTTCAGTCACAGCACAGATGGGCAGGGCCACATCCCCATTGGGACAGAAGGCTCATCTCTCCTGGGTTAGTTTTTTGCCAGATCCAATTCCCTGCTCAGTTCCCTGCCACAGCCAAATGAGTATGTGTGCTGCAGGGAAGGTGAAAATAGGATCTGCCCACACAGGAGAATGGCAGGCATCCAGAAGTGCATGCCTACACTGGCTTAAAGTGCACATGGATCCATTCCTAGGAAGGACCAACTGCCCTTTGCAAGAAGTGTACCAGGCCTGCTCAGCCCTGAATTAATGCAGGTCAGCCCTGGTCCTGCTACTGCAGGCAGAGCAGGTGTTATCCCATCGTCAGGGTGAACCAGTGCTCTGTCCTGTGTCAGGGTCCCAGACAGGCCCAGGAGGGATGTCAGGAAGCACGGTCCACTCCAATTCCTCTGAGCACTGTCTCCCTCTATAAGGGTCACCAGATGGTGTTTTTCCTTGGAAGTCACAAAGCCATTACATTTAACAAAGTGATAATGAATGTCCGAGTCTTGGAAAGCCTTAGGAGGGCAGCCCTGCAGGACACAGCATCAAGAGAGATGACACACCTTGGTGCATGTGAAGGACTTTCTGTGCTGCTCATTACTGACAATTCAGACCAGGAGGGACCACTACAACCACTAGTCCAACCTCGTGCTGAACACAGGCCAGAGAAGCCCGCCCCACGTTGCTGCAACCATGTCTTACCCAAGCTGAAGAGAAAGTGCAGACTTTTCTGAGATGTGCAAACTTGATTTATGAATGCCAGTTAATGGGAATTTTAATGTGACCATTGGCAACCAGTCCCAAATAGTCCACTTCCCTCACTGTTATAAATTTTCTCCTTGTGTTCAACTTGTTCTTTCAAGCTCCATGCTACAGCCATCAGATCTTGTTCCGACTTTTCCTCTTGATTTAAAGCAGGAAATCTCATTTTTACTTTCTCTCAGAGCTTCTTAGTTAAAAGACTGAATTGAATTAGCAAGTGGCTTCTTGTGAGCTCAGCATACTTTGAAACAGCAATTAAAGAATTGGTGGCCGGGTGTGCAACCGCACTGCCCTCCTCACCCAGCGTGGTGCCACAGCTCATTGTGAGAGCTGTGAGCCCCTTGCTGTACTTGCTGGGTTCCCAATGCAGCGTGACTTTCTGCCACCCATGCTCTGGCCCAACCATGGTGACAGCCTGGATTCCCAGGTACAGGATGTGGCATGGCTCAGGCGAGGCTGCCATGGTATGCTGACAGTATGTGGCTGTTCATGTTCTGCCCTGCAGATTTTATCAACAATAACCTGTTTTATTGTTATGATTGTCTTGCACATCAATGAGAAATAATGGGCTGCATAGTGCTGAGAAAAGAGCCCTAGCAGAAATTCCTCCTTTGAGTGAAAAGAGCACAATAAATAGACCAAAGGTTAAATCTACAGGCTGTCTTAGCTAACTTGGGCACCTGAATTTGGTAGTTAGTTGTCCCAGAGATCTCAGAGCTTTCATTGTCCAACATTTATATTGTCCCATGAACGGCAAGCTCTGCAGAGCTTCAGTATCAGCCAGATGCTGCTGAAAGGCCTAATTTGCACATGTGGTGATCAGGACTGTCAAACTCAGGATTCCCGGCCCATATTCCCTGAAGGACTGGATCCATCCAACATGCTCAGGGCATAGCTTGCATCCTCAGTTGGGCCTAGCCAGGGACTGGGATGTGGGCTCTGTGGCTGTGCCCAGTTAGGTCCAACAGAATGAAGATAGGGAGGAGACTGCTCAGGTAAGGCCTGGTATGCAGGTTGCCCTCTCCCAGGGGAAACACAGAAAGCCTCTGTGGGACACAGCATCATACACTCAGGGATGCCCCTTCCCCTCGAAAACTCATGAGAAGGAACAAAGATTGAGGTAGCCAGGGCCAACAGCAGGAGAAATCCTACTGGAAAATCGTGCCCAGAGATCAGCTACATTTCTCACTACTTCCTGTTGGAAGAGGGAGATATCCTCCTACATTACACATGGTTTCATCCCTAGCTCCCCCATTCCAACCCACAGAAAACCAGGCCTTCCTACCCTCCAGAAGATCAACACTTCCCCCAACTTGGTGTCATCTGCAAATTTACTGAGGGTGCACTCAATTCCCTCATCCAAATCATCAATAAAGATATTAAAAGAGGATGGGCCCCAACACCGACCCCTGGGGAACACCACTCGTGACTGGTTGCCAGCTGGATTTTACTTTGTTCACCAACACTTTCTGGGCCCAGACGTCCAGTCCATTTTTAACCCAGCAGAGTGTACCCGTCCAGGCCATGGGCTGACAGCTTCTTCAGAAGAATGAGCAACACCTTGTGCCAGGCACCAGCAGATGGGTTGTGTCAATCGTCTTGCAATCTGCCCCTGCAAATTTAAGCTGCTTTGCCCGAGGACATGCAGCCCTGGACATGCAGCGGTCCTCCTGGCTTCTTTCACTTTTGGAAATGAGTGATGATGTTCCTGTCTAGAGCTCATCAGCACTCGCCACTCCACAGAGATACATCTTCTTGCTGACCAGAGCACTATGCTGACCAGAGCCAGTGCCCAGGTACCTTTCTCTTTCTTGTTGCAAGAAACATTACAGGGGCTCAGCTATTTGAGTATTACTTCTATGCTTCTTCTTGGATGTTCAGACTTGAATTTGCATTTTCAAGCACTTAAGTTCCACACCTCTGCCTCTTATGTGGTAAGTGCATGCCTGTGGATGAAAGCATGTGGGATAACAACTGTGCACATTTCATGCTGGGAGAAAAGCAGCATGTTCATCATCTTAAGTGCTGTTTAGTATTTGTGAGATGCTCTGACCTGCCAAGAGAAAATCCTACTGCTTGGGGAGAGTGTGGATAAATCCCTGTGGCTTATGCATCATCACTGGAGGTTATCCAGCAGTCCTAGCAAGCACAACAAGCAAGTCAGGGAAAGGGCTTCCTGGTGAGTTCCCAGGTGTATTTCCACAAAATCAGTTACGTCCTCTGTTTGAGAGAAGGAAGAAAAGCAAGGAATAGCCCCTTCCCCCCGCATGTCAACTGTAAGGTATATCACCCTCAGAGCATCATGGCAGGTCTTGTTCTTTTCAAGTCACTGTCCTGATCCTGCACAATGAGATATTCCATGCAGTGGGAGGGCATTTTCTCAGCTGGCACAAGTGTTTTGATGATGCGACAGAAAGGAAATGTTTTGGGGACCAGAAAGGACACAGTAAGAGTATGTTGCAACTCAGAAAGCCACCAGGCTAAATATAACCAAGCCAGAAGTAAAGACCCACCCATGGGGACACACTGGGAAGGGAGAGAATTGTTTATATGATTTTTTATTTCTGTTCCATCTGGCCTAGCGACTCTGAGTTCCTCCTCTTTTAGAAATGCATTATTCAAGTTTATATTCTAATAAAACCTGTATTTGAAGTTTAAAAGCCCTCTCTGTCTTTGAAGAGAGTTCCCTGGAAGGAAAAGATGTGGGCAGATTTAATTCCTTGCTCTAGCTGGCTCATGGCTCCAATGTGAGGAGTCCATGTGCTCTGCAGAAGCAGGGGAGCACAACACTGCTCCAGTGCAGCCACGCTTCAGGTTCCTGCAAGGCTCCCTTGAGAAGGGAAGGCTGGAGCAGGAGTGTGGTGTGGAAGCGATGTGCAGATGTATCTGCCTGGCACAGACCGAGGAGGAGAGAGAGGGTAAGGAAGCAGCTGCCGGGAGTGTGATGCTCTGGGTTATGAGGGGTCTGCGAGGCTGCGCTGGCTCACATTAGCTTCTTGAGTACTGCACTGTGATCTCATCAGGAGAGAAGAGGGTTTGATCAAAGGAAGATTACCTCCAAAGGGGAAGAGGAGGTTTCATTAGAGGGGCTTAGATGATGTGAAGTAACTTAACTCATCTTCTGAACAGCTCAGCTTAACTCTTCAGGAAGGGCTGCTCTCCACTCCTGCCTGTTGCAGCCAGCAGCTCTCTGTGCAGGCAGATCCCTTAAGGAGGTCCTGAAACTCAGAGTTGCTCCAGGACTGACACTTGTCCCCACATGCCTGGCCTCACTTTGCAATACGCACAGACCCTGTATCTTTCTGCAGTGATTTACCTGGGCAAGAAACCTCTTCCAAATCTACCTCCAAATGTTAGAGGTAGAATGGAAAAAGGGGGCTTAAAAGAAAGATGGAGAGAAACTTTTAACAGGGTCTGTAGTGATAGGATAAGACATAATGGTTTAAAAACTAAGAGGGCAGATTACATTAGACATAAGAAAGAAATTCTTTCCTCAGTGGGTGGTGAGGCACTGGAGCAGGTTGGAAGCAGTGGATGCCCCATCCCTGGAAGTGTTTAAGGCCAGGTTGAATGGGGCTTTGAGCAACCTCATCTGGTGGGAAGTGTCCCTGCCCATGGCAGGGGGTTTGGAACTAGGTGATCTTTAAGGTCCCTTCCACCCTAAACATTTCTATGATTCTATGATCCTGTGCACTTACCAGTCCAAAACCTGCACAAAGACAGTGTGTGCAGTGCACAGCTGACTGCTGCTGCTGCTGAGGTTTGGCCGAAACAGTGAGGCATCTCTTTCTGGAGCAGAATATATTATTCTCTTGCTTCTTGTCCTCTTGGTACATAAACCTGGGGTAAGCCTGCACAAATTGTTCATTTTGAGGCCATCATTTCCAACGAGATCCAATAACTCACATTGTGCAGTTTTACCTGGCTTTGACTCTGCAGCCTAGCATGTTTAAAAATGTGAATAATTGGCTAGGTTTCATCTGTCCAAACATAGCTGTGTGCAAAGTAGATGCATCCTACCTTCTCCTGCTCCCCAGAGCTCATTGTATTGGATGCCTTTGCATTTGTTGGAGACAAATTGGCACTTCTAGGGAACAAGGAATCTCCTACTATGAGAGGTGTCTGAAGTAATGCAGGTGGGAGGCTCCCAGAAGCACCATCTCTCCCTGCTGACAACTGGAGTCCAAACAAGTTGCTCTGAGGAGACAGGAAAGAGGATAGTCTGGTGTTTACTCTGGGCATCGTGTCAAGTTTGTAATTGCAAAGTGGAAGTTATGAAGCCATAGGAAAATGTGAAGCAGTCCTAGACTAGACCTGACAGCAAAACTTCTCTGCCTCCTCTGAGATTGCTCACTCAGGGTCCCTGAGACAAGTATCAGGCAAGAGGGCTGGGCAGCACCCCGCATGACCTTCATCCTTCTGAGCAATATGTCCAGAGTGGGATCCACAGCGAACCAGGAGGGCAGGGACTCGGCTTCCCTGAGCAGCTCAGCCCCTCCACCTTCCCTCTCCATTCAGAGCAGACCCTGTCTCGTCCTCCATGCTTTCTTTCATTTATAAACCTGGTTCAAATTGCTGCACAGACAAAAACATACCAATACCTCATCTTGTGGAAGAAATACCTTTGCTGTTCAGAGGGCTCTGAGCCTGTTTCCTTACACTGCAAGCCATAAAAGTACCTGCTGTGAACATGTCCTGTGAAGCAAACAGCTTTAATTTGACTATACAGAGTATCCTTCGCAGTACTGTCAGCAGTGGAGCAGATTTGGTAAGAAAAACCTTTGTCCAGGCCACCTCTGGCTTTAAGCATGCAGACTTTTTATGTTCTGCTTTGGAAGAGATCTCAAGACTACATCGTCGTGCGTATACACAGATGAGGTGAGGAAAGGGCTCAGGACATGCTGAATTATTGTATTCCTTAGTGTCTGAGATTTTCACTCTGTGGTGTGAATAACACCTATGTGTCCTATATGGAGAATTTCATGGCTCCATATAGGCTGACTTTAATTCCTCTGCAGACGCATGGTAAGTAGTCAAGACAAGACAAGGATTTTTCTGGGAGAAGCAGGCTGTGTGAAGATCTGAGCTGCCAAAAGTTGTGATCTCTGCTCTGAGATCACAGAGGGCAAAGTAAGAAAATTGTCAGTGGAAACCAATGCACAGACCTCGGCATGTCATAAGGAAGGCATTCCACAAGGTGAATTGTTGGACAAAACCTGGACGTTTGTTGTATGTTTGTAGGGTTCTTTTAAAAGAGACGTAACGAAGATCCTGTTGCCAAGATAATTGACACAAGCTTTACTGTTTTGGCCTTCCACTGCTGGGGTGAAGGAACCCATCCTTCCATCAAACAGCTCCTGAGAACCTTGCAAGAAATAATAAGTTCAGTCTTCCCCTGTGTACCCTGACCACCCTGGGAGAGTGTACCCTTGTGCCCCTCTTCTCCCCTCTCCCTTCTCTGTGTTTTTCTCTCCCTGCCGTGATTCCTCACCCTCTTATCTTTTCCCTATTTCCTTCTGTGTAGCAAGAGGCTGTCTTACCTTGTAATTGCATCCTTTGCAGGACTGCTGGAAGCACTCGACTGATGAGGCAGCTGAAAGGGTTAAGCAATTTCATGGGTGATGTAAGTTTGCCAGGTCTCTGGAGAATGGGTTGTTTTAGGTACTGAAGTTGTGTTCCTCCAGCAGTGACTTGCAATATGATCTCTCACCAGAGACATATTTTCCCTTTTGCTGTTCTTTTGGCCATGTTAATGTATTTTGAGCCTTGTTTTTCCTTACAGAAAGCAGTATTAACTTCCAGCAATGACAGCACCTTAACCTAGTATCATTCAATTGATTTATTCCTGCACCCCAGAAAGCACAGTTATTACTTTCCTTAGTAACATCAAAGAGGCTTTCAGACAAGAGACCTTTCTCTATTAAGGTTTTTCTATTGCTAAAGAAAAGTGAGTAAGGGATGCTGTTAAAATGCAAGTCTTACACTACAAATGATTTAACTCCTCTCCCCCCCCCAAATTCCTACCTAAACTTTACATAGTCTCCCGAGTGAGCTCATTGCCCTGAAAATGAATATACTAAGAATTTTTGTGCAGAGATCCCCAACCAAAGCCAAACCATCAGATCAGCTGAGAAAGGGACAAGACCCATAGGAAACCTTGAATAGAAGATCACTGGATGAAGTTAAGGGACTGGGGTTCATTGGACTTCCCACCACTGAGCTCCGGCTGCCTTCTGTACTAAGCCTTTCCATTTTTGTACAGAGCAGCCCTTGAACAGACAACAAAGCTCACTCCTAGCACTGGCTTCTGTCTTCTTCACCCTAGCCTGGGCTAGCAGGACTGTATGATTGCTCTCATACCAGGTGCTTAGCCAGTCCTGCAAACGTGTCCTCTAGAAATTGTAATGTATGAGCAGCCCTGCCAGAGATCAGTCACTGCATTCACATTGGTAATCTCACAGACTGAGCGCAGGGCTGGTGTCTTTTGTGTGCGAATCTCCTCGAAAGATGAAAAGCCAGAGGACGGGGATTTATTAAACGAGCAACGGATAAGGGCTTCAGATTGATCTGTCACAGGCAGGAGTGAAATTGATAGAAGTGGCCGTGCTGCACCAGGGAGAAGATTGCACTGCCTCTTCTGCATCCTCTGGTCCTGCTGCAGTTCTTTTCTTCAGGCACCTCCTGTCTCAGCTCTCCCTGCCAGTCCCTCGGATGGAGCTCATCCAGCAAGGCCGGGACCAATCCCTGTGTTTGGTGGGACTACGGGAAAGAAGGAGCCCAAAGAGAGGGCAGAGCCTTCTGATAAACACCTTGGCTTTCCCTCATCCCCACAAATATATAACTACGAAGTGAATGGTTCATGCTTCCTGTCTTGGGACAAATGTGATGACCACAGACCACAAAAGAGCAGCCTGTTTTTGCAATGTGCCCATGCTCTGACACACTGCCACTACTGCCTTCTGCTTGTATCTTCTACTCTGCCACTACAGGGACTGGATCTTCAGTTCTCCACAGACAACACACAAGTCTCAGCGGGTCGCTGTGTGGCCAGATACACAGAGAGGAGAGACCTGCAGCTTGCTTTCTTTCTGAGGGGTTGCCCATTTTTCCTTAGGAAGTGATGCTGTCACACATTTCTCACACTGGATTGGTGCCTGGCCTTGGAGGTCTTTGGTACTGCTCAGTTTGTTCCTTTCCATCAGCAGATCTCCTACCTCTTTCCTCAGCAATTCCACCATCAGGCACTCTCCAGACTGGATATCATCTCTCTTGTGTCCATTAGTGGCAGGAAAATACAGAGCCCTAGAAAAAGCCCTGGGAAGAGACAGATAGATTTTGTATCTCACTTTGGCATGCTCACATGCTAAAGGCACGTGGGACCCCTCTGAAATGCCCAAGGAACCCTTCATGGGACCATGCCTGGGAAAGGCCTTTGCCTTTTTTGTCTTCTTTGTCCTTAACATCCTCCATAGTGGAGGAATGGTTGGGATTTCCTACAGGCTTTTCAGGCAGGAGGATGAACAGCTACATCTCTATCACTCCACAAGGCAGAGAAAAAGAAATCAGAGCACTGTGCATGCATACACCAGAGACCTGGCACAGTCAGGAGTCAAACATTGTTAGCATTACTGCACATTAGAGACAGTCATTGTCTATCAGAAAAGGTATTGCACCCAACATGAGGTAATTTATTTTGTATCTCACTATGATGGATAAAGATGAATTAATCACCATGTTGGAAGTTAGTGGTTGCCTAGGGACCCATGATCATGACCCGATTATCTTTAATATAGGAAAAGAGAGATCAGTCCCAACTAATTCCCTGTATCTATAGACACACACACGTACATTTGGTGCTTTAAAAAGACTTATGTCCCAAAGCTGAGGAAAAGTATGAGTGGATTTAATTTGGAGGGAAATTTTAATCAGAAAAATGTGAATGAAGATGGAAAGTTCTTTAATGAGAACTTATTAGGTCATAATTTCACCTTAAAGAAAAAAAGACAATTTTGGCTCGAAGTCCACACTGATTTAGTGGCAAAATGAAGATGTCTGATAGAAGTAAAAACATGACATGGAAGGAATGGAGAAAGGAAAAGAAGCTACAGTTACCGCTATGAATTGTAGCAAGAAGAAGGATATTGATAAGGAAAACTGAAGATAATAAAAAAGACAATGGGTGACAAGTCAGAGAAGTATAAGGAGTTTTTGAAGTCATTTGGAACAGGAATAAACAAGTAAAAGTAGTCTCCTTCCTATAAGGAGCCATTCAACCTGTAACAGGTAACGTGGCAAAGCAGAGCTCGACAAAGAGGATGCCTCTCCCCACACCAGCTGTTTTGCGAGATCTCATCCTGGTGGTGGGAACTTTACTGGCTCTAGCAAAGGAGAGCATCCCGGAGATGTGGTGAATGTTAAGGCTGGACAGCTATGAGAGCTAAGCAAAGTGACAAGTCGGGCTCTAGGCTGGTGACTTCATTTCCAGTGGAAGCAATGGAAATAACCACATGGGATCTGAGTGCTAAAGGAATATGGATAAAACAATGTTCACACCTTGGTGAAGATACAAGCTCATTTCCTAAGTAGGGCTTCACTTGAAGATGGCATGAACCAACATTTCTGCTAAAAGAGGTGGTCCTGGCTACCCTGCACCAGCTTGCAAGTTTCAGCCTTGTAGCCTTGTGCCTTCCTTTCTCTGTTGGCACCAGGGTTTGAAACAAACTCAGTCAGTGAGCTGATACCGTGTGAAGTTCACCTGGGAGTTTGTGTTAAACCAGTTACAGGCTGCCCAGGGAGGTTGTGGAATCTCCTTCTCTGGAGATATTCAAGGCCCGTCTGGACGTCTACCTGGGCAGCCTGCTCTAAGGAACCTGTTTTGGCAGGGGGGGTTGGACCCAATGATCTTTTGAGGTCCCTTCCAACCTCTTCAATTCTGTGATTGTGATTCTGTGATAGTTCAATAGTTCAATTCCCCAGCCCAGCCCAGGGAACTGCCTTTTTTTTTTTTTTTTTTTTTGGGGGGGGGGGGGTGGTGAGCAGGATGATGCACTTACATGAGCTTAATCTGCTTCTCAGAGTGAAAAGCTTTAATATTTTCTTGGGTGTTTGATTTACTGTCACAGAGTATTCTCTTTTAAAAAACAGCTCCACAGGCAGCAGAAATGACAACGCTTGGTTTCCTGTGGCTGCCTCCTGTGCATTTCCTCATGCGTCTAGCAATTTGGTTGATCTCAGAAGGAAGCCTTTCTCAGCAGAGCACTAATTTGGGACTGTTTCCTCTAGCCTGGTTATATACTTTCATGATATTTGTAAGAACACAGTACCTCTGAGCACTCTACCTTTCAGCAGAACTTGAATGAAGGTGGTAACAGCAGGAATGACAGGCAAGTAATAGCACATAATTCCTGCTTCCTTAGGAAACGTGGCTAAAATTAACACTGAACTGCATCAGTTATGCACTTGATAAATGGATTAAGCGCTGGCTAACAGATATCAAGAAAAGACGTCCTGGAAAATCAGGCTTTCTGCAGATCAGGATATGGATCAGCTTATTCAATATTTTTCCTCAAGATTTGTTGGCAAATAAAAACCACTTCCAGGTAAGTTGATGACAAAATCTGGCCAAGCAATAGGTCATGTTAGGATCAGTACAGGCTGATGGGAACTCCTTATTGTTTGTATCCTATTAAGCAAAAATATGTTTTATTAAGGCCAAGTTCCTAATAGCCAGGAGTTCAGAGCAGCTCATTGCGCTCATTGGGAAGGGTGGTGATGTGGTGCTGAGAAAACTGCCATGCAAGAAGAGCTCACATGTTCATGGCCAAGTGATGGGGGAAGCTCAAGAGAAGCAGGGAGGAAATTTCCTCTGACAGGGGAGACTAACTCTGAAATACCCCTCTTCTGATGTTCTGGAAAACACGTGCCTTTCGGTGGGTTGCAGAGCACGAGCCTGCCCTGAGCAGACCATCAGCCCTCAATGAGTTTCATTAACACTTCTCATTCCCACTTGCTGACCTTGGTTGTCACAATGGCTTAGTTAGACGACATCTACATTTCCATGTCTGTCAGACTGGCTGGACTATTTGTACCAGGGCCAACTTCCAGCTGTAGTACCAGAGGGCCACAGCTGTGTAAGGCAAGGATCCTCAGCCAGCACTTCTCCTGCCAATTCCTCCTCATACTCCGCATTTGTTCCAATAAAACCAATCAATCCATCACAAGGTCTCTTATCAATTCTGGAAAGAGTCCAGCGGAGGGCCACAAAGATGATACGGGGCCTGGAGAATTTTCGCTGTGAGGAAAGGCTGAGAGACCTGGGTCTGTTCAGCCTGGAGAAAAGAAGACTGAGAGGGGATCTTATCAATGTTTATAAATACCTGAGGTGTGGGAGACAGAGGGATTTGGCCAACCTCTTTTCAGTGGTTTGTGGGGATAGGACAAGGGGTAATGGCCACAAGATAGAGCACAGGAAGTTCTGCACCAACATGCGAAAGAACTTCTTCATCGTGAGGGTGACGGAGCACTGCAACAGGCTGCCCAGGGAGGTTGTGGAGTCTCCTTCTCTGGAGATATTCAAGGCCCATCTGGACGCCTACCTGTGCAACCTGCTCTAAGGAACCTGCTTTGGCGGGGGGTTGGACTCGATGATCTCTTGAGGTCCCTTCCAACCCCTTCAATTCTGTGATTCTGTGAATTTCATGAATATATCTTCTGTGCTGAGGCAAACTTTTCATGTTCCCATTCTGCCCATCCACAAGTTTCTAACAACTCCGGACCTGTAAGACCACATGTCCTTTCCCATGTGCCCTTCAAAGTGACAGAACTCCTGCCTACAGTCAAACGACCATAATCCGTGGCCACACTTGTACCAGGGACATGATAGAAGCCTGGTTATTGAACCATTTATATTCTTTAAATAATTCGCTACCTTTAGGTGCTGGGATCTATAAAATGGCCAAGGACATGTGGAAGAGGAAATTTCTGAGATATCCAACCACTGCCTTTCTCTGCAGGAGCCCATGAGCTGGTGCCATGTGGCTGAATGCCAGCTCTGGCACTACTCATGTGGAGTCTGTGAAAACCAGGTCTGAAACTTCACCGCTGGACCACTGCTAGTGAGAAGAGAACAGGAGCAGAGCAGGTGAGTGCAGGCAGGGAAGGCAATGCATGGAAGACGAGCAATGTTGGAGAATGGTGAGACAAGGTCCAAACTGGCTGCTAGCAAGTGCATGGCCCCAGGTAACTGAGTGTGTGTGCTGTGGACATGGGGGTATGTGTGAGCAGAGGCATAAGCCATCTAGGCTTGGTACGTGGTGCCCTGAATATCAGGGGTGAAGGTGGTTTGGTACCTAGGGAAGGACCTGGGATAGGGGAAGGGGGTCAAGAACAAAGCCTTTTCATGGTGGCTTTTCCTGTGTATCAGTTTGGTGGCAGAATGTGAAGGCCGGACACCCAGCAGGACCACATAGTGATTCAACCTTCTGAGCAAATGGACCACACTGTGCCTCACTTCCCAGCTTGACCTGGGGTGAAGGGGACAATCCTGGGTGGGGGGATTTCATGGGAGCTGCTGCAGACAGCCTCTTCTCTCACATGGCATTCTGGGGTCTGTGTGACCAGAACACCTCACTGCACCTCCAAGACAGAACCCACAGTCCTGTTCCTACAGCAGAGATGATCTAGGGAGGAGCAAGTTGTGTTCTTGAATGTGCCAACCAAAATGCTGATTGGTGGCACTGCCCAGCTCTGGGAAGGGCGATTAGGGAGGCATGGGGTAAAAACAAAGGCACACTGGAGAAAGGCATCAGTCAGGGAAAGCAAGATGGGAACCAGATCCAAATACTCACAGCCTGGTTCTGTATTGCATGTGCTGAATCATAGTCCTTCAGTCTACGTGTATCAGCCAGACGCCCCAATGTTGTGTATCCTGTCCCAAAGGGACTATGCTGGAAGGCAGTGGGGGGCAGTGATCCCCAAAGAGGTGACCATCTGGTCCTTACAGCTTTTCAGCAGAGCAATGCTTCCTGAATTTGCTGTGGGAAACTCATGGAGTTCATGCACACAACCAACTCTAGGCCTGCCCCACAAACGCCAGTGTTTCCTTGCTCCAAAAGCAGCAATCCCAGGATGTTTCAACACAAGCAGTGTTTTGTTCAGCCAAAAGCTTTCCCTTTCCACCAGCTGTAGCGTGGGCTCTGCTGCCAGCCCTGGGCACAGGACCCAGCTCAGTCACTCCAAGCCAAGTTACTCTAGAAATGGCAGAAAGGCACAGCAGGAGTTAGGCTGGAGCATGGAGAGCTGCAAAATGCCTGAGCTGAGCCTGTTGCCAGCTCATGCTGTGGGCTGAGTGGGAAAGGGTCAAGGGCTGTGCCGAGGGAGATTTCCCAAGCACACTGGCAGACTGTTGAGTAGAGGTGGTGGAAACTTAGTCCTTGCCACCAAAGCATGCAGCTGCCAAGTCCAGGTTGAGACATGGGAGTTCCTGGAAGATGTGAGAGCCCTGGGTCATGTTTGTCTTGGCTGATACATTCACGCACACAGCTGGATGCTCAGGGACTGAACACACAAGATTCTCCTGTCCAGTCTGGACCAGGTCATTTTCAAATGTGGGAGTATGGGATGACCCAGAGGAGCTAAATCCCAAAACTGGTTGGGACTAATCCCGAAGACCATCTGCAAGCCGCCAGGCTCATTCAGCAGATGGTGTTCATAGCTGCTGCCTAAGCAGGAGCAGGAGAGCTGGTCGGGTTGGGATTGTTCCTGGCAGCTCTGCAATATTATCTTAGTCAACAGCTGACAAGCATTGGGGGCTGTGAATTGCCAATACAACATTAATGAGTATGTCAAAAAACACAGGGCTGAATTATTCAAAGTGTGTAGCTGGAGAGACAGCACCCAGGACATGCAGACACGCACCTGTACCAGCACAGATCAGGAGCTGTGTGTCTGAGTGCTGGGGGCTGGAGAACAGACCTAGGGGGAGAAACCCTCAAATTCCCCCAGGGCTTACACTGTGCATGTCTTCTACAGGCTACTCTTAGGCCTAAAGAGTAGGGGAAAACAGGATGCTCTACCAGGATGTCTCTTAGCTCTATATGGAGCTAAGTTTGGTTAATGTTTTGTGTAATAATTCAAATCATCTTATTCATATAGAAAACCCTAATTAGTAATGCAATCAAAAACATCATACAAGTCTTCCCAGTGTCTGTCCTTTTCACTGGTGAGTGCAGTTTCACTCCTCAAATGTCCCTCTGGTTCTAAGCTCCGAAATGACAGGCTTCCTCCAGCAGAGTGGTGGTGGGGAGTCACATAGAGCCAGCAGCATCTTCAGTCCTTTGCTGGGAGAAGTCTGCTGTTCAAGGTGGAGTTTCTTCCTCTTTGATTTGGGAGATCCCAGAGTTATACTTCTATGCTCTCTCCTCATTGACTCCCAACCTAAGTTTGAAAGCTGCACAAGATCATTCCACAGCCCCACTTAACATAAAGGGCTCTTGTTTAGTAATCACGGCAACCTGGATTTATTATGCCTTTAATATACATGGTGTTGTGCTAAAACAGTAACGGTTCCTTGATTGTTAGGCAGTTGTTAAAATAAGCTAAAAACAGCTCAGGCCAAGGCAAGCCCAGACCAGTCCTGAGATTGCACAGCCAAGTCAATTATGAAGCCTTTGACTTTCTACTAAAATGTAAAAAATTGTGTTTCATGAACTACACTACCATCATGATCAGACACACGCACATAAATGCATCTTACCTTGGCAATGGCTGCTAAATTTAATGTCATAAATGGATTAATGCTTTTCAGCCTGGAGTTATACAGTGTGCCTATTTTGCAGGTATTATAAGCCCCACAGTACTGTGGGAAAAGCTCCATGCATGTCCCTTTTTCAGTCATTGAGGAACAGGCACAGGATACTGCACAGGATGAAGGTGATCATCGCCAGATCAGGACATGATGCTGTTGAGCCCATTTTCCTGAGTAACGCAAAAGTGGAGGGCAGGGGGCTCGCACTCTCCTGGTTGCACCAGATGCTGGCAGATCGCTGGACACAAAGATGCAAGTATGGAATATGGACCATGGACAGCCCAGCGCCTTTCTCTGTGTGGAGTAATTGCCTAAAGTGACTAGGAAAATTAGACTAATATTCACATTTTAAAGAAAATGCACAGCATTGAAGAAGCTTCACATTTTAAAGAAAACATACAGCATTGAAGAAGCTTTCATGGTGGAGTGTAGCTGCACTACCTGAGTGTTCCCTAGGCCTCCAACCTTAGATGCTATCACACCGGTTGAACCTGGTGTGCTGACTCTAAGGAACACTACGGAGCGTAGAGCGGGGTGGAGACACCACGACTAGGCTCAGTGACAAGAGGGGGACTCGACTGTTCTTGTGCACACCAAGACGGATAAGCTGCACATTTGCTACCCTGAGCCAACGACCTGTCATATTTTTGACAAAATGCTGTACTCAAGTGAACTTTTGCTCATTATAATATCATTATAATACCAAAACACACCTCCATCCCAAAAGCTCCCCACCTCCAAGGTGCGACCACCCCTCACTGAGCACGTGCTCTTCAGAGAATTCATTTCTCAGAGCCTACACCTTTAAACAAAGGTGAGAAAACTTTTCACCTACCATAACTAAGATATGCTTGACTAGAGTCACTCAAGCTCCACCTAGAAGACAAAAAATACTATAAATTGGCTTAAGAGAAAGGGAATGTTAGGGAGGACACCACTGTGACTTCTGGGATCAGTGACCAGGCTGAGCCTCTCTTCCCCACTGCCCCCCTCCCCCATTGGGATGCTGTGGGGTAAGATTTGAAGGCTTGGTTATACTGGGTGTCTCCATGGAAACTTAGAATTCTCTACAGTCTTTGTGCCTTTTAACACGTTAATAGCCAGGCTGTGTACCTGTGTATTTCATGCATGCCAGCTTGTTTTGGCAGACAGTGAATTTATCGCTGTCAGTCCAAAGAACCTGTGCACTTGTTGCTGTAATAAATTGCACTTAATTGCATTGTTCCCAGCTGTGATAGTTCTCATTGAACACGACTAGACTGAGGGTATGCTACGTTATTGGTGAATCCCGTGACTGTGGTAGTTCAGTACCCTGAATCCGACTGGACCCATATCGGTTAATCGGCTACTCCCCTTAACGTGACACTCTGCTTACCCCTCCTTTCAGAATTCCCTATAATTTGGCTTTGACTCCCTGCTCTAACAGTTAATGCTCACTTCAAAACCTTTTTGGAACTGTACAATGTTCCACATCTCTCATGTGATAACCTCCAGTTTATTTTCACGTCACTGAAGACCATTTTCCCGTCCTTTTGACACATTAGAAAGATTGTTTGATAGAAGCACGTACTTTGATCTCAAATAATCCTCTCCAGCAATCACCTGCACCAGTCTGTGAGCTCTGGGATCCAGCATGGTACAGGAGAACTCACATGGCACTAGTTTTGTGGGTAACACCTAGTGAAGAGGTCCCTCATCCTCCTGCTTGCCCATACATGATATTCAGACAGGAGATGGAGGCTGTGGAATAAGCTCATTTCATGTCAGCATGGCAATCTCTGAGTCACCCCAATAATTTCTGTCATCTGAGGACATTTACTCAGAATACCTGCTAGAGCTACCAGGGATGCTCTGGATGCAGTTTCATATTTTCAATGGCAGTGGAAACAATTTACAGTTGTTTCTACACATTTTCACATCTGCATTTCTGAATATTATCAATTCCAATTAACAGGACTTTGAAAGCCCACATGATGTTCAGCCACACATGAGGTGGGAGAAGCAATATCAGATATATCTGAGACATTTCTATTAGAAGTAATGTCAGAACTGGGTGGTTAACAGATGTGACTATGCTAATAAATGAGGTGAAGACTTACAGGTATCTCATGATGTCTATATACATATATGCATTGCCTGTAATCCAGGAATTATCTTGAGCTGGATTATTATATAAAACGCATTTTTTTGAATATATGAAATCTTATTTTAAGCCTGTTACAGTCAGTGGAATGGCTTGGGTTTTGTTCAAGCTTTTAAGCCAGAGAAAATCCTGTGGGAACTGTGTAGTTGTGAAGAACTGAGGTAAGAGAAGGGCTGCACTTCCTTTTCTATGAACAGGCTGCAGTGCCTCATCTGCACAGCTGCTCCTTTGAGATTCTCATGGTCTACTTCAGATGTTCAGTTTGTCCACCGCACATCCTAGCAGACAGAGTCGGAGCAGATCTGGGGCAGGAGGTGGAAGCCTACTGCATCTCCTTGTGAATGAGCTGCAGATGGGGAGCACACCAGCTCATGACTCAGCTGCTATTTCCCAGCTCTACCAGATCCTGTCCTGACATGTTCCCCTGTGATGTGGAGGGGCAGATGGGTCACTGCACAATGGCCACTCAGTGAGCTAGGCTGAGAGCCAACACATTTATTTCCCCAGACTTAATTTCAGCTTCTGGAATGTAGAGGTGCCACACTTCTTGATTCAACTCCCTCCACAACCCCGTTTTGGAGA
The DNA here is from genome assembly GCF_013377495.2 of Cygnus atratus. Lineage (NCBI taxonomy): Eukaryota > Metazoa > Chordata > Aves > Anseriformes > Anatidae > Cygnus > Cygnus atratus. The sequence continues at coordinate 693,134 of NC_066378.1, forward strand.
TCAAGCGCAATATCACTCTAAAAAATAATAATATGCACTGGCAACATACCAGAAACACTGTCAGGGAACAGGCACTGTGGATGGTGACTTTGAGACAAGCCTGTCTATAGCTCATTATCTGATTACAATGAATGTGGGCAGCAGAGCACTGAGACACTCCTCATCTCCCTCACCAACTCCGGCATTCAAAACACTTGACTCAGGTCTCAGAAAACATTATGCTGTCCAAAAATAATGAGATTTTAAAAATTAATACACTCCAGCTCTGTTTATTTGCCTTTTTTTTTTTTTTTTTTTTTTTTGGAGCTGTTAGGAATCATGTTTCCAGCTTTTCTCTGCAGTCACAAGTTTGGCTCTGATATGATTTTCATTCAAGACCGAGCATCTCATGTAATCCCCTGACTCTTGCAGCTGGGGCTGTAAGAAAAATAACAGCTCCCTGAGGACTGAATCATCATAGCTGCCAACCCTGGTGAACCTTTTCAGGTTGGTGAAGAAGGGATGGGGATGCTCTTAAGACCACTGCTGAATTTGTGTTGGAAACTAGTGAATTACTTTACCTGTAAATGCTTCACCTGTGGGATTTATGACCTTTCCTGATACAGGGGTCTTGTTCTGCCCCTCAGCAAAATCCCAAGGCATACCTTGCCATGCTGGGAGTTGATCAGAATATGGGCACCATCCTGACTTGCTGAGAATTGTTTGAAGCTCTCACAGGGGTGTCAGGGAGACCTGGCTGATTGTACCAACCTGCTGATGCCATAGCTGTCCTTGCAGAGAGGGAATGTGCTTTGGGTTATTTGCCATGACATACAGCTTGGGTTGGGTAGGTGCTTGGAAACACCCAACACAACAGATACCCAAAACTTTATGAATTTCAGCAAGTTTAAACATCTGCCCAGTGAATCACATCAAATTCACCTTCATTGCTTGTCGTTTTGCTCTTTGTCTACTGACGGTTCATTTTCTTATCCTGCCAATAATACTACTGTGAAAGCCCTGTGTTTTCCCAAAGAAGTGGGGCAGGACTGGCTCCATAGCTGTCCTGGTTGCCCCTACATCATGTGTTGTGTCCCAGGTCCTCCGTGCGCTAGAGTGCACACCAGCCCAAATGACATTATTCAGTCAAGCATTTTTCTTTCAGCCCCATGTAAGACAGATTTGCTGAAGAGCTCAACAAGAGAATTGATAGTTTTTTCCTGAAGATTTATGAAAGTGAGATCAAGGGCTCTACATTCTTCAGTGATAAGGTGGCGCATGCTGACACTTCCCAGTGCCCATTTCACTTTGCTTGTAATCAAGAAACAAACAGGCTCAGGTGGATGAGAGAGTCTGCTTCCTTCATTGAGAGCAGTGGTCCCCTAAGGGATAAACAAAGCAGTTCAGTGAAGCCTTGGGGCTCCTGTCCAGTGAGAGGACCACTGTAGATATGCACATTCCCCAGAGCAGGTCTGACTCTCTGGTCTGGATCAGCTCCATGATCTGTCCGCAGTTACTAGAGGAGAGACCTTAAAGAAAATGATCTTCAGTAAGTGTGAACTTTCCAGCACACATTTGTTTCCTGCTTCATATCCCTGTTTGACAAACTAGGCTTGATCCATGCTTTGATAGATTAAAGTACTTTATTCATCTTTCACCTGGTGAGAATAATTTCCAGGTAATGTGGATTCCCACATGGCAGCCTGTTCCTTTCAGAGAAGCAAACCCCAACATCAGAAAGACCGTCTGACTTCTACGATGCCTGCCAACCCATTACAAGTAAGGCAGCTCTCCAGAGCTGAAGTGCTCAGTCTGAGGTCTTCTGACAAGCAGTACTGGAAAAGTGAGAGTTAATAACTCCCTAAATCTTGCTGCTGTGTGCCTGGGCCAGCTGTGGTGGATGAGCCTCTCGGATGCTCACAGGAACCTTGCAGAAGGATGCATTTGCATAGGAAGCACTCATTTAAAAGCAGCTGAATGTTCAGTGGGTGCATCTCTGGGCATCAGCAGGTTGCAGGGCAGGATACAGGCAGGTGACTACTCTGCAGCATGCAGTGCAGGAACAAGTAAACATTTTTTGAGATTAGTGCTGAACAAGAAAAAAAATGCAAGTTCTGTCATTGTTCAAGTCACAGTCTTAGATGTCATAAATAGATGTCTATATACAGTACATAAATACATATGTATATACATTGTGTACATTATATATATATGTGTATATATGTATATGCATGTGCCTGGTAAAATTACAGAGAATATTATTCTGGGAGTTACTGAAAAACACTTAAAGGACAATGCAGTCATTGGTCAGAGCCAACATGGGTTCATGTCTAACAAACTTAATTTCCTTCTACAACAAGATAACTCAGCTAGTTGACCAAAGGAAGCCAGTCAATGTAATCTTTCTGGATTTCAGTAAAGCATTTGATACTGTCTCTTACAGCATCCTTCTGGAAAAAATGACCAGAATACAGTTAGATAAAAGCATAATAAGTTGGGTGAGCAACTGGCAGAAGGGTCGGGCCCAGAGGGTTCTTGTAAATGGGGTTACATCAGGCTGGTGAGTTGTCACTAGCAGGGTTCCCCAGGGCTCCAGTTTAGGACCAGGCCTCCTCAGTGTTTTCAGAGATGCTTTGGATGAATGACTTGAAGGTTTTTGGAACAAGGTCATGGATGAAACCAAATTGGGTGGAGCTGCTGACTCTGTCGAGGGGGTGAGGCCTTGCAGAGAGATCTGGACTAATCAGAGAGATGGGCAATCACCCCCAATATGAAGTTTAACAAGAGCAAGTGCCTGGTCCTGCACCTGGGACAGGGCAACCCTGGCTATACGTACAGACTGGGCGATGAGACGCTGGAGAGCAGCCCCACAGAGTGGGATCTGGGGGTTGTGGTTGATAGCAAGCTGAATATGAGCCAGCAGTGTGCCCTGGCAGCCAGGAGGGCCAACCACACCCTGGGGTGCATCGAGCATGGCATTGCTAGTCGGTCGAGGGAAGCACTGCACTGTGCTGTGTGGCCTCACCTCAAGTACTGCGTGCAGTTCTGGGCACCACGTACAAAAAGGACGTGAAACTGTTGGAGAGTGTCCAGAGGAGGGCGACAAAGATGGTGAAGGCCCCAGAGGGGAAGATGAACGAGGAGCAGCTGAGGTCACTTGGATTGTTTCAGTCTGGAGGCTGATAGACCTTAGATAGACCTTCTCTTTGAGGGGGTGTGTGTGGTGTTTTTTTGGGGGGGAGGGGTTTCAGTAGCTTGTTGTTGTAGCAGGCTTTTGTGGAGTGTTTTTCATTAGTTTTTATTTATTTAGGTAAGGGGTTTGAGGTGTTTTTCTTCTTTCTTCTTCCACATATCACATGCACTCATGGGCATGGCATGAATTGGTTGGTCCTTCTATGTGTCTTCCTATTTCTATTTTTCTATCTATTTTTTGTGTTTTTCTTGAAGCCAGATTGTTGCTTTTGTTTTCTTCCTGTATGATCTAGAGGCTTCTCCAGCTAACTGCTTCTGTTGGTTGTTCCCTAGTTGGTGCACACCTTATTAAAAGGGCCTGCACATTTGGTCTGCAACAGCAGGGAAAAGCTGATACCTCTCCTGGGGCTAGGGGTGATGCTGGGCTCCTAGGTGGGAGGTGAGCAATGTCTGAGATGTTGAGCTGGCAGGTGAAGGAGCTGAGAGTCAAGGAGCAAACAGTGAACTTAAAGGGTGGATGAACACAGGAGTGACAAGCTCTTTGCAGGAATCCTGAAGAGATCCTGAAAAAAGGGATATAAACCCTATGAATGGAGGTTTCAGACAGGCCTGAAGAAGGCACTAACACAAGCAGGAAGCAGCTGGTGCTGGCCATCACAGGTTGTCCTCTGGAGGATGGAGGCATACATCTTCTGACCTGAGCTATGTCACAGAAAGTTTATAAATTGCTAGTCACCTGGATCTTGGATGTTGTGGAGATGCTGCTGAGGATTTTTTGGCCTTCAGACTGTTATGCCTTATTGTTAATCGACATGTGCACAATTCTGCTGCCAAGGGAAACCTGTAACAAATCAAGAATGACTGTAGAGCTGCAGAGAGGAGAAAGAAGGACCTAGGTGTCCAGATATTGTTCTCTTCAATTTTGCAAAGGAAACAGGAGTGACTTGGGCACAGAAGACTCACCCTGTGAGTTAATGCTTGGTTGCACAGTTGGTGACATAGACAATGCTTTGGCTGCTGTTACATGTCCGTCTCGTCTGAGCAAGGATTTCTAGGGAAGGATGGGATGACAAACTGAACAGGAGCATCTTTACCAACAGGCTTACCAAGCTGGTGAGGAAAGTTGAGTAAAGGAATGGAGGCTGAGGTCGTTAATACCTGAGATAGATTGGTGGGTATGAGAAAGCCCTTGAAGCCCTTTGGAAGTAGGGACAAAGGAGACCTAATATCATGTGACAAAAGGGGTCTTTGTTATACAAGCACATGAAGCTTGGGAAGAAAACAGCCAGTGATTCATGTGTTGTAATATCAAACTGATATTACTGAAATAACTGATATGTTGTGAAAAACTTGCTGTGGAGGACAGGTATGGACAATTAAGGAAAGAGAGTAAGAGAAAAGGAGGCGGAAGTGCTTTGAAGGTCTCCTTCAAACAACTTGAACAGGTCTCCAGATTGCATATACTCATTCTTAGAGATTTTAGTCTGTCAGAAAGGCAATGGAGCAGGGCACAAGCACTCCAGATTTATGGGACAATTCGTAACACAGCTGCTTGGATGGAGAAGCCAGAGATAGTGCCCTCCTGGACCTCCTACTCAGACAAGGAACAGTTGATTGGAGATATGATAATTTACGTTGATGTTGTCTGTGGTGACCATGAGACAGGGTAGGTATAGGGAGAATAACAGACTTCTGTATAGGGAACTGGTAAGTGGGATCCCACTGGTGGCAGCTCTGAAGGTTAGAGGAACTCAGGAAAACAGGCAGATGTTTAAGGACAGTTTCCCCTAAGCATGAGAAAAATGAGTACCAGTGTAAGAAGGACACACAGAGGAGGTGGAAGGTGTGGGAGAAGTTACAAAGGTGAAGGAGGAATACAGAAACATTGATCCAGCATGCAAGTAGTGCACCAGAGAAGCCAAAGCTCTTCATGAATTGAAAGGAACAAGGGATGTCAATTGTTACCATTAAAAGGAAAAGAATAAACATGGAGAGTGTGGGTAAGCTGTTGAATGGGTTGGATAATTTATTGTCAGAGGAAGCAGATGATGGAAATCAATATCTTCTTTGCATTTGTCTCCATCGACTAGGTCTCCCAGGCCCTTATGTTTAGGGCAGATGTTTGAGGAGAACAACTACCAGTAGCAGAGGAGGATCAAGTCAGGGATCTCTAGAGAAATCTCAACATACCTGAGTCTATGGGTCAAAGCAGAATATATCCAGGGTGCTAGAGAGATGGTAATGGCAACGTCAGACTACTCTCTACCTTCTTTAAAAGATCGTAGAAGTCAAATGAGGTCCCCAATAACTGCAGAAAGCCTAGTGTCACACACAATTTCAGAAGAGAGCAAGAAGGAGGACTTGGGAACTGTAGGCTGGTCAGACTCACTTTAGTCCCTGGGAAGAGCGAAACAGGACGCATAGACAGTGGTAGGGCATGGTGAGTTTTGCACAAACTTTCATCTCTGAGTCAAGCCATATCTTCCAGAACTCAAAGAGGTGGGGGAGAACTGAAGAAGGGCAGTGTGGAGACAGCAATGAGATGGGGTGAATGGCATCATTGGCTCAGCCTAGCTTTGATGTCAGAAAGAAGAAAGAACAAAGTACAAAGCCTTCAGTTTTAAGTACATATGCTATCTGTAGGTGATGAAAAAGAACCATCTGGGATTTGTCAGAAACAAATCATTTCAAATCAGACCAATTTTTTTGACAGTAACTGGCCTAGTGGATAAAGAGAAGCAATAGATGAGAAATATATTGACTTCAAGGCTTTTAACACAGTGCAGCAGGATGTTCTCTGAGTAAACTAGGGAAATAAGCTCTAGATTTCCTAAGAAGACAAGGGTGCGAGTAGGTGAAGGACTATTCTCAGAGAGCTCCTGTGTGTCAAAACAGGAGGACTGTTCAGACAGATCTTTGACAAGACTGACCTTATTTGAGTTTTGATTCCTGATTTATAGGACAGAATTGAGAGGATGCTTCCACCTCTGGAAATAATGCCCAGCTAGAACAAACTACAGAATCAAAACTGCACTGGCCTTGATAAAAATGCAGAAATGGTCTGAAAACAGGATGGTGAAGTTTACCAAGTGCAACGTCCTGGGAAGAGGTACATGAATCTAGTGGATTGAGGGTCCCAGAGGTCTCCTTCTCCCTGGCCTGCCAGGGCTAACTTTGCTGGTATCTAAGAACTCTAGTTCCTGCTATCCCAGTCCAACAGTTGAAGGTGGCAGCTGCAGTTGTCATGTCCAGCCAGAAAAGAGGCTGAGCACACAGACACAGATACCCTACACACACACTCACACACAAAGCCAAACAGATCAACATCTTTTAGCTTGAAAGATGTTTTTGGGAGCATCCTTTATGAGTTGTTTCAGTGGGTTTCTCAGTACTTTCCCTGGGCACTCCTAGGGACTAGCTCCATTTTTCACTGATTAGGTTACTGGGGTTCCTCTGCATGCCATTGCTCCTCATATCTTTGCCAGATCTCTGTGGTGGTTTTTTGGTTTTGTTTGTTTGTTTTTGTTGTTGTTTTTGATTTTGTTTTTCCAGTCTTCGGTTAACTTTAAAGGGAGAGGATGGAGCCAAACTATTCCCAGAGGTGCATAATGGGGACAATGAGCATGAGCTGCAACTGCAAAAATTCCCACTGAACATATTGGAAATATTCTTCAACTTTAGGACCAGTGAGGTCCTCCATCTCTGAAGATTTTCAAAACACATCTGAGTGAGGCACTGAGAAAGCTGGTCCAAGTTTGGAGTTAGTCCTGCTTGGAGCAGAATGGGCAAGCAGAGACCTCCAGAGGCCCCGTTCAATGAGTCTGTGAGTCTTTCTAAATTCTGTGATTGTGATTTATGTCTTTCTATGTTCTTATCCATGTCTGTGATAATGGTTTAGCTCATCATTTGCCTATATCAACCATTCTGAGCCAAAGTAATGACTTAAGTTATGAGAAGCTCAGGGGAGAAAGAGAAGATGGAATTGGAAAAGCCAAAGACACTTCAGAGAAGTTAAGAGAGGAAACACCAGTGCACCTTTGAAAGGGCAATCTTTCAGTTCAAGCAGACTTTCTGCAGGTTTTACTTTGCGCTCCAATTGTAACGATCCTGGTCATTGCTCTTTAATCAACCCTACACAACATGCCTAATGGCACCCCTCAGTTAAAAGGCAATGGGTCACTGGAAATGAATTTGTTAACCCAGTAGGAGACATTTTCTAGGGCACTGTTTCCTCACTTTCACACTTACGAGTCTTTGAAGCTCTTTTCCCTGTTTGCACGACAAATATCATAAAGCTTTTTGGAGATGCCTAGTTGTAGTCCTAGATTCCTATTCTCAGGCTGTACATGGCTGGATAGCAAAAATTATCTCCGCAGTCCTGCTTCTCCCTGGGGATAAGCAAAGACATTATCAGTAATGGACAGGTATTGTTCAAGTCTCTCTCTCTCTCTTCTTTCTTTCTTTCTTTCTTTCTTTCTTTCTTTCTTTCTTTCTTTCTTTCTTTCTTTCTTTCTTTCTTTCTTTCTTTCTTTCTTTCTTTTTCTTTTCTTCCCCCTCCCTCAGCATCTAGGATTGTCCACATGGACCATGTAGGAGGATAGAGGGTTTCTCAATGGGCAGGACCCACAGGCTACAGCCAGGGTGGCAGAAGCCTCCTGGAAAGCTCTTTTGCACACAGGACCCTGTGAGATGGGCCCTCTGCAATGTGCCTTCAGCAGGTAGGTTAGATAAACATAGATTCAACCATCTGTACTTGACTTTGGGCTATGGAGCATGAGAGAAGCCCTTGAGATGGCCTGACTGGTAGGAGGTAATGGGTGAGACCTGTGCTCAGTGCCTCAGAAATAGCAGATCTGGATGGGCAGCCAGACCTGCTCCTCCCAGTGCTCTCCCTTCCACTATCTGATTGTTAGTATTTGCCCAGGGGAACAGGCAGATACGCTTCTGGTCAGCTGTCATGAAAGTAATCCACATTAGATATTAGGTTTTTTAGTGGCAGGTTTGGACAGCAATGCTTGAGTCTATGGGATCTATGAGTTGAAGTCAGAGTGATGTCATTGAGCTCCAATGTAGAGGGCAGATACACGGGTGTTGTGGTTTAGCCCGGCTGGCAGCCAAACACCACACAGCCGTTCGCTCACCCTCCCCCCTCCCTCTCCGGGATGGGGGAGAGAAACGGGAAAGTGAAGTCTGTGAGTTGAGATAAAGACAGTTTATTAAGACAGGGAAAATAATAACAATAATAATAATAATAATAATAATAGTATTAATAGTAATAATGTGTACGAAATAAGTGATGCACAATGCAATTGCTCACCACCCTGTTGACCGATGCCCAGCCTATCCCCGAGCAGCCGGCCCCCCTCTCCACCCCGGCTAGCCACCCCTATATATATTGTTCAGCATGACGTCAGATGGTATGGAATACCCCTTTGGCCAGTTTGGGTCAGCTGTCCTGGGTCTGTCCCCTCCCAGCTCCTGCTGCATCCCTAGCCTGCTCGCTAGCAGGACAGAGCGAGAAGCTGAAAAGTCCTTGGCTTGGTGTAAGCACTGCTCTACAACAATTAAAACATCAGCATGTTATCAGCGCTCTTCTCATTCTAATCCAAAACATAGCACCTTGCCAGCTACTAGGAGGAAAATTAACTCTGTCCTACCTGAAACCAGGACAACGGGGTAAATCCTGACTGATAGCTTATCTCCATTTCCTTTCCCCATGTAATAGTGGGGGGCTAAATCCCAGTATCTGCCATATTCACCAGCAGTAGCAGAGGTGTAGCACTGCTCCATCACCAAGCCTGGTCCAAGGGGAGCTTGGGCAACATGTCCCTTGCTAAGGCTTTTAAAGACAGCTCAGCCAGGCCAGAGAACACTGGCCCTTGTTTCTGAACTGGAGATTAAAAAGGAATCTTGGGAAGGTTTTGCTATAGGAGTTTTTCTAAAGCTTTTGTATTCTGCTCGACTGGTACTTTTCATAGAGCAGAGTAAGTTCCCCCCCCACCCCCTTCCCTCCCCCCACCCCCCAAAAAAAAAAAAAAAAAAAAAAAAAGAAAGGAAACGAAAGGAAACGAATGGAAACGAAAGGTCAGGCCAAGCCTCTGCGCGGATGAAATCCCTGAAAGAGCCTATTTCATTGTGCAGCTCAAATGCTGCATTTGCTTGACTAAGACACAGCCTCTCCTGCCTGCTTTTTACACTGGTCCCAGGAGCTTACGGTGGTTTGCCACTAACAGCAGGTGCAGTTAGAGAGCCCAAAGTCCTTGAAGGGAGCATTTCACTAGGGCTGCAGACCAGAGGACACCTCCTTTGCCTTAATTGCTTAATTAATACTCTGCACAGGCATCCAGCAGCATGAAAGCAAGCAGGTGTGAGGTTGTGAGCCGCCCTACAGAGCGACATCCCATTAACATTCACTTGGCTTTCTGCAGCGGGAAGTGAAAGAGCAGGGCAGATAAAGCGTAATTAAAGGACCATTCATTCAAATGTTACATTTCCATCTCCTCGAGTGCTATCAGGAAGGCTCCGGCCAGGCACAGGATGCCAATGATTTGATTAAATTTTCAGTTGTGCCTGTGTGGATAACTTGGTGTGTCTCTGTGTGTTGGGTTGTGCCTTTGCCCATGTGGACATGTGGGTCCAGGAATGATGCTGACCCACAGGGCCAGGGGTGTCCCAGACAGCACAGGGACAGGGACAATGTGGGAGCAGCCTCCTCCAAACCATCCACAGGGAGGGAATTAGGGGGACAGGAAAGGAAACGTGTGTTCACAGTGGGGAGTTTTAGTTTATTTCATCAGCTCATGAAATCAGTGCTGGTGAGAGGAATTGGAGCAGCAACCTGGCCATGCAAGGGTTCCTTTGCTGAGCTGCAGTGATGATGGACAGCGTTGGTCCCCCAGCGCTCCCGTCCTTTGTTGTGCTCCCTCTGCATGGAGCACCACAGTGATGCCCGAGGGGGCTGATTAAAAAGGGAGCACATGGTGGGGGAGGTTATGTGTGTTGCTAGTTCATGCTGTAACCTTACAAGCCTGGCAAATGGAGAGGGACACAACCCTGCCATCCTCCATGGGGCAGAAATGGGACTCGGGCTGGTTCATGCTGTCTCCCCCTGCTGTCCATTCCTGCTGGCTGCTGGCCCAATTTCAACTCTTGTGAGCACATTCCAGAAATGTCTGCTGATTGCTGTGGTTGCAATAACTGTGTGCAATGCAGTGTTCTGGTGGCATCAGACTCTGGGTTGCTGAAGAGTAAGTCTGAATTTCTCCTGAGCTGATCTGTCAGGACATGTTTGCACTGACTGTGTGCCTCATCTTTTTTCAGCTGTGATGGCTCTGCCTGCTCAGGGTCATGGCCTAAAAGATGTCTTTGTGGACGCAGCTGGCAACTGCCAGAGAATCTCCCCAGCTATCAAATCTGGAAGAGGTCCAAAAACAAGAAAGCACCTTCCTGCCTATGTCAGGAGCTTGATTTGTTGATGTTTTCTGCTGAATAAAAGACATTGTGGGAGTTTTCCTACCTACAGAACATGTTTTCCCACTTACAGGCTATATTGCGGAAATGTAGGCAATGACACATTGCTCCCTTGAGTCTCCATTGCTCCAAGAAAAGCAGCCCCATGCAGAGCTGGATTAGCAGGAAGTCACCTGTTGGCTTCTACCTTGCTGCCATCAGAGACACTTTCTGATCTTGCCACTTTCTGGCAGCTAGGCATTGGGTCTCTTCCCTGGAGAAATCTGCCATGGGCAAATGCTGCCTGTCCTTTCCCTTCCCCACCTCCCGGGGACCAAAGCACCCCAGAACAGGCACGGAAGCATGTCCGTGTACAAGCTTCCTGGAGGACAGAGGCATCCCTGTTCATGGATGTCACTCCTTGTAAACCAGAACCCCATCTAAAACTGATGGAACTGGGGCTCCACTACCAGCATCAAGGAAAATCAGCCTCTTTCTTGTCAGAGCCAAGGCATTGTGGTACTTGCCCTAACACTCTCAAATGGGGCAGATTTGAGGAGCATATGAGAAACAAAAAAACAAACAAAAAACAACAGAAATATTAATCTGTCTCTTTAAAAATCTTCTGGTAGAGCAAGTGAGGAGACCTTTCCCTGGTGGGAAGAGCAAAAGGCTCCATCCACCTGGCTGCAGAACAGGGATAGGGAGTGGCCACCATGAGTCCAACAGGAAAAGCATTGAGAACATAACAATGCTGAATCAAAAAGTTGGGCAAAATGAGCTGATTGTAAACAGCAGCGGAAAGAGAAGAAAAGTGTGAAATGTTTGAGTGAAAATAATGTCTTCCAAATGTTTTTCATTTCATTAAAATTGTTCTGATTTTTGTTATCCTGAAAATATTTTTTTATATTATTTTTCCTCACATGAAACCTTGTTTATTCATGACTGTTTGGTGTGGGAGAACTGGCTTGGTGATGGATCTTCTCTTAGAGCTGCCAGTGGCCTTGCAACCCACAACAGCAGGGACTGTCCTGTCTTCTATTCCAAGCACAAGGCATGTTTCTGTGCTTCGCTCCCTTTGAGAAAAGTGCACATGTAGCTTGGAAGTACAGACAGTTGCTTCTTCAAACACCAGACTGCAACACTTCCACTTTGGGACAGGATGACCTGACCAAACCTGATGCATTTGCTTCACACTTAACGTGCTACTGGAAGACACATAGGTACGGAGGGAAAGGGTCCTGTCCAGGAGCCAACAAAAACTGGAACAGACACAATGCCTGTGGTGCCTTTTCACAACTTTCACAACTTCAGCCTCTTCCATGTGTAGCAGGGAAAAGAAAACCAGCAAATTTTTGTTTTGAAAAGGCAGAGTGGCTTCCACTCCTTCCTCAGTATGGGCCTGTAAGCATAAGACCAGGAAGAAGGCATCCTTCATGGGTCACTGTCAAAGAGAGGAACAAAGCAAACAGATACTGCCTGGAATCCAGCTGCCCAACTGCAGTGGGAGCGGGTTTCCACTAGTGTTTGCAGATACCTCAGCTACATCTTCTCACACACACAGATGCACACAGAGATCAAGCACTCCCAAAGATCCATTTTTGGATACACTGGTTCTGTAGGTCATTTAATCATAAGCTAGGACTGGGAATCCCAGTTTCTGTAAAATATGAAGAAAACAAATCAAAACCTTTAAAGGAGGGGGGGGGGGGGGGCGTGGAATGGCAGCAAGATAAAGCACATCAGCCCACATGAATGATATCTCAGAGCTCTCAGCATTTCTTGTCTGCTGGGATGGCTTCCTATGGCAATGCAGATGGCTGTGCTTTGCTTTTGGAGATGCAGGGGTAATGGACATCTGTGGAGCTAGCCTGGGTGAACTGGCTCATCCCTCACTTGTGGTCAGGCTTTTGCTGATAACTGCATTCTGGTGGTGACCAACAAGGAGCTCGGATGGCTGCTGCATAATGCCAGTTCCAGCTCTCACTGCAGGGAAACACTGGAAACACTTCCCACATGCTTCCCCATGTCCCCTCTACCCATGTCAGGGAAGACCTTGGAATGTGACTTGGAGCGTGCAGCAGCCAGTGGCAGCTACATTGTGCAGGGGCACTTTAGGCTTTAAAAAGACATCCCAAGGGGTATTCACCAAAAACAATGCCTTTTTGTGCTAAGCATTGTACATGCACACTATGAGGATCAGCTGTTGCCTCAAAACACTCCTTTGCGTAGAAAGATGGCTCACTCAAGGGCAGGAGAGAGAAGAAATGTGCAGAGGGGCCATTTTCAAAAGCATCTAAACCTCACTACTGTAAGTGAAATCCTATATCGATAGTATGACATGTAGCAGGTCAGTGACCATCAGAGCCCTGGGAGCACAGCAAAATGTGTAGTGATGGGTCTGGATGGCGGAGAGTCTGGCTGTCATCTCCAGAGCTGCTTGAACTTCTGCTAGACAGCACTGGTTCTCTCACGGTCAGCTCACGCTTAAACCAGCTGGCTTCACTCCAGGTCTCCTCTCTGCTAAACTCTCAGTCTTACATCCTGGAAATGTAAAAATAAGGACAAACGCCCCTTGGTGCTGGTATAGAAGAAATATGGCACAGCCACACTGGGTAGTTGTGAGCTTAGAGCAGCACAAATTCCTCAAGCCAGAGACCCAGCCCCATGGTGCACCTGGTTGCATGTTCCTCTCTGGATGGTCAAGCAGTGCACTCGTATTTCTGCTGCCTCCTCTTACCAGTGCCTCTGATTCCGAGGCAGTGAGTGAACACTATCAAAACCCTCTCCTTGTGCTTAGGAGCAGGTGGAGATCAACCCTCCAGGGTGCACATCCATATGGTGATGTCTATCAGTGCCTCCTGATTCGGGGACATGAATTCTAGGCAGGTTGGTAACAGACGTAAAGTAACCCCCCCCCTCAGCCCTTCCAGCTCCTCAGCCCTGCCCTTGAACGTCCCAGCAGCCACCTTTTGTTCCCCCCTGCCTTATCGCACCAGCTCTGCTTTGCCTTCTCCATTCCTCTTGTGCAGACCCAGCAGCACTGTACAGACGCAGGTACCAGAGACTTGTCATGCAAGACCTGCTCCCCACGCTGGGACAAGGGACATTTTCTGCTCCAGCTCCTCTAGGAGTCAACCTCTCCATTAGCAATCCAGGTGCAAACATTGATGTGACGTCTCCAAGTGTGGAGGTCAGCTTGGGGAATGGCAGAGGATACCAGGAGTTTACCAAAGACCTAGTAGTTGGTGACAGAAGAGGAATTGCTAGCCCACCTCTGGAAGCAGCTCAGACATGTCAGCATGGTGTGCTCCCCCACAGAGGAGCGGGTATGTAAGAAGAGACAGCACTGGTCTGACTTTGCTTTGCAGCTTCCAGACCCCCAGGCAGCTCTGGAACCTGGTCAAGCCCTGCACTGAGCTGACATTCAGAGCCTAACCCCTGCTTTGCCTCCACACCCAGCTGCCCCTCAGCCTGCTTGGCTTGTCCTCAAAGCTGGGAGAGGCCTTGTTACCCCAGTGATGAACGTACACTGTTCCCCTTCCTGTAACACTTGGATGCAAACAAGTGCCACATCTTTACAAACGCCCTGTTTTCAGGAAGGTGAGAGAACTGGCTGCATGTCATTTCGTAAGTCCATCTGCAACATATTGACTGAAGCCAAACCCTCCTGCCCCGAACACCACTTAAAATAAATGCAGAAGTGCTTCAAGTGTAAGCACATTCCCTCAAGGACTAAAGCTCTCAACTTGCTCAAGTGATCCCCAAATAAAAAGCAGAGCAATAATGGGATGGATGAGTTTGCATCAGACCCAGTCAGCTTTTTAATGAATACCTAGGGAAGCATGAGAATGTTAAACAGGGCTCGCTTATGCTATATGAGGTCACTATTACATGCCCTTCATTATTGAAAACTTGTAACAGGCAGATGCCTCTACCTAGTCTGAGTAAAAAAAAAAAAAAAAAAGAAATGACATTTATGCTTCTCATGGAACTATCTTTTGCTACCTAAAGAAGCATTCTTTCAGCAAAAACCTACAAAAATAATGAGCAGGTGACTCCCCTTACAATTTCTTGACATTTGTTCTGAATGTCCTTAACTATTTCATTTCCCTGTGCTGACAGTAGCTCTCAGCTGCTCCAGATGGGTGTAGTTCCAAAGTTTTTCTTCCCAGGATCAGACATCCCAGAGAAACCCTCCAAGAACCAGCCTGAATGGGACAAAGATTTGTGTTTTACATGTAGGCAGCTGGAAACGTGCGGTGGCTCTGAGCTGCTCTGCAGAGACACTGGTAGGTAATGCATGCAGCCCAAGGCAGAGCTCGGCTAAGAAAAGCTCAGCCCCAGACTCTGGCAGGTGCTTGGATTTCCTCAAACTCAGCATTATCAAATTTATGTGGGCATCCAATATATGGAGCCTATATAGGAGAGAAAAGTTAAAATGAGAGACACAGACACAGACACAGATTTCTAGGTTGGAAGAGACCTCAAGATCATCGAGTCCAACCTCCGACCTAACACTAAGTACTCCACTAAACCATATCGCTAAGCTCTACATCTAAACGACTTTTAAAGACCTCCAGGGATGGTGACTCCACCACCTCCCTGGGCAGCCCGTTCCAATGCTTAATAACCCTTTCGGTAAAGAAGTACTTCCTAACATCCAACCTAAAACTCCCCTGTCGCAACTTTCGCCCATTCCCCCTCGTCCTGTCACCAGGCACGTGGGAGAACAGACCAACCCCCACCTCTCTACAGCCTCCTTTAAGGTAACTGTAGAGAGCGATAAGGTCGCCCCTGAGCCTCCTCTTCTCCAAGCTGAACAACCCCAGCTCCCTCAGCCGCTCCTCGTAAGACTTGTTCTCCAGACCCCTCACCAGCTTGGTCGCCCTTCTCTGGACTCGCTCGAGCACGTCCATGTCCTTCCTGTAGCGAGGGGCCCAAAACTGAACACAGTACTCAAGGTGCGGCCTCACCAGAGCCGAGTACAGGGGGACAATCACTTCCCTAGACCTGCTGGCCACACTGCTTCTTATACAGGCCAGGATGCTGTTGGCCTTCTTGGCCACCTGAGCACACCGCTGGCTCATATTCAGCCGACTATCAACCAATACTCCCAGGTCCTTCTCGGCCAGGCAGCTTTCCAGCCACTCATCTCCCAGCCTGTAGCTCTGCTTGGGGTTGTTGCGCCCCAGGTGCAGGACCCGGCACTTGGCCTTGTTGAACTTCATACAGTTGACCTCAGCCCATCGCTCCAGCCTATCCAGATCCTCCTGCAGAGCCTTCCTGCCCTCGAGCAGATCGACACACGCACTTAGCTTGATGTCATCTGCAAACTTACTGAGGGTGCACTGGACGCCCTCATCCAGATCATCGATAAAGATATTAAAGAGGACCGGCCCCAGTACCGAGCCCTGGGGGACACCACTTGTGACCAGCCTCCAACCAGATTTGACTCCATTCACCACAACTCTCTGGGCCCGGCTATCCAGCCAGTTTCTAACCCAGCGAAGCGTACGCCAGTCCAAGCCCCGAGCAGCCAGTTTCTTGAGGAGAATGTTGTGGGGAACGGTGTCAAAAGCCTTACTGAGGTCAAGGTAAACCACATCCACAGCCCTTCCCTCATCCACCAAGCGCGTCACTTTGTCATAGAAGGAGATCAGGTTCGTCAAGCAGGACCTGCCTTTCATAAACCCATGCTGACTGGGCCTGATCGCCTGCTTGCCCTGCAAGTGCCGCGTGATGACCCTCAAGATAATCTGCTCCATGAGCTTTCCTGGCACTGAGGTCAAACTGACAGGCCTATAGTTCCCCGGGTCTGCCCTCCGGCCCTTCTTATAGATGGGCGTCACATTGGCTAGCCGCCAGTCAACTGGGACCTCCCCCAATAGCCAGGACTGCCGATAAATGATGGAAAGCGGCTCGGCCAGCTCCTCCGCCAGTTCTTTCAGTACCCTGGCACACAAGGCATTTAATTGTGAAAAATTTATTGGTTTTAAAGGCCATTTTTTTGGGCAATATTTAAGTATGGTATTGCACAACATCATAATGTAAATGGCCAAGAGAGAGAACCTCCAGCTCCATCCAACTCTTTCTTCACCTGTTACTGACACTCAACACAGACTGTACAATGTATGGCCTCTAGACCCATGTCTTTTCTCAAATATTCTGGCAGTCATTGGCACAAGAGCTTAACCCCCAGCAGTGCGCTATTGTTCTGCCCACAATGTCCCTAGGGCCCTCCTCTTGTCTGTAAATGGATGCAGGTATCACCCAGTTTGTTCAACTGGCTGACAGGGAGCTCTCAGCTGGGACATTCCTCCTTGGCCACTCTACCACCCTGCTCACCAGGGTTCAGTCAGCCCCCTCCCTGCAAGGACACACCCTGGACTGCTGTCTTGGTGGATCACACACTGGACCTCCTCTCCAAACTCACAGACTGGACCTCCTCTCCAAACTCACAGACAGTTGCTCTCCATGTTGTGATGATGAATGGTTTGTATTCCTGATGCCTAATTTATTTTAAGAAGGTGGTTGTTGGTGGAATCAGCCCGTATCTCTCCTGAGGCCAGAGTCTCCGTTGCTGTTATACAGAGGTGTCACCCTAGAACATACCCACACAGTGACCACCTCAGCCCCAGTATGTGCAAACTCTAAACTACTTTCCAGCCTGCAGGGCTCCCAAGGCTCTCTGCCAGGTGGGTGCATTAAAATTTCCAACCCAAGAAGTCACCCCAAGTCCTCATGAAGCAAGAGATGACTCACCATCAACTACTCCCACCCTACACCACCCTCCTGTGAAGGCCTGGGCCACCCTCATCACAGAACGGTTGAGGTTGGCAGGGGCCTCTGGAGGTGATGTGCTCCAACCTCCCTGCGCAAGCAGGGCCACCTACAGCAGGTTGCCCAGTACCACGTCCATGTCATCCTTGCTTCAAGCTCTTTAAAACACACTCCACCATGACGGTTTGCCCTAAACCACATTGCTCTCCAAATGCTTCCCCATCCTTTGCCCTTGCCCCAGGAGAGCTCAGATTCAAACCCTCTTTAGCCAGTGTGCTGCTGTCCACCCTCTGCGGACTTCAAATTCATGTCCCACACCGCCCCTAAATGCTCAGTTATGCTGAGCGTCTACATCTGATAGATAATCATAATCTATTTCTTGCTGAACTCTGTTTTTAAACTGCAGCCCAGTGAACTGACCTGGAGTACTCAAGCCAGGTTGTTCCCTAAAGACTGTTTTTTTCATTGAAAAACAAAGCAAAACAAAAAGACCTCTCCACCTCATCAAGTTAATTTCAGTCCCTGAGTGAGAAGATCCACAGCAGCCTCAGCAAAGATTTGGCCTAAGGGGAGAGAAAGCTGGGAGGAGGAAATGAAACATGATAAGAAATAGAAAGAAAAGGAAAAAAAGGAGGAGAAGATGGATTTGTCTGCTTGAAAGCTGAATCAGCAAGAACACAGAAGAAGTGGAGGTGGGGAAAAGCATATTAAAAGAAGGTAAAACCAAGAACAAAGTTGAAAGGTGAACAAATACATTTGTGAAATATTTGTTAAAAGGATCAACAGATGTCCATGAAAATTTAGAAAATGATACAAGAAAGTCAAAATTAAAATTAATTAATTGTGAAGCGATTCAATGCACTGGGTAGTTGTGAGATTTTCTGACTTACCCTCTGAAACTTGTTTTCTGGAGGCCTGGATTCATCTTTTCAAGTACATTTTTTCCTGTTGTTTGAACCCGCTTGAATGGCTTCCATGCTCAAAACTTTTCATTTCCACAGCAAACATTGAAAAAATCACAGACAAGGGATCCCCACCTTCTTCCTTTTGCCCTTCCTATTCCATGTGGGGTAAGAATTATAACTGGAAACAGGCTTAGGAGATTTTTGCTATATGTCAGATGATGAAGATCACCAGCAATGAAAATGCTGCAATTAAAAGAATTTCTGTCCTGGGTCTCCACGGAGGCAGCAGAATGGCTCTGTCTGGTTTCAGAAATGACGGATTTCACTTTCTCTCCTCATCACCAGCAGAAATAGTACAAGGTGGTCAGTGTATTCTGTACATGCGTGCACCTGTGTGTGGAGGTGGATGTTCAGGTCCTTCCGATCTCCAGCAGGGCACTGGTTACTCTTTTCCAGTGACAAGGTTTCTCATGCTAACCCAAATTCTGTTCCCTGCACTCATGAACCTCTCAAATGTCCAAGCCAGGGCTGACCACCCAAGAGTTTGTTGTGATGCCTCTGGGGGATGAATGCCCTGCTCTGCTGCTCCGCAGCTCAGTTTTTTCTGGATTGAACTGGTTTGCTCTACACAGTCACTGACAATCCAGCAAACTGAGAGGCTGCTTGAGTTGGTCATGCTGCTCTGTAACAAGAAATAGGGCTGTTCAGCGGCTTTTCCACAGCACAGCAGAGAGACATCAGCCTGAAACATCGGTGTTATTTGTTTTACTTTGGCCACCAGCAGGCTCTGTCACACAGGCAGGATCCTCCACAGAGAAGAGGTGGGTGAATAGCAGCCAGAGTGCGAGGGCTCCAGTCTGCATGTGAATTTCACAACTTACTGTATGCTTGTAAAAATAAAATGGTCCTCTAGTACTTACAGAACTGTTTTCTGTCAAACTGAAAATGATCCTAAATACTTTGTTCTTATTTAGGCTAGCATTTGTAGAATCACTTTGCTGTGGAATCCACCATTATGTGCTTGCAAAGATATGGAAGAGGCATAGATTTTGAGAGATAAATCCCATTTTTCTTTGCTACATACAAAATATTTTTGTTTCCTCTGTGAAACAACCTGAGAGTTCAAAAATTATAAATTGGCCTTCAGAAACAAGGAAAATGACTTAAAAATCCTTAGGTATTTTTCAGAGACTGTGCCAGCTCTCCTTGAGCTTTACAGATATATTTTATCTCTTCTGCCCAGTTTTCATCCTTCTTTTCCTGTGATAGAGCTCTGCTAGATAGAAGATAAAGCAACATCCCAGTAGCCACAAACATTTGTAAATTTAACTCCAGGCTGTTTGGACTATTTGTAGGCCTTGTGTTGACCTTCCTGATGGCAGCATCCGGGGCCCTGAAACAGAAAATGAGCAGTGTGTCTGCACCACGCACCAGCTGGGGACTAGCTTCTGTGTAAGCCTGTAGAGGTCCTAAGTCCATCTGGGAAAATGAGGCCAGAAAGTAAAAGCTGCCTATTTGGAGACCATCCTGGATGCTACTCATCTCCTCTCTTGCCAGACTACTTGTTGCTTCTTCTTAAATCAAGATGTCTCCTAAGAGCTGGAGCTTATATTCACAAATTAATTTCAATTAATAATGGTTCAATTAGCTTTAAACACAAAGTTGTCGTGTTATTGTTGTTTTTTGTTTGTTTGTTTTCTGTCCTTTTCTGAATTTTCAGAGATGCTTCCAATGGTATAATTTGCTCACAACTCTCTAACTACTGGAAGACATCTGGGGCAATGTAATCAGTTCTGTCTCCTGAATTGCACAGTAAAAAGGCCATGGTAGTCATAGTTGACACCGGTACAAGGGAAAATCCTACCAAAGCTTGCTCTGTTAGGCTTGGGCATTTGTTTAAGTGACAGCAGGCAGATGATACCTGTTGGCAGCAGGGGTGCCAGCTACTGAGCGGAGCTATTTCATAGGAGCCTGGGGTTCACCCAGAGGAGTGGGACACCCCAGTGAGGAGGACATGTCCCCACGGCAGTCCACTGCTGACTGCTTGGATCTCAGCTGCTGTCTAAACCCAGCCAGGTGCTCCCCTCCTTTGGCCACATGGTCTTCTGAGCCAGAGGGACACACACTGTCCATGTCTGACAAATGATGGTAGCAGCACCTCCAGCTTTTCTTGGCTTTGACTCTTCCTGCAGGTCTCTGCTCCTAGCACCAGCCCATCAGATGCCAGCAGTCCATAGGTCCTCAAAATCATGTGCTCAGGTGGAGGCAATGCTTGCTTTCACTCATTTGGGGCTCTGCCGTTGCCCCCTGCCGTTAGGACATCTGACAGTTGGGTCTTCAGGGTTTTAATCCCTGTGCTACAGACCAAAGCTGTAGAAGCTTAAAAAAAGTGGTGAGATAGCTGACATCCTTTATCTCCAGCTGCTGTAACTGCTGTCCAACTGCTATTCCTGTTGTGTGCTCTTGACGATGCTAGAGGTTTTGGGTGATCTCAGCAGGTTTCAGGTTGACTGGGTTGTTTGCTCTCAGTGCCAGCCTGCTCCTTCCTTTTCCACTGCTCAGAACGTTGCAGCTGGTTGGATTGGCAATGCAGAATTGATTGCCAATGCAGGGCTGCTGCCTGGCAAAGAGGGGGAGCCAAGAAAAGAAAAGGAGGATGCTCTCACACCTATGAATCCAGTCTCACATGGCTTCCATGAGATGCAGAAGGGAAAATGCAGTCATCAAATCCACTGCTGATGGACACCACAACAGAACAAAGAGTGTCAATGGAGTGTGAAGCCACCATGAGAAAAGACAAGTCTGTTGTTGCTGTAGGATCAAAAAAGACAAACCTGGAGAGCCCAGAGCTGTTTCTGACCTCTTTCCAACTCACCAAAGGGACCATGCTACACTGGGAGACATGCCACTGGGGTGGGCCCTGGCATGGTCCATCCTGACAGCGCTCACCAGTCCTCACACCCTACTACATGCTTCCCAGAGGTCCCTCCTTGGCCTCCTTTGTAGCTGCTATGGCCATGTTTCCCTGGGACCTCCTCAGCCTCCTGTCCTCTGAGGCTTTGAAGAGGTCTCTACGGGGCACTAGGGTGTGCAGCAGTTCTGCTCTATTAAATCTGGAGGTGATTCTGTTGATTTACTGTTCTCCTGTAGAAAGATGATCAGCTGTGTAGATAAATTAATTAACTCCATTGATCACTTAAATAGTTCTAGTCTTTACCTTCAGATGGCATTTTGTAAATGTGTGCAATTAATAGCCAGATCCTCACTGAACTTCTATTTGGCAATATCTGAGATCGTTCATGTGATCAGAGGTGGTTCCTGGACATGCAAACCCATGTGGAGATCTACAGGGAAGAAGGCACATCCCTCAGGTGCAAGGATTGCCCTGTCCAGCTCTCTGCTGCTTTGCAGATCACAAAATGCAGCTCATTCCTGAAGGAGTTGGGGTTAATTTTCTTGCAGGATCACAGGAAATTCATAAAACATTTTTGGTCTGAGGGGCAAAAAGGTTCAGCTTGCAAGAACAGATATGACCAGAATAAAACAGTGGCCAAGGTGAAAGGAGAGAGCCATGCAGGATAGAAGAATAAGGGGAGCTTGGCAGGAACTTTGCTTATAAAGAAAGGGGACAACATATCTCCCTCTCCCTGAGACCTACTCAGTAGAAAGTTCTTCATGTTCAGCCAGTGACCCACTGGTGACAGTAGGATGTTCGCTGCAGACCAGCTGCTCTCTGCCATGTCTTGCCTCCTCAGGGCATGCTTCAACCCTATGTGGAGCTGTCTGACCCCATTAGTGATGTGTGACAGATTGTTTCTGGTGCCAGAGGCGATGCTGCTGCTGTGTGCCCATGCACTGTGCCTGAGAGAATCCAGGCAGTCTTCACCACAACAGCATTCTGTGTTGGAGATATCTGGAGAGACACCAGCTACGTGGACATGTGAATGGTGCCAGAAGGCAGGTGGCTGGGACCTTCTTCTTGTCCCTGGAAACAGAGATGTCTCCAGTGCTTCTACTGCCTGGGCTTTCTGGTGCCGCCAGTCTGTTGCCTGCTCCAGCACTACCTGCAGACTAAGAAATACTGCCTCAGATGCTTCCCTTTTCCTCCCTCATATCAAAGGGCGTCCATGGCAGTCCTGAACCACTAGAGACCTAGTAGGTGAATGACTGGGTAGGGGGGGAGCTGATCTTATATACAGCTTAGGATGCAAAGAGGGACAGACAGAAGGCTGAACATGGGGAAGAGATGAGTGACCTGGATGGGATCACTTGGGCCTAAGCATCAGATTTCCGGCTGCACAGGAGATGCTCAGGGTCCAGGAATAGGGTGAAACTATTTTCAGCAGGAGAGAAGGTGGAGGAGTAAGACACTGAACCTGCAAACCATGATGCACATATGGACATGTCCCTCATACAGGGGTGATGCTGCCCACAAGTCATGCTCACTGCTTTACTGCTGCCCCACCACCACAGCACCTGGCCCAGTTGCTTAGATCCAGAGAGCACATGGTATGGCACACGCCTGCACAAAACCAGCACATGGCCCTGTACACACTGTGCATCATTGCATGTGGCGTGGCTGTGGTTAAATGTAGCGAGCTCATAGCTACAGATTAGATTAAGATTATTTGTAAAGACTTTTTTTTTTTTCCATATGTTTTCCCTTGTGCTGGACAGCTGTGGGCAAAAGCTTTGCTAAGTCTGCTTATCCTCTGCACAGCTGTTTACTGATGTGCTGTTTCTGCCAGTCAGTTTATCAGTGGCTGTTCATTTTCTCTGTTCAAGCCTTTGTGCTCTGGGCACAGTGGCTCAGAACATCCTCTTTGCTGCAGTTCACCTCCAGCAAAATGAGCAGAGCTGCCCCCTGAGCCTTCTCTGTTTCCGTGCCCTTAGTACAATCCCATGGGATGAACTCCAGGTGTGTTCTGGGTACGCTCTGTCTGGGGTGCATTCTGCAACATGACTGAGAGGAGTTGGAAGGAGACATCCTGTGCTGGGTGCAGATGCTCACATTGAGCTGGATAAACTCTAGTCTCATGTTGGTGACTGTCATCTCTTCAATTAAGTTTGCCGTGATTTCTTAGTGATGCCCTATTAGTTCATAGAGGGCTGTTTCAAATATAACAGTTATTGAATGCTTGGGATTACGCCTGCCAGCTTTTGGATGGGGTGGTGGTGGGGAGTTGTGTTCTGGTTTTAAAAATTAGATGAAAGAAGCCAAGAGTAATTATGATAGAGAAAAAATAAATAAGACTACTTTCCCTAGCCTAATTCCTGTACTTATTTCCCTTTTCTGAAGCAACTAAGAACACTCCAGAGGAATGATGATCTCTTGTTAAACCAAATCTTGTGATAGCCAAGGTGATCTTGGCTATTTCTTGCCCAAACATGTGAAGTGTCCTGAGCCTGGAGTCCCTCTTAGGCAGCACAGCCTTGCAGGAAAGGTGTTTTCTGCCTAACAGCTTCTAACATGGGCTGTCTTTGGGGATAAAAAGAGAAGCAGAAACATGGATGATGGTTCTATGCTGGGAACAGGATTCCATTGGGAGCCTGGGAGTGCTACCACCAAAGACCAGGAAGGCTTCTGGCAGGCCAGTACAGGGCCAAACCACCTCCTTGATTCTGTTATCCCAGTCTGCTTTTTATTTTTATTTTTCCTTTTTGTGGACTGATGCACAGGAAATGTATCTTTTAATAGCTGAAAAGCCATGTTGACACTCTGCCCAAAACTTCAATGAAAGAGGCTCTGTCCTTCCACTGTACCATCTTTGACAAATCAATATTGTCTGAGCAATGGAGATCCCAGGTAAATGAAGATGCAATTATTAATAGAATGAAAATCTCCCAGGGTCATAAAGGCCACTCCCCCTCATGGGCAAATACAGCAGTAAACAGAAAGATAGGTTGACAGAGCTAACATATCATCAAAGTGCTATATCTTAACAGAGTTTTCTGCAAAGGTTGATGGCACCTCTCCATCTTTCTGCCCTTTGGGTGCCATCTGCATTTGGTTTCTTAGATCCAAAACCTTTCTTGTGAAGCAAAAATTAATTGTGAGGGACAATGTTAATAGCAAAAATTCAAGTGTGATCTTAAAAATCTGTTTCCTCTCTTCTTGGAAATTCTGTGCAAAAATAAAATAAAATAAAATAAAATAAAATAAAATAATGCATCTACTTGTAGAAACAAAACTAAGAAATACATTGCTGGGAGCCAGGAAATGAAAGCTAAAAGCTGTGGTATCTTTGTATCTTAATCCAGATGCCCTGGATAAAGTTTCCTTTTCCATTAGTGCATTATTTAGCAGCTAAATTGTAAGAGGATGTAAGCTGCAATGCCTTATACAGCCTGAGGGAGGCCTGGTCTGGCAGCAGTTAGAGCACTGTGTATGCAGACCTGCCACGCGGAAAGCTTTCTCCAGATTTACTGAATCACCAAGAAATAAGGGCATGCCTGAGCATGCAGTTCGAGGTTTTGAACATGTGGATGGGCTGGGAAGAGAGAGTCCAAGTCTACACAGTCTTGACTATGGATGGTAATGAAACCCACGGTGGAATCCCAGCAGCATTATGTCTGTCCTTCCTGCATCCCACACTGCCTGCAGAAAAAACTCTTCCTGGTGATGTTTAAGGTCCTTCTGTGCATGCTGCACTTCCTTTGGGAGGTCTCCTATGAGGTCACCTCCCATGATCTGCTGGAAAATCATCCCAGAGCAACGCATTACGTACCAAACAGAACAGATACCAGTGCTCTGACATGCCCTAGCCATGCTCATCTGGAAGCACCACCGAACAGCCTCCGTCTCCACCCATTTCAGCTGGCAGGGACTGTGTAGCTGTGTCAGGGTCTAGAGGAAGACTAGAGCCCCTCTGCATGGTGTTTATGGCACTTGGCAGCTTCCCAGCTAGCCTAAGTGCAATGTTGAGGTGGCCATCAGTGTCTCAATGTGCTAGTAAACTGAGTCACCTGTGTCAAGTAAGAATGTCTGCACTCCAGTGAGGAGACATCACTGGGTTCTACACCGGGCTAGGTAAAAGGCACCAGGATCTCTTTCTTTGTGTATTTATCCTCTGAAATTTCTCTTCCCTGTCCTCTGGTCTTCCTATGGAGCTCAGCGCTGCCTGGGTTCTCCCAGAACTGTCAGGCAAATGAAACAGAAGTGGCTGCAGTTGTGGATATTGATGTGTGCCTATATTCATAGCTCCATAAAGCTATTTTATGGTGATATAATAACCCTAAATATGGGATGTATTGGCAACAGAGAGTTAGCAATTCTAAGTGGTCTATCCATAGTGAAATAAATGCCTCCCAGATATCAATAGAGGAGCTTGATGGAGTCAGGTAAATAGCCGCTTTTCAATATCTCTTTCTGCTGCAGATTCACAGGGTATCAATATATCTATTGGAGCCTTTTGTGAACAAGACATAAATCTGGGCATTTGTTTCCTGGGAACAAATGCTTTATTATTAGCAAATTGCAAAGCAGGGTCTAGGCACTTTGCTAACAAGTGCACAATCTGCAATTCTAATGGCAGTTCATCTCCCTTCACACACACATGCACACACGTACACCCCTCCGGTAAGCACCTCTGTGGGAGTGATTAGTATCTCTTGATGACTGATAGCCAAGCCTTCTCCTCCTGCTTATCCTGCCAGTTCCACTGCTGAAAACAAGAGCTGCAACCGCTCCAGGCCTGGCAAGGGAGCACGCAAAGAGCTGGGCACCGCACTCCACAGAGAATGGCAGCTCAGCGTTTTGACATTTTGCCAGGTTTCCTGAAAAAGGAAAAAAAAAAATTCTTCAGTCCTGTTCTGCTCATTGTTATTAAAACTGAATGGGGAGCTCTGTTTGACAGGAGTGAGGGCAGCTGTGAGCCAGAAAAGCTGCTCAACATCAACGCCGTGCACAGAACAGACAATAACTGGCTGGGAGATGGCTGTGGATGTCCCTCAGGGATCTCCAATTGTCCAGACAATCAGAGCCCACCTGCCTTCATGTCACCTGCCTGCTGTCTAGACATCCACTGAGAGAACCCACTGGATGATACTTCACACCTGGGTGGTGCTCACCACGAGCTGTCAGCAGTTTCAGGGACCTGCCCCTGTCTGACTCCAGCTTTACATGTGATCTCAGCTCTGCCTGAGCTTGGTGTCAGAAGGGATCATCACGAGGCAGCAGGGAAACCCACTTGGTCCTTCCTACCTCCCTGAAGAGCAGGAGCCAGCCCAGGAGGCTGACACGAGGTCCTGACAGCGGCTGCTGAGAGGGCCCTTCTCTTGGTTTGCTGTTTTCCCAAGGAGTCACTGTCCCTGGACTGAGAGACAACCCAGCCATGAGCTCTGCAGCAGCTCAGCAGCTACTCAATGCAATCCAACAAGGAAAAAATGCTGTTGTCACTATGAGTTGGAGGGCTGGTGGGATGATACACAGTCTGGCTTAAAAAAATTTTTCTTCCTCCTGGAGCTCTTCTTCCCTCTCTAGTGGCATGCAGGCTGCAGGGCTGTCATTTCAGGAACACTTCAGAAGTGTGGTTTGCAAAGCTCTAATGTCTATAGCAGCTCCCCAGGAGCACTGGAGAAAGGCACCGACCACTCACCCCTCTCAGAAAAAAGCAAAAACTCACAGATGTTTGCAAGCTAGATTTGTAATGCTCTGAAATAGGTTTTCAATAAATTTTGTTAAACCTACTGGTGATGTTCCTCAATCTGAAGCTATTACATATATTTCAGAGCACATTATCACACAAGGCCAGGTAGGTGCCCATCAGAGATTGTTTCTCTGTTGCTCTAACATGACATTAGGTTGTCTGTGTGATTCCCATACCTTCTGTGGCCTGAAGAAGAGAGCAGCACCAAGGTCTCTCCAGACACTGAAGGTCCTTCCACATCCAAGCAGTGATGCAAGAGCTCCCCAGCCAGCAGTTGCCCAG
This sequence comes from Cygnus atratus, assembly GCF_013377495.2. Taxonomy (NCBI): domain Eukaryota; kingdom Metazoa; phylum Chordata; class Aves; order Anseriformes; family Anatidae; genus Cygnus; species Cygnus atratus. The sequence goes on from NC_066378.1 coordinate 720,372, forward strand.
TGTATGTGCCTGGCAGCTTTTCTCTAGAAAGCATCTGTTGGACCAGATCAAGAAGTTTGCCATGAAAACAGCAGTGGAAGAATGAGGGGTGTTTCCTCGAGGCCTTCCCATGCTGCTTTAGTGGGAACTCAGCTGGGATTAGGGTAGGCAAGACAACCAACAGAGACATAGCCCAACTGCTTGGGAACCTGGTTAGTTCCATGGACTTTTCCTCTTCTGGCTTTGAAGTGATTAATTCACAAGAGGAGTTAAAACTCAGTGGGGTGCATTCCCATATAGGCTCCTTCACAGATGCAATTGCTATCCTTGGCTGCACACAGCTATGGGACTGTTGTGGAGTTGGAAAATGGATCCAAATGCCACCAAAGGAAGAAGAGACAGGACTGGGAATGCTGGGACAGCTGTTAAAGTGGGTGCATTATCCAAAGAGGCAAGATGGGCTGCAGTCTTTGGACAGCCCTGAGGAGGAAGACCAAGGAGTCAGCACTGAGTCCAGAGCACTGGGCAGTAGCACAGGACAGAAGTCCACCTCCGTGGTCCCCAGTGTATCCAACACAAGAACTCATACTCCCAGGACAATTCCTCTCACCAGCAGTGATATGTGGAAGCAGAGTTAGGTCCTCTCCACAGTGATCAGGGCAGGAGCTTTCTCCTGCACTGAAATGCTGAGGCTTTTCACAGTGCAATGCTGCACTTTGAGGGAACAGAGACAGACAGCGAAGAAAGCAATGTTCTCCTGCCTTCTCTGCAGCTCTGGAAGACCTCATGCAATTCCTGTTTTCACCACATAGATGGCCCTAAGCTTTACTCTGCTGTTTGCTGTGTATCTGTGCACTTCGCAGCACACCCATACGTGCATGGGTTTGTGAGGCCACATATAAATATATATACATATATTTGAAAATGTTAAGTTTTAATAGGGATCGGCTGGTGGTGACCTGAACGATTTCTCTCTACCTCTTGATCAACTGTGCAGCGTTTAAGATCTACTTCACCACTGTCACCCAGGATCTTGTTCTGCTGCTTCATGTCTTTCATTTACACTAATAAAGGGACTGTCATTTGTACCTCCATACCCTGCTTGAGATAAGTGCAGTGATGCACCTCGCCTTTGTGCTGCTCAAAAACCGTGCCCATACTGATGCTCTCTTTCTTTCTCTGGGGCAGCATGGTTGGATCACCAACACCCTGCCAGGATAGATTTTCTCTGCCAGCTCCCCAAGGTCTGCCCTGCTGTTTCCTTGAAACTTGTCCTGTACTTTACTTTGAATGCAGCAGGGAGTCAGAATTACGCCCACTGTTCCCTTCTATTCTTGGCCCTCCGCTTCCCTCACCTCCCAACCAAAATCTGTTCGCCTTCTGAAAATGGCTTGTATTTTCTGTGTGTGAGAAAGCCTCTCTCCCACGGGGTTGCAGTACTGTTGGTTGTCACACTTCAGAGCGGAGCAGCCTGGGGTAGGGCTCTGCCCCCTGCCCCCCTCACTGACCCCTCTCTCCTGCCCTGCCTATATGGCAAGTGGCTGAGATGCCTTGTGGCAGCAGGTTTTGTGGATCCTCCAATTGCTGTTTCTTTCATTTATTGCTTGCTTTATGCCAGAGAAGCTAAATTTTGGGGAGTTGTCGCTAGGAATTATCAGCGCGTCCATATTTATCTCCTTTAATGCCTGTGATTGCTGGGTGAGGCAGCACATGCTATTTGTCCCCCTTCCAAACAATCTCTCTGTCAAATCAACAAGAACAGATTATTCATCTGCTGCAGGACGCTAATTGCAAACAATTGTAAAACAAAATATTATTTCATTGCGAAGTAATGGACAGCACTGTCTCTGCACCATATGGCACTCTGGTTTGAACACAGCCTGGTCTGGCCACCTGAACATAGTCCCTGCGCTAGCACTCTTCCAATTGCTTAAGGGCTATCTATCTAACGGAATGCTTTCCTCAGCAAGGCAGCAGCAGGGCACAGACATTCCCACTCCGAGGAGAGCACTAGCAATGCCAGGGCAGGGTGACTTGAGCCCAGGGAGATGTAACGAGCCACAAGCTCACATTAAGGCACATCTAGATCCCCAGAATTTCTCTGAAAACTGCAGCAAGGGAAACTGAGGCTCTCTCTAGTGCTTTGAGATCTCTGGGGAAAAAAAAAAAAAAAAGAGAGACAAAAAGAAAAAAGAAAAAAAAAAAGAAAAGCAAATCAACATCCTTGAGTAACCCATTACAAGATGTTTAGGTAGATGCTGGGCACAAACATCAGCACCCAGGAGTAGGGATGGATAAGGGGAAAATCATGGAGACAACCATGGAGACCCTTTAGTTCGGAAATATTGCTGCAGTATTTTGCTGGTGATGAGGTTGGTGTTTTTCATTCTCATGGTTTCCTCCAGTGTTTATGGTCAGACTCCACCTCTGATGACACACTGTGGCACTTGCCCTTGATGAGTGGCTAGCAAGGCATGAGCATCCTGGTGTGTCTTCGCCTGCTCTGTAACTGGTCAGTGTGACCTCAAGGAGTCCTGATTTTAAAGGATATGGGAACAAGAGATAAGATACTGGGCTTACACTTCTTACTGCTGCTGCTAGGTCTCTAAATTGAGCAGCTGGTTTTCAGATAGTCAAATTTTCAATGAAAAGAACTAATTTCCATGGGATGCTGAGTCTTCCCACAGAGAAGCATTATGTTTACCTCCAGCCTTCTGTCTTTTCCTGAAAACCACTTTCTTTAGGAAACTACGTGGGCACTTTATTTTTTTCCTGGGGATGCACTAAGCAAGAACAGGCTTTTAGTCATCTCTTCAGCCTCTTAACTGTAATGTAAAAAGACCGATGACCGAGTAGCCACTTATGAACCAGTGTGATTTATGAGGTGGCCTAACCACATGAGGTCTGCTAAGGTCAGGCCATTGCTAAGACTACCATCTCTCTCTCACTGAATGTGGCAGCATTTTTTGCTCAAATGCTCAGTTCTATGAGTTCTACTTGCCGTTTCTCAGTTTACATCTGTGAATCAGGTGTCCAAATGTTCACCTGCCTTTTGTCAACAAAGCAAAGAAATTGTCTTGAATGCAATACTTGTAAAGTCTTTGTTAAGAGTTGATTGAACAACTTGGCCAGCATTTTCTTGGTGTTACTTCTTAAAGGTAAAATGTTGTTTGGGAGCCTCAGTATTTTCAGTACACATCTTCCTGAAAAAACATTGTGGTCCAGAGTGGCAATAATGCAACATGTAGCCTGGTGATTAGTGTTGGTGGCTGTGAGACAGGCAGCTCCAAAAGGCCAAACATTGGCATTTGGGGAGATCACAGGAGATTGGGACAATAATTGTCAAAATAGATAAGAACAAATCCAAAAGATCTGAGCTCACTGTTTGAGTATTACTTTACTCCCCTGAATAAAGAGCAAGCTCTAGGACAGAAAATAGGGTTTGAAAAAGTCCAACTATCCAAAAACTTTCTCCAGGTGATGGCTGGAGTCATGGTAAAACCTTCTTATATTATGACCAATACCTTGTTCCTCAAATCTTATGCCTGGTTTGGCATGATCAAGGATGGAAAACTGCTCTGAACTTGACATTTCCATAGTTCAGCTCAATGTCCCCCATGTTGTGCTTTCAGGAAAACATGCACAAGAATCTTGTTTAGTTCTAATGGAGAGAAGACAATAGTTCCCAGCTTTCTGTGAAAAATCTTAACATGCTCCAGTCCAGTCTGCTGTTTTGCAAAAGGTTGACTTGTTAAGACTGTGAGTGCAGTTCAGTTTCTAAAAAAAATAAAGACCCATACTGTGGAATTTGGACAGCTGTGGGACATCGACAGTCAAAGTGGTCAAGCTACTCAAACCTGGTCTGTCCCAGCTGGAGGTACTGCACAGGGGAACCCATAAACAGCTCAAGACACTTGAGAGGGAGCAATCTTTTCAGATGACTGAACAAATAGTCACTGCAAAATACCGGCTTCCTATTTTGCACCTTCCTCCGGCTCCATATGTTTCTTTTTACCATGTATAGTTTCTCTGCTCTTTAGCCAGTTTCTCATTTATCAAGCCATGCCAAGTCCTAAACTCGTCAGAAAGATTACATTGGTGTGACTGAATCACTCACATCATTCAAACACAGCCTGATCATAGTCCTCATCTCCTGGACAGTCTGCCTGAGGTCAGTGGCGTTTGTCAAGTCAAATATGCCTTCAGGAAGCCTCAAGTTACTCTTAAGGAACTCGCTTTTCTTAGGGGCCAATTTCTTCTCCTAAGGCTGTTTAGAAAGTTTCCAAAGGATGGCTGGGTGCAGTTCCTGGTTCATCACACTGGTGGGCTACAGCATCTAGCACACATGCCCTTATTCAGGACTGCCATGCCATTGTGTGGCAGATCCATAGGTCCCACTTGGTTTGGCCCAACTAGTTACAACTTGCCTCCATCTGTCCTGCTCCTCTGCCCCTGAGCTGTGTCCTCTCCTTCCCTCCCCTTTCCCCATCTCACCTGTTTCAGTTCCTGCTCCAGGGTGGTTCCCTTTCTTCCATCTCCCTCTGATGATGGCAGCAGGGAGAGGGGAAGAGTCCCCAATTTTTGGCTTGCAATAGCTTTACCTTCACCACTTCACTCTGGACAATCCTTGGAGTTGGTTCATGCTTGGTAGCAAATCAACGTCATTTGGGAGGGATAAGTCTTGGCCAAGGAGTGACAAGACAGCTATTGTGTCTGCAACACCCCCCCACACACACACCCCAACTGCACTGCATAAGATATAGGAGCATCCCTGGAAATATCTGCAGGCCCTGGAGGGTTTCAAGTTAAGACATGAGCTAAGAGAGTAATCTGAAATGAATAATTTATTTTGGTGAATTTTGCTTCCCTCTGTTTACAGATTGTCTAGGAGCAGATTGCAACTTTCGCACCTCAATTCATTATTGGAAACTATTTGCAGATAGTTCCCGGTCTGCAACTCATTTGCTAACTCTGTTGGGAGTATTGCAGATCTGAAATCAGAGCTGTTTTGAATGGTCATGTGGTATTGCTATGCTCTCATTCCTCCATGAAATATATGTGACGTTTAGAATCAGGCTTTAAGGGCAGATGCTCCTAATCACGAATTAGGTGTTCATTTTCTGCCAATGCTCTCTGGTAGCTTTTCTGCATGTCCCTACAACTCCCTCCGCCAGGACATCCATCAATATCAAGGGAGTAGGAGTCAGTCTCGAAAAAAAAAAAAGAAAAAAATGAAAAAAAAAAAAAGTAAACTTAAACTGGAAACAAAACAAACAACCAATCAACAACAACAACAAAAAACACTAGGAGAAAGCATATCTCACTATCTCAAGGCAGAGAAACAGTATGCAGCAAGCTTGAAGGAAAAACAAAAGGCTGACCCACTTACTGAACATATGAGCTACAGCCCACACTGTCAACGTGGTGGAGTTTGGAACAGCACAGCTCCTGAAATTCTGACTTGTGAGCAGTTACAGGACCTGGGGGCTGACCCCAGCTGAATCATACTGGAGTGGCTGTGATGGAGCTGCTACATCTCAATTACTGCTCTCAGGAATGCTCCCATGCCCTGGCACTGTGTCCAGCACAGGTCCTGGTGGTTCAGGGATGGCCAAAGAGTATGTACAGGATCTGGTTACCAGGACTTATTGAAGGGGCACTGAGAGAGGTTTCCATGCCCCACAACTTGCTTGTTTTGGAAGCTTTGTCCTCTGGAGATTTGGCATTCATATGGCTGTGGGTAAGAATCTCCACAGAGCAACAGTGCAGAAATGGGGAAGCCATTGTTCTGCTGGGCTCCCATGGATGAGGACACCGTGTGGGCCTGTGGGAAAAAGAGCCATGCCAGTGCAACTCAGCCCTCATTCACTCTGCAGTCAAGATGCATGGAGTGCACAGGACTGCCTTGGCTCAGCTCCACGGAGGAGCAGGTTTTATCCTTCATCCATGTTTGGAGTTTGTTTGCTCTTCTCTCTGCTCCCCTTGGCTCGCTTTGTACACGATGATGAGCATCTCCTCCCTTTTTTTGGTCCCTGCAGTCATGAATTGTAGCCAGTCCAGTGTTTGGAAGGAAAAAAACTACACCCTGCCCAGAAATCCAGAGGAGCAATCTACCCCTCAAGTAGCTGATAAGGCCATCAGCACGGGATGTGGAGCCTTTCTCAGCAGAGCACACAAGTACCCAGATGGAGGCCCTGCTCAAAGTCAAGAGTCTGGCCAGAAAGTCACTGGATGACACCTCTTAGGGCTTTGAGTTTCCCCTTCTTCAAAGTCTTCCACTGTTCTCAGTTGCTTCACAGTCAGGACATAGCAAGCTTAGGGCAGCTCCAAGCCATGTGCAAACTCTCAGCTAAAGTCCCCCTAAGACCTTAAACCAAGCAGCTTTCTGTGAGAGATGCCTGGATGAATCTCCCTTCATTGCCCTAAAGATGCTCTGAAGGGTTCCAGTCTTAGCAGTGCTGGCAGGACCAGGTGGGAACCGTTTGCTGCATGACAAGAAGGGATTGAAGTGTCAGGCTGAAGCGAGTGCTGAGATGATTTACAGGAGTGACTTGTCCAACCTGACCCTATTGCTCATGCAGAAGAGGCCTGAAATCTGAGAGAAATCACGAAGCAGAAGCTATGAGGCTAATAATTCACCTTCCTGGGAGAGGCAGCATCCGTGGGGAATCACTGGCTATGCAGGGGTCGGATGCACTGAGAGAAGGGAAGGTTTTCTCACTCTGCTTTGCCCATCCAGGCACTCCAAGGCTCTGGTGCATTTTCTCATGGCAATAGGAAAAAAAAAAATAAGACAGCACATAAGAACAATACAGATATTCAGTGCTTTTTTCTGAACTAACATGATACAGTGCTGGGCTGAGACAGCTGACAGAGAGAGTGTGCTGCCTGCTGTAGGGGGTTGGTTCGAGCCAGGTAAAGCTCCCACCAGGGCCCAGGACTCAGGAAGCTGGTCTTAAGCCACGTCTGGGTGCCTGATGAATAGCAGAGGGGGTCAGCAGAAAGAAAAATGGGATGAGTTTCTACCCATCCCAAAAGGGATGAGCAGGACATGGAACTTTATAGTTCTCCTCCTGTTGGGAGGTCAGAGCATGCTTGCTCCACCTGAGCCATTGGTCCTGCTCCCACACAAGCGGATGTGGCAATCTGTGCTCACTGCAAAGGCAAAACTCACCTGCTGCCGCCTGTATTGTTCCCTCCCAGAGGACACACGGCTAACTGGAGTGCTTCCTGCCTGAATGGCTCCCTGTCGCACATGAGTGCAGGGCCCAGTGCTAGGGACCTCTTGAGTTGTAGACAACTTCACTGCACAGGCGGCAACATGCGTGTACTGTGAAGGTCCCACACTCCCCTAGCGCATGTGTGAAGCTGTGATTCTCCCTTTCTGGCTCCCCCCTGCCTTCTCTTCAGCATTTTTAGACCCAGGAATGTGCCCCAAACATGTTAGAACCACTCTGCTCACAAAAAAGGGCAAAAAGACCAAGTGAGCAGTTGAAGCCTTGCAAACAAGAGCCACAACCTAAAGGAAGAGAATTGATCTAAGTGTGATTAAGACTTAGGTAGAGACGATCATGTAATTATCCAGTCAAAGCAAGATGTTTCTTGATCTCAATGAATGCTGGCTCCTCTCCAAGCTGCAAATGAGCTGCACAGAACTACTCATGCGGTAATTGCAAGCCACCTCAGGTCTCCCAGGAGATCTCCTGCTTGGGAGAATCTTTCTCCTTGCTAGACAATGTTTAGTTAGCCATGTTGGGAAATGGACAGTGCAAATGTCCCACATACAGGCACGGGGAAGAGACAGTCTCTTGTAACATGAGCTTGGAGAGCCAGCTGGCACTAGGGTTGGGACCAGCACAGACACCACCATACTGTGGTGCACCATTTTGTGTGCCAGGGTCACAGCCACCTTGTTACTTCACAGTGACCTCTGTGCTGCAAAACGCTGGGTCTCAAACCTGCCCAAAGTGGTGCAGGAATCTGCAAGAAAAGTCAGGCCCAGCCCTCTGCGGATGTGCTCTCTCCATTTCGAGATTAACCTTTCAGAAATGTCAGCCAAACAGCCACACACAGACTGCTGTCTCTGTGGTAGAACCTGTAATTTTTGGCCTTGTGACTACAGCTTCAGTTAACTCCTTCAGTGCTCTTGTTCACCTTCTTGTCCTCTCCCAGATGATTCCAGCTCCAAGGTCCTTTTATCTACAGTGATCTTCATGCTCTGCATGTAGGTGACCTCTCTTTCCTAATGCACCACTTGGGATGGCAATGTCAGAGTGCACTACTCAAACATCAGTGCTTGAAGGTGTGTTCAAAAGTGAGGAGCAGCACATTCGTAATGTGCAGTAGCTAGGCTGTCACTGCAGACAGAGCAGGGCAGGATAGGATCATCCTCCCTCCCTTCCCCAGAAGATGTCCAAAATTCAACAAAGTGTGCTACCAGCAGATTGCACAGGAACACTTCTTGTCTATCCCCAGACCTCACCTTTCCTTCACACCTGAAACTCCCAGACATCTCTCCTTCTGCTTCTTCAGAGCAGACCTGTTACCTGTCACAGACTGGCCTGAGCACCCAAAGGAGACAGCAAACAGCATTGAAACCATGGTCCCATCCAGCCAGGAGGGCTTGACCTTGTGAGGGCATAGTTCTCCCTTGGCAGCGTGTTCATTTAGTGTTTTGGGCAGTGTGTGCAGGACCAGCAGAGAAGAGAGGGGCTGTATGGTGCCAAGCCGCATGCAGTATGTGAACGGTAGGGTAGGACAGCACCCACTGGATGGGGTGCAGGTTGAAATACAGGATGGGCGGAGGTACAGCTGGAGGTTGCCCTTGCGCAGAATGAGTAGAGGGAACTGAGAACACAAAGCAAAGTGAGTAGAGAAGAACGGAACGGAATGGAATGGAATGGAATGGTTCAGTTGTAAGGCCCTACAAAGATCACCTAGGCCAACTGCCTGACCCCTTCAGGGCTATCCAAAAGCCAAATCAGATTAACGAGGGCATTGTCTAAATGCTTCTTGAACACTGACAGGCACCGGGGCACCACCCACCTCGCCGGGCAGCCTGTCCCAGTGTCTGACCACCCTCACAGTAAGGACATTTTTCCTAATGTCCAGGCTGACTCTCCCCTGGCGCAGCTCTGTGCCCTCCCCGTGTGCCCTGCCATCGGTCCCCAGGGAGCAGAGGCCGGCGCCTCGCTCTGTGCTTCCCCTCTCCAGGGAGCTGCAGGGAGCGGTGAGGCTGCCTCTGGGCCTCCTCTTCTCCAGCCTGGACAACCCAGGTGTCCTCAGCCTCCCCTCACAGGACATGCCTTCAGCCCTTCTGCCAGCTTCGTTGCCCTCCTCTGGATGCCTTCAAGGATCCTAACACCCTTTTTGTATTGTGGCGACCAGAACTGCACACAATATTCAAGGTGAGGCTGCACCAACACTAAATAAGCAGAAGGTAAGCTGGGGTGCAATTAGACTATGAAGATCTCGAGGTGTGGGAAGGAAGAGAACTAGGGAATGACCCTTGCTCCCTAGAGGGGCAGAAAAGACAATGCTCAGAGCAACAGGCATCCCCTACCTTCCCCAGCTGTTGTCTCCCATCTCCAGGGAAGAGAGAATGGGGTCTCAAGGCATTGGGTTATACCTTCACATTTGGACCATGTTAGCGGGTGTCTGGGAGGTTACAGTTCTCCTGGATCATCTTCTGGTGGGTTTTCAAAGGTGAACTGGAAGTGAAAACTGTAGCTGGGAAAGGGGGAGCTGGTGGCTCAGGAGACTGATGCAGGGGAAGGTTCTCTGACTGACAGATAAGAAAATGTTAATAAGGTTTGTAAGGCAAGGTAGCTATGTGAGACATATTGGACAGGGTTATTTGCACCTTTCTTAGTTGTCTGAACCCACGTATCTTAACTGAGTAGAAGACAACACCTCACAGTCCTCCTGTCTCACCCTTCATGCTTCTTCCCCAGCCTGGCTCCTGGTACCACGGTGCCTTGCCTCTAAGCCAGGCTCTGGAGGTAGGTGTCCCCAGACTCCCCCCACACCCAGTCCTGATACAAGTGCTTGTGCAAAGATTTCGCGAGGGCACCACATCCCTCAAAGCACATCCTGCTTCCAGATGATCCCAGCAAGTCCCCAAAATGTAGGCCTCCAACAATGAGTGTATGCATTAGCATGAGAATGTGGCTGGCTTTGCTCCATCCTGAGGAAAGCCAAGTTCATCTCTATTCTTCTGGTGCCACTGAAAGTCCTGTGATGACACAGTGCAAAAAAGCCCCAAACACTGTGGGACAAAAGCTATATTCAGCCAGGTCAGCCAAGACACTACTGCTCTGGTCTGCAGTCCCTGATCCCACCTGAGGGCCCCTTCCAGAGCTCTGCCAGCTGCAGCCCTCCTGGTCTGGTCCCGCTTCCAATGATCAGCCCATATATCCCAAATAAAACCTTTCCCCAGCTCTGTGTTTACCCTTTGATTGTGGATGACAGGTAAGACATCAGCAAAGGGGATCTGGAGACCATCCAGAAGACATACTTCCCAGGAATCTTTGGACCGATGAGGTTGTTTGCATAATTAAAGCCCACACTTGATAAACTACCTCCAGCTGGCTCAAGTGCACAGCTGGGCCTTCCTTTGGTTGCATATTTTTTCTCTTTTTTTTAAAGATGACTGTGCACATTGAAATACCCACAGGTCTTTGGTTGAGATGAGATGAGGCACTGTACAAAGGAGAACCAGCTTCCTGGCTCATTTTGGGGCCATCCCTACACAGATACTGTAGGGCTATGGGAGCTATGGTCACAACACAAATGCTGCATGCAAACAGCTCTGGAGGTGGTCAAGATAAGGGTGAGAAATCATAAGAGAGGAGCGAATATTCAATAGCATATGTATACCTATATGTACATGCACACCTATATATATACGTATCTGGTAGCAGTTTGGAACCTCTCACTAGCAGGGCCAGAGCCACTGTATCGTCATGTTCAAAACGTTCTGCTTTTCCTGGCACCATCCTCTCTTCCTTTGCCCACTGAGCAAATGAGTTCAACTTCATGAGACCTGGCTTTCTGCTACCCAGGACAACTGCAGATGGGAGCTGCCCATGCTGTAAGCACTTGCCTGTTCCAGGACAGGGAAGCTAGCGGGAGGGGTGAGGAAGATGGAAAAGCCAGCTTCACTCTGCCTTGTCTACAGCTAGTGTAAGCTTCATGCTTTGTAGGTAAACTGAGGTAAGCTGCTGTCCTTGCTGCACATGGGAGAACGGTCCCAAAAACACGGGGGTGGGACGGGATGAGAGGGGAAGAGCTCTCTCTTTCGGATGGGATCTGTGCCCACGGGCTCTGTCTCTACTGGGCCTCTCCGGGGAACGCAGCGGCCCCGCGCCAGCAGCAGCAACGCCCGGCCACGGGGCCCTGCAGCGCAGCGGGTGCGGGCGCTGCGGTTTCCGCCGTCCCTTGGAGCCTCCCCAGAGCGGAGCCCGGCTCCAGAAAAAGCCCCCGCCGGGGCTTCCAGCAGCCGGGGCTCCGCCTGCCACGAGCCGTGAGCCCTCAGTGCGAGCCGAGCCGAGCCGAGCCGAGCCGGCTGCGGGCGGCTCCCAGCGCCGCTCCCGCGGCTGCCTGCGGGCGGCGGGGGGGCAGCGCGGGGGGGCAGCGGGCCGGCCCGATGCCGGCAGCCGCCCGGCCGGCCCTATCCGCGGCCTCCTTTAGGGGGCACCTCTCCTCCAGGAATGAGCCGCCGGCCGCCCTGCCCGGCCCGCGGCCGCGCACCGCGGGCACCCGTGGCGGAGCCGCCGTCGTCGGAGCGGGCCCTGCGCGCTCCGGCTGCCCCCGGCGCGGCCCCTCCCTCCATCCCGTGCCCGTCTCCCCCGTCCTCCCTCTCACTCCTCCAGCCAGTAAATCCGATCTAGGCTGATTCCTCTCACGTCAAACCACATGATCCCATAAAACATTCATCGCCTCTCCATCCCTGCGCCCCGCTCGCTCGCTCCCGGGATACAGTGCAGCAGGCTCCGCGCTCCCCGCCGCCGCCGGCTCTGCCTCCGCGGGATCCGCCGCAGCCCCGGCCCCGTGCGTGCGGCGGGCGGGAGGGAGGACGGAGGGAGGAGGCAGGCAGGCAGGCAGGGAGGGAGGGGGAGCCTCGCCTGGATGCTGACTCCAGCTCGGGGGCTGCTCATTCCCCCGATGAGCGAGGGCAGCGGCACAGGGAGAGCCCCCTCCCCGCGCGCCGCCGCTCCGCGCTCGGGCTGAAGTTTTGCACGAGGATCTGCCCCGCTCTCGCAAGGATTGTACCGGCTGCCGTTCGACTTTGCGCCTCCAGACGTGCCTTCCCCGACCCCTAAGATGAAGAGGGCGATAGCTGAAGGTAGGTGCGTCCCCTCGTCGACCTCCCTCCCCCCCCTCCCCTCCCGCCGCCGGGGCTCCCCCGCTTCCCGGGGGGTGGCAGGGCAGTGCAGGGCGAGGCGGGCGCGTCCCCAACTTCGCACCGCACCGGGAACTTCTCTCCTTGCAACTTTCTTCGGAGGAGCGCTCAGGTCCCGCCGCGGGGGAGAGGGGCCGGACCCCGGGGGCCGGGCGACGCTTCTGCCCCTCGCAGCGCTGCCCGAGCCCGGCCCGGGAGAGGCGGCGGGGTGAGCGGAGGCACGTCTGCGGGAGCGGAGGAGAGGCCGGGGCTGGATGGGGGGCACGGCCGGCTCCATCCCCAGAGCGGGGCTGCGGGCTGAGGCCCCTCCTGTCCCGGACTTCCCCCCCTCCCCCCGCCTCGGCCCGGCCCTGGGGTGGCCAGGCTCCCCCCGAGGTTGGGGCAGGCAAAGTGTTAAGGAGGCCGGGCCGGGGGAAGCGGCGACCTGCGCTCTCAAGGCTGCCTCCCAGAGGGGCACAGCCCGTGCTGGTGGAGGTGGCCGGAACCGCGGCGCCTGCGAGGAGGGCGGGGGCAGCCCGGCTTTCCCTCCGCTCCCCTCCCGGCCGGCGACGAGCGGGGCTCCGCTCCCGAGCCTCCGGCGGAGGCTGCGCGCCGGCCCCGGCCTCCTGCGGGTGCCTCCGGCCGGGGAAGTTCGCGGAGGCTCCGGGAGCCCCGGCAGCGCGGCGGAGGACGGCGATTACCGGGGCTCTCCGGGGATGCGCGCTGGGCACCTCCCTCAGGGCCCCCCCGCCCCGCTCCGTCTCAGCTCGGTGCCCACTAGCGAGAGGAGCTCGGGGTGCAGCGGGGGACCCCACGTCGCGGGGGGGGGGGGGAGGCCTGGCAGAACCTCCTCCTCCCGCTGAAAATCGCCCTTTTTTGTCTGCTCGGGCATCCCCGGAGACAGCTTTTCCTTTCCAGCGCCTGGTGTGGACGGATGGGGCTGGGGCTGCGCCGGCAGCAGCAGCCGGGGGCTGCGGCTGCTCTTGGGGGTGCCCCGCTGTGCACTCGTGGCTTTGCCCATTCGCAGTCACTCCGGGTGGAACCCGAAATAAAGACCTATGTTTGGAGGAACACATGCTCTCACTCTGCAGGTTCAGGCCGCTTGGAGAAGCGTGTGCCATCCAGGTGTGCTTCTGGAAAGCCAGTCCTCCACGGGTTGCAATTTTTTAACTCAAGTGATCAGCCCTGCACAGGAGCTCCACTGCTGTCCAGGCTGCTGGACAAGGGAGTGTTTGACATGCAGAGCCTCTTGCTGTGTGGAGTCTTTTCCCGTATGTGCCATCTTCAGCTTGCTTCCTTTTTCCATCACTGACACAAATAGAATCCTTTTTTTTTTTTTTTTTTTTTTTTTGTGGGCTTCCTGGCTAATATATTTGTGATGATCAAGGGATATCCCCAAGCGCTGATCCAAATGGCACCCTGTCTCTTTTGGATAATTGGAATCATTTTTAGTTCTGAAATTGCCAATTTATTTCTGTTTGGAAAACACCCTGGGGGCAGGCTGCAGTGATGGCTTCTCCTGTGGGCCCTTAGCAGATACTGGTATTTCAGCATCCATTTGCTATGCGCTGTGCCATAGGTGTATGGGTTACCTGTTGATTTGCACACAGTGGTTTTGTGAGTGTGCATGAAGTACCGAGCTGGGGATGTGGGCTGATTGCCTGCCGTGATGCTGCAGGAAGGCTGTTCGCCGTGCAGAGCGGTACCCAGGTGATGGGTGTGGTTCGGGTGCCCAGGACAGCCTCCTCCCTCGCACCGTTTGTGATCCTACTGCAGCACAGCGCTTCCTCTGCGCTGTGACTTTCCCCATGCTTCTGGCTGCTACCAGCATAATGTGAAAAAACACTGAAGATAATGAAATACAGAAACTGTGTTACAGTGGTTTTATTTATAGAACAAGGCTTTGAGGGTTTGGGTTTGAGTTTGAAATTTTTTTTTCCCCATTGTTTTTGAGTTGCTCGGGTTGCCTGGATTGCTGAGAGTTGTGACTGTAAAGTCCTTATGAACCTTGGGAGATTATGTTTAGGTGAATGACCATCCTATGGCATCTGGACTACATTTCCCACCGTGGGCTGCCAGGATGCTTCAAGTGCATTGTAAGCCAGAAATAGCCACCAGGGGCAGTTAGAGAGGCAGAGCTTTCACCTGGTGTTCTCAGCACTTACTGCTTTATTAACACAATGTATTTATATTGAAAGAGGTTTTTCCATGCTTATTCTTTATACAATTTCTTAAAAAAATAAAAGCCTATAATATGAGAACCTACACCAAACTCAGAGAATACCTGTTCACTGATGTGAGAACAGCTTTCTTTTTATTGAGAAAAGACACCATTCATCAGGGTATTATTTCATGTTTCCTTTCTGTACAATATTCATTCATATCAAGGATACTCATTAGTTTGTGAGCTTTGTCCCCCATTCCCCACTGGACAGAACAATACCTTAGTCCTATATTCTGTGGGACCATCCAAGGATATGTTTGGAGAGGCTTTTTAAAGAGAAGTATCAGGGCAAAAAGGCAGAGGTGCCATTGTGTTGCTCCATGCCGCAGGGTTGTATCAGTGCAGATGTGGTTGTGTCCCTGCTGTTTTTGTGATGTCTAAGATGTTTTTGTGCCCTCTAAGAGCACCAGAGAAAGCTGATCCAGAAAATAAGTAAATTAGGCTGCCCTCTCCACTGCTGTGACTTGTGGGCAGCAGGTGCCCAAGCTGCTGACCACCAACCTAGGGAACAGGGCAGTTCTGTCCTTACAAGCCACGTCCTTCATTAATGACCTGCATCCTGTGCTCAGATTCTGTGAGCATAACCAGAGCTAAAACCTGCTGGGAACCTGTGCAGGAGACTGTTTATAAAGTGCAAAGGTGACAGCAGTGGGAAGGAACATGGGGAAGAAGGGAGCAATTTGCTGCACCACCGAGATGCCTCCCTCTGTTTTGATCTGCTACCTGCCCTACTACCTGCTCAGAAGGGTCAGCGGGGGAATGGTTGTGTGTCCAGATGCTCAGCCTGGTGGCTCACCATTGAGCTGGAAGCTGGCCAGAGGTCTGGGTGGGTCCACAATTCACATCCCCACAGATGTCATCCATAACACGTCAGTGCACTAACGACGAGGGCCTCATTCCTCTGTAAGCATCTACTGACACCAATGATAATTTCAGCCATTTAGCCTTTGAAAACAATAAGCAAAATCTGCGAATCCAGCAGCACCTCTGTGAATTTTCCACCTTTTCTGGCTCAGAAGCAGCAAGGAAGAATGAAATAAGGGCAGGGAAGGGGAAGGATGTTCCGGAGCCCAGCTTTCAGGCTCACGGCCACACGCCCTGCAGGCACAGCAATACTGCTGTGGGAGCCCTGAACAGCACAGCGTCCTCCTCCCCTTTCCACCCTGAGCCTTGAAGGAGAGGAGGAGGGAAAGGGAAAATCAGTTGAGCCAGAGCCTGAGCACAAAGCAGGACAAGGAAGATTGCAAAGAGCTGAGCTCTAATCTCTGTGCTGAGCCTTCCTGTGGCTGCTGTGCCCATTGCTTGTGTACCACAGCCCTGCTGTGCCGTGTGGTGCATCCTGGAGGAGAGGCTGAAGCTGCAGCCCGAATGCAGGATTCGCCCTGCACAACCAGCCGGAGGCGGAACTGAAGGGAGAAGAAAGGAATTGCTCTAATTAGGTGTGCGTTCTCTTCCCCTTGGATTTGCAATGCTTTCTGCTGCTGTCACCTTCATTAAGACATATCTCTGAGTGCCAAGTGCTTCTTTTTGATGTTCATAAAGGGGTTTATTTATCCAAGAGACATGTGTACAGTGGAGCAGGAGTATCCTGTACCACTGCAAAGAGGGGCCATAAGAGGCAGCATCACAGTATGGTGCCTGTAAGGGCTGGGAATTGCACTAGGGCTTCTCCTTCCTGTCCACATGAAAGCTCCGTGCTGTGTCTTGGAGCCACTTGGATCTGTCTGGGGCTTGTGAGTAACTGGGTTTCAGGGCAAACATGTTACAGA
Source organism: Cygnus atratus (assembly GCF_013377495.2). Lineage (NCBI taxonomy): Eukaryota > Metazoa > Chordata > Aves > Anseriformes > Anatidae > Cygnus > Cygnus atratus. The sequence continues at coordinate 736,726 of NC_066378.1, forward strand.
CACACACAAGTGTGGGAGGGAGGAGGGAGGTTGTGATCTGCAGAGCCCGTCCTCTCCTTCCCTTTCATGCTTATGGTTGCAACTCCTGGAGGTTTCCAGAGAATGAAGGAAAAGGGAGACAATTGTGCTGAAAAGTCACAGTCAGCAAAAAGAAGCAAAGGGTGGATCCTCCTATGTTTGCATAGAGATGCCAAGCCAATTCATTCTGACGTTGCTAAAATGTGCAAACTCACCTCAGCTTGCACTGGTGTCTTCTTATGGTGACAGGGACATGCAGCAGCGTGAGTTTTGTGTGGCTGATTATCTGTGATGGTGGTGTACAGTGATGATACATAGACTCAGAGCAGGGTGACATCAAAGTGACAGCTATTTCCTTTGGTGTGTGTGTGCAGCATGCATAGAAATGTCCCACCTGGGTTTAAGACATAAAGCATTGGCATGTGGTGTGCATGTGGTTTGTCCCTATGCACTTTGCCTTTAGAAAGCTCCTGGAAATCCGGGCTTCTGGAGTCTGCTTTTGACTTCCCTGTATCCTTGAGCAGGTCAGTCAGCTTTTCTGTGATTTAGTTTCAGTTTTTCCAGCTCTAACACTGGGAGAGTGATGCTGAGTTATCTCCCAATGGACCCAGAATGTGCGTAAAGGTCACCCCAGAGCTAAAGCGTGCAGGTCTGTGCTGTTGCCAGTCGCTTCTTCAGCAGTGACACAGTGGCAGCCAACAAGACTGATGATGTTCTCCTTAGGGGTGTTGCTGCATCAACAGCAGGTTTGTCTCTCTGGTCTGGCCTGCCTTCCTCACAACCTTTGCATTGCAGCTTGGAGCTGAACAATAGCACCAGCAGATTTTATGGTATTTACTCTCTCTCTTAGGTCTCTGCTCCTGGAATCAAGGGATTAGAAAAGTACTTCAGTTTTATTTTGTAGCCTTCCTGCTTGCCAAGAAAAGCCAAATCATTACACAAGCATGTGCAAAACGTTGAGAATTTTGAAAGCAAGGAAATACTTGCATATTGTGATTTTTAGTATAGTTTCTTGGTAGCTCAACAGTATGAGGCTGACATCAGCCTGAAAACTGGAAAGCAGCAGGCTGCAGCCTTTCCCCCCAGCAGCGATAGGGTCTTTTCTACATGGGTCAGGCAGAGCAGGGCTTACAGGAGATTTGCTTTCAAAAAATTCGTAGAACACTTTGGAAGAGATGTGTGAAGGTCTCTAATTAGCCTGCTCCTACAACAGCTAATTTCAAAGCTTGATCAGGTTGCTCAAGGGCTTGTTCTGTCAGCTTTTGAGTACCACCGAGGATGGAGCTGTCCTCTCCTCATCCATAGCTCAGACTTGTTCGTCTTTTGGGCTAAGGCTGCTCAAACCCTTCACCACCTGGCCTGCATCAGGACCATTTCCCATGTCCCTTTGGCATGGTCAAGGTACTTCTTTAACTGTCACTGGATACAGCAGTGGTGGAGTGATGGTGTGTGTAGTGCTTGGGACCATGCTTGATGGGAATGGGTGGTTGTCCTTGTGGTTTCAGGAGAAGGCATGGAGGTTGATCACAGAATAACAGAATGGCTCAGGTTAGAAGGGACCGCAAAGATCACCCAGTTCCAACACCCTGCCATAGGCAGGGACGCCACCCACTAGATCAGGTTGCCCAGGGCCTCCTCCAACCAGTCGCTGAACACCTCCGGGGATGGGGCATCCACAACCTCTCTGGGCAACCTGTTCCAGTGCCTCACCACCCTCTGAGGGAAGAACTTCCTCCTAATCTCTAATCTAAATCTCCCCGCTTTGAGTTTAAAACCATCCCCCCTTGTCCTGTCGTTATCTGATTGAGCAAAGAGTTGCTCTCCATCTTTTTTATAAGTCCTCTAAGTTGATACCAAGAAGGAGCTGAGAGTGGGGTCACAGTCTGGGCAAGACAGAAGGCATTTCCAGACATTTTAGTCTCAGATGTGTCCACTTTTCTGTCTGCATTTTGGGGGTGGAGCACTTGGAGGTATTTTTTATGAACTAGTTCCAGCTCTCCGAGCATGGTCTCCCACACCAATGTTAGTTAAAGCAATTTGTCAGATTTGATTTGCTAAAAGCCTCAAAAATGCAACAAGTACCTCTGTTACTCCATCCGGTTTTATGCAGTAGAGAACAAAAGAAAAAAAAAAGTGTAATTTCCTATTTTCTGGATCTGGCAGTGCCTCCGTCTCAGACTGGACAGCACTCAAGTACTCCAGACTGCTGCACTGTTTTCTGGTATAAAGCAAAAATGGTATTTTCTCACCTCGTGTAGGCACCCTTTGTTGATCTTGTCTAGCAATGGGGACTAGATAGCCCCATGTCTGCTGCCAGTCCTCCCTATAGACCTCAAACCCAGTGTTTGCTGGAAACCCTTCGTGGACACCGTGCAGTGACAGTAACTCTCTGAGGACAAACCCCACAGCCCTGGAGGTGCTGGTGGGAAGGGCTCTCTGGCGCTTGTAGCACAGCCTCCCCTTCTGAGCACAGCAGTCGCCAGTGGCAGCTTCAGTCAGCGGGGTCTTTCCCTACGCGAGTCTTTGAAACCTCCAACGACAGAGGCTTTCTGGCCTTTCCCAGTGCAGGAGTGGATTAAGAAGCTTTTCCTGATGTCCAAACTGAATCTCCCAAACTGCAGTCCTTGGCCACGGCTCCTTGCTGTATCACCTGGCCTCACAAAGGAGTGTTCAGCTCCATCATCCTTATTAATGCTTCCTCAGTAGTTGTAGGCCACTATATGATTATCCCTTCACATCCTCTTTGCCTGACTCAGCCACCTTAACTCCCTCTACCTGACCTTGCAGGATGTGTGCTGTAGGCTCCTGACCACCTAGGTAAGCCTCCGCTGGGTCACTTTGGTTTCTCCATGTCTGTTTTGGGCTCAGCAGCCCACAGCTGGACACAGCGTTCAAGGTGCAGCTCCCCAGTCCTGAACAGAGTGGGACAATAACTACCCTCACTCTGCTGTCCACACACCCCTTGACACAGCCCGGGATGTAGTTGCCGTATTCACAGTTAGAGCCACCATTTGCTCATATTCATCTTGGGAACCACCACAGCTCCCAGGCCTTTTACAGCAGGCTGCTGCTCACCCAGTTGATTTGCAGCCTGGTGCTGGTGCTTGGGGTTATTCTGCCCCACGTGCAGAACTTTTTGCACTTCTTGTACCGAGTAAGTGCTTCTTAATACTGTGTCACTTACCAAAAAGCCCAGACGTCTAGGTGAGCAGATGCCTACCTGCATATGCATTCTTTTCCTTGCTGTACTGAAGTGTTATTTAGCTGTGGGTCAGAAATCCTTGAAGAAGTCCAGGATTCCCCTCCTGCACTCGGCTTCTGCAAAACACAGTGCTCTCCTCTGCTGGTTGGTTCCCCTTGCTTCTGCCCAAATTGCAGTATAGACAGCTAAGGTGAAACCAAGCCTTGACATGGGATCCCTTCTTCCTTCCACCACCACCATCCTTAGATGGTCAAAGTCCGTTTGCTAAATGATCCTTGTTTTGCTGTTTGCTTCCTTGCAGAAAAACTTCCTTGCACTGCATGTTTCTGTACTTTATCTATGGAGGTCTCCACGAAGGTCTGGAGTGTCTTTATTGTTAGCTATGTTTTGATATACATCTACAGCTATCATTCCACATGGAGATAAAAAAAGAGAAAGCAAACACATCACACCAGTGTAGTGAGGTTCACCGCCTGCATGGGAGTTTCCAGCTAGTCACAGCTTTGCTCCATCTCGGGGGAATTCGACACCTTCCCTGGGATGGCTCTTTGAATCTTGATGCCTTTTTAACAATTGTGGTTTCTTTCATCTCTTTGTGTTACACCTTCCTTTGGAAACTATGGAATGCTTGCATTCAAATTTGATGCTTTCTTTCCTTCCCTGAGTGCACAGGATAATTATAGTGCCTAGCATGGATGTGTACTAACTGATCAGTTATTAGTAATAATTATAATTTACATGATGGTCTAGGAAGACAGGGCACTAATACAGTAGAAGTGATGCTCTGAGATAGCAGTTCAGAATTGCTTACTGATGTGTCAGATCCTCTCCCGTGTGCTGCTCACTGGGGAAACTAGTTAACTTTTTTTTGTTGTTGTTAAGAACAAATCTTTTGCAGGAACCATCTGGCTGCTAAATTCTTCTCCTGAAGCTGTGCAGTTTGCTGGGAGTTCATTTGCGTCTTTAGCTACTAAAGAGAAAGTAAAAGTGACTGATTAGTCTAAGACTGGGACCATTCACATCAAAGTGACAGATTTTGTGAGCTGGATTTGGGAAAGTGCTTAAAAATGGTGTGTTTTCATTAAATTTTGAAGACTGTGGGCAGAACTGTGCTCTCGGCACTCCGGCACAGCTCTCGACTCTGCACCCTGCGTCGTTATGTCAGAGTGAATTGTGTGGCTGTTAAAATTTGTGTGTGCTTGTTTGATGACTTTAAATATTGATTTTAATTGTGCGTCTTTCTTAAGGCCGTGAGTGATGATCAGAGCCACATACAATACACCACGCGCATAACACAGCAATGTGCGTAGTAAAGATGTGAACCCAGCCTGACTCTTAAATAGATGGGAGGAGGGGGAAGAAAAGAAAAATCTTTGGAGGCCCAAGATCCAGTTTTCCTTGCTTCCAGGCACCACGGAGGGCTTTGTCAGAGACATGCCATCAGCTGCCACGCAAGCCAGGATTTCAGAAGCCTTTTGCAAGTGCTGGTGTCAGGCTGTGAAGGCTCCTCTGTCAGAAGGTGTCTTTTGAAATCAGAATAACAAATGCATAGTTTGTTAACATTGCAGAGCAAAATGATCGCTTGAAAGCCAGCAGCGCATCTCCATGGAGGCATCCTGCTTTTAGGGGTGATGGAAGAAGCAGTGATGGGGAGAAAAGCCCCCTCCCTGGCACAGGTTCCTTCCCAAGCATGCGTGTCCGGCACGGGGCTGGCCATGATTGATGCTTGACGTTTCCCATGCTTGTGCAAACATGGTTAGCATTGGCTTTACACTAGAGGGCTGTCTGTCCCTTTCCCTTCAGAGGAAAGGCATTAGTCTGTACGCTGTGAATGCTCTTGTCGTTCACAGTCTCCAAACAATTTGACAGCGGCCTGTTTTGTCAGAAGGGTAATGTGAAGCAGGCTTTTACTTACTGCTCCCCGCCTCCCTTTGTGCTGCATAAGAACATCCAAGTCGTGGTCTGGAGCTCGCTTTGGAGCTGTTTGTCTGGAGTGACATGAAACCTCTCTGGTTATATTGCAAGGCACTCTTGCCTCCTCCACTGAGCGAGTGCAGCCACAGGTCAGCAGCCTCGCTGCAGAACCAGCAGGCTTCAAACAGGTGGGAACTTTCCCCTTTGTTCATTCAGGCCACTTCTGCTCACAGCAGTGAGGTCTCCAAATGTTAGCGCAGGGGCTCACTCTGCTCTTCCAGTTATATCCTACCGCTGCCTTGTGCTTGTGAGGGGCTGAAGCCCTGGACGTCAGCAGATGCATTCTGCAAGTTGTGGGGTGCACCAGGCTTGAGATGCTTTGGAAATGGCTGTCCTGGGGGCTGGGAAGGGTCTTCAGTGCCCCTCAGTCTGAGAGAGGTTTGGCAGCCTTCTTTCCATAACCTCAGGTAGGACAGCTTCCTCTGACTGCTGGCAGTGTGGCTGGGACCTTTGTGGAACCACTAGACCTTGGCCACCACCAAGGGCAATTGCTTTAGGTCCGTGCAGGCACTCATATCATTAATTTGTTTAATTCTGTTCCCAGTCACCTTCATCCAACCTGGCTTTAATTTGGGCGAAGGTGAAACCACATGAGGTTTGGAATAGCTTAACAGATCTGGTTTGAATTCAGAACTTTCCACAGAGTGGTGTGATGCAAACACAAGCCCCTCAGTGCCTTCCGAGCGTGTTGTACCAACTGCCTTCGACACCTTTGTTTCTGTTCCTGCATGCCTGCGCAGGCAACGTTTGGCTAGCTTGGGGCAAACGTGGTGTTAACTGAGAGCGGCCAAGTCCTTCGGCCCTGGCTAACGAGGGCCTGCTTCAGCGAGCAGGGCTGGAGCTGGGGTCTCGGTGGGTGGGCTGGGAGCCAGCTGGGGGGAGGCGCTGGGCTGCGGGCTGGGGCTGCGCCTTGCACGCACCGAGGTGCAGGCATCACTTCTCCGCCAGCAGATTTATCAAGTCCAGGGACTTCTGTCACTCCCTCCCTTCCTCCCTCCACCGTTTCTCAATTTGCAGCTAGTACATCCTGAGGGGAGGGGAGAATTAATAATGGTAATTACAGCAGCTCACGGTCCTGAGTGCTGGCGCTGACCGCACGCACGGTGATGGATGGCGGCAGAGCGCTGTGCCATGGGGGAGCTGGGTGCTGCCTGCTGGGACCTGCTCTCCACCATCCCACGGTGTGGGGGGGGGGGTGCCGGAAGGGGGAGCAGGCTGAGCTCTGCCATCACCTCAGCCTGGGACAGGGCTGCTCCTGGGCTGAGCATGCAGGATTTTGACACCCGTTGGCTGCCTGTGTGTCACCTGCTGCAGGCAGGCATTGCTTTGCTGTCTCTGCTCCTGGCCTGGTCGCCTGCTGCAGGAGACGGGAGCTGCCAGCAGGCAGGAGGGCATCGCCTGACTTCTGATGTTGCACATCTGCCTTGCTTCTTGGATTTGGCTTTGGCTTTGCTCCTTTGGCTAACACCCCCCTGCAGACCTGGCCCTGGGGCACATAAAGGTCTGCAAAGTAGCCAAAGTAGCCCATTTCACTGTGGGGAAGGCAGCCTGCCCGTGATGTGGGACGTTCCCTGCCCAAGCACCCAGAGCTCTGGCAAGGCACTGGGGCCACACCACTCTTTCCCACCCATGGAGACCAGCAGCTGCTGAATCCCTTGCTTGGCTAGTTCAATTTAAATGAATTTTAGGGCCACTGGGTGAAACAGCGTTAGTAGAGAGCAAAGGGATTCTGTCAGTCAAGCCTGTCGGGGTGGTGTGGGGGTGTCAGCTCTCGCAGGCTTTGAGGTGTCATTTTCAAGCCTCAGTTTCTGACATCGTGCAATGAAGTGAGCCTTCAGAGCCTGGCCAAAGCCCTGTGGCTTGCACCTGACACTGGAAGGGGTAATATCTTTGGGTTCAGTGTTACCCACAGGATGAACCATCTCTTCTGGTCATTATAATGCGAACCTTTCCTCGTGTGACATGCTGTTTGTTGCCAAGAGCTCGCTGTGCTCTGACTGAAATGCAGTGCCCGGAAAGTGGACAGTGGCTATTTAAATGGTCAGCTGTCACTATTCTGGTTTTACTGAGGCTGCATCCTCTCCGGTGTGCAAACAGGAAGAGGCTGGGGCTGGGGCTGCTGCCGGGGCTCTACTTTCCTGCTCGACAAGCGGCACTGGGTCTGAATAACGGGCCCTTGTTCTCCTAGGTTGGAAGAAAGCACCAAGGGAGCAGCTCAGCCAAAGAGAGACATTTATATGAGTGGCAGAATAAATGAATCTGAGCTGCCTCCTGGGAATCAGCCCAGAAGAGACTGACTTTACTTGGCCATGGCTTTCCAGTGGGAAATGCTTTTCTTTCTCTGTATTTATTTTTGGCTTTCCTAATGTTTTGCTAGGCTTACAATTAATCCTAAGCTTCTGGGTGGCCAGCTGGGCTGCGGGGAACACAGTCTTCCTCAAAGCAGTTCGCTTGGTCATTTCCTGAGGACCTTGGATAAATTTTCCTGAGGACCTCCCATAAATACAGGGAGTCCAGTTCTTGACCCATGCCCACCTTGGACTGATGGAGAAGAGGAACCTGTACCTCCAGCCTTTGTGGGAAGGGGGTGAACAAGTTGCTTGGCACTCTCATATCACATGTATGGGGGATTTGCTCTTTCTGGGAGGAGGTGACAGCTGGGCTGGGCTGCAGGACGGCAGGGTGTGCTGCTGTCACAGCACGTGTGAGTTGGTGGCAAGTTGGTGTGTTTGCACGGGTGTTAGAGCTGGGCTCCCCTCTCTCATCCAGGTGCACCTGGCATATTTTTATTGTCATGAGCATCCCGCAGAGCATATGTTGCCAGCTCCAGCCTGGCCACCGATGTGAAATGTTGGCTGTGGGGTTGTGTGGTGGGCTGCAGGGCTGGCAGGCATTGGGAGGAGCTGGGACTCCCCAGCGCTCCCTGTGCTGCTACTCTCTGCCTTCGGTGCTGTAGGGGCATCCCAACCCCCTGACGTATTTGGTGCCTGCCTTCTGCACGTGTTCTACGGCAGACACGCGGCGGGTGCCCGCCAAGGCAGCTCTCCACATGCTGTGGGCTCATTTCCCTGTGCAGACCTTCTTCCCTCCTCTTGCTGCAGCTGAGATGGACATGTCTGGGCTATGTCAGCTTTGGTTTCTGAGCCTTTTTAGCTTGTTCCTGTATTCCTAAAATGAAGGCTTTGCTGCTCTTCATCTGAGTATGACCCCCTCGCCACAGACCTTTGTGCCCCGTTTCCTGCTTGTAAAGCCCCAGGCTCAATGAGGGGAAAGCACTGATGCCAAAACTCCTAAAACAAAATTCAATGGTGAGGGTGGGGTTTGCTCTGCTTTGTGTGCTGGTGGGAGACGGGCATAGATGCACTTGGGCACCTGCTGCTGTCTGCTGCAATGCAGGCAGGGCACAGGCCAGTGAGCAGAGTGCGGGGCCGTGGGGCCGGGGCACAAGGTCCAGCTCTGCTGGCAACCTGCAGTCAGACGGATCATTTAGCCTGTGACACGCAGAGGCCATGGGCCAGTGGCCCCCGCTGCCTCGGTGTGTGGCTGCAGCACAAGCCCCTCCTGATACACCCATGTCAGCATGTTGCTGTCCTGCTGTCTGGAGAGGAGGGGGACAGTAGTCACCTCTGCTTGTCCCCGCATCCCCAGGGTTCAGAAGAGACCAAGTGCATGGTGAATGTCCCCAGGGGAGGAGATAGGACATTCTGACAGTCCTGTTGCCCTGAACTTGGGGAACGCAGTGCTGGACTGTTAAAAAAGACATATGAGCTCTCCCTGCATGCCAGGCTGGAGCAGCACAGGCATTTACTGCTCTCTGTAAAACTGAGAATCCTGTGAATTAAAGGAAGGAGCCTGACACTTGGCACCGGCAGAGGTGGGAAGTGATAATTGGAGACGATGAAGGCACAGGAATCTCTCAACATGATGGAAGCTAAATGACACGGTAGGGAAAATTGCGCCGTGTTGTGAGTGTCAAAACTGACACAGAGGCAAAGGAGATGAGCAGTGTTCGCAAGTGCACCCCGACAGCTCCTGTGAGAGGGCCTTGGCCAAGCTTTGGCTTAGCCTACCTGAGCAGTTCTCGTGATCCACAGCTCCCTCTGCTGCATTCCCCCGGACCTCTCATGCTTGGGAAGGGAGAGGTGATGGGCAAGATTGGTTGTTTGTGCTAAGTGCACCCTTGTGCTGCCTTGCAGTGGCCCTCCAGGCCCTTCTGGATCGTGTGGCTGGATGCATAGTTGTAAGACCAAGATGTCCATTAGAGAGTGTGTGTGTGCCTGGACACGTACGCACGCACATACTGAGCTGTGTGAGCAGAGTGTGCGTGTTTGGAGAAGTGGGCAGGTCCTGGCAAGTGGTGCAGGAAAGGCTGCCTTCATTTCTGTCGTGGGACAGGGGTGAAAATGTTCCTGGGATGAGCTCACAGTTCATCACGTGCAGGGGAAGGGTCTGCAGCTTGCTTGGCACCCCAAAGAGACAGAAAAATCAGAGACACAGAACAAAAATAGTTAAACAAATGGCTATGCTGAATACAGGCTAATGACAAGCTCTGTTGGGTGCCTGGGCAGTGGTCTGCACTGCTGCCTGCTTCAGGGGCAGGGTGTGTGTGGGGGCAAGCTGGCAAAGCCCTGTGTGACCTGGTGGTTTGGAGCGGATGGGGAATGAGACTCCAGTATACGGCGAAAGCACAGTGACAAATGGCATGGGGACGGTAGCTCGGCTGTTCCCTCTGGTACACCAGATGACGATATGCTGAGAAGCATAGGAGGAGAGTGTTTCACTAGCAGGAGAGTCCTACGGAGCTGCCTCCCTCAAGGTCATGTTGAAAGGCCACTGAAGGTCCCAGCAAGGGCCAAGTATTCACATTTTCAAGAAAACATCCAGCACTGCCAGCCTGCAGGCTCTCCTGCTGCTGGCCAAGGTGGCGGAGAGCTGAGGCTGTGAGACAGCCCTGCTGCCTGCTTCCTGCAAGGAGGGGACATCACCGGTGCCAGCTGGGTGGCTCCTTCAGGAAACAAGCAGTGGGTGCCACCAGCCACAGCACTGTCCGTCTTTCTTCTCACCCCAGAGCTGTGGGTACAAGTGTATCCTTGAGACCTTCTCCCTCTTAAGCATCTCCACTTTGGTTTCTTGCTTTAGAGGAACTTGCTAAGCAGATGAGAGAGTGAGTTGTTATTCTTCTAAGAGCATAAACAGGGTTTGGGAAGAAAAGGTAGAAGGTAAAGCTGGATATTGAATGCACGTTTATCAGTGGTGGATACGCATTGCTCAGCATAACCAAAAGACTGATGCTGAGCCACTCAGCATTGCTGAGCTGGGAAACTGGTGCTGCCGGGTGGTCCTGTGCCCACGCTCTGGGGGAGGCCCTCTGCTTCTCCCACCATGTGTGCTGCAGGAATTTCTCGCTGTGTTTCAAAAGCCTGTGGCTGAGCCTGAGCCCTATCCCACTGAGAGCCCTCCCTGGCTGCTGCTTTGCTCCTGCTCAGCTGAAGCCAACCCTCCCCTGTCGTGTGATTCACTCCCGGCTTGTTCATTTGAATTTTCAATGGTCCTTCTGCATGCACTATAAAGGGTATTTAATGTGCAGCATTTTGCTGAGCCTGTAGCCTTTGGAGCTTTTTGCAGAGACTCTTTGTGGCCTCCCTGGGTGCATTATTGGAGAGATGCAGTCCCAGGCACACTGTTGAAAGCAGATGTCATGCTTCTTAATACAGAATTGCCCTCATTGCTTCTTCCTAGGACACATCCAGTCCTGGTTGTTCCCAGGAGGTATCTCTGTCTTCCTCCTCCATGGCCTGGGATGCTCTACAGATGCATGGACGAAACTTCAGCCTCTTCACTGCTCGTGGTCCTTAGTTTTTGTGCCTCTCAGAACCAGAGGCCCCTGCAGAGGCTGCACAGTGCCACTTGAAAGGATCCCTCAGCCCTGGTGGGCACAGGGTGCTGGTGCTCCCTGCGCAGCAGTCTGGCAGCAGTCCATCTCCAACAGCTGCCTGGCTCTTTTGAGCAGCACCGGGAAATATGCAAATTTAACCTTTGAATTTACTGTGCTGTTCTCTTCCTGGGAAATGTCACTCTGGGCATCAAGCTGGGACCTCTGGGAGGGGAGTAGGCATCAGTGGCGTATGCTCCATCTCTGGGAACGCAGCTGAGGAGCTGGATCCTCCAGGGAGTCTTGAGATGCTCCCTGCAGGCAGCAGCTCCTGCGCTCAGCCTCGCTGTCAGCACAAGCTGCCCCGTGCCCCAGCCATGTGTTGGGTAGGACGTGTTTGGACGGCTCGATCTGGCTCCTGAATGATATCAGGAGGACTATGTCCCCCTCGCCAGGTGCTGGGCAGGGGAGCTGTCAGCAGCGACACATCTCGGCGGCAAGAGCTGCTCGCCGTGCTGGGGACAGGGACAGCTCCTCTGCCTCGGGGAGGGCAGCTCGGCAGGGCCTGATCCGGATGGTGCTGCAGGAGGGAGCTCCCTGCCCAGCTGAATGTGCAGCAGATGAAGAGCTGAAGGGAATCCCTGGTGCTGAGGCTGTCAGTGACTGATGGGACCATCCTAGCTCGGGCTAGAGGCTAAGATGGAGGGCTGAGTTTACAGGCTGCCCCTGGGAGGTGTCAACGGAGCAAAATAAAGGTGTGATTACAGTGTGGGCAGGAGTGACAGTGCAAAGAAGAAGGATTTCAGCATGGCTGAATAACCAAGGACCATATCCACATCACAGGAGGGCTCTGCTGTGGTTGCTGGCCCCTCCGTGCTGCAGCCTTCCCCATCACATCAGCTCTGCTACTGTCATGAGCTGCAGCCCGTGTGGCTGTGCCTCTCTGCAGCGTTCCCACCACACCTGTGTTGGCTGTGCCAGCTGCAGAGCTCAGCAGCTTCACGGGTGGCTTTGGGGAGGCAGAACACACCTGGGGAGCACTGTCGATGGCTCTAGTTGTGTGGCCCCGGTGCAGGGTGTCCCCCGCAGCTTTTTGCAGTTATTACAGTTCTCAGTGTGCATCTGCCTCTGTGTAAGACAAATGCTTCGGGGTCAGCAGTGCAGGAGCTCTCAAAGAACGAGACAAGGCATGCATCTGGGCTCTCCTCCAGGACACCCCAATAACAGTCAGCATGGGCAGTTCCAGGCTAGCAAGACTCTGAAATAACAGAGCAGGGTGCAGCCTACCTTCACAAGCATCCCTAAAAATAGCAAGACAGGATGTCCATGTGATGGGTTTTGGTAGGAAAATAGGTTCATTTCCCAGCTCCCAGAGGGTTTTTTGGAAACAGCAGAGAGTAAATAAGGGTTTTGAAAGTGATGACAAATACCTTGGAGGTGCCCTTCCAAGCAGCCTTAACTGTTTGAAATTACACTCACATCTCCAGTGGCTCTGAGACAGGGAGCTTGAGGCCCTGAAGATCTCCAGATCTAGCATGCTCTTATTTGCTTGGGTGCTAATTAAGAGAATGTCGAAACTCTGATATGTATTCTATAACTCCCTGTATATTCTGATAAAAGCCATTACAACTCCATCACAAGTGTATTAAAATCTCCTTAATTAATAAACTATAAACATAACAGTCTTCTGGAGAACGACTGTGAGCACTGAAGGGGACCACAGGACAGGGATGGACACCAAGTTGCAGAGCAATGAAATGAGGTGGGGAGGATGCTGCCCGTGCAGTCTTCATTCCCCAGTACCAAGGCAGCACAGCAAAGCTTTTCTGCATAGGAAAGCTGCTGGTCTCACATCTGGTAATTAAGCACTTGAACTACTATGAAATAACTTGGTTTGGCCAGACGTTTCACTGTGGCTGCTCAGGGACCAAAAAGGCATCATGGTCCTTGTCTCCCCAGTATGGTTGGAAAGATCAGGGTGGTGCAGGGATGGGTTTCCCTGTCCTGTGCAACGTGTGAGTGTGTGTCCAATGGCTGTGTCACCCAAGGGACACTGATTTAAACCCCTGTGGTAGAAGAGGGCCCTGTACCAGCCTGCCTCGAAGCTTTGCAAGCATTCTGGACTGAAAGATGCCAAATTATGTACACAAAGAAGAATAGATCCAAAGAGACGGAGATTAGGTTGTTATCCCCTCACGGCAATGGTTTGCTTAGAGCATGCTTTGAACCCAGTGGCAAACTGGGATCTATTGCTCCAAAGCCTGGGGAACTGCTGTTACCACTAGGGCATCTCTGGATTTTGCGTCCTCCTTGATCAGAAGTAGCTTCCTGGCCAAGAGACAGCCTATTCCTGACCAAGTTTTCTTGAAACCAGTCCTAATAGATGGAGCTTCCACCATATTCATGTTTTCTGATGAAAAATGCCTCTCAGAAAGGGAATATTCACTCGCCTGAAGAGAAAGAATGCTGGAGTTTGAGCTACAGGTATGGTTAATACACAGATGCAAGAAGGAGGTGGATACCTGGATGGGGAGCTCAAGTCCAGGGTTGTAGTGAGTTTATGTCCCTGAAAAGCTATGAACAGAATTGCCCTACTTCCAAATGGAACAGTCCAGGGAAATTCCATGAGTTGTCCTGTAAAGGAACTTAGGCTCAGAAAATAGGGGCTTTATCATCCGCTTGTCTTCCAGAAGATAGCAGGAAGGTCCAAAGGCTTTCTGAGTGACAGGGGGCAGTTTTGTTTCCTCTGTCCCTGACTCCTTTTGCAATAGCTCACTGAAGAATATTTCCATTTCACCAAGTATTTCCTCTGCCGGATCTGGATGGTTGTGCTGGTGTCGCCCACCAGCATGCCCCGGGGAATGTGATATTTCAATTCACATTACCACATGGGTACTTTGGGGAGAAGCATCAAATTGAGAGACCTGCACCTCTGCCTGTCTTCTCCATTTTGCTCTTTTGCCAGACAGGCTGGGCTTTCCTGGTCTCTCTAACCAAGGGCAATAGCTGATGTGGGAAACAAGCCAGTGACAGGAGGTCGCCTTCTTTTACTAAAGCTATCTCAATTTGCACTTTGGCAGTGATGGTGCAGTTTCTTCAGGAGCGAGAAAGCAGTTGTGTCCCCTGCTTTGTTGGTTCAGAAGTCTGAATGTCCCTCACAAGGTTTATTGCTCGGCCCACCTTGATAACATGTTTGAGCACACTGTGAAGTGTGCCTTGCCCAAAGTGCCTTTTACTCCCAGCAGTACTCCCCATCTGTGTCAGCTGAGGGTTGATGAGGTGATGTGTGACAACTGTCTGGATGCTGAATTCACAAATCAGCATGGCTAAAGGAGAGCTCACCATGCAATGATGCAGCATCTACATATTCCTCATATAGCATCTCCAAGCCCTGTCAGGCTCCAGACAGCTGCTGTCTATAATAGACTCTATTCCTCACCTGCCCTGGGGCTGAAATGCTGATCTGTCATCCACTGGCAGACTGTTCAGCCCCTCCTGAACCCACGATGCCCATTCCTGGTACCTGCATCCTCTCCTGGCCATTCACCCCCTGGGTGAGGAGGACCTCCCTGGTCTCCTGGCCCTGCAGCGCCTTGCAGGGCAGCTCCAGACAGCCATGAGATTGCCCCTGTGGGACACAGGTTGGGACCTTGGAGCCTGGCCTGAGAATAGCAGTACAACTGCTGTCTCTCTGTGAGAAAGTCTCCCTGTTTTCAGGCTGCACTGTCTGGGCAGAGAGCAGGTGGTTTGGGAAGGAGCAAAGGGGCTTTGTGTGGTGATGGCACCCACGAGGACCTCTCCAGCTGTGTCTGAGGCAGCTCTGCAACATGTGAAGTGGCCGTGTCCTCTGTCCCCAGCAAGGGGACCCTTGGGGGTCACCCCAGCCCACCTCCTTGAGAACTCAGGATAAAGGTTTCCAGGCACTACTGAATTGTAACTCCCTTTCCACAGAGGGTGAGAAGTCTGGTTACTGTGGTTCAGGACTGTGACCAGGACATACCTCTGGCACCGTCAGTGGTCATCTGTTCCTGGTTAGGCAGCAGAGCTTGTCTCACACCTCTTGCTTGATGGCTGCTTTGCTTGTCTGCTGGGGGCCTGCCTCTTGGGAGCCTAGACAGTGGTGCAAGCAGTTCAAACCTTTAGGAACTGCCCTACATCTAGAGGACTCTGAAGGTGCCCAATAGGGCCTGTTGGAGCTGGTGGGGCAGGGCACCATTCTGTGTTTCAGGCTTTGTGTTCCTCCTGCATATCTCGGCCCTGGGACACCCCTGGAGTTCCAATCCTCATATTTCTTGGTGCCCAGGGAGTCCCTGCTCTGCTGGAGAGCTGTGCTGTGGCTTTGGTGTACCTGTGGCAGCACTGAAGGTCTAGAGAGGTGTGGCAACAGGCTTTGCATAGAGGATGCATATCCTGATGGGTCTTTCATGGTTGACCAGGTTAAAGCACCCCAGTACGTGTATCCTGGCACTCTGTAACACTTCTACACTGTCTTCTCTGCTGTCTAAGAAGTTATTTGAGCAGGCTATGGCCAGCCTGGCATGTAGGAACAGCTCCTGCTCCAGCTCAACGCAGGAGCTCTTTGACCAGCACTGGGGCAACAGAACTGCATGGTCAACCCTGGGGCAGAGGAGGATGCATGGGCTGGAGCAGAGAATGTGGGGCCCTGCTGGAGAACTTTGCGTCCTGGATGTGCCTCAGGCTGGTGGGGGCTGGTTGTCCTCCAGAGCATGGGGAGGTGATGCAGGTCCTGTGCAGGGCCAGAGGCCCTCCGTACCAGTGCTCTTGGTTGACTGAAGAGACCATATACTCTGCTCTCCAGAGCGGCCACAAAGTCTCCCTAGGAGGTGGATGGACCTCTGTGTGCCCTCAGAGGTTGGTCCTGCCACCAGCTACAGCCTGTACAAACCAAGATGGTTTCCCTTAAATGCATCTTGCCTCAAAAGCTGTGGGTTGCAGGGACAAAGGGGTCTGTCCCCTTTACTGTTTTCCTCACGCTGCTTTGCTTGGCTCTGGAGACAGTCTGCCCTGTGATATCTTATCTGTGTGCAATGTCTGCAGGTCCCCTGCTGTCTGAGGAGAGATGGGGCTGCTTGGTTAAAACCACAAAAGCTAATTACTTATCCTTATTGCTCTGCTGACATCACATTCATCTGAATCCCCACCAACATCTCCAGAGATAAGGGATCTCAGTGGGGACTAACCTACACGTGAGACAATCTGGTCCCAGGGGAGAGTGAGTTAACCCATGTGCAGCCGAGGAGATGTGGGCTGGGGCTGGGTGGGACTGGGAGTCCAGACATCCTGCCCCGGAGCTGGGTCACACCTGGAGGAGAGCAGTGTGCTGTGTCTGCTGCCGTGCTTGTGAGCTGGTGAGCTTGGCCAGCTGGAATGGATGGACTAATCCTTCTGCCACTCACCTGAAGAGGAGGAAGAAGTGATGGGGGAGCCAACTCCTGGCTCATCTGCATAGAGGAGCTTCTGTGGAGACCTCAGCTGTGAAGTTCTAGCACACATTGCATCCTATGGCATGGATACAGACACATTTGTGGCTTCCTTGCCATGGCCCATGTGTGCACGGCAGGACTGATGCATCTCCCATATTTGACAATATCAGTGCATCAAGGCTGCACACAGCCAGAGCTGGAAGACATTTTGGGAGAGAGTGGCAACTACAGCAGAGCTGCCTGTGCTCTGGGTTAAGGGGGTTTATTCCCAAATGCCTTCAGGAGCTAACATGTGAGCTGCTTGTACACATGTCTAACTGCAGCTGTAAAGGAAAGCAGCAGAGATTTCAAATGGCACTGCCTGTTTTACCATTTCAGGAAGAAGAGTGTCTTATTATAATTGCCTTGCTTATTTGGAAGAAAAAGCCCACTGTAGTTACTAGAAATTCAATATAGAAATTACTGGTTACTACCCTCTGTAGACTAATTTTGAGGGTAGCAGAAGAATGAGGAATTTAATGCACACTATAATGAATGTCAATCTTCTCTCTTAATGAATAGGAATCACAGTTTGCTGCACATTGTAGGGAAATGAAAAGCATCCAAAGTTCAATTCACTTTTTTCTTTTTTTGTCCTTTCTATTTTTTGAGAGAGAGAGAATACGTTGCACAGCAGATGGGTACATTCATTTGTGAACGCTAAGGATTTTTATCTTGCACCATACAAGTCAAGGTTTTCCTTCAACAGAGCTTTGTAAAATTTCCTATACAAGTAGAGGCATAATGCCATTTACAGAGCTGAATCCTTGAGAGAAAAGTGTTTTTTTTTTTTTTTTTTTTTTTTTTTTACCCTTCCCTCCTGTAGCAAACCATCCAGACAATTAAAAGCAGCGATGACCCACTCCTTGTTTGATGTGTACTTGCTGTTCTCAGCTATGGCTTTGCTTGCTGGATACACAAAGGAGCATTTGTGTGTGCATGTGTGACAACTGTGCAATTAGGTCCCTCAGAGGGGACACAAAACCACATCCTATTGCACACCAGAGTGGTGCCTCTGCCTGCTTTCCTAGCTGTTCCTGTTGCCAGCAGGGATCTCCTACCGCGAGCCAAAGGACAAGTTTGCAGCAAGAGCTTTACATCTGAAAAGGCTGACGTAGTTAGCACGGGCAGCATTGCTCCTAGCTGAGGAGGCTGTGCAGGAATTCGTGTTTAACAGCAGGGAGAGGGTGGACAACTCAGCAACCTAGCTCCGTGGTCCGCAGGATCTTGATCTGCTAGAAATGTCTTTGCTTGCGTGATGCAGAATCTCTGGACGAACAGAGCTTCTCAAACCCATGAGTGAGAGGATGCCTGTGGAGCAGCAGAAACTGTTAACGTGTGTCAGGAACCCATCCTAGTCCCTGCTTGTCCCCGCTGGTGCTGTTCCTTGCCAGCTTTGTCACTGTGGGAGAACCACCGCCTGGCGTGGTTCAAGGGCTGTGCTGGAAGCTGCTGAGCTCCTGTGCACAATCACAGTGGAGCTGGGCTGGACAAAGAGAAGGTCCCAGGCTGGCAGCATATTTTCTGCCTAGACTGGACTGTGTGTAGACAAAAAGCAAACAGAGAGAAGGAAGTCACCTGCACCTAGCTTCCTTGGTGGGCATCTCTGAAGTCCTCTGGCTGATGCCTGGTATTGTTTAGCAGGTCTTGCTTGTCATTCCCTTTAAACAGTGGCAAATCGTTGCTAATGCCCTGTTGTTCCCCTGTCCCAAGCCATTTCCCTGTGCCCGTGCAGCCTGTGGTGTGCCACACTGGGCCAATGCAGCCAGTGCAGCCCACCTGCTGAGCTAGTGCTAACTGCACTCTGGAGACGTTTCCATGAGAAAATCCAGCCCTTGTGGAGTAGTGTCTCTGTGTTACTGCTGGACCATGGTCCTGGGCAGCAGCTCATGAGATGCACACTCTAAAGAAGACTGTGGTTCAGGTGCACTGTTCAGCTTGATCTGTGCTAGATGACATGCAGGTCTTTCTAGAGCCTGTTCATCTGATTTGTCTGCCCCTCTCTGGATGGGCCATAGTTCATGTGAGCATGGCTCTCTGTGCTGTGGATTTCTTCTTGCTCACTGTGAGTTTGTGCTCGTGAAAGTGTTTTTAACGCTTGCACTAAAAACTGGTCACAAGCTGGAAGGCCTGAGATGGTCCTTCACTCAATGAAGGTCTGTTCCACAGACTCTCATGATGTCTCTGTCTCCTGCTCATTTTGTGACCCCCCTCAGGCTTGAGCAAAGACAGAGCTAAACCTGTTTTCTGGAGCTAATTCTGTCTGTCTGATTTTCTAAGCCTGTGATTTCCTTGCTGTACCCGTGCAGCTGCTCTGTGATCTGAGGCTTTGGGGTGTATATGTGAGGGTTTGGGGTACAGGGGTCCTACACGGGTGATTGGGCATCTAGCACCCAGGGCTCAGGTGTGAAAGGGTGTGGGATGAATGGGTGCAGCAGGGTGGCTTCCAAGGCCACTGCTTTGTGAGGTGGAGGAGGGGGAATTTCTTCCCCCGGCAGAGAAGCTCCAGTGTGGGGCTGGAGAGTTTCCTTGCTGATGTGGTCCTGGGGATCCGGAAGGTGTTTTTCCATCTGTTCTCTCTCATGTGCAAAAGCTTGCTCCAGCTGAGCAGATGCCGGCTTTGTGCCAGAGGAGTTTAGAGTTCCACTGTTTTAAAATATTTATTAATGTGAAGATGTAGTTAGCACTTAAGCTGAGGCAATACGCTAGAAGTCTTTTTGTTGGAATGGAAGTTAGTGATGCTGAAAAGCCATTAAGCTGTAAATATAAACTATATTAAGTGCTCAGTAGCAACCTTAAATATCCCTTTGTTGGTTGCTTTCCTTCTTCGAGGCTGAGTGTCTGTTGCAGGGATTACTTGCTTCTATCACTACAGCATGCCCAGTTCTGCCCAATAGCTCTAAGAGGGCCATGAATGGCTTTGCAGGCAGCATTTCCTGAGCAGCACAGTGAGGTTGGTACTTTGGCTTTCAGTGACTGATAACTCTTCAGCCACATGAGTGCCCAATGGGAGTGGGGCAAGGTGGCCGAGCATCTGCTCTGCACCTCTGCCTGGAGAGGTGGTGCTGGGATCCCATGGTTCCCAAACCACAGCCGGTGCCTCATTACTCTCACTTTGGCCACTGGGATGTCGCAGAAGCTT
Organism: Cygnus atratus; assembly: GCF_013377495.2. Lineage (NCBI taxonomy): Eukaryota > Metazoa > Chordata > Aves > Anseriformes > Anatidae > Cygnus > Cygnus atratus. Next base: position 756,417 of record NC_066378.1, read on the forward strand.
GTTGCTTGCCCTTGGATCTGGCAGGTTCGGGGCTGCATTCCCATCTTGTCCAAGAGGACTACCACCAGGATGGGGTAAGTTCGGGGCAGAAGGGACATTCTGAGTGAGATGCAGAGCGGATAAGTGCTGTCCGCCGAAGTGGCTCACAGCCTTCTGCATTTGGCCCCTGATGAGGAGCTTCCTCCCAGCCAGATGGGCTCTTTGCCCAGTATGGGATCAGGCCTGATCCTCTCGTCCTTGCAGATCAGGCAAAAGAGATGGACTTCTCTCAGAAACTGCTGCCAGAGCTCAAAGTGAGTGTCAGCGGGTCTCTTCTAATCATACTGCCTCTGAGCCCTTCCCTCTCCATCCCTCTGTGCAGGCTGCTTGGGAGAGTAAGGAAGGGAGGAGGGGGCTGCTGGCCATCCTTGGTGGTCTGCAGGTTGGTGGCTCTGCTCCCGAAGCGCCTGCTCAGCACAGGGCAAAGCAGAGCAGAAGCAGCCCTTTTGGCACCCTGCACCCTCCACATCCCTCCCAGAGCCACACAGGGTGATAGATGCTCTGGGAGCAAAGAGAGGCACCTGGCCATGCAGACCCTGATGGCACCCACTGCTGTGTGTCCTCCTGTGCTCCCAGCCCAACGGTGGAGCTTGATTTAGTGAACTCCCTTACCCAGGAGAGCTCATATTTTAATCTTTAAAGCCAACCTGAATAAAGATTGAAAAAAAAAAAAAATAGGAAAAAAAGAAACCCTACTCTGGCTGCTGAGAGCATGAAGCTGTATGGATTTCTTAGGCAATTAAATTTTACATAATAGAGTAACTAGATTGTACAAATTTAAAGAGCACCTGGAATATGCAGGCATATTCTAAAATATCTAATCTCGTATTTCAGCCCTAGCCCATTAATCTGTCATGTTTCTTGCTTCTATTTTTTTCCTATCAACACTGCTTCATAGTTGGGATATCACAGGTAAAGCACCTCTCCCACGTTAGCCTCTAGCCCCTCCTGTTCTGTTGTGCTCTCCTCCCATAAGCTGTGGACATGAGCATCTTCTTGTCTTCAGACCCTGTGCTCAGCATGGTGATTTTCTGGAGGAGAGCCTAGCATCACCTCTGAAAACACCTCCTAACTCTGCCTCTACCTTGCTGGATTGCAGTTCTGCTATGCATCTGGGCCAGGTGCTTTGGGATGGGAGCACAGAGATAGCACAGACCTCCCTGGGAAAGGGGATGCAGCCTCATGGCAGCACCACGCGTGCTGGTGGGGTGCTGGTGGGGAGCACAGGCTGGATGGGCGATGAGGTGAGGATGGGTAAGTTGCTGGAGAGCCCATATCACAGAAACCTCTGGGAAAACCTATTTGGTCACATCCTGCCACCTCTGCTGCCCCACTGCTTGACAGCTGAATGTCATCAGTGTGCATCTCCAGGTCGTATACCCCTCCTGTGTACTTTCTGAGCTCCCTCAACACCCTGCTAACCTCTGGGTGTTGTAAGCAATGGTGTTTGCCTCCCCTCGTGATTGCAGACTTCTACCTGGGCTGTGCTCTGAGCCTTTGCACTGATCCCTGTGTAGCAGCTGCCACCTGCCAGCAGCATCTGAGCTGGGATGATGCCACAGGGCCCCATCATCCCCAGCCTCCACTTCCCCGACTTCTTTATTCCTCCCATGCCCAGTAGCTCTTTCCTGCCAGCCCTGGCTGCTGGCCTGTCCCCAGGACATACCAAAGCATGTAATCCCCTTTCCATCAGGCAGCTAATTCTGGCATGCTGTCTCCTTCCCTGCTACTCTCATCTGCATGCTTACCCCTAAGCTGCTTTTCCAGGTCAGATGGATGGCAGTGATATTTCTCTTCCTGAGCGGGAGGATACTCTATGTCTGTGAGCGTGAGCTGATTTCAGAAACCTGAGCTGTTGGTTATTCTTGGTTATTTAAAGCCTGAGATGCAGCCAGTGGGATGGGGGCTCTGAGCCTAGGGGGAAGCTGGGGGAACGTCTGGATGATTTCTGCTTCCCGCGGTGCACGTAGTGGCTGTGGCTGTGGCTCACCTTCACAGGGACCTTTCCTGCCCTGAGTTACAACCTCCTTGTCAACAAGCAGCTGTAAAAGGCCCAGATGTATGAATCCTGCAGCTCTGCAGGCTCAGCAGGCTGTGTGTCAGGCGAGGAGACTGCTCTGGCAGGCTGATGCCCTTGGGACAGCCTGGATTTATTTGGGCTGCTGCAGGTTTTCTCCCCACTGCTTGCTGGGTCAGTGAGTAAGAGGGGGGATTTTTCCCTTTACCCATCACAAGAGCATCCCAGCTCTCCAGATGGACACTTTCAGTCTTGCTTGGGGTTGCAGATGCCTGGATCTGTCTGAAAGAGCAGATGGTGAAGTTTGTGCATTGCTTGCAGGAAATCATCGGGCGCTCCATTCAGTAAATCACCTTTGACTTCACTTTATGCACTACAGATGAAAGCAGCAGGCTGTTCTAGCCAAGCAAAGGGCTGAGGTCTTGGTTATAACACTGGAGACTTTGTCAGAAGAGGGTAAAATAAACATGAAAGGTCATATTTATTGCTAAATCTCATCCCTTGCTCCTCCCATGCCTTTGAGAGCTGGACAAGCTGGCCATCCCACCCCTTTGCCACCCAGCACAGCAGCTGCCCTCAGAGTTTTTGCCATTGCAGCACTGCAGTGCAGCTCCTGTGAGCCTTGGGGCTGCCTCCACCCCCTCTTCCTGTGATAAATCCAGCTCTTTTTGACAGATTGTGTCAGAAGGAGCACTGAACATGATGGGGGCCTGACTGGTCTGGGACTCGGCTTGCAAAATACTGGTGATACTTAAACATGGAGCTCCTGTTGATGACTAAGGTTGTTCAGACTCTGCTCAGCTCCATCAAAAATAGGGCATGGGTTGAAATGATCATTCAATGACCCTTCTAGGTGTTTCTGGGAAAAGCCTGGGTTAGCTCTGAACTAAGTGATCTTCAGAAATATTTCCATCGTTTTGCTTCCCTGCTAGGGATGGAGGATGGTGGAGCCTGGAAGTTCAGCTGCAGATCTGGGGGCCTCTGGGGAATTAAGGACATATGGGGAGCACACATCCAGGAGGCCATGCCACAAGTGCCACCTTTAATGATGCACCCAGAAGCCTCTGTGAGCTGAAGGTCTTCCCAGCTGCGATGCAGCTTCATTCAGCCTCAGCTGAAACTGCAGCCACTTCTGGGAGCTCATATGAAATCCATCTGGAGGGAAAAAGAAATATATTGACTTGTTTTTATTTGTCTGTGTGTACAAACCAGGCTTCATGGCGGCTTTAAACTCGTGGCCTAGATTAGTAAAATATAGATTATTTTCACATTGAATTGTTCAGAAGTACAGATCTAGGATGTTTCTAATTTGGTCTTTGTCATTGCTAAAAGAAGTAAAGAGTTTTGGAACCTGGTTACTTTGTGGGCATGGCAAGGAAGGTTTGTGTGGTTTTGTTTGTGAGACAAAGTTGGAGGAATCTACTTTGCAGAGCAAAGTGAGCAAGAATGGAAGAAAAGATGTGAATGCCATCTCTGGAGAGCTTTAAAAGTCTGAGTACCTCTGAAGTGCTTTAGAAATTCAGAGTTGACCCCACTCACTTTGTTTTAAATAAATAAATAAATAAATAAAATACTCTTGCCCCCTTGTCTCTGGCATTCTTTGTGAGGACTTCTGAAAGACTGCAACATGTGCTGGCTGCTGAATAAATTATAAATAGGTTTCCTCTGGTAGAGCGCTTGTTTCAGGCTGCACATCCAATAATAAATTAAGTGCTTTGGTGTAAATTTGGGTGGAGCTGTTTGGTTCATTTTGAAGATTGGATATTCAAATTATTTCTTTTTTTCTCCAACTACATGGGAGGGAGCTGCCTCTGGTTGAGAGCCTGAGTGTGCAGTGGGCTGGAGGGTGGTGGGGTGGGAGATGGTCCCTGCTGCTCCTGTTCCTGCTGGGTATGCTTGCAGAGGGCTCAAGAGGCAAATGTTTAAATCATGCTGCCTTTCCCAGCAAGCAAAGCCCAGGCCAGCTTGTCCCGCGTGTGGGCTGTGGGAGGGCTCCCCAGGATTTGCCTTGCAAGCAGGGATGGTGCTGGGCCTTGTGGGCAGGAATTTAGCTATAAGGAGTCAGGATTTCTCCTCTGGTTTTATGAGACCCATTAAACAAACTCTTCTTGGTCACTGTGCTTTGAGAAGAGGCTGGAAGTGGCTCAGCAAAGAATCGTGCAGGTCTTGGCAGAGTGGTTCACAAGCAGCATCACCAGAAGAATGTTTCTCAGCCTGACACTGTCTCCAAAAGTGACACAAAGTCCCCAGGATGAGATACTCTCAGGAATGGAGGTGTATGCTGAGGATGGTAGGGTGATGCTGTCCCTCTGCTTGCTCAGGGTCCCAGACCTCCCAAAGCTGTATGGGAAGGTGATCCTCCAGCTCTGAGAGTTTGCTGCGTGCCAGCAAAGCTCCAGCACCTCCACCTCTTGAGCCATCACGTGAGCCCTCTGCTGAGCCCAGGAGCATGAAATGCAGGGAGGAAAGTGGGTCCAGGGCTGCTCTAACTGCTTTAATTCTCCACAGGTGATGGGAGAGGCAATAGCTGAACATTTATACATTAAGTTATGTAAGAATATAATAGCACTTTATGTTGTAGAGCAATCCAAACTGTGCTTCATCACCCCTTCTGCTGGCATCCTGCCTGCAAGCTGGATGCATGAGGTGTCAGGTCCAGCCAGCATCAGTCCCCAGTCTGAGTTATCAGCTCGATTTCAGAAAGGGCTTTAAGTATATTTGGAACATAAAGGGGAACAGAATCCCCCTGTATCTTCTCCATGAGCAGAGTCCAGTCAGAAATATTACCGATTGATCAGTATTTTATCTGGGAAGGAGGACAGCTCCTTAACATCATTAAGTGGTGACCTTTAAAACTCATATTCTCCTGCCAGCCAGATCTGGCAATGGATAGAGCAGAGACGGATGGCGACAGTGGGGAATAAAATCAATTGTTTGCCGAGATCAGTGCGTGTGTGTTTTCAGTGGCATGGAGGTCCCTGGGCTGCTGTTCACTGTCTCTTTCAGCACATTTCTTTTTTACAGCAGAATAAATTCTGTTTGGGGCCCAAGATGAATTTTCAGAGTCATATGTCATGTTTTACAAGGGGCTGACAGCACAAATTGGGGGAGAATAATGGTGCCCAGCCCTAACTCACCTCAATGACTTTATTAGATTTCTCATCCAGAAGCAGATGAGCAGGCTGGGTTCTTGGGGGTGTTTTCTGTTGGGAAGCTGATCTGCTTAGTTTCAGGTTTAGATTTTGGTGTGTGTAATACTTTGCCTGGATTAGGCTGTAAAACATGTTAGGTGGCAGCACCAGAGCAAGGGATAAGACTACTCATTGGGTGCACACTGATTTTATACAAGGCTGCTCTAAATCTGTGTCCTGACCTCTTCAGCCCCTGGTGCCACCTGCCCATAGCTTGGGAATGAGACTCTCACCAGGTGTCAATCCCAAGTGGATCTGGGCAAGTCTGTGTTGAACCCTCTCAGTTTGTGACAGCCCATGACAATGTGGCAATGGAAATCCTCTCTGTAGTGCCCTGCATGTAGTCCTGTGTATTTTTAAATCCTGTATGTACATGCTGGTGTTGTGAAAACAAGATCTTATCAAGGCACGAAGCTGGGTGATGTCTGGCAAGTGCTGTCCCATGTGAAACAGACCCTTGGCAATATCTTTGTGCTATTGGTTGTCACCTTCCAACTCCTGTGTCCTCCACGGCTTCATTCAGCATCTTGCAGACAGGAGAGATACAAGGAGAAGCAAGGAGCAAAGTGAACAGGAGGTAGGTGAACACCTCGTGTAGAAGGAATGTAACTCCTTGAGGGAATTCTGCTGCCCCAGGAGTATTGGTGGGTCCTGTTTGAGTGGGGCTGCATTGGTCCTGATTTCTGCTGCAAGCAGCCTGGGGCTGGACCCAGAGAGGTAGATTCCAGTTTCACTCCTGGGGCTCCCAGGATGTCCTGGAGCATGTGTGGGCAGCGGGGCAGGTCAAGACAAGGCAGAGTGAGCTTGGGCAGTCTTGGAGAGGCAGCGGTGGGGCCAGATCCTGAGCACAGACACACGGTGTAGGGCTACAGTGACCCACTTATGTGCAGGGGAGGTGAGAAGGAACAGGCTCTGTGCTGGTCCGGAGCTGTCTCAGCTCCTGCCAAGTTGCAGTGCAGACTCATCGCGGGGTAGCGTGCTTTCAGAGATGAGCAGGGAAGCGTTGCATCTGTTTTACAGCCCTTTTCTTTGACCTCTGAGAGGCGATGCTGAAGACTCATTCCCATGCATTCGGTGTAGGAGAGCGAGACAGTCACTCACCCAAACCAGAGTCAGGGGGCAGTGGCAGAGAGCAGCTGTGTCTCCTGGGAGGGGAGAGCAAGGAGAGGTGACAGATCCTAGTGGCAGGAGGAGTGGGATAACCCCCCAGTCCCTGCAGAAATACAGCAGTTGGCATGGCTTTGCTGTGCCCCTGGGCTGGGTGTGTTTGCTTCTTGCCCCAGGGCCACCGTCCCCCAAGGGAAATGAGGACAAAGTACTGGTGTCTTCAGCGAGGATCTGCCTGACTTTGGGATGTCTTTGCAGAGCTCAGACAGCCCTTAAAGCAGAAGGTTACCCTAATTTATAGTCCCTGGATTTATGGGAGGTGTATATCAAGGAAGAGTGTAATAGCTTTCATGTAGCCCATCGGCAGAGGGGGGGACCGTCCTGAAGACTGGGAGCAGGGACAGCTGCTGGCTCATTCACAAAGGTAGCTGCCTTAACTCCTTCACTTCAGGAGCAGGGAGAAGGCAATCCTGCCACTGCCTCGCACTGGTGTTGCAGCCTGCTCCACGCGCTGCTTGCAGCAGACCTTGAATCCATGACAGGAAAGAACTGGAGGAGGTATCCAAAGCCCCTCAGCTTCTGGCAGTGAATAGGGACCTTGAGAAGGTTTCCTGAAGCTCATCCAACCTAGCATGAAGAGTGAGAGGTCTCACTGATTCTCATTGATTGGGAAGCTGATCTGCTTAGTTTCAGGTTTAAATTTTGGTGTGTGGAATTGCTCCAGCTCTGTCTGCTTTACCCAGAGGGGTTGCAGGGTCCTGGGGCCCACACCAGATGTTCACAGCTGGAAGTTAGTTTGGGGTCTGGAGATCACAACAGGAGCCACCGGGCAAGCCATGAGCAGCACAGGGGTGAGAAATGCTCCTCTGGGTTCAGTTGCTGCATCCATCATCATCATCAGTGGCACACAGGATAGCAAGCACAAGCCTTCTCACACCTCCCAAAAAGCATAAACATCCAGAGCACCTCAGCTCCCTGGGCCTTTGCTCGCCCTGTCCCCTTTGCAGTTCATCTGACTCCACCACCTGGAGCTGTACTTGTGGGGTTGGGCCAGAGTTCTTTTGCTGTGGGCATGGGAGGATAGTAGTTGAAAAGCTGCTGTTCTTGGGGCCCAGGTTCTTGCCTCCTTCCTTCTCCTCTGCAATCTCCTGTGTGGAAATGGCTGTTCCCCGCTCCAGAAGCTGGCATTGCCGCTAGAAGATGTTCTGCTTCTTTAGCAGTTCAAGAGCCTCAGCAGTTACAAAACTTCTCTTTAAAAATTCATGCTGTTCTGTATCATGTTAAATATTTATTCTTAAGGAACAATGTGTTCCCCCTCCCCCATCCTGCTATGATACCTATTTTGCATATGAACTGATTAATAATTAAGGGTCTACATTTTATTTTCACTAACAGAAGATGTGCTCCAGCCAGTTGGATGCTTGTTGTGTTCTGCTGAGCTGTGAATTCACCTTCCCTCTCCAGACCAAAGGATCCTCTCTGGTTGTGTCTTGCAACTCTTCCACACCGGGAGTCCAAGCTGGCCGTGGCCAGTCTGGGACAACCTTTGTATCTGTAATGCTGCAGGGCCAGGACTGGCCTTGCCATGAGGAAGGCTGTAGGATTGCCTCTTTGCTTTCCATGCAGCATCTGAGACCCAGAGTGAGAGCCTGCAGCAAAGGCGGGGAACCTGGCCTGGTGACACAAGCAGGGCTGCTTCACCCCTGAGCCCTGCTGGATGTGCACTCCTTTGGAAGTGGTCGGTAGGTTCAGCTCCATGACTCAGGCCTCCCTGCACATGAAAGAGGGAAACATGGTGTCCACAGGTTAGTGGGATTGGCGCGCAGCACCTGGACCTCAGCAAATATGTGCAGGTGCTTAGCATGCACCTCCTGACAGTCAGGTGGGGTCTTTCCACTATCTAAAGCCAGTGCAAGTAGACAAGGGGCAACTGGAGAAAAAGGCCTCGTGGCTGACTGGGACCCAGTTCTGCTCTGGCACAACTCCTGGCAACACTACTCTGACACTGCAAAGCTCAGGATCTGTGGCTGAAAAGAGAGCTGACACAAGGGCAAGCTGCACCTTGGGGTTATAAGGAATTAGTCCTGCTAAAAAGACAGGATGACCATTCAGGAGAAATGCTGAGAAAACTGCATTTGTATTCTGTGGAAAATTTCAACATTAGACCCCTCATCTCCCTTTCATATTTCCTGTGGAAAACACCACTAGCCCCCCCATTTTCTTAGGGATAGGAAATGCAATCCCAGCTGCTTTGCAAACATGGAAGCATCTTGCTTTCTGTAATTCTCAGACATTACAAGTATTATTTTTTTCCACCAATAAAAATGAAACTACAGGATCCATTTTAGAATAGAGGTTTGAGGGTTCAGAAAACAAGGAAATTAAAGCAAATTGTGTTGGGGTGTTTGTTTGTGGAGCTCTGTCAAAATAGCTGTGATACCTCAGGGTGGTCCCTTAAAAGCACTGCATTTTCTGAATGCTCCAAAAAAAATCTCAGCTGGCTCTACCCTTTAGACTGGAATTACAAAATGCAGAGACTGTGCAAAACTGAGATTTACTAACATACTTGGTACAGATTCGCGTGAAATCTTTGTCTCAGGCTGAGTTTTAACAGCCTGGATTGTAAGCACTGTCATAAAGAGCAAAGATTGCCTGGAGGGCTGTAAACAGAGGGTAGGGATGGGTAATGGCAGAAGGCAGGAATGGGGTGCTGCGGCTGTGCGTGGGGTACAAGGAACAAGCACGGCAATTGGCGTTTCTTATTTAACAGCTTCATTAGTGAGCTGGAGGCAGGCAGAGGCAGCATGGGAATGGATGTTGCAGATGGTGTTAAACCAGGAGGTGCTGCAAGCAGCAGCTCTGTGTGTGATGCCAAGCAGTGGGGAGAGGCTTGAAAATCTGGCACAAGAAGGTGATGCTCAGCTCACGAGCAAATGGCCCAGGACAAAGATGTCCGAGTGCTAAGTACAGCCTGAGGCTGCCACACTGCAGGGACTGGCTGCTGCATCTCTCAGATCACTCCATCCAGGCTTTTTGCTGTAGAGTTTCATTGGAGGAGGAATGGTGCAAGGGACCAGCAGCGGACTGCCCTTGTCATGCTGTGGGAGAACAGGAAATACTTGCAAAGTATTATACTTGCAAAGGTCCAGGGCCTTGCCTGCTTCTGTGCAGGCAGTGTGCCGTAGCAAGGCTCTCTAAGAGGGCAAGAACTTTTATTTCCCATCGGTAACATTTTAGAGCAGGGATGCGAGAGTTGTGCTGTGGGCTGGTACAGCTCTTTGGCCCTGCTGGACCTGCAAGATTAGGTGTGGGAATGCAGTTTGCATTTTGGACAGTCTGGCTTTGAAGGCATCAGAAGACAGAGGAGCTGCTATTTCCCTCTATTGTTCATCATTGTGGCTAATCGCTGTGACTCATTTCTGATTTTATTTCTCTGTCTGTGACCTTAAACTGCTGGGTCTTGCTTTGCCATCCTCTCCCGGATTAAAGAGGCTCTGACTACCCTCTAGTTTTCTTCCCTGAAAATGCTTAGATGCGTTTATCAGGTCACCTATTTTAGCTTCTCTTTAGGGGAGAGGCAGATCATGTGCCTTCCATCTCACACCTTTTTTCCTAGCCGTTGCTATCATTTTAGGTTCTTTGCAACTGCTCCTGGTCATAAGTGGGGAGGGGGACACCAGGGCTCCCCCTGGCTGTGAGCAGTCTTGTACCTTTCTCCCCGCTCACTTGGGGTGGTCTTGGACTGGGGCAATACTCTCACCCTGCTTTCCCTGTGCTGCAGCATGGGCCAGTTCCCTTTCGGACTTGCAGAAGGCCACCGCTGTGTGCTACATTTACTGTGGGTGTTCAATCCAAGCACTGTGACTTTAGCTATGACACCGGCTGGGTGCTGCATTTGTGATGAGCAGTTATTGCTTTCAGACATGCCCTGGCAGATTCACAGATCTGGGGAAGAGGCAGGGTTGGATGTGGTGCATTTGGACATGGGCAATGGTGTTTCATTTTATTTTATTCCTCTCTGTGTGAAGCTGGCTGGCCTCATGCCAACCTTTTCCTCTCCTCGGAAAGCAGCCGCCTCTCTCCCTCCTTTCTCTGCATTTACCTGCTGTGCAGGGCTAGCATCCACTCTCTCACTGCAGGTTTCAAGCTGTTGTGAATGCCTGGGCCCAGTTTAAAATGGAGACAAGGTGGCTTTGCTCTCAATGTCCCCTCCCTGCGAGCACACATACTGAACAGGTGCATGGTCTTGGCTCGAGGCTCACCCCAGGACGCCTTGTGCAGGGTGCCAGAGGCAGGACTCGGGCTCCATCCCTGACTACCAGCCCCTCTGAGATGCAAAGGCCACGACTGTGTCATGTCTCCCCAGGACAATTTGGCTCCCAGGTTGTTGTTGAGAATCTGCATCCAGAGGCTTCTTGAGGCAAAGGCAGGGAAAGTTTACTCTTCAGGACGGGCAGAGATCCAGGCTCCGCTGAAGACAGAAGAAATGTCAGGGCTCTAGACCTCTGAAGAGAACTGAAGGCAATGGCCAGGCCAGGATGCACCTTGTGAAGCCCAAGCCAGGTGGGGCAATGGTGCCACGGGCTGGCACTGTGCATCCCCACTGAACCTGCTGGGCTGCATACTGGCCTGGCATGCTGGCTCATACCTCCTGCTGGTAGAGTGAAGGCAGCTGAAGCTGGGATAATGAGGACAACCTGCTTAATGCCCAAGTGGGACCTGTCAACTTGCAGAGATTGTCCTGGAGCATGCTCAGCCACCTGTACTCCCTCCCAAGAGGTCATCACTCCACAGGTTTGCTCTCAGCTCATCTGATATCATCTCATCTTTTCTCATCTCATCCTTTTCTCTGTCATTCTCTGGCAAAGTGCTAGATCCTGCATTTTGGTCACAACAGTCCCATGCATTTCTTGAGGCAGAGTGGCTGGAAAGCTGTGCAGAGGAAAAGGATCTGGGGGTGTTGGTCGATGCTCACCTGAAAATGAGCCAGCAGTGTGCCCAGGCGGCCAAGAAGGCCAACGGCATCCTGCCTTGTGTCAGGAATAGTGAAGGCAGCAAGACCAGGGAGGTGATGGTCCCCCTGTACTCAGCTCTGGTGAGGCTGCACCTCGAGTACTGTGTTCAGTTTTGGGCCCCTCACTACAAGAAGGACATTGGGGCCCTGAAATGTGTCCAGAGAAGGGCTATGAGGCTGGTGAAGGGCCTGGGACACAAGTCCTGTGAGGAGTGGCTGAGGGAACTGTGGTTGTTTTGTTGTTGTTGAGGAGGCTCAGGGGAGACCTTATTGCTCTCTACAACTACCTGAAAGGAAGGTGTGGGGAGCTGGGGGTCAGCCTCTTCTCACAGGTGATAGGACTAGAGGGAATGGCCTCAAGGCCCCTCAACCAAGGGAGGTTTAGTTTGGAAATGAGGAGACGTTTCTTCTCAGAAAGAGCAGTCAGGCATTGGAATGGGTTGCCCAGGGAGGTGGTGGTATCACTGTCCCTGGGGGTGTTTAAGGAAAGGTTGGACCCGGTGCTTAGGGACAGGGTTTAGCGGGTGATATTGGTGGTAGGGTGATGGTTGGACCAGATGATCTTGGAGGTCTTTTCCAACCTTAATGATTCTGTGATCTATGATTTGGACCACAGCCAAGATCAGACCCATGGGCTAGCAGATCCCCCTGTTTTGTTCCAGCACTGGGAGCTGTGGTGGGTCCAGGAGAAGATGCCAGCAGCCTGCTGGATATGGTTCACCTGGGATGCTGAGCTAGAAGCAGTGGAGTCCTTCAGTGGTCCTGCCCTCAGGTCAGTGACAGTTTAAATTGACAATTTGAAGTTTGAAGAAAAAATAGATGGTGTCTAAGTTGGAGGGACATAGTAGGAGCTGCAGGTGCGTGTGCACAACAGGCACTTGTGGCATGCAGAAAAGGCAGGTGTACAGGAGCACAGAAGTTTCTCCCCTCTTCTTTCCCTCCCCTGCAACTCTGTCTGGTGGAAACTCCCCCACTTCCTCCTCCTTTGTTCACATTGAGCTCTGTGAGTTTTGCAGAAATATTCCTTTTCACTGCAAAAAATAATAAAAAAAAAATGTGCAGAGTGAAAAATCATCATTTTCTCAGCACTCAGAAGGGGAGAAACATGAATAGGGCTTAGGGTGGCCCAGGATTCTTACTAACAGAGTTTGGCATCTCTTCTTCATATCAGGACCTTTTCCTGAGATTGCAGGTGCTTCCCATACCATAGTGAATGTCTTCAGCAGTTGGATGGCTTTGCCTTGGGCTCCCAGGACAGCCAGGCCCTGCCTGTCCCTTTGCCTGCTGCTGTCCTCCTCGCTGGTCCCCAGGGAGGCTGCAGAGGGTGAGCAGAGGCACAAGGGTGTGGAAATGATAACTTTGCAGGTGTCTGAGCAGAGACAAAACTCGGAGAGCTGGGCAGATGTCTTTCATTTTAGGCAGAACAGGCTCAGATCCTACAAAGCCTCCCTCCTGGGTTGGACGACACCCATACAGCCATGGTCCAGCCACAGGTCCTGCTGGCCTCCTACACTGATCTTCTTGGTGTCTGACTCCTTCCTAAGGTATATGGTGACTCTCAGCTTCACTTGTCACATTGTCCCTGTCCCTACAAGGCTGGTCTCGTACTGAGGTCTCCCTGTTGTCCCCATGAGCAGCCATGGCCAGAGGCACCAGCAACATCAGAGCTGTGGCAGGAAGCAGCGTGAGCCCTAGCTCAGCTGGGGAAGCTCAGGTCCATAACTCCATTAGCCCGGAGCTTGCTCCTGCTCCAGCTGACAGCCAGGGAGTTGTACTTGGGTCTGCACTAGGCTTCTAAGCTGGCTCTGTAGCCCATGCCTATTCTCCTCCTTTTCCATGCTCAGCCATGCTTCCTGCATGAGTTCCCTGCTTTGTGTGTTCTGCAACACCCATTCCAGGAATTTCCATGGCTTTCAGGTGAAGTCAGGCCAGGGCTATGCTAGCAGCAAAGCTTTCCTAGACAATGTATAGCAAGGCTAATAACTTCTTCCTTTCCTACTGTCTGTGTCAAGCTTGTCTCCTGGGAAAATACCCTTTTTAAATAGCAAGATGAATGTTTTTAGGTTGCAGAGTGGCTTTGCAAAGAATCGCATCAAGGACTCTCAGTTCTTGACCTTTCTCATCTTGTTGCAATTTCTGAGTGTGTGGCTCAGACTGTGAAGTAGCACCAGCCCCACACAGTCTGATCTTGGCAGAGACTGAAGCTCGTGAAGACCAGGGCCAGCCTTTGCATGGATGGTGTTAGCGAAAAGTGCTGTGCCCCTGGGAGTGCTGTCAGGTCACAGCCTCAGCACGTGGTTCCTGCCACGTGTGCTGTGCCTGCACCGCTCCTGCTCTCAGACATAGTGTGGCGGTGCCAACTGGAGCATGCTGCTGTTTTAAGTGTTGGGTCTATAAGCTCCTCTGTCTGGTTGAGCTAAGTGGCACCCAAAGGGCAGGCAGCATGAGCTAGGGGAGGCCGAAGGCACCCAAGCTCTGCACAAGAGCACACCTTGGAGAACTATGAGCCTCCATGCTGGATGAGAAGGTGACACCAGCACCCAGCCAGAAGTAGGACTTGTATGGGGCAGGCTTCCTTCACAGGAAGCAAGAAGAGCAGTCAGCAGGCTCTTGCACAGAGCTGTGGATCCCATGCCTACCGTGGCTGCACCGACTCCAGCTCAGATACATCTGCTTGCACTGGCTGCCTGCTGGAGTGGCGCCCAGCCGCTAAGGCCCTGTTCAGGAGAGATCTGAGTGAAAAGGGCTCTCCAGACTAGTGGGCAAAGGATAAATGAGGGTTGGTGTCAGGAGCTGGAGATAAAGCACATGTGCTTTACCAGGAACAGGAGCTGTGCCCAGGCAGGTAGCAGGTTTGGTGTCACTGGCAGGTTCAGGTGACAGATTTTACATTTCCCCCTAGATCAGCTCTGAGTTTGAAGCAGAGTGGAATCCAGGCAGCCTTATTGCCTCTGCAATGCAGGATGACAGAAAGCATGGTTGTCTACTAGGGCTTACCAGCGAGTGACTGTGGGCCAGGCAGGAACACTGCCTTAGGGACAGGTTTCTTCTCCCTGCAGGTCCCTGACCTGGCTCCTCTGGGGCCAGGCCCCCAGCTTGCCCCACGGCACACCCAGCAGCTGGAGGTCGGTGATGGGGCCAGGCAGGGGGCCCATTCCCTGCCCTGCAGAGGACTGAAGTGGGCTGTGTGGGTTAAGAGCAGGGAGGTCCTTGGCGAAGGCACATATGTCAGTACTGCTCCTGACCTGGCTGGAGAAGAATCTGGAGACCTGAACGAGCACAGGTCTGCTTCAAACCCAGCTTTGCAGAGGACTGGCAATGTATGTGTGAAATGGTGATAGCTGAGCTGTGGCCATGGGCTGTTATGTGCAGGGAAATCAGGGTAGGCACAAAGCAATAAGAGAAAAATGTTTTTAAAATTCAAATCAGCTTTTTTTCTTTTCATGTTGTGGGTCTGCATTTTCTTTTCGACTTACAGGCTTGTGTTGCTAAAATGGCTGTTTTGTGCTTGTTTCTTTAATTAGTTTCTTAGCAGTTTCCCAGTTTTTCCATAGAGACTTTTGCTTCTAAAGAAGGCTGTTTCTTAAGGTTAGTTCTTAAAATGCTCATCTGTACTGAAAAAATGGTGCCAAAGCCCAAGGAAAACCTTTACTGTAGGAGAGGTACAGACATTTGCTGAGCAACAAATTTCACTTTCTGATGCGCTGAGTTTTCCATTAAGGAAGCCAAGGGGTTTTGGTTTGACCATATCCCACCATCAGAGTTTGCCAGTTGAATTTAAGGGGACTTTTGCATCTCAAGAAGACAAATGCGTTAGCAAAACCATCCTAATTCCCTGCAGTTGGGAGTATGAGTCTAATTTTAGACTAGCTTGTTTGGAAATGTCAACTTGTGTGTACAAGAATTTTATAGCAACTTTGTTCGTGCATTGAAAACTGAAATCCCTTTTTAATGTTAACAAGGAATCAATGTGTTTTGAATGTGCAAAGATTTTATGCCACTAGGAGAGAAGATTTTTTTATATGTATATAATAAGTCCATGGTGTGTCCACATTTCAAATAATCCATATCTTTCTTATTGCCCTGCCTCAGAAAGGATGCTGTAGTAACAGAAAAACTTGTGAGATGGGCAGTCAGGATGATCAGAGATACGAAATAGCTCTTGGACAGGGAAGGACCCGCACAGAGGTTTTCATGTTTGGGGAAGAAGCAACATCACAGCTAATGGCAAAGGCCTCCAAAGATGAAAGATGAAATGCTCTGATGATCATTGTTCTGGTTCAATATGCCGGTTCTTGTATTTAAAATAAAAAAAAAATAAAATGAAAAGGGTTTGCAGGAACAGCTAAGACTGATTCAGAGCTGCGTAAGTGTTGCAGAAACAAGGATTTAACTTCTAGAAGCTTGAGATTTCTTTCTCTACATCTGTCCCTTTTTATCAGTTTTCTAAAATTATGGGAAAGCATCCCACAGATGCTTCTTTTTTTTGGTTAATTCATTCTGTGTGTGTGTGCATGTGTGTGTGTCTGTGTGAAAATCCACAGTACATTTCTGCTAACTGCTTAGTTTTCAAAGACAGACAGACCATGCAAATGCTTGGTAAAAGCTATCTAAACCACACAGTGAACATAAGTAGCGTAAAACATTGGAGATGTTCTGAAACAGTATGAATTATTTTTCAAAAAGCTCCCAAATAATAATTGTATTGGCTTTCCTATCTTGTTGGTGTCTGATCTAATTAGATTGAAGCTTTGCAGTGAGAGCAATGGGAATGGTAACTCGCCTTCCCAAGATGTCTCCAAGCTGGAGTGGATGTTTCTGTTTGTAGTCAGGACATTTGATGTTACCAATTCACAGATAGCCTTTGGTGACAAGTGGCTGCCCCAGCATCCCAGGCTCTCACGGTGCCTGCTGGTGGGGTAGTCACCCTGGCTGGACCACGGGACACCTTTAGCATGATGTGGCCACCATGGGACTGCTGTCCTGCATGTGTTTCAACTTGGCCTGTAGACCACATCTACCTCTTGACTGAGGTAAAAGAAAAAGTAAGTTCAGCTGATTTCACTAAAGTCAAAGTCATCCTCCTAGTGACAGCCTATATAAACAAGTTACAAAAAAATAACACATGGGCAAAGCCAACCAGCAAGCCCAGCTCCACTCCCAGCTCTCAATCTGGATTGCTCCCTCTGGCTTCTGCTCAGCCCCCACCATCCCTCCTAGCCTTTCTCTGCTGGACAAGACGAGACTGGAGACAGCAGGTACCTGTTTGGGGCCTGGCTAACTGCTTGGATGTGTCCTTGGTTGGGGGGGAACAGAGTTCAGAAGCAGGTTGCAAAAGATGTCCTGAGGGCTCTGGAGTCCTCTTGAAAATCACAGAATCACAGAATAGCTGATCTTGGAGGGGACTTCTGGAGATCCTTCATCTCGAGGATCTTTTTATTCTACTGCTGTTGGAGCATGCTTATATCATGGTCTTGTGGCTAGCCTTTGAGCATTTGCTAGTCTGTTAACGGAATGCTCTTGAACTGATTTGAGAAGAAATCTCTTTGATGAACAAAAAGGAACCCTCAAGTGCTGATTTTCTACCCATTTACCTCTTTGTGCAAGAGGTAATTGAACCGTAGTCATAAGAACATATTGTAACAGTTTGCAAATTACATGCTGTAGGAGGTCCTTGGTGTCCTCTTGTAGTTTGAACTGGTTTTTCCCTCTCCTTACCAGCACGCCTTGCAATAGGAACCTTTTCACGGCTCCACAAGGAACCTGCAATAAGAGTATTTCAGAAATCATTGTTTATTCAATGTTTATGACAACCCTGGAATTCAAATTAACTTGTGTCAAACTAGCACAAGGGTGGTTACTGTGCTATTACACAATTTCTAAATTACCTTTCTGGAACCCTTATTTTCATAGCTCTGTGGTCCCCTTGTTGCAAAGCTCTGATGTTGCCTAACAGCTCTGTGCTTCAGCACTCACCCTGGCTTTACTTCCACCCCTTTCCCTAGTCCCTCCAGCAGCAGTACAAGTTGTCCTCCTGACGTGACTTGATACTTGAGCAGAAGGATGACATGCTGATCTCTCCCAGGTTTCTGACCCAGGTCAGCAAGTAGCTTGACATCTCTAACATCTTAGAGTTCCTCAGGATTAAGTAACTGGTCTACAACAGCCAGTGAAATCTGATAATTGAATTTAAAGTACCATGGGCCTTACTTAGGATGGGTGTATGGGTATGTGTATTAGCAATCTCAATGAGTTCTTGCTCTAGATACCACCTTCTTAAACCCCAGGCCCAGCGAAGTCTGACATGGATGTCATGCCCTCCTCTCATCTATCCTTCCCTGCCAACTTGTTAGCAGCTGTCATCTTGTAGCAATGTCTATCGGTTTCTCTTTCTGTTTTCCTTCCTGTCCCCAAACACACCAGGTTGGACATGAACATTTCCTTTAGGGCTTCCTGAAGGGCCACTTAGCAAATGGAGGTGGCATCCCATGATGTGAGTGTTTGCATTCCCCAAACCAGCTCTTTCATCATGATGCTCAAGCCTCATGCTCAGTTGAGAGGTGTGTTAGCAGTATACTCACTTCCAGTCTCCCTGCAGGAAGAGTGGTCTGCATGTGCTAGTTCCTGGCATAAGTCTAGCCCAACATTCTCCAAAAACAAAAGGCAAAACGTGAGCTGTTAGGCTTAGCACAAAAGCAAAAAATATGTTTGTAGCACCAAAGCTTTGCTACTTCTTCTGGGTTTCTATTCTCTTCCATCTGGAATGATACACAACAAGGCAGAACATCAAGATTTAATTCAGCCCATGGATTAGGCATGGTCTCTGTAACTTGTCCTGCAGCTCTTCCCCTTCTCCAGGCAAGCCCCAGAAGCCAGTGACACATTTACCCCAAGCCATTTGTCACCCCTGTGTGCATCTCTGTATGGGCTAAATTCCAGGTAGCTGTATGTGGTGGAATGGCTGCCCAGGCAGCAGCCATGTCCTGGTTATATTTGTAATGGCTGAACGTGCATTTGTTCCATCAGGCAGCGTGGAGAGGGAGCACCTGCAACGTCCCCTGTCCCCAGTCACACCATGCTTCTCTGGATGAAAGCTGCTCTCCTGGGTTTGCAACGTGGGTGGAGGTGTCCCAGCCAAGAGCTCTGAACGTCTCCCTCTGCTCTCAGTCAAGCTGGGATGACATTTTTGCACTCCCCCATGCTTGCGCTTAAATCATTTATAGATTACCGACACATTTATACGTGCTATGTCACCTCCCAAACACAGCTTGCTTTCTGCCTTGCCGGAGCATAACGAAGCACACACATCAGCAAGTAGGCCGGGGTTGCCACCCCGGTCTGCTTTCAGGGAATCTGTGATGTCACCACTTTATCCCTTGAGCAAAACCCTCTTGGGGTGCCTGAAGGCTCACCTGCCAGGCAGCTCGATGTCCCACCTCAGAAACCTTCCCTTGCAGTTAGCACTGGGCTTGCAGGGATGTGGACCCTGGGCATAGTGGGGCAACAGGAGCACCCTGGAAGGCAGTAGAAGCCAAGGGAAGACATTCCCTTTCTGCTGGTGTATTTCCTTATGGAGTAGCCACTCCTGGCACTGAACCTTGTCCTTGGGTGTGAATGGCTCAGCTCAACATACTGGCATCGCCGCACCCAGCTTACCGTGTTGACACAGGCTCCTGGGAGAACAGCATCAGTACTAGAAGAATATTAATACTAACAGAAGGCAGAACCAGTGTTTACCCTGCTTTTGTTAATCAGTTTGTTTCCATTTGTGATCCCAAAATGAAATTAAAAGGCTCTGTTTACGTTGCTGAATTATCATCTGCTCCAACAGGTAAAGCACTTTGGCAGAGAATTAGTGGAGCTATGGACAGATTTGTGTTAAAAATATGTGCATATTTTCCCACTGAAGGATTTGTTTGAAATGAGCTGGAATCTCATGCCTTTGTGTTTAAATAAAACATCATCCACCAGCCACCCACACATGCTGCTGGGATGCGGTGGCCCTGAAACGAGTTCACCTTTAAAACAGCTGAGTTGAAAGCTTCTTCTGTGCCGGATTCAAAGGTGATTTTTCAAGATGGCCTTGGAAGGTAGCTTAAGGACTCAGAATGTGCAAAACTGATGCCAAAGAGAGATTGGAGAGTGTGTGCACATGGCTTCAGTCCTCAAAAGCTTGCACTGAATTGTGCTGGGGGAGGGAGTAGGGAGGGCAGTATTTCTCTCTCAGCAACAGAAGCTAAGTTATCTTCTCTTGTGCTGCAGTGTAACCCAGCGTAGAATGGGGCCCTTGCACCTGTCTGAGAAGGCTGAAAGATCTAGTTCTGATCATTTCTGCTCAAGCAGCACTAAATTTATAACTCAGCACAAGGAAGACAAGATCTAAAAACTAATTTAGCAAAAAATAGCCTTTGCAACTAAAAATTAATGCTTCGAACGGCCTAAATGAAGCTTGAAAATAGCTTTTATTCTGCTCCAACCGATGATTCACGTGCCTATTTGCAAACAATTCAAATGCAGTAAATTGAGAGGAAATATAAATCAGGTTCCTAAGTGAAGCTGCATAAATCCAATAAATGATTGATGAGAGAATCCTGTTTTAAGACGCTGCTGTCTGTCTCCAGTGCTGAGGGAAAAAATAATGGGGCTGTCGCCTTTTTGGGCTGTGCCGAATACCTTGAACTTACACCAACCTCTGATCCTCATTCAAGGTCAGAGCTTTCTCTTGCCACTTGGCCAAGATGCCCAGAAAGAGAGCTGCAAAATAAGACTATGGCATAGGTCTTTGAAGTCTCTCCTCCAAGAAGACAGGAATGGACTCATCAGCTATGAGTCAGATGTTGCAGTGCTACCCTGCAAAGGGTTCAGTGGTCCCACCAGCATGGACCTCGGTGCTGCATGTATTAAAAACATGGGTCAAGTCATCCAGGAGCTGTGCATCTCCTTTCAGAGTGACATCCCTGTTGCAAGCATCAGCCCTACTTCTCTGCTTGCGGGAACAAAGCTGGCTCTGCATGTGCTAGTTGGGCTCAGGACAGGACCAGTGGCTTTCTGGCTCTCCATTCTCCTTCAGATCATAGATATTCATAGAATCTTAGAGTGGTTTGGGGTGGAAGGGACCTTAAAGCCCATCCAGTTCCAACCCCCCTGCCATGGGCAGGGACACCTCCCACTAGATCCGGCTGCCCAAAGCCCCATCCAGCCTGGCCTTGAACACCTCCAGGGATGGGGCATCCACAGCTTCTCTGGGCAGCCTGTGCCAGTGCCTCACAATCCTCATCATAAAGAATTTCTTCCAAATATCTAATCTAAATCTGCTCCTTTGATTACACTCATAGCATCCTCCCAGGTCCCTGCCCTTCTTGTGCTGGGGGCCCCAGAGCTGAACACAGGGCTCCAGGTGGGGTCTCACAAGAGCAGGGCAGAGGGGGACAGTCCCCTCCCTCACCCTGCTGCCACGCTGCTTTTGGTGCAGCCCAGGATACGGTTGGCTTTCTGGTCTGCAAGCGCACATTGCTGGCTCATGTGGAGCTTCTCATCCACCAACACCCCAAGGTCCTTCTCCTCTGAGCTGCTCTCAATCCATTCTCTGCCTAGCCTGTATTTGTGCTTGGGATTGCCCCAGAGGTTTTTCCCAGCTCGGAGGTTCAGGTGATAACTCACAGTATAGGGGAGCTATTTTCTAGGAAGGGCTTTGTGGCCCAAACACATTTCTCATATGCATGTCTTGGCCTTCTTTCCTTGTTCTCCATGTGACCAGAAGCCCCATGTGCCTGGGATTCTGGGAGAGATGCATGCTCCTGCACGGTTCTATTCCTGGCACAGAGCCTCCCATGTTATGGCTCTGGGACCCTGCACTTCCAAGACAGCAGCTTCTGACCCAGGGACTGCCGTGAACACCAAGCAGCAATTAGCAACCCCTTAATGTAATGCTGTGTGAGAAAGGGAGAGCTCTGGCCACTCCATCCAGCTGCCAGGATCCTGCCTCCAGCACAAAGCTGGTGCTAGAATATCCTGAGTCCCCTGAAGGGCCATTTGCCCGTCCTGCTCAGATTGAACATCTCTGCAAGCTTTGGCAGACTACCTTGTGTCACATGCTGCTTCTGCCCTGAGGGCTGACAGTCACCAGCAGATTTTTCCATCCACTGGGTGGATGGGTGCTCTGGGACAGGGACAAACCTCATACAAGTTGTTCTGCAGCCTTAGAGCAGAAGAAAACAGTTCTGGGGTGCCACCTTCCCCATCTCTTCTGGGCATGGAGAACCTGAGGAACCGTGGGCTCCCTGGGACCTCATGGTGCTGGGCTGTGCCCCACTGTCACTGCTCTTACCTGTGTCAGCTTGGGTTGTAGCAGACCACATCACCCTGAAGAGATCTTTCTTCTCCTCAACCTACTGCCTTCATCCTTCCCCCCCATCAGGTGGCCTATAAGTGAAGGGAGGGAGTGGTTTGCTTAGGGAGGCAGCAGAGCAGCCCGATATATCATGTCCTGGCAGTCTGGGAAGAGCCTTCACCAAACCTGGAGCCACGTTGCTCCCTGCTTTGTGTTGGGACTGGGAGGTTCAACAACTTTTTCCAGTGCCTGACAGGTCAAGACAGCTGCCACCAGCTCCTGCTCCCAGGCAGCCTGGCATAAATCAGCATCAGTGGAACAAGGTGGCTTTTCTCTGCTCCGGGTTGTTGGATTTGGCTCTGACACAGTTTTCATGAAAAATTTATTTTGTGAGAAAATGGATTTTTGATCAAACCAGGCATTTCTGCATAAAATATTGTTTGGGCTGACATTTTCCCATTTTTTTCCATGATACAGTTCCCTTCCTTTCTTCTCCCACCCTCTTCCAAAGATACAAGCACAAAAATAATTCAGAAGCAGTGTTAATTTTTCAGTGAAAGTGTCTGGGTTTGGGTAACAGAGGGCTGCATATTTTTAGAGGAAATCAAATATCAAAAGTAAAGAAAAGTCAGTTTTCAGAAATAAAACCAACAACTCAATGTAGAAATGACAGCTATCTGGTAAATACTTTGTAGGAGAATACATGTGGTCTGTACATGGCTAGCCTGCAGCACAGCTCATCAAAACTCATCAAGCCAGCCAGCCAGCAGTCTCAGACCTTTTCCCCACTGAGTTCTTTGACTCATCCTTCCTAACCCCTCCACCCCACTTCCTTTGCGCCCATCTCTCCCAGTTTCCCCAGTCCTGTTGCTTTTCTTTCCCACCCCACAAACTGCTCGCTCTGAGGACCATGAGGAGAGGAGCCAGTGCTGTGGGCAGAGCTCAGATGTCTGCAGGGGAGAACACTGTGTCCCCAGCTCGTCCCTCAGCTCCACGGTCCTGACCCTGAAGAGCCATGGGTGGGGTGAGGACAACAGTGCTAGCAGCCTTGGCTCCCTCCTCTTACTTAAGGCCTTACTTATGCCCTTCTCTGCAGTGGGATTCACTGCGACGGTCCTCATTCTCTAAGGAGTCCTGCTTTGGGTCCAAACAAGGGCAGACAGGACACAAAATTAATCCACTCCAGTGACGAACGGCATGTTGGGCACAGGAAGGAGGAAGCAGTGCCTGGGGTCCCAGAGGATGCCTGCTCTGCAGTGGAGCTGATTTCCAGCTACCCCAGGTGGGCTGGCTTCTGATGGGGAGATGACAGCCCCTAATGCTCCAAATCCAGCTTCTTTCTGCCCTATTTCTGCCTGGTCCCCTGACAGGCCAAGAAAATCTTGGCTTTTCAAAAGCTCCAAGTGGGAAAGGTCTCTCTCAAATGCAAAGGCTTTGTTTCATCAAGCCACGTTTCCCCTGGCACAAGTGAGCATCTTTCAACAGGTGACTGCAGGTCCTCTGTCCTCTGGGCTTGTGGCCACCAGTGCCTGGGCTGTGTCCACAAAAATGCAACACAGAAGCAAGCAGAGAGATGCAGAAGAAAGCATCCCATGTGTTTTGGGGGTTCAGGGACCGCTTCTCCCCACACAACTCTGCCTTTGTCACAGTTGAGCGAATAAGAGTGATGTGTCACCTGGGGCTCCCCAGCTGTCCTTGCTGAAGTTATCTGATGTTTGTCACCACGACTACCACAGTCAGTCCACTTGCATCTACAGCAGTCCCGGTACTCCCTTCCCTGAGTCAGCTGACACTGGGAACAAAGGGTGCTGGTGCAACAGCAGTGCTGGGGCTGAGGCCAGGGGTTTGTAGCTTGGTTGAAACTCTCAAGGCGTGTTATGGGGGATCCTTCTGGCTGCCCTTGAAAAGAGCAGAGCTGGCTCTGGAGAGACCCTGGTGAGATTCCCCCTGCCAGCTGTGGCTGGCAGCTGGCTAGGCACACGGCCTTGAGAAATTCTTGCCATTTTCCAGCTCTTGCTCTTTTGCACGACTAGCAGAATTTCTCAGTGTAGAGACATTTGTCAATTTGCATAATTAAAGCACTGCAAACTCATCCAGATTCACAGATCCCTGCGCCGGCTCCCCTGAGACTCACCACTTCACTCCCATGAATTATTTATTGGCAGTGCTGTTTCAAATGGGCCCCTTTGTCTGCTGTGTTTGCTCCAGATTTCATTTCTCCAAAGCAGAGATGGTGCTGCGGTCCTCTGAGGCAGAGTGTGGGGAAAGGAACAACTCCATTTGCCACAGCCCTTGCTTTTACTCTGTCCATCAGGTGAAAGCGAGGGAACTCCCTTGGAACAATCCGGCCAGCACAGCCTGTGCTTTCTGCAGCGCAGAGCTGGGACCCAGGAGCTCAGGGCACCCCAGCTCCCTGTGCAGGATGCTCTCCCTGCAGGGTGGTGGTGGGGTACAACAAAGGGAACCCTGTTCCTCTCAAAGCAGAATTGCTTTGCCTCTAGTGAACAGGCTCACTCGCCAGCCACCTGTCCCATGTTTGGACACACAGAATATAATAGATAACATAAGAGAGAGACAGAGAGACAGAGGAGGGCACCAGCAAGCAGTAGGTACACAAAGACCTCGCTCATATTTGCAGGCATTCCCTGCTAGAGTTGAGTGTGTGCTTGTAAATCCCACATCAGAAGAATACAAATATTTGTGCTGCAGAAACCCTTCTAATGAAGTCCTGGAGCTCGCCTTCTCAATTCACCGTAGCCTTTCAGAGGTCTGTTTGATTTTGAGTCCCACGGCCATGACAGCTGCAGCACCAGGAGCTCAGCAAAGTCCCCACTGCTTTCCCTGCATCTTCCATGTGTCTGCAGAGCAGAGTGGGGCTGTGGCAGCCAGGTTAGGAGGCAAGCATGAAGTAAAAATGTAGTGGTCCCAGTGCTCAGTTAATCAGAGTGGGTCCAGGTGCCAGAGGCTGCATGCAGCTTTGCTAACAGTGCTGAAAAAAGCTGAAAATAGAGCACGTGAGCATGGAAATGTTTGGGGCAAGGAGTGGTTCAGCAAAAGCAGGGATGCTCATCCCTGTCCAATTTACCAGGCTGACATTTCGTCCTGGACCAGGACCTGGTGAGGGAGTTTGCAGTTGCGAATTCAGCTCCAAAAGGTTGCAAGTTGCCAAAATTGCAGATGCCTGTGCAGTACTCCTTCTCTCCCTATCCATGAATATGCATGGACAACGATGTGGCCTTTCACAGCCCACGGAGCAGGACCATGGGGGCTCCCGGCAGTGTCGATGGTGGGCTTGGCTGGATGTACAGCAGAGGGCTTTGCACTGGGAACCTGGAGCATTTAGTTCCCACAGCCCCAGCTCTCACCGCACTCATCAGAAGGTGCAATCACACCTGCAGTGCTGAGGCCCACTTGTGTAATTTTCAGCTCCTATCCCCTTCGTTAAATTAGACGAGGCGAGAAATGGTACAATGCAGTTGGGGGCTATTGTGAAAAAAACTCTGCAAAGGATTTTCACAGTGTGATGGAAGCTAAAAGTATTCATCTGGGCTTCTCAGTTTTTATTTTTATTTATTTATTTCTTTTTTCCTGGAGACTGCTGTTGCTGATGTATTATTTATACAGCAGGAAATTAGACTCTGAGGACTCAAGTATTCTTCAAATAAGCTTCCTAATTCTGTCAATTAAGAATGCACAGGCTGCTGGGTCTCTGGCTTGGGAAGAGCCACAAAGGAGTGAAAGCTGCCCCTGGTCATTGCTCTGATGTGCTGCATCGCCGGCATGCTTCATACATTTCAGCTGGAGGAAGAAAGATCTCTGTCCCAAAATCAAACGTGTGAGTTCCCTCCCTAGGAGCTTTATATAAAGAAGCTCTTGCAGATTTCAATGGGACTAATAACTTTCTCATGCTCTGGAGGGGGAATACTGAAGCCCTGAACATGTGGTCTCTCTTTGTTGCACTCTGAAATGAAATCTGGTGCTTTTCATTACCATTAACAAATGACTGCCAATGCTGGAAGACCACTGTTATGAGTTAGGGGTCGTTTACTCTCTAATTAATTCTGTAATTCTTCCTGTGCTCCCAGTGTTATTCTAGAGCAAATGAGTTGACATGTAATTAATACATAAAAGAGCATCTTCCCTCCTTTACAGCCTTCTCTTAAACAACTTGCACTTTTAAATGGGTTTGGAAGTCTATTCATGCACCAGGACTTGTGTGTGTGTGTGTGGGGGGGGTGATCCTGGCCATGGAAGAGGGCTTGGGCAGAGGGCTGTAGGACTGGCTGTTCTCATCTTCCACAGCACATGTTGTGTCCCAGAACAGAGAAAAGAAGCAAATAGACCATCCCAAAACACAGCTGGGCATGGGGCTTCACCATGAGCTGCTGGCACCAAGCTGGGAGACAGAATGTTCCCTTCTACCTGCAAAATGCTCAGCACTGGTCTGTTGCTGAAGAAATTCAATTTTTAGCCAGGAAAAAGCAACAGGGGCTGAGGCAATGTTTGCCAACACATTTACATATTCTTTGGTGCTTTTTCTACACAAGGTGTAAGGCACAGAAAGATGCTAAATGTTTGTGCTTCCCTTGGTGTTATTATGAAAAAGGTGAGACCTCTCAGAGGACAAGCCCTTTGTCCCTTCTTATAGGCTAGACAGTGTCCCTTCAGCCGCCCCAGAAGCACTCTGCTGAGGGAAGGAGGTTGAAGGCTGCAGCACAGTTTTTTTTTCTTTCTTTTTTTTTTCTCTCTTTTTTTCCTTGCTCTGAATTTAATGTCCACTGCAAATGCAGATCTCTCCATCTGGAGGAGGCATAAACGCCTGCACTGTCTGCTCTGCATAGACATGATAACTCATTCTAGAGGACAGGGCTGCATCACTCTGTGCAGCACTTGAACAAGTCCTGCCAAAGGACCCTGAGGACGGGACGGCCACTGAGGGTGACCACCCTCCCTGCTCTGGGTCAGAGCTGGACAGGTGATAACTCTGTCCCTGGGGTGCTGGTCAGCAGGTGGCATTGGCATGTAAGGCCCCAACTGGATGCACGCTGGGGAAGAGGCTTGCATAGGTTGTTTAAGCCCTGCTAGCAGACAGACTTCAATGCATCTGCTTGGCCACAATACTTGCAGTAGATAGTTTTGTCAGCAAATCTGAGTCCGAAATAGCAATGCTTAGAAAAGCTCTTCAGTAGTGCATGCCAAGGATCCATCCAGTACAAGATCGACTACTGTGTGCCCTTGGGAGCACAGGTCCCTGTGCAGACGGTGATGCTCCCACCACCTTCCAGTTCTTCCCTGTCCCCAAAGCCTTGCAGATGACACCACAGTGACCAGTTGCTCGCTTTTCTGACAGTTGCTCCACAGCCTGTGTGAAATGAGCTGTGGATCTCCAATCAAGATGATTTCCATCAGCTACTGCAGATATAGCCCCATATTCATGGCTTGCTGCCGTGTGAAGACTCTGAAGTAAAGGAGAATGGGATGGGAAGGCTTGGCTCAGCAAAGTCTTGGTAGACAGGGAAAAGTGCAGCAAACTGTGTGTGGTCTTGCCGGGTGAATTGTGCTAGGTTGTCCCAGCAATTGCTGGAGAAGGCCTCAGAATCAACACACAGGGTTCTCCCAGCTTGCCCTTGAAACTATAAGTGATGGAGATCCCACAACACTCTCCAGGGAAGATATACCTCACTGTTCTTACTACTGAGAAGTCCCTCCTCATGAATGGTCTCAATCTTTATTCCAGCATTTTAAGCCCATTATTTCCTGGCATGGCCCCAAGGAGGGAGAAATAGCTTCTCTTACCTTCTGTAATCCTTTATGGCCATGTTGATGTGTCTTTCTCACTCTCCTACGTAGGCTATACAAGTTTTCCCTCCCAGCCTTCACAGAATCACAGAACGTTAGGGATTGGAAGGGACCTTTAAAGATCATCTAGTCCAATCCCCCTGCTGGAGCAGAAACACCTAGATCAGTTCACACAGGAAGGCATCCAGGTGGGTTTTGAATGTCTCCAGAGAAGGAGGCTCCACAACCCCACTGGGCAGCCTGTTCCAGTGTTCTGTCACCCTCACCGTAAAAAAGTTTTGTCTCATATTTAAGTGGAACCTCCTATGTTCCAGCTTGCACCCATTGCTCCTTTTCTTATCATTGGATGTCACCGAGAAGAGCCTGACTCCGTCCTCCTGACACTCACCCTTTACATATTTATACACATTAATAAGGTCACCCCTCAGTCTCCTCTTCTCCAAGCTAAAGAGACCCAGCTCCCTCAGCCTTTCCTCGTAAGGGAGATGCTCCACTCCCTTCATCATCCTCATGGATGCCTTCTGTAATACCATCTCTTTATTGAAAAACCTAGTTTCTGGGAACATGGGTGTCATTTTAAAGGTGGTTTATAATCATGATGGCTGTGGAAAAAGCTGAAATGTCTCACCCATTGGCATTCAGACAGCAGAAATCCTCGCCAATAGATCAGCAAGACCAATTAGCTGGAAGAAATGCTGGATATAATTTTAGGCATCGCTATTAGTGCTTGTTTATCACAGGGACTTGTGCATGGGGAGCTGAGTGTGGAAAGTATCCTTTCCACCATTTTCCATGCAGCATGTGCAGCTTTTGCATGTCCCTGTGCAAGCAGCTTCATATGTGAAGCAGAGATGCTGGAGGACGAATGTGGCCCCTGTGCTGTTTTCATGGATGTAGGTTGTCCATGCACTCATGGTCCAACCTCAGCTTGTGCCACTGTCAGGCAGAGTGGTGCTGAACAGAACTGTCAATTATGATAAGGGTGCCCCACCCTTCTTAGTCCATGATCTCTCATCTTTTTTGGCATTGACAATGCCCAACCCTCCCACCCTGATGCCTTCCAGAATGTGTCTCTTGATGCCACATGTCTCTGGACCTTGTTTTCTGTTCTGCTGCCAGCTGCAAGGTGCAGCATTATTGTCATCTCCATCCCATATCCTATGGCTGCCCCTCAATCTCATCCTTCCATGACTATTGCTGAGGTTATAGTGCTTTCAGTTCAGTTTTGCCCTTGTTGGTTTCTAGCTCTGTTTCTCGGTCATGCAAGCATGCCAAAAGCAGCATATCCTCCCTCTTAGCACGGTATGGCCCACCACTGACCCTCAGATACTGCAGGAAGCCAACAAACTGATAAATAGAGAGCAAGACTCAGTTCTGAATCACAAAGCCTTCAACTCATGTATCAAGTTAGAGAAAGAAAGGCTGCCAGCAAACACTCACTGGAAGGCTATTTCTGCTTTGAAGAAGCTCATGAAAAATAAACCCCAAGTGACATTAGACTTTTCCCCGTCCTTCATGTTTATGGGGGAATAAATGCTTTTCTTTTCAGCTCTACTGAATGTAGGGTTGAAACTCTCCGTCTGAAAATGCGGGGTTTGCTATGGAAGCCTGTCCCTGTTCCAACAGCTCTCCAGTCCTCATCCTGGGAGGAATTGGAGACAGGCTTCTGGGGGGCAAACTAAAACCATGAGAGAGGCATCAGTCCTCTTCTGCACCTTTCTGGGGCAAGTGTGGGGTAGCTCCCTGCTTTGCTGGCTGTGTTGTCAATTTGGGAGGGCAGTAATTGAGAGGGGGTCTCAATGCAGGGAAGGAAGCACAACAGGAAAATCTCTATTCTGCTCCTTTGTAAACTGGTCCTTTTCTTCCTTACAATTCCTATCTGTCTACCATTTCAGTCTTTCCAGATAGGAGCATATGGAGATATCACCACTGTGTTTTAAAGAGGCAGCACACTTACAAAATAAAGGTATAGGTGGTTAAAGGTTTCCTCTTCTTTTTCGCAGGGTGCACTGGTGCTGTCTGGACACTGCGATGCCAAGTTCAGCATCTGTCCCCATGAGGCTTGGTAAAGGTGGATGAGCCTAATGGCTCTCTATTTGTCACCAGAGCTAGGCACTGTGTGATCTGTGTTTTTGAAGCTTGTCCTACTAATGGCAGGAGTAGGTGGTTGCCTACAATCAACCTCAATGGCCTCAGAGCTAAAGAGCTCCTGGCAAGCAAGGTTTGACAGAGGAAATTCTACAGGACTGGAGAAGACGTTGACAAGGACTGTGTGCAGGAGGGCTCCTGTGCTGTTGGTGAGCTCCTGTCCACCTGTTACTGCCTATGCCCTGCATCACAAGCGCTGTAGTCAGTCAGTCAGTGCAACAACCTGGGGAATAGATGCTGTTTGCAACATGTTCTGTGAAGGAAAAAAACAACAGTATTGGGTTTATATGGCAAGGTTTTGTAAATGAGGGGACTGCAGGAGTGGCCTCTGTGAGCAGAGCCCAACAGCTGCCCCATGTCAGATCAGAGCCAGCTCCAGCTGGCTCCAAAACAGACCCATCACTGGCCAAGACTGAGCCAGAGAGTGACACTGGTTGTTCCCTGGGAGGGCACATTGGAGAAGGGGAAAATATGCTGCACAGCAGCAGCTAGGTGAGAGGAGTGAGAACTGAGAGAGAAAGAATCCTGCAGACAGCCAGACACCAAGGTCAGTGCAGCAGGAGGTGCTCCAGGCATGCACCAGAAGTTCCCCTGTGGCCTGTGGAGAGGCCCCTGGTGGAGCAGGCTGTCCCCCTGCAGCCCATGGGTCCCACATGGAGCAGACCTCCACACTGCAGCCTGTGGAGGAGCCCCCAGGGGAGCAGGTGGATGTGGCCTGGAGGAGGCTGCGGCCCATGGAGAGCCCCCGCAGGAGCAGGCCCCGGGCCGGAGCTGCAGCCCATGGAGAGGAGCCCACGCAGGAGCAGGTGTCTGTGGGGAGCTGCCGCCTGTGGGGGACCCATGCTGGAGCAGTTTGCTCCTGGGAGATGGACCCCGTGGTACGGACCCCTGTGGGAGCAGTTCTTGAAGAGCTGCTGCCTGTGGGCAGCCCATGAGGGATCAGTTCAGGAAGGACGGTGTCCTGTGGGAGGGACCCCACATGGAGCAGTGGCAGAGAGTGACCGAAAAGGAATAGCAGAGATGAAGCATCAGGGACTGACCTCAGCACCTATTCCCTATGCCCCTTGGCTGCTTGTTGTGGAGGAGGTAGAAGAAGATGGATGGTCAGGAAGGAGTTTTTAGTTTGCTTTTATTTCTCACTGCTCCAGTCTGTTATCAATAAGCAATGAATTACATTAATCTCCCTTACTCTACGTCTGTTTTGTCCATGATGATAATTGGTGAGTGATCTCCCTGTCCTTTTCTCAGCCCACAAGCTTTTTCTTCTTTTTCATTGTACTTTCTCCACCTGTTCTTTTGAGGAGAGAGAGTGACAGAGCTGTGTGGTAGTGCTGACCAGCTCGTTGGTGTTAAACCACCAGAAGGACAAAACAGAAACCAACCAAAACGTATCTGGTGGGCAGGACACCTCTTGTGCAATGTGTTGAGGAGATGATGACATGGATTGGTTGCATTCAGCTCATTGGACTACTAACCAGTTTGGAGTCAGCATGCGTGGGTTTAATTCTCTCCTTCTCCCAGCTACTGGGGGTGCCAAGGTTTGGTGGAGACAGGCAGCCAGAAGCTGCAGTTGCTGAGTTCAGAGCTGAAATTAGTAGAAGAATTGAGAAATGCAAATATTTTGGTTGAAAAGACTTCCAGACAGAAATTAGCTAGGTACAGGCTTAGGCACTCAGTCTTGCATGAGCCGCGTGGGCAAGCACGTGACAGGTGCTGGGAGAGGAAACTGGGAGCAGCAAAGCTTTCTGGTGTGCCCAGATGGGTAAGACCCATCTCCCTTGGTGCTCTGTGTCCAAGGACCTCACAGTTGGCAGTGCCATGGAACAGGAACCCTGTCGTCCAGGAAGGGCTCCATCCACACTGTGATGCTGGAAAACAGCCCATGGCTGCTGGCTGATTTCTTCTTAAGTTTTTACCAGCTGCATCTGGAAAAGAAGGACCATGACCTCAACCTCCAGCTTTTTCTGCTTGTACCACGCCCCTTGCAAAACCTCTCAAAGGCAATTTCTGTGCTGACGCACAGACTCGTATGCTTGGATTCTGTGCCTCTAACCCAGCCATCAAGATGCTCCCTCACTGCTTTATTCTGAAGTTTACACTCAATCTGTAGACAGCAGGATGCCCTTAGTCAGACAAGTCTTCACTGGGTACAAGTGCCTACAAGCCAAGGCCACATCCCAAGCATCTTCTGAGGCTTCCAGGTCTGGCTTAGCCTGCTTGAACAGCTGTGCTGCAGGAACTGACGCCGTAGAGAAACCCATAGCTGTGGTCTCTTCTCTGCTGCCACCTGCTCTGGAGGAGGAGCTCTCCTGGTTTATTACTGCTTTTCTACTTCGTGTCAGGTGATAGCATTTTGCAGGGATCTGCCAGCAGATTCCTGGGGATGGCTGTGCTCAGCAGCTGGATATGGGTGCAAACGAAGAGCAGGACAGTCCTGGAGGGCACTTGCCTCTTGTTCTCAGACATCTTTTTCACAAGCATGATGCTCAGCACAGATGCTGTGCAATAAGCAGGAGCAGAGGATGCCATCAGCTACCTGTCTGCACACATGACTCAACCCTGCCTCTGCTTTTGAGGCTGCCCATAGCCAAGCAGCTGTCCGCAGGGTCAGGAGACATCAGAGAGGAGTGGCTGCAAAGCAGCACAATGTCTTGTGGGGCAAGACCTACAAAGTTTAGGGCCCACACAAGTTCTTACTGAAGGAGGTGTCTCTTCAAAAAAGATGGATCAGATGAATATGGATGTGTAAATCTAAGCTGGTGCTCCAGTGACATTTATTTGACCAAACATGGGTATCTGTGTCTAATCAAGTCATCTTTACTCCCCGGAGTGATGTTTCTCCTTCTAAATGCTTGCACCTGCTCAACTAAATTGTGTCCCAGAGTCTGTTACCCAAACTGATCAGCTCCCCTCCCCCGTAGCAGAGATAATGAAATGCAGCTGCAAACCTCATCTAATCTCTGGGATGGATCTGTGGTGCACAGCAAAGGCATGTCCAGATCACAGCTGGGCTATAAAGAAAGGCAAACAGAACCTCGTAAGATTTATAACTGCTACCGATTGTCTCCAGGACCGTTTTGGGGATCCCAGGCCCTCACACTCTCCATAGTAACCCCCAGCCAACCTCCAGCATTGCTGCTGCATATGGGAGAACCTCTGCTGCTTCTGCAGCTGGCACCAGGTCTGTAAATCACAGCACCCCCTCCTGCCTGCCTGGCCTCCCCAAGAGTACTTAAATCAACTCTAAATGAGCTCTTTTAAGAAAATGTAGGCAATCAGCAATGAATTATTGTGAGGCACAAGGGCTTTCTTAAAAGCAACGAGCACTTATTGGTCATCTGGACTGCAGAAGGCACAGTCCTTTAAATCAAAACCTGCAGGTCAGATGAAGCAATGCCTCTTTCTGTGCTTCCTTAAGCAGAGTTTGCCTCAGTGGGTTGTCAGCATTTTCCTTCTTCCCCTCTGTCCTTTCAAACCATCCTCTTCAACATGATTCCTGTGTGTTCCTCTTCCATTTATCAAATGTGCTTTTATTAGCTGATTTTTAGTCTGAAGACTGTAGCTACTCCGGCTTTGGCTCATTTACAGAGACCTTCTGAAGGGCTTTACATATTGCCCCGTTTGGAGCCACAGTGAGGTCAGCTACAGCTAGGAAAGTCTGGAAAACAGTGCCCTGTTGCTGAACAACGGGGTGCTGCTTGCTTCAGGGGTGCTGCAGTTTGGTAGCCTGGCATTGAGCCTTTCCTCATCCACTACACTTGCAAACAACAGCTACAAATCTCAGCTTGGAGATAGAGCAAAATTCTCAGAAAACAAACTGTTTGGGATCTTTTCATTTGCCCCCTTCTATATGAGGTTATGGGAGATAGATAAATGAGTTAATGTTTTCATCTTCTTTGCCAGAAAAAAAAAAAAAAAAAAAAAAGGAAAGGAAAGAATAGCCTTCAGAAAGAAAACTCTGAACTCCTGAACACAGAAGCTGTGAGGTTAAAAAAAAAAAAAAAAAAAAAAAGCTAAATATCTGGAGTATTGTGTCCAGTTCTGGGCTCACCAGTACAACAGGGACATAGAACTACTGGAGCGAGTTTAGAGGAGGGCTACGAAGATTATTAAAGGACTGGAGCACCTGTCGTACAATGACAGGCTGAAGGAACTGGGCCTGTTTAGCCTGAAAAAGAGAAGACTGAGGAGAGACCTCATTAATGTATATAAATATCTGAGGGGAGGGAGTTGTGCCAGTTGTGCCCAGCAACAGGACAAGAGGCAAGGGGCACAAACTGAAGCACAGGAGGTTCCAGCTCAATGTGAGGGGGCACTTCTTTACTGTAAGGGTGACAGAGCACTGAAACAGATAGCCCAGAGAGGATGTGCAGTTTCCTTTTCCGGAGATATTCAAAACCCACCTGGATGCCATCCTGCCCAAGGTGCTCTGGGTGATACTGCTTTGTGGGGGGGGTTGGACTAGATGATCTTCAGAGGTCCCTTCCAACCCTGCCCACTCTGTGTTTCTGTGATTCTGTGATCTTAAGATCAGTGATAAAACCTGAAAATTAGCAAGAGTTCACAGAGATCTCCTTTGATGTCCAGGCAGAGGCTTGGGGGGGAGCACCTTTCCCTTCCCCTCCCTCCATTTGCCTTCCCTGAGCTGTACAAGTGAGGGGGGCAATAGGATCAGAGCAGCCTAAGTGTAACACGAAGGCAACACATTCATCATCAGCCTGATCTGCTCATTTCCGTGTTGTACGGTGGCAGTGACAGCTCTGTAATCTCACTTTAGAAAGTCATTGTTACGGGTCATATTCTGTCAAGGAAACCACAGGTAATGTTTTGACTTCCTTATTTGAATTTCCCTAGTTTAAAAGCATGTCAGAGTTCTCCCTTATTTTGTATGCAATGTTAATGTCAAGAGAGTCATGATAAAATGTCATTCCTCCCCAAAATATTTTTCTTGCAAGTGAGAGAGCAGCTTAGTTTCTGAGCAAGACTGGGGCAGTTTTAGGGTGAATAAAAGTGGAGCAAAGGCTGGAGTTTAGTATGGGAGAGAGGCTGCAGTAGCAGTTGTAGCACACAGTGTTATGACAGCTGCTTGGAAAACAATGTCTTGGGAGAAAAGGACGGCAGGAGTTTCCTCCACAGCCCTCAACTACCTCTCTCTCTGACATCTTTTCAACAAGGCATTTATTAATTATTCTGCAACATGAAGTCAGACATATTGTGACGGACTTTGAAGATATTTCTCCAGCCTCAGTCACTCTAGCAACACCAAGTCCTCCCACCTGCAACGCTCAGAGCCGTATGACGTGATAAATAGGGTAGACAAGCTATCCCTGCTGGTCAGGGCATGGGTTGTCCAAGTGCTGCAATCTTGGTGGGCATGAAGAGTCCCAAAGCTAGTAAATCTCATAACTTTCCTCAGTTTTGTGTGAAAGGGCTTCTTGCCATGGAACAGTGAACTGTAGGGCTGCAGCACCCAGGCTGGTCTTGGGTATGAAGGCCACCTCGTGCATGATGCTCCTCCCCTATGACTCTGACTGCAAGCACATACGCGAACTAGCTTCATAACTCCCGGTAGCCCCACAGGCATCCACCTGCAGCTGTGGAGTTGGGATATATCTGAACATCAGGCCAGAAAGGAATGAGCTCCAAATAGGCCATAGTGGCTTCAAAGGTGAAGCCTGCCTACACTGTTGCCATCAGAGTCAAAGAGAGATTTAGGAGCCAAGACAAAGTCAGAAAGTTCCTTGTTCCATACTGCCTGGATTCCTGGCTTTCAGTGGTGACATCCAAATGATCATATATGAAGGGGTGGGCACTCTGAAGTTTCTGTTTCTGAGTCCAGTGCAACCTCAGAGAAAGGGCTGAAATAGGCCTTCTCCTTCTTGTTCTCTGTCCTTCCCTCAGGTTCATCTCCTGCCCCACTCTTTCTAAGCTTTTGCTACACACGTCATAGCAGACCCATGCTCAACCTGTTTCATTTTTCAATCCGTCCTACTAATGTTACTGATCCAGCCCTTCAGGATACTCACAAGTTCTTCTTGAGTCCGCTTGGATGTAGTTCTCATCTTGAGGGTTCAGGTGCCTGAAACTGCCCCAGTTTCTTTCGAGTCTTCCCCAAACCATGAAGACACCATTTAGCAACATACAAGTATAGCTTTAAGCTTGTGAGTTTGACAGTGAGTTGCAGTTAGACATGTTCAAGTTATATAGGGCACCAGGTTTATGAGGAGACATACTGTGATGCTCCTACATCATCATTATCATTATCAATGGACAGCAGTGGTGTCTTTTGCCAGAAGTTGATGATTTTAAACCTGTACATGGGATCTGATGGCTCTGCCCAAGATATGTGTGCCTTGGACCAGCCCTGAGGAATGGCTCCTCTCTCGTGGCAGATGTGTGAGACCACCATTTTGCTCTGGGATCTCACCAGTTTTCAGAGCGTGCTGAGTGTAGGCGGGTTGTGTGAAAAGCATTTTTGTGTGATCCTATGATGAGAGCTTTAGCTGATAATCTAAAGAGTGATCTTCTTGGTTGTTGAGAGATCACATTTTTATGCAAGGGCTTTGCTTTCTACTTTTTAAATAGTCTTTCTCTTTTCATAGGCTCTCCCTCATGCTCTGTCCACTGTTTGTATTAAATGTGTCTAAAAATATTTTGTACTACTTAAATACAAGAATACTTCACTTCTTCATTTCTGCAATGGCAGTCAATCCATCAGCATCTACTTTTGTTTGGAAAATTACATGTTTCACCACCCTCTCTAACTCATTTCTTCCAGAGTCCTCCTGGTAAACCAATGCTGTGATCGTGACTAGCATGGCACTGGTAGCATTGACTTGTTGTTTCTGGTCAGTCTGGATTTCTGGAGCTGGTGTAAACTCTTCCTGTAGTCTAAAGTTTTTTCTATTTCTAATGTCAGAGTCACTGGAGAGGCCATGTTCTAAAATGTCAGAGTATTTTTGTACTTTCTTTTGGGGATAACGGGTCAGTGACTTCATCAGGTATTCAACTCAGACCATTTCTCTTAAAGGTTGGTCCTTCTCAGTGCCATGATGGTGCATTCATTATTTCAAATTTCATGCAAATATGATTTGAAATGTTCATACTGATCTTAGACAAATCTGTGATACCTTTGCTTTACTTTGGATATTATTCAGACAGTCCACAGAGAAAGGGTGATGGATGGTAGTTTTACACCAGGGCCCAGCCTGACCGATCAAGAGAAGGGTGGGCGAAGCAGATGCAACAGAGCCAGAGGTGATGATGTACTCCTTTAGAGGATGTGTCAGAGGTGTGGAAGATGGCGTGGGATCTTCCATTCCATCAAAGCCAATTCAGTATGTGCTTTGAAGTACCACACATTTTCAGAATCTTCTGTAACCACCAAAGCCTATTTATTTTATCCTCTGGGAGATTCTTCTCTTAGATTAGGTAGTTTATAGTAACTCAGACATTAAAATGCTGATTTTGCACCTATTGTATGTCATTTGTTTCCTTTGCTATATTGTTTGTTTCTAGATGTGATCTGATCAACAGCTGTAGAATATAAATTGAAACGAGTGGTCTCATGTCTCATGGTAGCTGATATCTATTTATTTATATATGTGTTTAATTCTTAAATCAGTGCCGTATATTAATTTATTAATTTCTATGGACAACTTGCAAGGCTGTGAAAATCTCAGATGCACCAAAGATTACAAACATCTTAGCAGAAGGCTTAGTTGCAAGTGTTTTTTGATTTCTTTCTCATTTAGATTCCTCCCCCCCCAGTGTCTTTCAGCCACGGACTTCCCTTGTGACTGTTGGGAGTGGCTGAACTTCCTTGTAGGCATGAGGGATTCCTGTGGTTCTGAAAGCTGTAGGTCTGTTCCTCCAGATATTGCAGAAATTATTTTGCCAGCATTAGAAAAATTGTTTTGCTTTTGTGCAATAATTCTGCTATCAAACATTGACTTCTTTTTTTTTTTTTCTTTTTTTTTCCAGAGGTTGCAATGTTGTCTTGTCTGTTTTCAGTTGCTGTTTTAAGTGGTCAGGCTTCCACATTTGCCTTGAATTATCTTCTTCCTGTTTTTTGAAGGTGCTCCCTTTAGAAATGATTTTAAGTGCACTTAGTCCCTCTCTTTCTCAGAGTTTTGTCTCACATTTGCTTCTCCTCTGGAGAGAAATTTTCTGTGTGTCATGGGACCTGACTTTCATTGTTGTTATTTCACAGACTTCTTGGACTGCAGCTGGTTTGCATTGGCAAATTTCAATGAAGTTCTAACTCGTGTGGAGCAGAGCTGGGGGGGACCTTTATTACAATCTGTCATGGCATGAGATTATTTTTACCTCTAAAAGGTAATGTTTTGATGTCCCTTTTTTCCAAACATTTCTTTGATCTCTGGAAAATCTCTTTTTGTGGAACACCACATCCTTCCCTTCCTTTGAATAAGGATGACAAAAAGGAGGCACAAGAAAATTCACCTCTGGTGCTGTGCTGGTCTGAGTGATGGCTTTAAATCCAGATGCTCTGTTCCAATTTGGGGCAGAAATTGAGCTGGGAGTATTCTGTCCAAAAGTTTCTGGTTTTATTTTGTCCAGCTCTTTGCAAACAACCTGCCTAGGGTTGACCTAGGGTTTTGGTTTACTGCCTCATTTCAGCTCTGTCTTGATGTGGGTACCAGACTGACAGCATTGGGTAGCCTGCCATTGCACAGCTCATTTTTGGGGTTCAAATTTGAACTAGAGAGGAGGAACAATATGTTTGTCTCTGTGGTCTTCCCATGTCTCCTTGTTGATTAGCCTTGCTGTAGTGACTGGTGGGACAGTCCTTCTTCCTTCTGCTCAGTTAATTTAGCATGCTACACTGCTTCTTCCTGTATTTTTCCAGGATTCTGCAGCCCTAAAGACACACAATTAAGACATTTCAGCCTATGTACATAACTGGTCCTCTAAGTTCACCTGTGGATACAGATTCTCCTTCTTTTACCACTTCCATAACTTTCTTGGTGTTTTGGTTAAGCAAAAACATCAGACCCTAAGACCTGTTGTAACTGCGATCAATAATAACAAACATATTCTTTCTGATAGTCTCTAGGAGCCTCAGGCAAGGACTAACATTAGGCAATGCAAGCACAGAGCACAAATTCGGTCCCAAGTAAACCACCTTCCCTTCAGTCATTATCAGCCATCATCTTGCAACTCTCTGTCAGTTCTTCAGATATGGCTCTTTTTTTATCTACAGCCTTTTCCCCTTCACTCTGATTAGTTGGAAGGCTGATCATTTCGCCAGAAGTAGCTGCATTTTTCTAGCACATACCAATATTCCACTTCTTCCACAAATGTCCTATCATTTTTCTATCCCCACCAAAGCTGAAAGTCTCTCCAGCTTAGCAGGGGCAAATTTAATTAACCCTCTATTTTCTCCCTCCCCCATCTAGATCATTCATGAGTGAGTCTGCGTCTAATGCTGGCCCCAACTGCCTAGCACAGCACACATCCTCTTCCCGATACATCAACCAGTTAACATTAAGCTTCAGTTAGGATCATTCAGGCAGTAGTAGTCACATCTTTAATCTAGTATTAATACCTATTTCATGTGACATATAAAGAGTGAGTCAGATGATCCTGTAATGTGTCGTCCCTCTGCCTGCTGTGCCCAGCTAACTGAGGACGGAGGTACAGGTCTCCGCCTCAGGTCAGTCATCGTGGAGCTATGACAACCAGCTCCCTCACCACACTGGCTTTGTGGGTGAAATAGGTGTACACCAGTGGGCCCCCTTCCAAGCCTCTCCATGTTCATTTGGCCAGGAGATCCCCTGGTTGCTGAAGTCCATTAACACCTGCAGATAGATGCATGCGCTCTCACACTGGTAGGAGGTAAGAAAATGTATGTGCCATCAGCTTTGCAGGCAGGTGAGAGGAGTTTTGAGAACTGCTGTGGCCATTACATTTTAGGTGCTGACAGCTCTTGGGGAGGTTTGTCACTACGCCAGCTACCCTTGTTTCAGAGACCATCCACTGCTGCTGTTTCGCACACATTGCTGCTCTCTGTCCAGCTGGAGAGGAGGGGATGCTGCGCTGTGGAAACAGGCCGGAGTCCCAGGGAAGGTGAAGAGGAGGACACTGAACTTGTTTGATTTCACTTCAGGCCATGATTTTGAGCAAACCAAATCATCAGGCTCCCCCACGCCCAATCCCATCACAGGAAAGCCCAGAAGGACCTTCCAAATCTAGGATTAGCCTGTTCCCTGATAATAGTCTCTGGGCACCGGCAGCTAACGTGAGGGTAAAGAGCCATGTGGCACCTTCACAAGGATTTAAACACGTAAGAGGAGAGAAGAAAGAAATAGCTACTGGATTTTAACATTAGCAAATGTCAAGCCATACATTTGGGAATGGAAAAAAAAACTCAAGTTGACCTCTAGATTGTTGGGAAAGGAGCTGGAGTATTTTGATAATGAAGTGGATTTAGGGATTTGGAAAGTATTATCTTGAGGATGGAGAACACATGATGGCTTCACTAAAGGAAGCTAGCAGGACCCCAGGCACCCTCCATCCTGGGAAGAATAGGGATCCATAAGATTTTTTATTAATGTAGAAGTCATGTACAGTTCTGCCACCAGCAGAACCTAGCAGTGCACTCAGTGGCTGACACAGGGACCATGGACTTTTCTGGGGCAGGACACAGACCTTCCTCTCACAGATGGACCCCACAGAAGAACAAACTGTGAGCAAAGAGAAGTGCGAGACTTTTCTCAAGGCAGAGGAAGACTTACGTTTGTGGCAGTGTGAAGAAGAAAGGGTGATGACTAGGAGAGGGATGCAGGCAGGAGACACTTGCTGCATATAGACAACAGCAGAGGTGAGGACAAGGCTGTTACAGAGTCGAGGAGATTGCCCTCCTTTGGAAAGGTTCTTGAAGAGCTGGGAAGACACCCTTGCTTGAGGTGATGTAAGTTAAGAATTTGTCCACAATTTACTCTATTCTGAACCCGAGTGAGCCATGGCTTCTCAATCTGCTCTGTATGCTTTCCCCAGGTGCTTTGTTTGTCAGGTTGCTGCTGCTTTTTATGCAATGCTATTGCATGGTCCTCTTTTGACCAAGCTATCCAGCACAAGAAACCATCTTGGACTGTTTTCTCAGTGAAAGGTGGGGGTGAGAGGGCGTCACCCCAGATAATAACTTAAAAGGAAAACAGCAAGTCAGATGCCAAGTGTGGTGAGGAGAAATGGCAGCATCTGAATTGTGAGTGGAAGGAGGCTTTCATGGAGATGCAGGAGCCTTTCTGACTCTAATCCAGCAGTGTTTGAATCAGTTTAACTCTACCTCTCTGACAAAGCCCCTAGGGGAAGGAAGGCAAAGACAGAGGTGCCAGAAATTCTAAAATTCCTACATTTTCTCAGAAGAATTCATGTTTTCCTTGTGTGGGATCCGTGCCCAGATTCCCCACAAAAGGCTGCAAGGGATTTGCTGAGCTGAGCAGCTTTTTTGGAGTATTGCTACTGGGAGATGGTGGTACTTTGAAAGGTTTATATGCTGAGGCTGGTGCAAAGAGCACTTTTTAAAGCATGTTGGCTGGATAGTGCCCTCTGGAACCATCAGGGTTTGCTCTCCTTGTCCTTACTGCTGTCAGAAGCTGCACAAGCTATTTCTCCAAAGAAAGAAGAGCTTGCTTCCAGTTTGGCAGGGACAAGAGAGCAGGGAAAGATTAGAAGATACGTTTTTCTGTCTTCAAATCCCCCAAATATGAATCTCAACCTCTGCTACTCTGACTGTTCATACGTACATGCGTTTTAGTGCAGGGAACTGGTGGTTGAAACCTCATTAGTCTGTTTTGTTTAATTACAAGTCCAAGAAAGGTTCTGAAAGTGTCTGAACTCCTACTAGATGTCTCTTTGATCAGTGAATCCCTTCAAACAATAGCCAAGCCAGCTCCAAATGAACTTGATCTGGGAATCTGGGGATGTAAATGTAGTTACATCAGCTTCCAAGACAGGATCATGGCTGTTGCTAGTGTACCAGAGAGCAGGCACTTGTCTGATTTACTCTTCTGCCTTGAATTGCATCAGGTTTGAGAAATCCCAAAGAAGGCAACTGTGTCAGAGCCTTTTCTGAGTCTTTTTTTTTCCTTTTTCTCTCCCTCTAATTTTTTTTTTTTTTCCCTCCAGGTTGAAAGATTTGAGATATTTTGCTTGTAAATGTATATATTTCTTATCAGGTGCCATTTTGGTGCCTGATGTTTTTGCTCTTAACATCAGATGTATCCTGTAGGTTTTAGTTTTCCAGGTGCATTTTTTTTTTATTCTGATGTAACGTCTATTATGCCTATTCCTAATTTGTTCAACTTCATCTCTTTTTTTGTTTGTTTGTTTCCACTTCAGTTAATTCCTTTGATGTCATGATTCCTTTTTCCCCTAAAATAGTAGTTGGTCCTTGGTC
This sequence comes from Cygnus atratus, assembly GCF_013377495.2. Taxonomy (NCBI): domain Eukaryota; kingdom Metazoa; phylum Chordata; class Aves; order Anseriformes; family Anatidae; genus Cygnus; species Cygnus atratus. The sequence continues at coordinate 798,483 of NC_066378.1, forward strand.
TCCATCCTGGTGCTGAGGAAATGAATTAAACAAATAAAGATGGCAAATGAAATAGAAAAAAAGTTCACTTAGTATCATGAAATATTAATAGCCACTTAATATTAGGGGAAATTAGTCCTGCTGCACTAAAACTGCTCTGCATGGAGTGACTGAACTGCAGGGTGTAAAGTTTGTGTCCCCATGGAGGTTTCCAGGTCCCGGCTATAGGATGAAGGTTGTCTTCAATAAGCTTCATGGTTTGGTTCTTTTAATTAAGTAATATGCTTCAGGGCCTGAAGCAAAATGTGTTTCTACAACCTCCCTTTCTCAGACAAGCCTGGCAGTGGGCAAGCAATGCCTTCCTAGCCTGGCATGGGAAAGAAATGCCTTCCCTGCCCGCTGTGGAAGGCAAAGATTATTGCTTTGACAGAGGGTTGGTAGAGTGGTGGTAGAGTGGCAGGAATACCCATTCCTGGAGAAAAAATGACTCTTAAAGCATCAGCGCTAAGGAAATCTTCTATTTTCTCTGAAATTATGCTAAATGATTAAGCAACTTGCTGTGAAGTAGCACCTCTGGAGAGGGATGCCCAGCTGAGGTGAGACATCCATCATCCATTAGGAGTGGTTTGTGGAGAGTGACAGTAATCCAGCCATGGATTAATGTGCAAGCCTCCTCCTAAGGACAGTGTAAGAGCACTGTCAAAATTAGCTGACAAGGCCCCATTTCTAATTTCTTATGAATATCAGAAAACCAGGGAAGCCCCAAAGACAGGAAAGGCCAGTCCCACACTGCTGGTAAAAGCCAGCAAGATGGAAAACCCAGGAGGTAAGGAGAGGCTGGGCTGGTCAATCTCAGTGCTGTGCGAGAAAAAGGAAATGTTAACATAGGTAGAGATCAAAGGCATAGAAATACCATCAGTTTTAACCAGCAGATTTCCCAGAAAATATTCTTAAACCTGAGCTTTTTTTTTTTTTTTTTTTTTTTTTCCCATTTCCTGGGATTGTTTCTAGAGATATTGCTATCGCATGGACTAATGTCCTGGTGTTTTAGATGTGGACAAGAAAACATTCTCTGCTCATGTATCTGTATTTTCATTATATATTTAGACTTACGTCAGGCACTTGATTTACTTGGTCAAAAATACACTCTATTGAATCAATGGACAGTTATTAAATGGATTAAGAAACAGGCAGCTAAAAGCTCTCAAAATGCAATTGTTGTAGGAGGATCATTGACAAACAAGCAGCTTGCACGGTATCTTTGCAGGCTTCTGCTTTCCCCCCAGTGTATTTCACTAATTTTATGAATGATCTAGAAAATATATATAAATTAGTTGCCCGTAAAGTTTGTAGCTGACTCAAATTTTGCCATGATAAATAATGATGAAGGCAAATCTCTAACGCAGAGCAATTGCAATTGCTTGGTAGACTGGCAACAGTGAAACAACATGAATTTTAATACAGCTAAATGCTTGGTCATCCATCTCTGAGAGCAGAATGTAGGGCACTCCATCAGGCTGGGAGACTGCCTGCTCCAGAGCAGTGACTCTAAAATTGATTTAAGGGCTATATTGGATAACAGGTGATTATGAACATTTAATGCCCTGTAGTGGCAAAATGGATGAACATGATCTCTGGATGAAGAGGGGAAGCTGAAGACAGAACAGGGAGTTTTTATCCACCTTGATTAAAAAACTGGAGGATGTTGTCGTCTACTGTAGCTGTAATGAAACATAATGGCTGAATTGAGGGCTTTTGGCAAGGGAATCTAGTGCAAATTCCTAGTGTTATATATGAGGTCTTTGAACTCAGTGTGGATATCTGTTGTAGGAGAAGTGGGCAACTCAGCCAAGCTCCAAGGGCTGGTGGCAGGAACCGCTGCCTCGCGTGAGACTGAAGGCTGCAGGTTGGGATCGTTTCCCCATTGTTTGCTTCCTGATTTCCATGCATACAGGAAGGTGTATCATTAGCATCCTATTGTACTCTTGTTTAGCTTGGCTTCACAGAGTCTGCACATCTCAGGGAAATATGTTTACAGAGTTGTGGGTGTCGTGTTTCTTATCTGGCGAGAGTGAATGAGAGAGCTGCATAAGGGCAGGCAAGCATGTCTAATACCGAAACTGCAAAGGAAACAAAGCCAACTCCTGATAAAGACAGCGGCAGTAGAATTTGCACACTTATTAAAAATCAGTCCTGGCTTTTATTTGCGAATGAAAGAATGAGCTATATTACTGTGTGGCAATGTGTGCCAGGGAGCTGGGGAGAGCAGCAGGAAGGGATGCCAAGAGAGACAAGGTAAAGGAGGCGATCCATGGCTAGCCTGGGCTGGTTTCCCTGTCCACCAGTGGAGGGTCCAGGTGACCAGGAAATGCTGAGAAATGTCCTGTGTTTGCATCACAAAGTCTTCTTTAAGACAGCTTTATAGTAGAGACCTTGTATTTGATTGCATGGCTCTGATACTCTACCATTCGAGGTGATGACTCATGGGTTGGGATGGAAAAATTTGGTCTTCCAGGCTCAGAAAGGAAAAGGATATAGAAATATGATCCTCAGCCACCCACAACTACCGCTCTCATGTTTTCATTTCTAGCTGTTGTTCAAAAAAGTGTTTGTGTTGAAAGTTGAAATTAAAGTGTTCTCTCCATCCCACATTTGCTCCTGAGCAGTGTCTTCAGCTGCAAAGGTTGTCTGTGTCCCTGCAGACAACAAAACTGAAGTTATGGGCAATTTTCAGATTATCTGGAGTTACATTTCCTTCCAGTCTTTCCAAAACTTCCTTCTTTCGTTCCACATTATCTGCAGATGCTGGGTCTGTAGCAAAAGTTGACATGACTGTTATTTTAGGAGAAAACTGAGAAAAATACTGCCTAGTGCAATGGGGCACTTCCAGTGCTGAAGATGTGGGGGTGGGAGTTGCAGCTGCCAGGTGGGGAGCAGTCCCAGATGGCTGGGGGAAGCAGGTGTAAATGCCATCTGCAGCTTTACCTCTCCTGTTCTGAGTCACTCACACACAGTGCTTCCACTAGTGCTGGGTTTGGATGTGCAGGAAATTCTGCCTCTTTAGTAACAGTATTTTGAAGCATTTCTGATATACTTTGAGTTCCGTGAGAGATCTAAGTCATCTCAAGAGCAGGAGTATACATCTTTTGGACACCTGTTTGTCCCTCATTTCTGACAAATATGACACAGATAACACCAACTTCTGTAGACCCTGTTGTGATTCACAGTGCTTGTTTTCTCACTTCATTCCTCACAGTATGAGGATTGCATGGTGGGGATGTCATAGATGGTCCTGGTCATGAAGTATGCTCAGTGCATTCCTTCCATATAGGATTGAAATGAGGGTCTTGACCACTTTTAAAGCCCTCAGCCAACCTGGGATTTGCTAGGATTTACTGGGCTGGGTATGGATTTGGTCATAAGATACTTTGCAAGAAACTGTAAAAGACAATGTGGCAGGGACATGTCCCTAATATGTAGCCCCTGGGGGCTGTGACTTGGAGAAAATACATGACATTTCTCCCAGGCTGTGAGGAAGGAGCCCACTTCCTCTCCTACTCAGTGTGCTCAGTCTGGCCAAGCTTTGCAATAAATGCACCATTGTGGTTTTGTGTGGTGGTTCAGGACCACAGCAGTTACTCAGCATCCAAGATGCATTCATGACATATGATCAGGTGGATATGGAGAGTTCAGGTTGTACCCACAGATCTTCATGGACGCTAGCATCTGTCTACAGTTGTTCAGTGAGCCTTCCTTCTGATTCTCTTCCTCTTTCCTCCTGCACGCTTGTTTTTCCCAGGGATGCTGTAGGCATCCTGTCTGCTCCAAATGTCCTTTGCAGTCCATGTGCTTTCACCTTGCCTTTGGACACTTGTAGCTGGGCTTTTCTAGCCCCAACCTCTTGCCTCTCATCTGTCTTCAACATCAAGTATTTGCCTTGGACTTCTCCTTTGTCACAGACTGTCCCCTATGCTGGATATCTGGAGATTTTTGCCTTTCCTCCAGCTATTAACATACAATTTAATAACCAGCATGGTATCCAGCAGGTAATCAAAGTCACCTGCTCAGAGTCAGATCTCTACAGATCATATGTGTTCTGCTCAGTACTGATGCTGGTGTTGTGATTAGCCACACGGCAAGCTGTGATGTAGGGACCTTTACGGTCTCACGCCGGTGGAGGCACTAGAGAGGGCCAAGAGCAAGGCAAGGCCAAGGCTTTGTGATAAGTCTTCAGGAGAGTGGAATATGGCCATGTATCTTTTTTTTTTTTTTTTTTTTTTAATATATAATTCTGGGCCAAACTGACCCCTGCATGCACTGACAGGGTTTGGAGACTGACGAAGTGAGGTGTGCTGTCCTTGAACCTGAGTCCTCTCTGGCTCTGTTCTGGTCCATGAGCTTGTGGTCCCTAACCATTCTTGTGAAGAATCATCTTTTCTGTACTGAGCTTATATGAGTTTTACATCAGTCAGCACAGGGATGGTCTACAAGGGAACAGAAGTAGCTGGCTGACATCCTGCTGCCCACCTCTCTGCTCTCCCAGGTGTAGCGGCAGTGGGTTGCAAGGAGCACTGTATGATCACCAGCCCAGGTCCTGTCGAGATCTAGTCTGTAGAGCAAATTACCTAGTGTCTCCATTGCCAGGTGCATCATTTTGGTATGGAGTTTGGTTTGTATTTTGTTTGGTTTTTAAAAATCCTTCTGTTTTACACCTCTAGGTTGTTTCCAAGGATAATATTTTAAAGGTTGTAGGGTTTTGCCTCTAGATATGGGATAGAAGGGGAAAGCAGAGCTGGAAACAGGACAGGTGGAAAAAACACAGGTTTATTACATCCCATGTGAGAACAGATGAAAATTCTGCTTCTGCAGATTTAGTCCCACCAGGTGAGGTGGCAGAGCATAGGGGTGTAAGGAGTCCTCACTGAATCATGGCCTAGAATATCTATGGGATGTTCCTATGCCTATCCATAGAAAAAAAAAAAAAAAAAGTGGTAACTAGATCAGCTTTTTAATGCCTAAGAGAGAAACCCCATATTAAAGGTATGAGGAAAGTTTATTCTTTTTAAGTAAACCATTTTTGAGAAGCATCTTTAGCCTGTGTTGATAGGTAGGTGTTACTGGCTCCTTATTTTTGTGGACCAGTGCTGCAGATTGGCTTCTGGATCATGGAAGATGATGGAAGATGTCACTGCTTACGACCAACTTGCATTTTAAGATTTGGGCACAACTGTGAACAATGATAATATTTCTGCTCGAAGGACAGTGGATATTTTGGGTACACAATTTGTTGCAGCAAGGAGTTACATGGTAAAATACATAACCACAGACTAGATGGCAGATGCAATTCAGCATTTATAAATACAAAGTAATGTACACTGGCAAACAGCCCAGATCCTTACCTAAACAAACACAAATGTGGGTTCTAAATGAGCTATTGCCACTCAGCAAAGTGATCTTGGGGACTTTGTGGAGGGCTCTCTGAAAACTTCAGCCTGACGCTGAATGATAGTTAAATAGCCAACAGAGTGCAGGAACTGCGAGGGACAGAAAAGGACATCTAAACCTCTGTACAAGTCCATGTTGCAGCTGCATCCTGAGTCCTGTCCTCCTACGCCAACAGTGAAGAAAACCTGGAAAAGATGCAGAGAAGTGAAGCAAAAATGTCTGGAGCAGCACTGATGCAATGACCTATGGCTTAGTGAAAACCTGAAAGAGTAGAAAGGTTTCAAGGTCTACTAAAGAGAAATGAAACTGGCTCTAGCAGGTCCTGGGCCACTGTTTTCCAATGAAAAGATGCCAAGGCAATGCTCACACCATCTTGTATTGCCTTTCCATCTCCATCTACTCCTGACCACTGTCTCAGACCAACCCAAATGCCTCTTTGTCTGAGTCAGTGCAGCTTTTCTCATGTTACTGTATTATAATGAACAGGGCTTTTCTCCTTCTCATTTCCTGGCCTCACAGGGAATTACTAGGCTATAATAATTGGTACAAGTGTTATTGTCATACGGGGACCTAATGACTCCTGTATTTAAATCCCTTGATATTTTCCCCTATAAAGGATTCTCATGACCTTTTCTTTGTGAATCTTTCACACCTCCATCGCTTGCAGCAAGTCTTTGAAATTCAGCAGGAGGAAAACCCTCTGGCTATAGGAGAAGTTTTTTTCTTTCTTTCTTTTTTTTTTTTCCTCCTCATGAAATTCATATTCAGATTGGCTGAAATATAAACTGTTAAGTATCACCTTTTCCTTCCTTCCCTGATGTTGCTGAGAGAAACACTGGCAAACCACCAAAAGAATAACCCTGCCCAAATGTCAGCCTGAGCCAATGCTGCTGCCAAAATGCTGGGAGCACTGGAGAGCCCCTGGCAGGGATGGGGAGCACCAGCAGCCAGGAGCTGCTTTGGCACCTGCCTGTGAATGGATGGAGCTGCCCTGGTTGGAATTTGTGCTGCACACAGCTCACGTAAGAAGTCTCGTAGTTCAGCCCTAAGCAGTGCTGAAGAATCAGTATTCAAACCCCTCTGGAGATTGGTGAGGAGGGAGTCTAAGAATTGCACATGATATAACTCGCTTTTACCGTTTTCCCTTAAAAATGTCCCTGCAATATTAAGTCTGAAAATCATATTAAGGCAGTATGATTTAGGTGGAAAAGATGAACACCTAGAAGTTAGGAAATGGCACATCTATTGCCTGGATGCATTACGGAAATGACCTTTCATTTCTGACCGCATATTGTATTTTTTCCACTGAAATTCTGTCTTATTCAGGGTAGAGACTGGATATACCAATGAGCAGAACTGAGGTTGCACTGACAAAGAGAATAAAGAGCACCACAGTCCCAAAGGTTCATGGATCAAGATGCAGTCCCAGAGTGTGTGGGATCAGAGACTGTACCTATAGAAGATTCTGGTGCCTAAACATTGCTGCCTGGTGCCATTTATGTCACAGCTGGCTACAGCTGCTGAGCACGGGTCTCCCAGAGGAGCTGTGCCCAATCTTCCAGCACTCCTGTTGGCATATCATACCCTCAGGTGTGCCTAAGAGGGAATTAGCCACCTATTTTTAGACAACTGTGATTCAGTACTGGAACAAGATGTATGCGTTTTCGTAGAATCATAGAATGGTTTGGGTTGGAAGGGACCTTAAAGACCACCTAGTTCTAATGCCCTGCCATGGGCAGGGAGACCTTCCAGCAGATCAGGTTGCTGAAAGCCCCATCTAACCTGGCTTTGAGCAATTACAGGGATGAGGCATCCGCAGTTTTTCAGGGCAGCCTGTGCCAGTAGTGGTGTGAGCTGGGACACTGAGCTCCAGCAACAGCCCAATGAGATCAAACTGACCCAGTCACCTGAGCCTGGAGAGCAATTGAGCATGCTGGATTAGACATGGAGCTTTGGTGACCCATGGACTGTTCACCTCCACAGGGGTGCCTGACACCCCAAAATCCCCACAAAGCTGCAGATATGCCACAGGACCTGCAGCAACCCCACAATGTCCTGCTGCAGCTAGCTGCCAGGTGGCTGCCTGCAGGTGCTTGCCAGCAGAGACCTGTTCTGTCAGTACCTGCTTCAAGTCCTTGGTTCCCCAGAGCTGTAACGCTGCTTACTTCTCCCAGGTGGGAATGGTGGCACAGCCCTTCTCCTCTCCCCTCCTCCTCACCCTACAGCCACTCCAGCTGCACCATCACAAAGTTTGCAGCAGAGTGAGGAGGCAGCAAATGGGAGGGAAAATCCAGCCTGGGGTGAGACTCATCCAAATCAATTCTCCTGCCTCTTTCACTTCTTAATTCAACTTCAACTTGAAATGAAATGAATAAAAGTGCTGTCCTCTTCCTTTTGGCGCACATGCACTCACACTCACTCACGCACATGCAGACCCACCTTTGGCTACAGGGCAAAGCGGAAGACACTGAAGCTGCTTTAGAGAGTGTCTTTCAAAGCCATGCGCTGAATTTCAAACAATACCAGTTCAGAACAGGGAATTAAGCAGCCAAGGTGTTTCTGTACTATAAACAAAGGCAAAATGCTGTGTGCATCAGCAAAAGGCTTTGTATTGTAAAGCACTCCCTTTATGCCCAACCAGGAGAGAATTCAAATGATTATTGACCCTCCACTGTAGGAAAGCCGCATTATAATATCTCCAAATCAATAGAGACAAGTGCAGAGCGGCAGAGAAAGGCCGCGGCTCTGCAAACTGCAGAAAATTGCATTTTGCTTTGGCCTCTTAAAAAGTTTGCAAAGCATCTATTAGAGGCCCCCGGAGCCTTTTCTTTCTAATTGCCATGTTTGACAATGCGATCGCACAGGGGACTAGCGGAAAGACAGATAATGGACCCACTTTAATTGCTTCCCAGTTCCATGAGTCATAACACTTCTGAGATGGCAAAGGGGAAGTACAGCAGTTTGACTGAAGGAGGTTTCTGGCTTTTAAGAAAGCTCTGGAGGAACAAATGCTAAACTCGAAGCCAAACTCTTGGAGGGACTGAAGGTTCCAGGGACTGGGTTTTCTTTCATCTTCTGCTTTTGACTGGAACTATCCAGTTAAGTTTTAATCATAATCTGGAAGGGGTAGGAATGGCTTCTTATCTAAGAGGCATGTTACTCCAAGATTATTTTCCTCAGGGCAAGCAGAGCTGAACCCAACACTCCAGGAAAATGAATGATGGTGGTTGCCCATGCCAGCCAGGCTGAGGCATAGCGGGGTTCTTCCTGCCGCAGTCCCCTGGATTCCTGTTTTTTATGTCCTCAGCCAGGGCTCTGCCTGTCTGGTGACCTTCACACACAGAGTAGCACCCACTGGAACCCCTCAGCATCACAAATCCTTGGTCTATCTCAGGAAGAGCAGGAGCCCATGGCACTCACACTACTCCTGGCAAGTTTTAAGCTGCGTCTATGCGGTTTTTGCTTGACCACCCTCTGAAGGGCCTCTTCCCTCCCCTCCATTTTTTGCCAAGGGAAACAAGGTGTAGTGTGGTATGCAGGACAGTGTTCAGGCTCTGGGCACTGTCAGGATGTGTCCCATCCAGAGGGTCTTTGGGGAGTCTTTCTCAGCAGGAAGGGGCTTGGGTCTGTGATCTGTGTTATGACATTGGGCCCCAAACAGGGGCATGTTTCAGGCTGATAGGGTCCAGCCCCAGCAATGCTAGTTGGCATAATTCAGTCTTGCAGGACTTGATCTAAAGCAAGAGATTACGTGAAAATACAGGGGTGTAGTCCAGGCAGACAGTAAAAAGCTCTGCTGTGCTCCAAGCCATCCTAAATCTGTGTGGCTTAATTAACATGTCCTGATGTCAAGTCTTAGAATCTTCCTGTCCCAGGACCCTGCCTTGTGCTCATCCCAGTCCTAAAGTGGTCACTCACTTAGCAACTGGGCAGTCAGACCCAGGTAATATTTGTTTGGAGTTGGACAGGTGAAACTATCCTGGTGCAAAGTCTGCGTGCCTCACAGCACTTGGTGGGTTCTGCAGATGGGGCAGGCTGAGCACAAGGAAGTTACCCATTTGGACCTTGAATGCCAGTGATGGAGAAGCTCCTCGGAGTAGCAGGGGCAGGCCAAGGCACAGTCTCTCTAGTCTCTGCTACAGGACTGGGAATAAGGGGGCTGCAGCATCAGCTTCACTTCCCAAGGCTGCCTGTGGTCTGCACCCACACCTGTGCTTGCTTCAAGCCCTGCACTGGCTGGACACTCTGGTGCCTGCTGGGCGCTGAGCTTCAGCATGGCTCAGCCAGGACACAGCTGAGCTGCACAGCAGGAGAGAAACTGGAAAAAACCTTTAGGGGGTGATTGACAGCAACTGTCTCTGGTGGAAAGAGCTCATCTGAGCAGCTCATGAACACCAGGTCCCTAATTAAAGCACACAGGCTAGCCCTGACTGTAATTAATTTCCCTGTGCTGCTCCACTGGCAGCCAGCTATCAGTGCCACTGACTCACAGCTCCCGGCAGCTGCAGAGGCAGCAGCAGCAATGGGAGAAAAAAAGGGAGAAGGATTTGCTCCTTTCCTTCTGTTCCTTTGTGCTAGGGAGAAGCTGTAGTATGTCTTGAGCTCTGCACACACCCAAAAGCTGAGACAGGACTTGGCTACTTACCCCGGCAGCTCTGCCTGTAAGAAAGGGACTCTGCGTACAATCATCAAGTGATGCAGAGGGTGGAGGAAGAGGGGAGCACGGTTGTCTGGAAGGGATAGCACAGGGCAGGGTGATATTCACATGCATCCCTTGTTCTCTGCTGGCTGCTTCATGTTCTCTCTTTCTCTCCCCATATTTATTATGCAGTTGCCTCCCTTGTCTGGAGCTAGACCAGGAGTACTGTCACTGTGATTCCTCTCCCGTAGGAATGGTGCTTTGCATCCATTCTGCTGTGAACGTGTCACATGTTTAAGGTGTGTGGATGCATCTGGGTCGTGGTTGGATATTCCCTGAGTAGGCTGCAGCTCCTGCGGTATTACCAGGAGCAGCTGGAAAGAGCCATGGAATCTGCAGTGGTGCCCACAGCCCAAAAGTGGTTCTGCTGGAGTGTGTCATGTAGCTGCAGTACCACTGGGTCCCCATCATCCAAATCATGGAAGAGGCTCCAGAAAGGTGTGTTTCTCTGGCTGCAGTTTTTTATTATCAGCTGGAGAAGAATTGTGCTGGTCAGAGGGATGCTGACATTGTTTTAATTTCCCAGGAAGCTCCTCTTGGTGTGACATGTCTCCAGCAGGGGATTTCAGTTGTCTCGTGTTACTTTACTCCATACAATGGGACATGATATGTCAAAACATGACAGCCAGAATGTGTCATAATACTGCTCTCAACACACTGCCTTCCAGGGATGCTCAGCAGCTAATAATATCAGGCTCAAATTATCTCAGCATGCTGAGCTGTTATTTTTTCTCCCATGTGAATGATGATGTATAGGAGTCTCCTGTCTATATTGGACTGTTGGATCTCCACAGATTTATTAGCTGCGCTTGATGAATTATTTTTACTAGAAGGAATCTCAGGCCTAGATCCCAGCCTTTTATGACAGAAAAGTGACTTTACTATCTTGGCTTCTCTTCTTTTTTTCCTGGATTTCTGAACTCTGCTATTCTACCTTAAAGTGTAATGAGGCATCAAAATGCCTGAACAATATTTTCAGTCTTTCAAGGAAGAGAAAACCTCCCACAGCTGCTGTTTGTGCTTGGGCTGGGGCTCCCCAGTGACTGGGAGGAGTGCATCCCTTTGCCAGAGGTGCTGTAATGAGCTGGGAAGGAGACACACACGTCCCTGGTCACACATGGTGTTACACAAATGCAGCATCCCGCTGCTATGGCTGCTGCCCATTTGCTTTAGCTTCAGTATGTGGTTTAGAGGAAGTGATTTAATTACTTGCTGCTAATTGCTGGTAAAGCATTGTTGAAACTGGCCTCATTCACACTGACTCTTTCCCAGGTCCCCTTTCAGAAGCTGGTGTTGGCTGCACACCTCTGCCCTATCTCTGCCCATCTTGCAGGCCCCTCCCAAACATGCATCAGATGTGATGAATCCACATACTTCACTGTGATTCGAGGCCCCATGGTCCCTTGCAGTCCAGCTCCTGGGAAAGCAGGTGGTTGTCACCATGAAAAAATACTCCTCTCGGGGGCTCTTTAACCCCACTGGATTGCCTGCACTCTTGGGATGCACAAAACCTGCTTCTGCCTTGCAAGCTTTGAGGAACCTCTTAATCAAGGCTTGTACATGATTTCCTCCAAGAACAGCACTGCCCTCTGGAAAACTCTCTTTTCTCCTCTTCCTCAGTGGCACAGATTCAGAGGGCAGAAGAGGAGAGAGGAAGGGAAGCCCAAATGTGTGGTGTAAAGGTCTGACTATTGGAGGATGCTCTTGGCTCCAAGGCCTTTGCAGGCAGGTCTGACCTGTAAGTTATTCTGAGAATCCCTTGCAGTTATTTCTTGCAGAAAGATTGGATCAATCAGAAATTGTTCATGGAAAGTCACAGAAGCCTTATCTTACATTTTGAGTGCAGGCAGGCAAGAAGCTGATCGCACTGGATGGGACGCAGAGTTGCCCAGCACAGCTCTGCCACTGCAGGTGCTTTATCACAGCCTGAACTGTGCTAAAGGTGCCTGTGACAGAGACAAATGGCCCCTGAGGAGGCAGCCCCTTTGCTCAGAGGTAAGCTCCTTAGAACCAGGCTTATTTTAGACATGCATTCAAGACCTATGATGCAAACACATAATGACTATCACTTACTTTTGCGACCGAAGTCAGAGGTCTCCCAAGTGCAAAAGGCCAAGGAAGTGCTCAGGATTTCTCTCTATGAGTGTGTACTGCTTTTAACTATTGTGCTAAGTGGTAGAACATTTTTAATTCTTCATTTTAACTGTTTGGCTCCTGGCATATGTTGTTTGTGGTTAATGTCAATGCACTTAGACGGGTGATTTTCAGGCTCATCTATTAGTTGCAGAGAAAAGTGCTCTCCCATGACACTGGCTAATTTGCATACTATTTTTGTTGTCCTTTAGGAAGCAAACTGCTGATTTTGGTGTTTTGCTTGAACATCCAGTCAGAAGTGGAGTCTTGCCCTGGGGCGTGTGTATGCTACAGCGAACCGAAGATTACGATAAGTTGTCAGCAGCAAGGACTGACAGCAATCCCAACAGAGATACCCATCCAGAGCCAGCGCATCTTCTTGCACAACAACAAGATAACCCTTGTGAGGTCCACCAGCTTCACCTCCTGTCGCAACATGACAATTCTTTGGATCCACTCCAACAACATCAGCCTCATTGAGCCTGGAGCCTTCTATGGACTCAGCAAACTGGAGGAGTTAGATCTCAGTGACAACACAAACCTGAAGTCTATCAATCCTGTCACATTCCGTGGTCTTGTTCACCTCCACACCTTACATCTGGATCGATGTGGGCTCCTGGAACTCTCCACAGGGCTTTTTCGGGGATTGTTTTCCTTGCAATATCTCTACCTTCAGGATAATAATCTACAGAACCTGCTGGATGACACTTTCATAGATCTCGCAAACCTCACCTACCTGTTTTTGCATGGTAACAAAATCAAGAGCTTGTCAGAGAACGTCTTTCGTGGGCTAATCAACCTTGACCGTCTGCTTCTGCACCAGAACAGAGTCAGCCTGGTTCACCGCCGGTCTTTTCATGACCTTGGGAAAGTGATGACCTTATATCTATTTAACAACAACCTGACCGTGCTCACAGGGGAAACCATGGCTCCTCTGGTGTCCCTCCAGTACCTTCGCTTAAATGGCAACCAGTGGATCTGCGACTGCCAGGCTCGATCCCTCTGGAATTGGTTTAGGCAGTTTAAAGGATCGTCTTCGGAGCTAGAGTGCCACCTTCCACCCCATCTGGCAGGGAGAGACCTCAAAAGGCTGCAGAGCTCTGATTTGGAAGGATGCGTCGACTCTTTCAACCAGATTCGAACAAGTGTTTTTAGCACTAAGACCAGGTCTGGTAAACTGCCCACCGGGAACCCTCCTCTCAGCTCCCATGATGGCTCTGTGAAGTGCTGCCAGCCAGAAATGGATAAATCTTTTATATATGAAGCTAAAGGCAAGGCAGGTCCTTCTTCCCACAGCAGCCGGCCATCCTCCAACAACCCTCTCAAGGATAAGGAGAATATGTCCAAAACCAAGTACATTGAGACAGACCGTTCCAAAAATAGCAGCAACAAGCAGATAAATGATTCCCCTTTTGGGACCTTCCCCAGCATTGTAGACCCTCCAATGACCAAGTTGAAACCAGAGTTTCTAGAGCCTATTGAACCTTCCACAGTCCCAACCAAAAAGAGGCAGGGCTGCTCTAAAAAGAACAAATCAAAGGCCCAGTGCCGCCTCACCCAGCAAGGAAACAGCTCCACGTTACAGCTCAGCCTAAGCCTTTTGATCCCTCCCTTGGTGTGGAGCTTACTGTTATTCTGCTAAAATTAACTCTTTTCCTGGGTTGATGACACTTTAATACAAGACTTTTGCTGACCTCCATAAATGTTACAAACGAAAGCAAACTACCATTCACCCTGAGAAAGCTTTGTTACACAAAAGTTAACTGGATGCCTTTATAAAAAAACAAACAAACAAACAAACAAAAACAAGACATAAAAAAAAAAGACAGACACCGAGATGTACATAATTTATTTGTCCTAAAACCTGTGAATTATACCTTTGATCTTCGGAACTGCACTTGCCCACAAAGCAGCTTTTGCTACAGCAGATGATAAAGAAATATGGTTTATTTACAGGAAAAAAAAATGTGTAAGAAATGCTCTGAAAAGAATGTCTAAAATTTGTTTGTAACTTGACATCACACTAAACAATATTGCAGGTTCCCATTTGCAGAGGTAATGAATTTGATGCTGTTTTAATCCTATGTTTATGAATATTGCAGTTTTTCCGTATTCATTCCATCACACCATGTTTACGGGCAGCATTTGTTAAAGAATGCTACCTTTTCCTTCACAAGATTGCAGTATATATAGATATGCATTTTATTTTACTTGTGTACAAGTATACAAAAAATATAAAATAAAGATTTCTTTTTCCTAAGTGGTTTTCTTCTGCAAGGGATGAAATATGCTAAATGACTTAAAAGCTGAAAAATTAAAAGGGTGTTGAGTAACCTCCGATCTGAAGGCAGGCTGAGCATTTAACATGACAGTAATAAATAAGATAAACCCAGCACAGTTATGCAAGCTTAATTGGTGCCAACAAAGGGTTTCTTTGCACAAAACATGTTCTGCTGATGCTCCTGCTTCCCTTTGAACTGTCCCACATGCTCCCACAACACCATTCATATTTCAATATGCTCAGAATAGCAGGAAATGTTAGCCGAGCCCCTCGAAGCTGAGGACTCCAGGTTGCAGGTAGAGGTAAACTGTCCCAAGAAGTCAGACAGGGACATTTTTCTTCTGCCTGCACAGATGACTAGACTAAGCTCTGTGAGTAATGAATGAGAAGGTGGTTGCAGAGCACAGCAGTGCTCGGGCATGGATTTATGAAATGAGGTGTGACTCCAGACATGCAGCTCCTGGCCTGGCAGCTCAGGCCACGCTGGCTGTGCGGGAGAGCTGGCATCCATTTGTGGCTGTGCCCACAGTGGTGCTTCACGTGATCGCTGTGCAAGTGACTTCATCTTCTATCTGACCCCCATCTTTGACCTCAGGATGTTATGAAAATAAATCAGCTGATGTCTGGGTGTCCCCATACCACATCCTGGGCCATGAAGTACCTGTTTAGGTCTAGCTGTGTACTCCTTGCACAGCAGACAGCCCACTGTGCACTCCGTAGGTACACAAGGTTATGACAGGGTTGTGCAGAGAGTTTGCCAGGAGTTTGCTTTCCTTATTAAACTGTAGATTTTCTTCTGTGCTCCTCGCTCCAGGAAGAGTGTTGTGGTGTTGTTGTCTATACATGCAAGACCAGTCTGTCATGCACATACTATGCTAAACAGGAAGACTTCATGCTCACATGTTGACCAGATAAGAGCAAGAGCTGTGTCAAGGTCCTAGAAACATGTGCTAGAGGACTATGTGTGTAAGTGAGGATGAGGGTCTCCAAGCTGCCTGGGCACCACTGAGGTTCGCAGCATGGGGACCAGTGCTCAGCTTCCTAGAACAACTGCACATGGAGGAGGGAGGGACCATCACAAGCCAAGAGAGAAGGACAACAGTACGGCCAGCACTTAGTCCAAGCCCTGCTCTAGTCATGAATAGTCATGAGGAGGGGAGGGCAACCATGGGAAGGAGCAAAGGAGGGTGGTTGGGTGGCTGTGATGGTGCATGCTGTTAAGCTGGCGTGACAGTATCTGAGACCCACCTGCAACAACTTCACAGGGTGTTGCTGGGTACCTTCACGTGTTGCTGGGTACCTTCACTGTCTGCCACAGCCAGTTTCCACCCCTGTGAGTGACAGGAAGGTCAATGCCCAAACAGTTGCAGTTGTGATCTGTCTCTTCCAAATCCATCACTGGGCCTGCCAAAAAGATGTGGCATAGACCCATGCTGGTCAGCAGCTCACTCTTGGCACTGAGACGGGGACTGATCTGCCAGTACCAGGTGTGTCACTGGGCAAGAGATGCTGTGGAGCATGGCCTTGGGATCACAGCAGATCTGCTGCCATCCCAGCTCCATGGCCTTATTTCTGCATATAAGCCAAGTGGTTTTCTGTTCAAATGCATTGTTCAGCCCAAAGGATGAAGCAAGAAGTCAGTGCCCTGTGCTGGGATCCCCAAGTGCCTTGATAATCTAGATATGGCCCTGACAATCCCTGCGCCTGCATGCTTGTCCAGTGTTCATACACACAGGTGAGTGATCATTACATTACCAACTTCACTCTGCCATACTAGGTTGGATTTCTCCCCTTCATGCCAGTACTGGATGTTTTCTGGGGGTCCTGCATGCCCAAAGCAGGTTCTGTCCTCTCCTACACAAACAAAACATCTTTCAGAGTATTGGGGGGTTCAAATTTATAGCTGAAGTGGAAGCACAGTAGCGGAGAACAGCTCAGCCTGGCTTGGCCACAGGATCAGCAGCACTTCAAAGCCCATAGAAAAGCCAGGAGAAGAACTGCCAGATGCTGTGCCAGGTTGTTGTAGAAACTTCCATTTTGGTCACAGCCTCAGGTTCCACCACAGTTCTTTTTGAAATAGTCAGTAAGTCTTGTGGTCAAAATGCTTGGATGGATACCTACAGATCTATGAACATGGGGAAACCAGATGAAGTGGCAAAAGTCAGAATGAACCTGAGCTAGAAAGGACAATGGCTGCATGTTGTGGAATTTCCCCATGACAAATAAATGGGCCCTGAACAGAATTGAGATTTGGGTTGGTCTGTGCCTAAATCAGTATCACGGGTACTTCAGTTTTAATGCTCCCTGTGGTTAACACAAAGCAGACAAGCACATCACTATTGCTTACCCTGCATGGACTAGGAGTTGCTTTATGCCAACCCAGTGACACTCTTCCTGCTTTCTAGAGCTTGACTCTGCCATGCTTTCAGTGGCTCATAGGACTATACATTGGCCATAAGCCCAGAAGAATCCCTTGTGCTCATTTCCTAGATTTCCCACTGTCCAGATGCCAATTTCTCTGTTTACAGACATCAGAAGGCCATTTGAAAGACATATTATTGAAGAAAGGGATGCAGTGGACAGCAGAAATACCTGTAGAAGGTTTGAAGAGTGAGAGGGTGAGCTCTGACATAGGTGAGGGTGGGGTGTATGTGAAGAGGGCAGTCTCCTTTTTTTTTTTTTTTTTTTTGGTGCTTTGCTGGGGCTGGCACAAGACTTCCAGATGTGCCTAGATCTATTTTATACTTGGATGTCACTGAGTTAAGTGGGATTTACCCATCAGGGCTCAGGAACTTGTTGACTGTTCCTCATATCATGATGCCTTCTCTTTCTTCCTTTCTTGCTGTTCAAGTCACAGTCAATTTTCTGCTCAAGTCCTTGATTGCCAGGGGTGAAATCAAATCAACAAAGTTAAGGGATGAAGTCTAGGCTGTCCTGGGAAGAGTGGGCTCCTCATCACAGAGTCGCAGAGCTCTGCATGTAGTGTCCTCTGTGCCTTACCATTGCACAGACCCTCGATAACGCAGAGCCCACTGTAAAAACACAGTGGTGGAAAGACATTGTGTTCATGCTCACTTCTCTGACAGCGTTTGACGACACAGCTCCACACTCATCCTTTGCTGTCTGCTCCACATTTCTCCTTGCAACAAGCAGTACTAAAAGAGAACTCCCTTTTCAAGATTTTCAGGTCCATCTGCAAGCGCCACGGGGCTCCAAGCCAGCCAGAGACATGATTCTTCTTCCCCTTCTCACAGTAACAAGAGAAGTGCTTTTATCTTCTGCCCCTGCCCTCCCATCCTTATGCGGAGGGCAGGAAGATGAGAGTGTACCTTTGCCTATGAATAGGGAAGTGGAGTCCAATAACACGTCCTTAGGTGGTAATTTGTCCCATCCTAGTGCAGGTGTGGTGAGCCATGCTCCAGAGGTCCCCATCTCTCTTTCCCATGTTGCCAAGTTGCAACATCTGACATGGAGACATTTCATGTAAAAGTGATTTCATCAAACTGTTTTTGAAAGCTTTCATTTTTCTTTTTATTTCTGGATAACTGTGATTCACCAAGATCAAAACTTTACACAGGGCTTCTGTGGCTTTGACATCATTTCCATCAGCAAGACTTTTTTGATCAAAGCGATAGAGAAGAGAGGCGTAATGTGGTGTCAAAGAAACCCACCAATGGTCTGGTTCATAAGAAATCCTAGATGTTGATTGGAAAGGACTTAGATGCTCTGATCCATGGAACTCAAGCAGTTCTATTGTAAGCTGGGGTATCCTGAAGATTCCTCACTTTCCCTGTCCAGTGTACCTCCAAGGCCTCAAAAGATGATCTTGCTGGGTCTGTGCACTGAAAGTACCTCCTAGGTCTGGGTCTGATCCTCATTGCTATAGCTGCTGCAGTGAGCTTGCTGGAAACACATCATCAGATAACCAGGAGAGGCTGGGACCATGGCCAGGCACTGGATCTTGGATAGTTTGTTCTCTGCCTGCTGCAAACAGCAGATTGCTTTTCCCAGCAGTGTTTCAGGAATGGGCATGCTGCTGCGTGCAGGGATCTGTACGAGCAATGCCCTGAGGTAGGCAGGCTCAGGCTGAGCTCGTGGTCACTCCTGGCTTCAGACTTTATGATTCTACAGCTGGTGGATTCATGGCAGCTGCTTTCCTCTTCTCTTGCCCAGGACATCACTGGATGTGCAAGGACATAAAAATTACCTTTCCTGCCCTTCCACTGAACCGGAGGACTCCCAGTTTCAAGCTGGACCTCCAGACAGCAGCACTCTGCATAAGTCCCCAGTCTGAAGTCAGGGGTCTGACTTCAGACAAAAATTCATAGGTCTTCTTAATGAAGTGCCTCTGGGTTCTGTTTTACCACATACTGGTTTTAAAGATCATGTTTCAAAGGTTTTCTCAGCTGATACTGAAGTCCCCATGCAACTCCTCTGTCTCTGGCGATCATCAGGGAAACACCAAATCTCACAATACTCACGACAGTGCTGTGAGGGCTGGCAATGTTGGGCCAGGGACTGGAACCTGCTCCTGGCAGTAGTCCCTGGTTACTAACAGGCTGCAAGGACTGAGAGTCTGCAAGCACCTGCTTGTAACCCTGGCCCTGGGCTGCAGACAGATACAGCAAATGCTGAGCATTTCTGCTCCGTTCTTCTCCAGTAGATCATAGAAGATCTTGGGGCCAGATGCCCCATTGCCTGTGACTGAAGGGCTGATGGCACCACTGTTACACAGGATCTGCTAAACCTCTCTAGCAGCTGGGGTTTCCTCATCTCTCTGCTCTGAACTGATTAATTTTTCTAGATGCAAACTTGGTGCATAGAAATAATAAAGGGTGGAAGGTTTTCTAAGTCCAACCTGTGTTTCTGGATTAGTTCCCTGTCATTAGGCTGTGAGGGAGAAGGGCTATTACCTTCTGCCTCCCTCTCAAAATCAGAAGAGAATAAAAAAAGCGGAGTCATTGCAAGATAGGGGTGGGCATGAGAAGAGGGAGGACAGGTAAGAGAGGAGGAAGTTTCTTAAGGCTGATAGCAGATCACTGTGTCATGATTGCAGATGGGAGACAGCACAGACTCTGGGTATAGCCGTGGGAAGGACAAGGAATATGAAATTATGCAGAGACATTCCTTATAAAGCCAGGCACAAAATCTGAGTCTGGGTAGGGACAGAAACACTAATTAGAGAATCTCTGATTTGATCCATAACTAGAGCACCTCACGGTGAGATGCTGATGCAGGTGAGACTTAACAGATTTGCTTCCCAGGGCATCTATAAATAGGGAAAACTGGGACTTGGCAAAGGAGAGGCATGACAATATAAAGTATGCACTGCCCACTCACTAAACAATGAGGCACTGCAAATGACCCACCTTCAGTACAGCCTGGGAGACTTGTTCTAGGTCAGCAGGTACCAAAAAGGCCCAGCTGTCATCAAGGATAAAAACAGTGCGTCTTTGGGGATGAAATCATAGATTTGATAGGCTGCTGCTCTCCACATGGCACCGACACAGGCGTGCTAGCTCAGATGAGTCACAGGGCTGGGTTTCTTTGCAGTATTTCAGTTGTGGGTGGCTCCATCTGCAGTGGTTTACTTGTGTCAGGGTCCATCTGCAGTGGTTTATTTGTGGGC
This sequence comes from Cygnus atratus, assembly GCF_013377495.2. Taxonomy (NCBI): domain Eukaryota; kingdom Metazoa; phylum Chordata; class Aves; order Anseriformes; family Anatidae; genus Cygnus; species Cygnus atratus. The sequence goes on from NC_066378.1 coordinate 818,649, forward strand.
CAGGTCTGTTGGCGGTGGTTTGTTCATGGCTCAGCTCCTTCGTGGAGATGTGGTTGTGGCTGGCTCCCACTCGCATTTGTTGGTCAGTGGCTGGTTTTGAGCATTATAGCTTGGGTTTAAAACAGAAAAGGAAAGACTGCAAAATCTATTATGGGAAGGGTGTGCCATGTGAGAGGACAGATAACATTTTAAAACAGTGAAGCTGCACCTATTGGCTGGTTATGGCCAGTGGGATTTAATCTGACACTCCTGTAGCTCACTGCATGTGTCTCTTGCAACACGAGCAGTAAGATCTGCTCTGCTCTCTGCGCAAACTTGTCTGGTGTAATACCTCTAGAGAAAGATAACGAGCTCCACAGCATGCACAACTGATGTGGACCTGCCTGTCCCCAGGGTCAGCTGCCAGCAGCACTGTGACATCTGTCACCAAGTCTTCTGTGTGATCCTTCCCAACACCCCAATAGGCCAGGGATCCTCCCTGCTGCCTGCCGCAAGGTGCCCTAGTCACCAGTGTGTCCATGTCTGGGACGAGTGACAGGACATCTTTCTTTTAAAGCACCCACCATGGACAGTCCCCAGATACAACGGAGCTTCCCCCCAGCTCCTCAGACATCAGCATCCCCACCACTGTCTTACATGGCTTGAGGAGCCCTGTGTTTAGCACCTGAGCCTTGGGGTAAAGCAGTGGAGACAGCTCCTTCGAAGTGTCACTGGCACATGTGCCATGTGGGTGAGTGTCATTCGGTGAGTATGTGGCCTCGGGCGAGCCACTTAACGCCCTGCCCAGTGCCCGTCTGGGTGCAGAGGGGCTGGTGGTAGGGGACTGTGCTGGGTGTTCCCTTGCATCCAAGCTTCTCCATCAGCAAGAGAAGGACAGGATGCTCAACCGTGTTTTGTTTTTGCTTGGAGCAAACCCTAGAGTGGGCTGACTGAGGACTCTTATTTAGCTGCACGCTTCCTAAATAAGGGCAGAGCTGCTCTTTTCTTCCCCTGGTATTTCCATTCAGACCACAACAACAGCGGCAGCAGGAGCAGCCGCTCCCATGGAATATTTATAAGTTGTTTGCAGAAATGTCAAGAAGAGCCAGTGGTTGTATTAACACACTCTCAGAGCAGCAGTCTTGGAAAGTTATCTTATGTGATTCTTAGTCAAAGTGCTTTATGTAATAGTTACAAGTGCTTACAAATCCCAGTGACATTTTCTTGTTTCTTGACAAACAGCCGTGCAGTGTCCTGACACTGAGACAGGAATCAATCACTTTTGCTAGTTCATTAGTTGTCACTATCCTCCCCTCCACCCCGCAGTGCAATTAACACCAGGTTACCTGCAAGGCTCAATCCCTTTCTGCATGACAATTAGAGACCAAGCTCAAATAAGATGCAACAGCAATGGATAACAGGCATGCTCATCACCTGGCTGTGTCAGACAGTCTAGTTGACTTCAGGATGCTGGTATTAAATGTTTCAATTCACTCTGGGCAGAAAAAGTTGAAATTTTAACAAGGCTTCCAAGTGAGACTATTAAATACTGCATTTTGCTAAATGCTGTTTTGCTCTTCACTGTCTCTCCCTTGCTGTCCAGTTGGCTTCACTGGGATGGGTCTGCTGGGGATGAGGGTTGTTGAAGGGAAAGCAAAGGGAAATCACCCCAGAGGCTGGAACAATGCATATATGTATAAGGGGTGTCCATTCAAGTTTAATACTTTCCAGGTCCTTTCTGGTTTGCTTGAAATCACCCCATCAAGGAGATCTGAGAATGATCGCATAATTTCTAGGAGATAGGGATGGAAAGTAGACTGGGGTATTTAATTTTACTTTGTATGTTTTGAGGTTGTTTTTAGGAGTGTTTCCAACAGCTGCAGCTCACTGTAGGGGTTGAAGTACTAAGGTCCTCTGGACTCAGTGGGTAAGTTCTTGTGGCAGGATTAATTTGGTTGGACCTTGGAAGCTCTTTGGTAAACAACCTTTGTAAACTGGAGGGGTCAGGAATATTTATGTGCAGTCAGAGGAGCATTTGACTTCTGATTTGCTTCAGCCCTTGGAGTCTATTACTTATTCCTATGACATCTGTGGGTTTTAAAAAACCTGAACAGATCATTTCCAAAGCACAACATGAACCAGAGGGCGTCCCAGAAGGAACGGAGGTTTGTGGGAAAAAGCAATCGCTTTCGCCTACCAGAATGGTCTAACAGTTCTGTAAAGGAGAATACTGTAACACATGGAAATCCCATTTTTCATTGTGTACTTTTATATTATAGGTGCAGCTCATATGTTTTGCTGGAGCCCTGAGTCAGCTAATAGGCTGAATGGCCCTGACCAACCTTACTCAGGGTCTTCACCCAAACCATGGGCCCAGAAACTCTGTTTCAGCTCAGCCTGGTGCTTTCAGTCCCTACCTGAGATATGCTGGAGGAGGGTTGGTCTCCAGCTCAGACATAATCATGTCTCAGCCTGGCTGTGTAGCCCTGCTCCTCTGGAGCTCAACAGCAGGCAGATTTCCTGGCTTGACCTTGGACCTACCTCATCATTATAGACCTGCCTGGTGATCACGCGTCCTGGTCCTGACCAGCGGATTTAATTCCTGGCTTGAGCTTCGCGTTGTCTCATTGCTATGGTATTGCCTTATGATGTGGACTCTTGGCTGGACACCTGACACCATCACATGGTCTTTTCTTCCTCGCTTAGTACAGGCTGTGGCTGGTGGGTTCCCTGAAAACCAGTGGATCTCCCTCAGCCCCTGTCTTGCCTTCACTGAGGGAGCAGCCCTGCTCTTGCTGCTCTCTGACACATCTCAACAAATTGTAAACTTTACAGACACCAGCTGTATGACAAGGACCAGCAGGACAAAAGGGAACCCAGGTGACCTGAAGCTTTTTTAAGGTATGACCCCAGCCTCCTCCAGAGTCACTCCATTTTGCTGCTTGCAAAACCTTTGTGGGGCTGGAACAATGCGTATATGTATAAGGGGTGTCCATTCAAGCTTTATACTTTCCAGGCCCTTTCTGGTTTGCTTGAAAAAAAAAAAGAGAAGAAGGGTGGGTCCCAAACCATATATCAAAAACTGGAAAGAAAGCATCTGCTGTACGCAGGCGTTGTCATAGCAAAGCTGAGTGACACATGATAATGATGAATTCAGAAACTTTCACCTTGATTTCCCTGCCTATTTGAGCTTTGAAGTGAGCCTCTAATATTATGTTAGCAGTTTATTGTGTGTGCTTCATTAAAAATACATCACAGACTTTCTGAGCTAGAAGGGACGCAAATTAGGTCATCTAGTCCACCCCCCTGCTGTTCTGCCAGGACTCTGATCTTGCTAATGACTTCAGCCCAGCCCTGACAGGTACTCGTCTGGCTGCCAATTGAAGCTCTCAGCTGGCAGAGGGGAACTAGGCTCAATGCGAGACGATTTCACTTTTAAAAAAGTTTCTGTCTTCTTGTTAAATGGGGTTTTATTTCACGTTCCAGTCCCCCTGCCTGGCCAGTGCTTGAGCTGTGAGGAGGCCAGCTTTGTCTCTTCTGATGCCATGCAGTTCCCCTTGTTCTTTGAGTTGGGCAGCTTCAGCAGCTGTGCCACCACTGTGAAGCAATGCAGGTGTAGGCAGGTGTGACACAGGAGCTGCTCACCAGTGGAAGGTATTCTTGACTGCATCTGTTCTGCTGAGGGCACTTTAGTGGCAAGAAAAGGTGCAGAACAGGCAGGGTAGCTCCAGGACCCTACTGCAGTAGCTTGTCCTTGTGGTCAGTCTACAGCCCTTTCCCAGCTTTAGCTTTCCTCCATGCCTGTCTCCTGGTCACTCCTCTGGGGCAGTGTCACAAGCACAATTGTAAGCCTCAGTACTATGGAGGGAATAAGAATATATTTTTATTGAGTTCTGCAAAGTAGAAATGTGGAGTTTGCCTCTTTGTGAGCCCCAGTTCCGGGACACGAGGCTCTTGAGATTTGGTAAGTTCTCAGCATCACACTGCTGGCTTCCAGGCTGGGCAGCTGATTGCTGTGACTGAGCCCCATGCAGCCCTTTGTCTTCCTGCCAAGGGAAGACTCTATAAAGCTGAACTAAATGCTCAACAGTGCTAGCTAGCGTGGACAACCAGGGAGACTGGCCCCCATGTGAACTGAAGAACAAGCTCACCCAGTGCTACAGGCATGTGCATGGCAGAGCAATAGGATCCATCAACTGCCCAAGTCTTCTTTGGGCAGCCTGGGAGCTGCGTGTGTACTTCTGCACAAGTGAGACAGACTGGAGCTCCGGGGTCCGCCGTGGAGTTGGTGTGTGCCAGCTCTCAGTATCCTGGGAGCTCCATCTGAGATGTGTCCTGATGAGGAATGGGCAGAGTGTGACCCAGCACTTGCTGCTTCTGGAGCAAGGCGTTTGGCAAGGGTCAGCATGATGCTGGCAGATTCAGGGGAGACATAGCATGAAGGCATGGGAGGAACCAGGTGTATTTTTGCCCTGAAAGACCATCATGACACAGTGTTGTGTGCTCTGGTCTACAAGTATGGTCTCAGCTCATGGGAAGTTCTGAGCACAAGTGTCACTTGGGAGCATGGGGACCCTCCACTCACCCCATGTGCACCAGGAACTGGAAATTCTAAGTGTCTTGAGCTGGTCTTTGAGGTCTTCCCTGGACTTTAAGGCAGAAGAGACTGATTCCAGTCTGAAGATTCTCCTGGGGTTTTCTCAAGCTCTGTGCCTCCTCCAGAGGACGGAGAGCATAGCCCTTCGTCAGCTGTAATGACTGTCTGTTTTGAGTCAGGGCCACAGGCTCTGGGCTTTGCACTGCTTGGCAGAGTGCTGTGCTGAGCAGTCTAGATGACCTAGAAAAACCTCTTAATGTGTTGTTCATTTTGAAAGGGGCAATGGTCTTAGCTAATCACAAACCACATCCTTCAGCACCAGAGCCACTGCAGCCAAGTTAACTCAATCAGTAAATCACCATGCTGAGCTATTTAGAGACAGTTTTTAATGGCTGTAGCAACAGGAGGATAATAATAATAATAATATAGAAACAAAATGCACTAATATGCTGTGATGGGATAACTGGCATCCCTCCCCACCCTGCAGGGCCTTTGCAAAGCAGTGCTGCTCTATGGGGCTTTCTCCTTTCAACTGAGCACTCTTCCTAGAGCTCCTTTTTCCCTGGAACTCCTTGTTTGTCATCTCTGCAGCCTCAGGGAAACTCACACATTTCAAAAGCATGTGAGTTTGAGAGGGCGTGTGTGTCTTTCTTTTTTTGCTTTCCCCAACAATCTTATTTTAAGTCTGTCCTCCCCCTCTTCCCTCCTCCAGGTCTGTTTTGCCTTGTGTTAGCCCACTTGGGATCCGCACTTGGAGGTGATGGCTCCTGCCTGGGGGACTGCAGGGACATGCAGACCGGGCTGCTCCTGCCCTGGGACCAAGTACCTGCAGAAGCAGAGTCCTACTGCTTTATAGGCTATAGAAGGTTCAGCAGGGAAGGGGCCAGTCCCAGGAAGAGTGCTTGCATCCTGAGACCTAGGACCATGCTGCTGTGCAGGCAGGCTGTTACTTTAGGACTTCAGGGACCTTTCCCATCCTTTGCCCTCACCTGCAATGGGAAAGATAAGCAAAGCATAGAGGTCAACAGAGTCACTAGTCCCCTGTGTCACAAGAATTATGGAGAATGGTAGAGCTCCTCTGAAGTACTTATCTTCCACAGGCCTCACCTTCTCTACGAAGGGCTCAGCATATTATTACTGATGGGAGAAATGGAGGCTCTGAGTGGGGAAAATGTCCCAGGTGGCCTTAATAGGTGATGGTAGGAGTGGGTTTTGGACTGTCAGGGCTCAATGAAGAAATATGAAGAGAATTTAAATTCTTACCTGAGCAACAATCAGCATCATCCCTAAGTAAGGCTGAAAACTGTTTTTCACTTATATATTGTTTGCTCTTTTGCATTTAGTCTCATGTTTCAGCAACAGTGGACTTTGGCAGGTCGGAGTCAATTTTGGCATTGCTCCTTTCTCCATACACAGTATGGGCAGCTGTAGCTCACTAGCCTGGCTTTGCAGAGCGACCCTGCAGTAAAGCGATGCTATAGAGTTGGGAACACCAGGGCTGCATCCCCATGCAGTCTTGCCATGAAATCCTTGTGAGCATGATCCCTGCAGTCCTTTGGATGATGAACTAAATGATCTCATGGTTTTCTCACAAGGTTTCACCTTGCTCAGCCTGGGGTACAATGACTGCTGTCTTCTTTCTACAGGCATTGTTTAATGTGTGGCCTGTTTTACCTTGCTCTGAATATAGCACTATAAATGGCCTGGTGCTTATTGCTATGGTACCTGAGTGCTTCCCAGCTGGTTCTAAACATTTCCAGGACCTTTGTAAAATAGGGAAATTGTTTTAACACTGTTGTAGGCAGTGCTCTCCAGGTGCTTGCAGAGCAGGGCATTTGGAGAGCAGAATGTGGTGCTGCTTCCTTCTCATCAGGTCAAAACACACGGGATTTGGCTTATCAAAACAGAAAGTTGCCAGAAAGTTGCTCCCCTTTAACAAACAGAATTTATTTGTTTTGGTTGCTTTGAGGGTGCCACACAGGTTAAAAATATATATTTTTAAATGTTACTTTTCCTTTCTGTTTAGCTTTCATTGCCCAGCATTGCCCATACACCTTTACTGAGAGAGGTATAAAATATATCCTTGGGGGATTAAGAGGTCTAAAGAAGGAAAAGTTTGGACCCAAGACAAATGTCAGTGTTTTTCCTTCAACAAACAAAAAAACAAACAACTTCAGTCAGACTGCAAAGAAGAAAACTGTGTTGTGTGTTCAACAAAAAGTCTGTTAAACTGATTCTATTTTTCTATTTCAGGTTTCTACAGTGGAAGGAAAAGCTTGGAAAATAGCAACCTGAACTTAGGCACTGGTCCCTGAGCAAGTCAGGCAGTGGCTATCTCCTCCCATCAGGCCATCCCTGGGAGCTCTGCCAAGGATGAGGAATGCAGGTCTGACTCCCTCCTTGATGGAGGTTTGTGCAATTGCCCCTCAGTAGAGCAATCTCACCCGTGGCCAACCAGGGAAGAGGAAGAAAGGTACCATTAAGTGCCCAATTTTCCTTCTCATTCTGTGCTGTTTTGTTGTGTTTGTTGTGCTGAAAGCCCTCCAAGATGGATCTTGCTGTCCCTAGGCTACAGCACCAAAACATTTTTCCCCATGAAAATGTGCTGATACACTTTGCTGCAGACAATGGTCTCTGGGAGATCACTCAGACTTCGAAGTGCTGCAGGACCTTGCCCCACTATTCCTTGTATAAGTGAGTGGCTGCAGTCCGTCCACAGGGTGCAAGCATGGATCTGGCACCCATATCCCATAGTGATGCCATATCCCACATTGACTCCCTGGTTCTGAGGTGCTGTTTTATTCTTCTGCACTTGGACACCATACCTCTACCTTCAGCATTTTCAGAGCCACCATTTTCTTATGCATGCCTGTTCCTTGAAGCTGAGCAAACTCTTCCCTGCAATGTCACTCCTCGGGGCAGATTGGAAAGCTTGGCACTCCAACATCAGTCTTGAGGATTTGAGTCACAAGAAGGCTAAACTCAATGATTACCAAAACATCTCAATGACTTTTACAAGCTTCTATTTTTTCAGCTTAAGAGTATGGATTTTTCAAGGCTGGAGATGTGTATCAAAAACAGCCTGGGTGCCTCATACTTGAAATCAATGGTTTTTTGATCAAGATGGAGCTGAGTCAAATAGTCTCCCCCGAAAAATGGCTTTTTGCCCAAAATGCCTGTATATGTCTGTATCTGTGCAGATATCAGTTTGCTTTCCTTATCCTTAAGTGTTCACTGAAAACATTGAAACAGGAACATGTTCCACAGCATGCTAGCTTTCACACACACAGACACACAGACACACAGACACACACAAGCCAACAGTTTTTAAAAACTGTAAATTTTAGTGGAAAAGTGAAATTACTGTGTGGTTTCCTTTTCCAGTGCTAAGGGGAAGTTTTGTGAAGAGTTGATTTTTTCCAGCAAAGAAGTGTGAGCTGTGCTATTTTGCAAGCAGCTGTAGCATGAGCTCATATAGGCAAAATAGAAATGTAGCCTGTGCACCGGGGGCGAGAGGCATCTGGTAAAGAAGAGCAGATTGTTACACCAGTAGAACACATTAAGATTCAACAAGTGAAAACTGACATTCTTGAGAAAGGAGCATGGAGGAAGAGGATCAGGTTAATTAGCCTCCCAAAAGAATTAGAGGCCACAAGCTCAGCAGAACTTTGTAGAGGAATTAATTAAAGGTTTGTTTGTAGCTGAGCTTGATGATAAAATAAAAAAGTAAACAAAAAATCCCCACTGCAAGTGCCTATTGCATTCTGACAAACAGAGCTGCTCCTGGGCTGCTGCCAAGCACTCACACAGCCCAGTGTTTACACCTTTAAAGAGTCAGTGGACAGGAGGGAGAATTAATTATGAGACCAACCTGCAGAGCTGCTGCTCCCCTCCATCCTGGTGGGTGGGCAAGGATGGCAAGAACTGGTGGACTCCCTCTCAAGTGGAGCTGTGCAGAGGGTGGGGACCAGGCAGGGCGCTATAGGGCTGGAGGCATCACTATAGGGCTGGAGGCATCACCTCAGGCCTCACTTGATGCTGCATTGCTCTCAGGTCAGAGCCAGGATGACAGGGATGCAGGACAACAATGAGCCTGCTGATCTGAAAAGCTCTTTTCCCATCTCCTGGTGGATGCCCATAGCATCACTGGGGTGTGCTGAGGAAAGCAGCCGAATTAGGTCTGCATCTTGCAGGCAGGTTGGGTTATTGCTAGAGTTTGCTGGGACTTCCTTCAGAGGAGCAGTGACAGGGAATATGGGAACTGTGCTTCGGCAGGGCAAGTCCTCAGGGCAGAGCTAATTCCTCTTTGGACTGATGTTCCTGGAACCTTGAAGTTTGAATTTTCGTTCTGTGCTGAAATGGCACCAGGTTCAAGGATCATTGTATATAGCCTGATTAAAACAGGACACACTGACGAAATACCCAGGCTTTATGGCAGTGAAGTCCCTCTCAGCATGCAGCTGACAGATATAGCCCATAAAAGGGTTTTGCAAGTGATCTGACATCATATTCTGTTTTTAAATGTTAGTATTGGGCATTACCTAATCCATGTTAAAGGGGTTGGGAAATGACCACAAGCTACAAAACACAAATCAACACAAAACTGTCACTGAATGGGAACATTCTGTTGGGATCTCAAGGAAGCAGTGAAGCCTTGGTGATTTTCAACATTTCTATCAATTACCTAAAAATAAATCTAAAATTTGCAGATGGCATCAACTGGCAGAGTTGCATATAGAGATAAGAGCAAGCAGCTTTACAGACTTAGCTAAATTCCTGGGTGAGCAGGACCACTCAATTAAAATGTGTTTTCACACAGGCAGATGAGTGTTTGCTGGTTTGGTGCAGGGCAGACATGAGCTGTCAAAGGCACCAGCTCTGACAGGGACATGTTGAAAGCAAGAGGGCTGGCTGTCATTCCCAGGGCGGCAAATTTGGGTAAGCTTGTAGTGGCTTTGGTAGCGGGGGGCCATAGGGGTGGTTTCTATGAGGAGAATCCAGAAGCTGCTCCATGTTAGGTAAGGGCCTCGCTGCCGGCCAGAGCCGGACCAATGAGCGGTATTGTTTGTGCCTCTGTGAGAGCAGATTTAAGACAGGGAAAAAACACCTGCTGGGAAAAAACAGCTGGGAGAGAGAGGAGTGAGAAACAGCCTTGCAGGCGCTAAGGTCAGTGAAGGAGGGGGAGAGGTGCTCCATGCGCCAGAGCAGAAGTTCCCCTGCGGCCTGTGGTGAGGACCATGGTGAAGCAGGCTGTCCCCCTGCAGCCCATGGAGTCCCACAGTGGAGCAGGGTTCCACGCTGCAGCCCGTGGAGGACCACAGTGGAGCAGGTGGACCTGCACTGATGGAGTCTGCGGCCCATGGAAGACCCCTGCTGGAGCAGGCCCCAGGCCGGAGCTGCAGCCCATGGAGAGGAGCCCACACAGGAGCAGGAGGTCTGGGGGGAGCTGCTGCCTGTGGGGGACCCATGCTGGAGCAGTTTGCTCCTGATGGATGGACCCCATGGTATGGACCCATGTTGGAGCAGTTCTTGAAGAGCTGCTGCCTGTGGGCAGCCCAAGCAGATCAGTTTGGGAAGGACAGCATCCCGTGGGAGGGACCCCATGTGGAACAGGGGAAGAGAGTGACCATGAAGATGTGGCAGAGACAAAGTACTATAGACTGACCACAACCCCCATTCCCCCGTTCCCCTGCGCCACTCACCACTCAGGGGGAGGAGGTGGAAGAGGGCGGATGGGGGAAGGCATTACTGGTGTTACTGGTGGGCAAGCAATGGCCATGTGCTGTAAGTATGTTAGTATCTCTCCTAGATCAGGCATTGCAGCCTCTTGGCCATACCTCTGCTTTGGACAGCCCTGTATTCCCCTTGCAGTTTGGGTTATGCAGACCTCCTTATGTAGGTATCATAGGGTGACTTAAATATCCCAGACCCTGCAAGATGTCCTTGGAGAGGGTGCTTGGTGATGGGCTGAACACCTGTGCATGCTCTGGGACAAGCCAGAGGACAGTGTGCAGGGTATCCCCTGCCACATACCTGGTGGAGAACTGTGGTGTAATGACCACACGGACCCAGGGTAAGTTTAAGGATCAATAACTTCAACAACTTTATTGAGGACAGGCTCCCTTCTTATACCATTAGCTCTACAAGCGGTACTTTCCCACTAGTTATTCATCGGTTAACAACTTTGCCCGGCAACAGCAAACATTTAGCCACTTCCATATTTTAATGGAGAACGGAGTAATTTGAGACAGCAAGGTGCCTCGTGAATCACCCTTCTTTGTTCCTTCTAACTTGTTTACTTTCCTCATGGCTTCATCATCATAAGTCCGATGTTATCACCAACCACGGAGCTTGTCAACCCCCAGGGCGATACTCCCACAGGGGACCACTGGGGAGGGCTTCTACCAGTCTTGGATGCATCAGGATGGGCTCTTGCAGACATTGCACTCAACCTTATACTGCCACTGGCTCTGGTTCTGGCTTTGGTGCACAGCCCCTGCTGTAGGAGCTGGTTGTGTTTTGGCAGGTCCTCATGGGTCAAAGAGGTGGAAATTTTTCAGCTGCGATAGAGGTGTCTTTTTTTAAAAAAATAATTAATTTATTATTATTATTATTTCTTCCCAGGCATGTATTTGTCTGGGCAGGACCAAAGCGGACACCAGATGGAGGCAGAGAGGACAACCAGAAGCTGGGAACACTCCAGTGTGACAGCGTAGGTGTATCTGACTCTAGAATTGTCCTTCGGTTTTTCGTGAACCTTCATGGTGAATTGAAATACCAGTTTTTGACCCTGAAATGCTCTCCCACTTCACCCGCTCAACACAACTAAGCTGAGTGAACATAAAAATCAGGTCAGGCACTGTGGTCTTTTAAGTAAATAAGGGAACAACTATGCCATGGGTATCTTTGCCAATAAAAGTATGGCTTTGTATCCAGACCCCTAACATAAAGTTTTTTTTTTCTTGTTTATTTGTTTGTTTGTTTTCCCATGGCAGGGAATAACAGGACAATGACACAACTCCATGGGAGGAGGCAAATACCCAACACACCCAAGCTTGCTGTTACTTTGTTTGGGGTGGGCTCAAGGACTGCAACATCCTCTGGAGTCAGTGCTTCAGCATCATCTCACTGACACCTATCATGGCTGATACATTATTAGCCTTGGAGGCTTTTGTGCAGTCTGTTTTGTCTCAGCTCTCTTACGTTTAGGTCTTTTGATTTTTGCACCTGAGCAAGAACTTCCTGGCCAAAGGTGTGCAACAGGGCACCTGGCCTCCCTGCAATATTGTGGGGGTGTTTTAAACCTGCTTCTACTCCATGGGAGTTATAAATGTCCCATGAGGGACATTTTGTGCCACCAGGCACAACTTGCTTAGCTTTGAGGCTAGAGCTGGATTTTCACACTCTCTGATTAGCACATGAATGGAAAGAAACTGTATTTAGTGCCGCAGACCTAGGTCTTCAGCACAGGCAGGGGCAGATGACTAAATGGAAAGGAAATAGTGCAGGTTCCTCAGAAAGAGAACCTTCAGTAGAAATCTTGTGCTTTACAGGATCTGTGCATGCAGGGCTCAGAGGACATAACCTCCCTCATGTATGGAGGTGCAGGAGGAAAGGGGTCTTGGCTGCAACCACTGCAATGGAGGTAGCTTAGTAAAATGAGTGTGTGACATCTTTTGCAAGCTACTGAGATTAAAAAAAAAAAATGATTCTGAGGCCAGAGGAGAAAGTGGAAACGTTCTCACTGAGGTATTGGCACTGGGATGGTTTCAGAGGCAAAGCTTTGCAAGAAGGCTTTTCTCAGTGATCTGTGCAGAACTAATGATACAGCTAAAGAGGGAGATGAAACGTTTTATTGCTCCTGAGATCTGAAGAAAGATAAACAGATGTAAACATCTCAAATGCCTACAATAGCAGGATTTTTTTTTCTGAAGGTGATGAAGAGAAACAAATCTTAACAACAGAATTGAAGCTGATTGGAGGTGAGACAGCAGCCCCAAGCCTCCTGAGATAGGGGGTTTTATTTAGAAGACGACCACAGGCAAATATGCTTTTTTTTTTTTTTTTCTCTTGCTTTTTGATGAGGAATATTGCTGGAGTCAGCTCAAGGAGGGAGGAAAGGAAGCTTTGATCCTGCTTTTGTGGAGCAAGAAAAGCAGCTTTGAATTCTGGCAGAAACCAAGTCCCAGGAGGGACTTTGTGTGCAGTGTTCACACTGGTGTAGAGGCCCCTGTTCAGAAATTTACCTGTCCAGAGACGGTAACTATACCCTCTCACATTCCACAGCTGAAATATCTGTGCATGAGCAATGGAGCACTGCTGGCCTCACAGTTATCCTGCTGACAATCTAAGGAGTTAAAGGCAGCTACCCAAACCTGAACTGGCCTCTGCAGAGGAACCCAGAGAATCAGGAACTTCCAGAGGACAAGGTGTATGGACCTTCTTAGTACCTATTTTAAGATAAAAAGTACTGCTTTCAGGCAGTGTGTCAAAGTCAGCATAGAGGAACTCAAGGTCAAACTGCAAATACCATCAGGTGTTGTAAGAACCAACGCTTCCTCCAGTCTTGCTTCTAGGGCTTTACAGCAAAACCATTGTCCAGATAAAGTCCTCATTTTGGCATGGGACAGATCCGTGGCTGGAGCTGTTAAACCTATGTTTACTGACCATGTCAAGAAAAGTAGTGAGATCAGCAAATGTCTAAGAAGAAAGTATTTTCTGCATTGAAGTGGGTCATTAAATATGCTTCTCCCAAGAAAATTGCCATTGTAACATTTAAATAATTACATTCAATTTGTTAGAGGACAGGAAAGATCTATATCCAGAGCCATAGCAATGTGGTAAAAACAATATGTGGGGATTTGAATAGGTTTGGCATATACTCAGAAGCAAGTGTTTGTTTAGATGGTAATAATTGGAATTGCATGAAAAATTCCAAAAATATGTAAATTTTTGTTGTTATTTCTCTTTTGATTTATATATACATATACATTTCAGGGAAGAGTTTTGCTATGAAGGAAATTGCTCTTCAAGGACTGGCACTAATTTTCAATTATTTATTCATTTTCCACTTTTATAAAGCAAAATATTTGAGAAGCAGAAACTCTTTACAAGATTTTGGACATGCACTGTGTTGAGAGTGTGGATTTTTCCTCTCTTCAGTCACTGAAAAGCCAGTGAGAATGGAGAAAACTCAGCTTCTGCCCAGTGGATATTGGCTTCCAGTTCATGGTAGTTGAAAAAATTAAGTTTTTTCCAAGAGTGGCTTTCTCTCCAAAAACACAAAGAAGAAGTAGAAGAAGAAAAGAAGAAGAAGAAGGAGAACAAGAACAAGAAGAACTAGAAGAACAAGAAGAACAAGAAACAAATACAAAATCAAAACCAAAATCTTTGCCTTTTTAAAATAAGATCTATTCCACCTGCCCAAGGTTTTCTTGCTCTTTCTGAGCTGGACAAAGATGTAATGAGAGGAAAAATCACAAACTGTGTGGAGAACCAGAATCTTCCCATGATAGTAATTCTAAAGAGATTTCTTTTTCTTTTTTCTTTTTCCTGAAAATACAGTAATTGAGAAAACAATCAGCCACTTAGTTTTCTTAGCAGTTTTAACGTAATTATTTTGCTGAGCCATTTTGGAAGATTTTCTCAGATGGGTAATGGAGACGAACCAAGTTAAATTTATTCCCAGTACCTGTACAACATGGCAAAGATCTGTACATTCCCTAATTGCTATGACAGTCTTTCTTTTTAGTACAAGCCTGCTGTAGCACAGTAGCTTTCATCATGAAAATACATTTCACTCCCCCTGTGAAGCAGAGCTAGCCATGTGCAGCTCCATACATTCACCACTTGGGTCCTCCAGCATCTGAGCTAGCTGGGCTGAACCACCAACTTCTGCTTCTTCATCTTCCCAGAATGCCCAATGTGTATCAAATCCAATACTGGATGCATATTGTGGTTTGAAGGTGTGAGAAGAGAAGGAAGCGTGTAAGTGCAGGAAGCCCAAGGAGCACAGCTTCAGGGATGCTCTGCACTCACTCCAGGCTGACACTCTCTCTTCTCTCCATACTCAGCTCTTCCACATGCAATCTGATGCATTTCTCAATTCTCCTCCAACTGGCCTTTCTGCCAGGACCTGCTATGTCCCCAGGCTGCCCATCCCCAAGGTCTTGTCCCTCAAAGCGCTTGGCTTCACATTTGGCTACTGGCTTTGTTCTCCTTTCATCTTCTCTTCATCATTTACAGTTCTCATTTGTAGCCAGCCAGCACTTCCAGCCTGACAATTAACGGCTGCAATTAAGAGTTGCAGAGGTAGGTGTTTCCCCTCCAAAGGGACCTGATGTTTTCCATGCTGAACATGAGAGAGATTCCCACTGAGGGAGCTAATTTGTGCTGCTAAATCAATGCAGCTGAATATTGTCCTTGTTGTAATCTAGGTAGCTATATTTGGGTAGAAGTCTAAAAAGTTGCACAGCATTAAAAAGTCAGCATGTTTACCTATTTACTGACATCCCAGATTCCTGTCAGATATGAAGGGATGTGAATTTTAGGTGATTGGAGCACTGTCTCTACTTTTCAGAGCTCCTAAGTGGTTCAGAAAATCAAGTAAACAATGAGGAAGGACAGTAGTTACCTAGTAAAGGATTTTTTAAAGTACGGATTGTTAGCTGAAAGGTAAGGATATTAGGGTTGTCCACACAATACAGCCATAGATGTAATAGTACTAAGTAGATAGTACATTAAAATGCTTCTGTTGAACTCCCAAATCTTTTAGTGAATGATGAAATGGTAGAAGCTGGGAAATAATTGGAAAAGATTATCTGGACCTGGATGGAAAAAAATATCTGCAAAAATCAAAACAAACTCCCAATGACACAATGTATTTTCCCCGATTTTTAACTCCTGAATTCATAAACGCTACTGGTGTCCTATAATGGCATTTTATGCTTTGTGCAGTGAATGCCAGTATGAAATTAAGGGTGAGAATACTTATTTTACAAATATGACTGTGTCTCAGCATCTTTAGGGAAAAATATGTTTAGATGGTTCTGCTTGTTGCTAAAAGTGATCTAATGTTGTAAGTGAAACAAGAAAAGCCTCCAACAATGTCTGTCTGGTGATGAGAAATGATTAATGTAATACCTGCTGGAATAGCTTTGTAGGCATCCCCAGGACAGCTGGATGGATTGTACACGACACAGAGATCTAGCAGTGTGCAAATAAAACAATGAAGAAATAAGGAAATGTTATTGATAGAGATTATTTCTCCCTTTACTTGATCATAACAGTTTTATATCTGTGTAAAAATGAATTCATGTTTGTAATGTGGTCTCTGGGAGTTGTATTTATTCTGTTTATTGGTATCAGGAACTTATTATTTTGCATAAATTATTCATGTGAATTAAACGTGCTTGTGATACTCACATTATTTCTGTTTGGAGAGATGGGTAGAAGGAAGCCACCAAAATACCTTTTTTTTTTTTTTTTTCTGAGAAAGTGATTGGAAATCATGAGGCATGAGAAAATCCCAGCACGAATATCATCACCCTGTGCACCCTGCACACCACAAAATGCTCCTGGCCATTTAAACAACGAGGGTGTAGAGCCTCCATGGGCTTGGACCTGATGGATCTCCATGGTTCTCTGTGGTGGCACAGCAAGGGCTCTCAAAGTGTCACAGCCACAACCATGCAGGGAAGAATGGCTTTCCAGTATTTTTTTCACTCTCTCAGAGTAGTTTACCTGACTGAGTCATAGTATTGTCATGTATGGCAATGGCAAATGTCTTGTCCATTGCAAAAATACAACACATGCCACTTCCCCACCCAGAACTGCTTTTAACTTACAATGGGTGGTATATACCTTGGTTTCACCTGACTCGTTCTCAAAAGAACTATGAACTACTCTTCATCTTATTATCTTCTATGTGATTACAGGTGTTTTCTTGGCTTATTCTCCTCCTCCCCCCCCCCCCCTTTTTTTTCTTTTTTCCTCAGGGATTGAAATTAAGATGAACGGCTGAACGGCTCTGGTAGCCTGGATCTAATATTTATTTCATATTTAAAACACTATCTTCAATATTGCCCTCTCTGTCAGTATTCCACCCACACACCTCAGAATCTCAGAAAACTATTGCTGATGGTGAGATGGTTTCACCTGGATCTTGAAGGCTAAAATGCATCACTATCAATGGAACTGAACATTAGCCAGCTTATCTGACTATTTGCCAACCCATTACTTCCATGATCCAACCAGGAATCCAAGCATTTCCTAGGGGAACCAACCTCCCCACAGTGGCAGTCCTTTCCAGTGAAAACTCACACCTAACAAAATCCTCAGCACTGTGAGAGCTTCTCACCTTGATGAGCAGCAGAATCTTTCCTTAGTCCTCTCTTAAATTCTGTGGGAATTAATACTTAGTTGCTCTTTTTTTTTTTTTTCCAACAAAAATATCTTGTTTCATGCCCCGAACCTTCTAATTTTTCTTCCTTCCTTCTGCCTTTCTTTTATGTTCACATTTAATGGGAAGATTTAGAAACTGAGGTCTGGCCAGAGTGTAAACGTTTTGCGTGCAGAGCGTGCCATCTCTTTTCTGGGCAGTAAGGCCTGCTTCCCAGGGTAAAGAGGATGTTTCCCCTCTCCCCTAACAAAGTACAAAGTTCATCTCACAGCCTTTGAACTTGGAGGATGCTGTGCAAATACAGTATTTAGGTGAAGATTTAACATCTTGCTGTAGTATCTGTTCTTCTGTAGCCATAAAACAAGGGCTGGAAGGCTAATGCTCTGTGATCAGCAGGGAATGGGAGCAGATCAACATAACAGTCCCCTCTGGTTATGAGTTTGTAACTGGGAAGTACAACTGCTTCATTCAACGGTCTCCGCTGGCAAACCCCAGGCAGGAGGAGCCCGTAAGGTGGGTAATAAACCTCTGTGATTGTTCATATAGCTGCTGCTTGACCCATGGTTCACCTATCAGGGGCAAGTCGTGCTTGGCCTTGGCTATGGGGCTTTCTGCAAACCAATTAGCCTCTGCTTCCCTCTGCAGGAAGTATTTTTCTAAAAAGCCTATTTCTTTCTTGATGGGATTGAGTTTTGTTTAAAATACTATTCAAGTGCAGTACTAACGCCAAGAGATTGATTTAGCAGTGATGTTGCTGAGGTGGATCCCATGCAGCTGAAAAGAGCAGTGCTGCCCTGCTGCTGCACCTTTTGAGGTAGGTGCTTGTATCTTTCCCAGGACTGGTGTTTCTGCACAAGCCAGGTAGTGCCTGTATTGTTCCCTTTTTGCAGGTGGTAATTCAAAAGACCTGGCTGACATGCACTTTTTTAGAGAGTTCTTGGAATTGCTGGGGTATTTTTCTGTCCACCTAAGCCATGTGTCTGTCCCATTGTGGCTGGGACTTCATTAATCATTCCTCAATGGCGATAACTCAGCAAACTACAAAATGTTGCTGGGCAGCCAGTCTTGCTATTGCATTCAGAGCAAAACTAGAAATTCCTTTGGTGCATTTTTCTCCAGCTGGTGGATGTTTTCTGTACAGTATCCAAATCTCACACCTGCACAGCAGGGTGGTAAACACAACAGACCTGTCCACCCTGGTTTGGGTGAAGAACAGAGGAAGCCTACATGGAGGCTCTGATGGCTTTATTACAGAAAGAAAGGAGTGCCCTATGAGCACCTCAGGCACCGGATTGCAGCACCGAGGGCTGGGTGTAAATTCTTAGCTGTCAATAGTAGTGTGGCGCTGTCATCTTCCAGAAGCCTGGGAAGCAGCAAGTAAACTGGCCAGGTTCTTTGTGACTTGACAAGGGAAGAATCAAGAGCTCAGACAAAACCCACGTTTCACTGAGAACAGAAAACATAAGGGCAGCAGAGGAAAACACTATTATATAGTAACCAGAAGCTCCTTTCTCAAAGCACACAGGAATCACTTAAAGTCTTCCTCTCATCTTGATGAGGAAGCTGGTAAAGCAGTCACTTGCTTCCCCCATGGTGTGGTGACATCCCAGATGGCTCATGGATGATGAGGTTTTGTCCATAACAGTTATCAAAGCTCCACCAAGGCTGCCCACCCATCAGAGTGAGCTCCCTACCACCCTCTGCCCACTGCCTTGAAGCACGGAAGACTGACCCTGAAAATGCTATACAAACTGTAATTGATGATTATATTAGAGATTTTAGAAGTGCTGGACTTGTGGTTAGAACCACAAAAGAATCAGGTACATTGCAGCTGGGCCTTATGGTTTAAACATCAGAAGTGTTGGATATTGCATGGAAATCCAGAGCCCTGTGGACCAAGGCTTGGGTTGTTCCGCAGTGTCCAAAACAGCAGCATTGTTAGCTAGCATCCTGGGATGGCATTCTAGGACTGAAATTTAGTATGTGTGCACCTGCATTACACCCAGAGGCATGTCCAATCCCCATGTTTCCTTGGTTGTTACCTCAGGGGACCCTAATTCTTTGGTTGGTTCTAAGAAAGAGGAAATGCTAAGCCCAAAGTTCACATTTCAGGCAGAAATAGCAAGATTGGGAGACCTTGTGGTGTGGGAGGTCAGGCTGGCCTGTACGGATATGCTTCTCTTGCTCCAAATCCCAATATTCCCTGCTCCCAGGGTGCAGCCGGCTGTGAAGTACTGTCGCTCCACAGGTCATGAGGAATTAGCTCCAGATCCCAGATATAAAAGTCAAGGACAAAAGGAAGTCAGAAACGCTGTCTCAGCCTTGCAGCTCTACTGCAGACAGCTGTGCAATTCCCCTCCTCTGAGAGGTAATTTGCTTCCACAGGTTGTCTCTGTCCCTGGAGAATGAAATTGCACCAAAGGGACATAATGGAAACCACAATAGAAATCACCCCAAGAACGACCAGCCAACGAGAAAATACAGTTCCCTAGCATCTTGCCTGGCCTATATGTCCTTGGTCATTGCTTTGCAGGTGGTAGGTGGGTCGAACAGATGCAGTGCATCATCTGTGCAGTCTGCAGCTGTGTTTCCCTTTAAACAAAGGGCTGGAAGGAAAGAAGATTTGAACCTGTAGCTAACAGCTTTGGAAATATTTCATTATTTACCATGCTGAACCTGCAACGTATTTCCTTCCTGTTTTCTGAATTTCTCTGATTTACATGCACACTTTTACTAAAAGAAATGTCAGCAACAAGAGTACAGCTGTCCTCCAGTGCATGCACTAAGAAAAAAAGCAGCAGGACATCTCTAAGAAGCGATAACTATTCAATCATCAACAGCTTCTGGCCAGAACCAGACCTGATTAGATCACTGCTGTAACAAAACTAATTGGGAACAGCCCTTGAGAGAGGTGCACGACACTCATTCAGCTCATGCCTACTCCAAGGGTTACACTTGCACTCATTTTCCTGGAAACATCAGTGACGACAGTGCCTTGTGCTAGGGATGCATTTTGTTTTTCTTTGTTAACTTCTGCACCAGAGCGCATGCTTCTGTGAATCTCCAAGCCACATACGTTCTCTGAATCACAGCTCCATCCCTCCCGCACTGCTCCAGGGAAAGGAGCTCAAGAAATAATTAACTTTACCATTTCCTGTAAAATCACTTGTTTTTCTGGGCCCTGAAAGGCAGGAGCTGGCAATGTTGCATATGTGTTAGTGATAGCTCAGATCTTTTGCCTCCTTCTGCTGTTTTTGTAAATGGAGGGCAAGATTGCCTTGTCTGATTGTCATGAGCAGAGATATGCAAGTAATAGTTTTCTTGATTTGGCCAGTGATCAAGAAAAAAAATAATTGTTTGAGGTTGACCCAAAACCACAACATTACAGAACTTTTGGTAAAGTGAAACAGAACATATTGGGTTAAAGTACCAAATGAAACACTTCCTCTGACAAGAGGTGAATTGTTTTATCTCAGGGGAGTAGTTTTTAATCTAACTTGAGGGTGGGATGTGGGGGGAATTTTACTCCTTAGCTGCTCACCTTCCTTGTATTGGAGCTGGGATGTAAACCCAGTGTACCTGTGGCTCAAGAGAGAGCTATGGGCTGGACAGACACAACCTATACTGTGCTATGGGGCAGAATGGACAGGACCTCATCCTGCTCAACTCGACTAGTGTGCTGAGCCATCAGTCATGTGAGGCAGAGCTCCCTTCTGGTGTACAGCAGGTGTCAATGTGATGGGGACCCTAGCAGGCTTCATCTGCCTGAGCAGTGACACAGAGCAGAGATGTCTCTATCTGAGTAATCACCTAGAGCCCCATTATGGTCAACAGTGAGAAATCATGTCTGCCAGAAAGCCATCAGTCTTGCTTTCAGGGAGATATCTAAGTAGGCAAAAGCAGTGACTTGCATGCTGAAACCTGTATTTTTTCTCTAGCTTGACTGCATGAGTCTAGACTGCAGAAGTATAAATTTGGGCCGATAAATCCCTCCTTCCCTTGCTCCTTCCCTAGTTTCCAGCTTTACTCCTGAAACACCACTGAGACACTGGGCAGAGGACTGGAACAGCACTGGTTGGTGCCTTGCCCCTGGGTGCAGGTGCGAGGGGATATGATTTCCACACACATGTGCCTGGGTGCTTCACTCCTGACCACAGACAGCATCTTCTGCAGCTCCAGTGTCAATGTTACGCTCACAATAGCTTTATACCTGCATCTCCTCACAATTCCAGCATCCTTGTTTGGAAAAGGCTGCAGATTTTTTCTCAGGTAGTAATATTCACCTATTTCAGCCTTGCTATATGATGCTTCCCCAGCCTTGAGACATGTCCATTAAGGTCAGTCAATGCACTGGGATTATGCCCACCTCACCAAATGCTCTGGCATTTTGGAAACTGCTGTACAGGAGAGCTGTCTCCTGGTCCGCTGGGTAATGCTGCTTTCCCAGAGTCCCCTTTAGGTACTGAGTTTGCAAAAATAGACAAGAAGGAAGTAATCAGAACAGCTGGAGACTCTGAGGGAGGAAAACTGATTCAGGAAGGCAGAAGTTCATAGTGCCAACTACACAGGTCATAAACTCACCTTTCCATGGGCTGTACTTCAGTCCCGATTGTGCACAGGGGAAGCTGAGGCCCATGAAGCAGCGGGATGCTCCAGGTCACACCAGCACGTATCACCAGTGACACAGGAACTTAGATCTGTGTGCCCTGGTTTGCAATGTCACTGGACAGCCATAGCCCTAAAATAGAGCCCACTTGTATGCATGGTCTGGAAGCTCCTCTTCATCCTCTGCCACTGGGTGGCTGATGAACTGAATCCTTGACATGAATATTTGAGGGAAGACTTGCAAGAAGAGATGGGATTCATATTGTACTTCAAAGAGACGTACTGGGGACTGTCTTCCCTAGGCAGGGGCCTTTTCTACCTACCCAAGAAGAGAGGGACACAGGAGAGAGGCAGGAGTTGCTGTGAGTAGTGCCAGTGGTGATGCCCATTGCTCCTCACAATGGACTCACATCTCCCTGCAGGACTCAATGGCTGCAGAGTTCTTCATCACCATGCACAGCAAGGTGTTTACACGTACTTTTGGCTAGCAGTGTGTCCATCCCCTTCCATGTCCTTCAGCACTAAAGGAATTTGGCTTCATTCTTATAGACACGTGATTTCTCCCACTCTCTACTGGAAATTTCCTTCACACTTGAGGATCTCAGGAGAAGGGCTTCCTCAAAGACATCCCAGCAGAGGGCTGGTCCATCGCAATCATCCCAAGCACATGAAGATATTAAGTATATTTGGGAAAAAAACAAAGCAAACAAACAAACAAAATTAACATACTGGGAATGTAGCTAGAGCAATGTAGAGATACAACCACCACATGGCCCAAAATATTAAATGATGGACAATTCCCCAGTGTGGCAAAGGCTTTTAGCAGGACTAAGTAGGTATGGAGAATGTCCCTACTTGTGTCCTTCAGTTACCAGCACCAACTTCTCCAGACTTCATCACGAAAGGACTTTACACTTGAAAGTAAGAAGGGAAGGAAGAAAAAGGAATTCTGATTAATTCGCTGACTAAATATTTACCAAAATAGAATGTAGCAATGAAAGTTAAAAGCTCCCCAGATTTAGGATATAAATTTAAGAGCTAGAAAATGCAATGGGAGTGGTTCTATTAGAAACTCTAACTCTCTCCTAGCTTATGTATAAACCCAGTTTTTTCACAGAATCAGAGAATTTTCTTCAAGGCTACAGAGAACTGAAACTGGAAATTTTGGAAAAACAGAAACTCAGATATAAATTTGTTTTGGGTAAAGTCAAAATTTGTTTGACAACCCCAAAACATCCAAACATTTTGATTTTAAAATGAAACATCTTTTTTTTTTTTTTTTAATTAACCCAAAACTATAAAAAACGCATTTATTGGAAACCAAAGAATATAACATTGCCCAAGTGTCTTTAATAAATGCACAAGCTGTAAAACAAATGTGGATTTGAAAAGCATTTTGTTGTTGATGCATTCACATTTTCACTGAATAAAAGTATTCCTATAAAATTTCAGCCAATTTCCTCTCTAATATTCTGCCTTCTTAATGCAACCATTTACTACTGATTTATAGTCTGTGAAATGAAGGATGAAGAGCTGATATTTCTCTGTAACCTTTTGATTTTCTGTATTCTGATTTCAGTCCATTTGATCCATAACATCCAGATTTCAGTAGCATAAGGGATTTTTTTACATTTATTTTCATAATTTAATGTTTGTTTTAGAAAAAAGAGGGAAGGGAAACCTGCCAGGGCTTAATCATGCAGCAATCTTGAATCTTACCATGACTGGGGGAGGAAAGGAAGGTTTGGCATCTTTGCTGCAGTGCTAATTTGCATTGAGGAGGATCTTTACCCTTCACAGCTAAAAAAGATGAAGTGGTAACTTCCAAAGTGACATTTTGGAATTTGTGTGGAGGTTCTCACACTGATGGGGCATCATTTAAAGCTCTGACTATTTCTTTTATTAAGCTGAGGATGTCAAATTTGGACAAAGGCTGGGTGGGGGTTTAACTCAGAAAGGGGGGGCTTATCCCCAGAAATAACTTGACATGATAGCAAAAGTCACCACTCTGAAAGCCCAGGAGTGGAGGACACCGACCACCAGTGCACGTGTTCCTATGCACTGTTCTGTGAGGGTGTTCCTTGTCCCCTGCAAAAGGGCACTTCTTACCCTTCTGAGCCAAAACCAGCAAAGCCAAAAAGCTACGCTTACCCACAGAGTAGCAAATGCTCTAATACCTCCAGCTGGGGCTGTATCACACCTTGACCCCCCAGTGTTAGGACTCTGTGTTTCAGCTCTGTGACCTGTGTGCATGACCAATTGATATTTTGGGTGAAAGCAGCATCCTTTAGTGAGCACTGTAAAACAAGTCCTTGTTTTGCAGCTCTGCCGGGGGAAGGTTTAGAAACAGCTTTTATGGTCAGGCTTCAGACTGCAATTTCCACCAACGGCATCCTGGTAGCTGTGCATCAGTGTGAAGACAGGTTTCTGCATGGTGCTGCCATTGTCCTGCAGGGATTTCCACAAGCTCCTAGCTTTTCGGAACAGGCATATCCAGAAGTGTGTTAGCGTGTATGTATGTGTGTGTGCTTGCACTTCCTTGTGATTGCAAGGGGGACATTCTCCCCTCCCGTATCTCTGCTGCTGCAGCCTTCTCAGCCTGGCATCCTTGGAAATCCAGAAGGCTGAAGGCTCAGGACAGCAGCTTTAACAGTCCAACTGGTCTCTTTTCAGTTACAATTCAGTAAGCATTTCTTTTCATCAAATGTTAATGAGGAGCTTGAGTAACAGCTATCTGTGTGATGCCAGTGCAGTGTGGCTCTTGCAGTTCCCTGCCCCTGCCAGTGCAAGCTATGAGTTTGTGCATTGCGCTCAGCACCCAGGTCTTAGGGGCTCACGTGGAATAGAGCATGACATTGCCATCAGCAAGCAATGATCAGTGCTCATTTCCCCTTAGTGCTCATAAGCAGGTGCAGAAAGCGCCTCTAATACTATTCATTGATGGGTTACAGGCTTTCATACACCAGAAAGACATGGCCCTAAACAGAAAAGGAGCCCAGAGTTGTGTTTTAAATGTAGCCTGATAGAGGGAGAATTTCTCCAAGCCCTTGAAGAAGGATTTTGGTCCTTTTTGGAAATAATGATGAAGGAGAAAAGGGCCAAGTGTGTTGTGGCATCAGGGAGATTAGGTTGCATAAACAGTGCTTAGAAACTGCACTCTCTTTTCACTCCCTCCCTCATTGTCCCTCAGCTGAGCTGGACCTGAATGTGACATACATATTATTTTGAGGCCAGAAAAATGTCTGTTTTGGGTAGACATTTTCCTTCCCTCTGCTGGAAGGGACTAGTCACATGAGGGATGCCATAGGGAACAGGTCACACAAGAGGAAGAATTACATTTTCCCTCCCAGGTTTTTATGAATTTATGAAACAAACAAACAAACAAAAAACAATGAACCAAACTAAACCAAACCAAACCAACAATAAAACTGAAAAACAACTACACAGGGCTCCTTAAACTTTTTTTAAAAGCTCCTGTCTGCCATATGCTTCATTTCCAAGCCTGGTCACCAGGGACTGTTGGGAAGTCTAGGCAGATGATATAGCCTGCTTCTTTCATGCATGGCTGATTGAGGCTGTCCCATCTGACTGCAAAGGCCAGCTTGAAGGAATTATTATCATATGGCTCCTCATTGGGACATCCTATTGTTTGGCCTCACATGGAAAAAAAGAAAAAAAGAAAAAAAAAAAAAGAGTAGAAAAAGGCCAAGCCTTCTCAGATCCTCCTCAGTTCTGTTCAACCCTTCAGTAGTTAATATTCCTGATGAGGAGGTGCCATGAGGAAACCTGGTGAAGACATGGAGAAACCAACGGGTGACCAAAGTGTGAAGAAGTGCTCCGGAAGCTAAAGAGGTAATAAAAATCTCTCCTAGTTTTTTGCACTAGAATATGGAGACATTCATCCGCTGGGGCATTTGGGTAGTGGGAGAGACAAGTCAGAAGAACAACCTCACATTGAAGTGTCAGTGAAGGGGATTTTAGAATGAATTGATTAAGTGAATAATGACAAACCACCAGTGTATTCACACAAGTACTGTAAAGGAGCTCAGATATGAAATTGCTGAACTGCTCACTGTGGCTTGTAACCTATCACTTAAATTAGCCTCGGAGCCAAAGGAATAGGAGATGGCAAATGAGATGCCAAACTTTAAAACAAGCTCCAGGGGAATGTAGGGAAGCACAGAGTAGTAAGTCTGACTTCTGCACTGGGAAAATTGGCAAAAGCTGTAGTGAAGAATAAATTAGTAGTCATAGATGTACAGTGGGAAGAAATGCTTCAGACATTCATCAGAGCCCTTTGAAGGAACCGACATGCATGTAGAGAAGGGTGATCCAGCTTGATGTACTGCACATGTGTTTCCCAAATGCATTTTACCTGCTCTCTCATTGCAAGTTCCTCAAGAACTGGTTGCCTTGGCATAAGTGGGAGCGTATGATAGGTTAGAGGAGAGGAATAAAGAGCAGGAATAAATGAAACTGGTTTGCCAGTAGAGTTCCCCAAAGGTCTGCGCTGAGATTTGGGTTGTATGATGTTCCTAAACTACCTGAAAAGGAAGCAAATCAAGAGGAGACAGTGTTTGCATAAAATGTACTATTACTCAGACCAGTCGAGTCTGAAACTGACTGTGAAGAAATGAAGCAGTATTTGGCCATACAGAAGGGCTGTGAGCTACATAGCATATACCAGTGTTGAAAAAGGCAAAAGAAAGAACATGGAAAAATCAATCCTTTCTGCATTAGTACAATGGTGGACTCTAAATAAACTCCTGCTGGTCAAGGAAAAGAGCTTGACATCACTCTGAAGGCATTAGCACACTGATCAGCACAAGGAGAAGAGCGCATGGTGAGCACAAGGAATAAGCACCAGAAGAGCATAAACACCCAGGGGCATTTGTACTCTGGATGCTGAATGCTGTGTGCTTTTCTGGTTGTCTCATTTCAAGAAGACTATAGTAAAAAAAAAGAAGAAAAAAAAAAGTTTAGGAAAGCACAGCCAGAATGAACAGAGGTACAGATCAACTCTCACTGAGGGAGGAGGTTTCTGCAGCTTCACAATGAAGGGGTTTGATGGCAGTTTGTGGAGCAGGGGAGTTCTTGGGGCAGGATTGGCACAAATTGCCAATAATAGCCCATGCAGACTGGAAATACCCTGTCTGTGATTTGACTGCATAAATTTGGCAGTGTAGTTTAAAGGCAAAGCAAGCAAAATCCAACTCTTCTGGTACTAGGCATGTTCCCTCTTCAGCTCCACCACCACAGACCAGAGATACAGACATATCTGTCTTATAGCCCCAGCGTATCGCAACTGGGGTGGGAGGTGATGGTCACATGGAAATGGCGATTTCCCAAAGGACAGTGCTCCAGCTCAGAGAAATCAGTGCAATCAGACCCAGAGGGCATGGGCAAACCCCCAACACTAAGGTGCCAAGATGTTCAACTGCTGTTATCTCTGTGTGCCGCGTAGCACTGGAGAACAGGTGCACGGCTGGGGCACACGGCACCGCACAGTGACACTACTGCTGCTTACTTGTGAGAGTAGTCAGGGTCTTGCAGGGTCTGACACTCATTGCAAACTGAGCTTGTGCTGAATGGACTCTTGGTAAATACCCTGATACAGAACCTCATTAGCAAACACAGCACATTACCCAGGCAGCTGCAGTAGCAAACACAGCAGTCGCTTCGTGAGGATGTCAGATTAGCTGCTTAGCTTTGTAACAAATATACCATGGTTCATTATCTTTTACATGAATCTGCCTCTCCAGTGCTTCTAAGATCTCATGAAATGAGCATTTGCTATTTGCTTTTTGCTCATGCGACACTTAATTCTCTGATTATAAGTTCGTATTGGAGTGCCCATATGCAAAGCCTGAGGTCAGAGCACTCTACAAAGGGCAAGGGGCTCCCAGCTGGCCAGATGTTTGTCTTTGACAAGGCTTTGTATAAAACCTTTGGTGACAGCACGACAGTGTCAGCATTTTCCTCAGCCTCCTCCACCTCCCTTTCACCACAAAGTGGGAATGGAGATGATTTTGCTCTCAGGAAAAAAAAAAAAAAGTCACATTAAGAAATGAGCAAGCAGTTCCTTTGATCATAAGGAAACCTGAAAGGTTGCATGTGGAGCATCCATGTGAATTCTTCCTAGGGCCCATTAAGGACATCTTTGTCCATTGCTTTGGTGTCCTGGGAACTCATCCTGGGTATTATGAGAATTGGGACAGACACAGTTGCAAGGAGAAAGGAAACCTCTGAAAAGCCTTAAACCTATTTATGCAGCTCTCATGATGGTGTCCATTGGAAACGGGATGGTATAAAGAGGTCTGGTGCTTAACAGGCATTCCCTTGGAATAACCAGAATAGCTCATTTGTTGTAATGCACCACTACAACATCATGCAAATCAAACATTTATAACATGCCATCAATTATTCTGTACGCAGAACACTGCCCAAAGATTTATAGCAAAAACTGTACCTTCAGGCCTGTTCCATTAATATGCAACAAATTTGATAACAATTAATATTTGAGGGAGACCATTATACTGATTGTAGCTCCAAGTCCCAGTAAATGTGGAAAGTCTATGCACCAACTGCAGTCTACCCAGGTAAGACTTTTATCATGCTCAGAAAAGGGGAGAGAGAGAGAGAGAGAGAGAGAGAGAGAGATGGGAAAAAAACAAAACAAAACAAAACAAAACAGCTAGGAGGGGATAAAGAAGTACTTAATGACCTCTTCAGGGACTATGAGTATTTCAGAACAAATTCAACAGCAATTTCTGTGATGTGCAGAAGAGGAATATGGGGGGAGGGGAGGAGGGTATCACTTGCAATGGGGAGAGAAAGGCAAGCATTTTATGCCCAGCCTGTTTCTGGATGGAAAGTTTGATTCTTGACTAAACCAAATTGATTTCAGAAAGTACCCAATTCCTGTGGGGATAAAAAATCACATTTTCAATTGAAATTTTTAGGCAGGAAAACTTGAGAGTTTTGATGAAAAGTCAGCCCTGAGAAATAAGATTCTATCTGCAGCTATTTCCCTACTGATCCGATATTGTTACAGCTGGTTAATATTTCTCCATTTAAGCTATATTTTGATGGATAATTGAATATTTTTACTAAACTATTTTTTATTTTTGAAAAGTTTCTCCTTGTGCAGACTGTGTTGAACTTTTAACAAAGGCATTTCAGATAAACCCTCCTTTTTATTTTTTTTTAATGAAGAAAAGAAAATGCTAAGGGAAACATTAAAACCACTTTCCACTGACATTTTCATTCAGAGGAAACTCATCACTCAGCCAGCCCTAAAAGCAAGATTTCCCCAGCTTTATTTCCCTCTTCAGGCTGTATTTTTCTTTAAATTTGATACTGCCTGAGAACCCAAAAGAACCGTGTGAGCATACAACTACATGTTCGGCGCATGCTCAGCCGTTCATGGACAGCCATAGGGCCTCACCCGGTGCTCCAGCAGCTCTTGAGCTCCATCCCCAAGGAGCTGTAATGCACAAGTCAGTGAGCAGGGGGAGGAAGTGAGTGAGGCAGGTGAAGATGATACAGCTGCGGTGTAAGCTCCATTGATGGTTTCATGAGTTATTGGAAAATGACTTGTTTTATTGCCTTTTCTGGACTACTTGGTCTTTGACTTGACAATCAGGCCAGGCTCTGTACTGGCGAGCATTGTAGCAAAATAGGTTTGAAGGCCCTGTCTGACAGGCTGGGAGCAATGTGGGAAGTTGACATACAGAGGAAAAATCAAGACTTTTCTTTCCAGATAAAATGGGAAATGATATATGGAGATGCCACATTAGCTGGGCAACAGAAAAGGACAGAGAAGGTACAGCACTGTAGGCTGGTATTCATTGCAAAAGTGAGAAATAGAGGACAAGAGAGGAACTGACTGGTGAGAGGAACAGGGCATAGGAGAGCACGAGAAATTCTGGGGTCTGCTCAGAAATGATGCCAAAATACTGTGGTCCCACACATTGTGCACAGGGAAAGGCAGTGAGGGGCACGAGAGAGCCTCACAGCAAAATCCATTAATACTTGAGCCAGCCAGCTGCTATTGAATGAGATTTGAATTTTACACAATGGCTGGAAACCTCAAAATAAACCTTTCCTCTTCCCAGTGCATCAGAAACTCTGCCTTAAAGGCAGTATTGCTTGCTGGGTATTGTGGGAACATAAAAGGGAGAGAAAATAGACTCCAGAGCCCCTCTCCTCTTGCATTTCCCTAACCCTTTATTTTGCCATGGCTCCTGGATCATGGTGGAGTTGGGAAGGGCTGTTTTCACCCAGCCAGTGTCAGGAGGGAGGAGAATTCCCACAGGATGAAGAGCAACAGAATTACAATTTCTGATTCACTGCCTGCAGTCAACTTAGCGTCCTGCTGCTTGTTAGAGGGAAAAAAAAAAAAAAAGGGCATCTGTCTAGGTGTGCTCTCCAGGGAGGCTTCTGCCCTGCCTCGGACTGCTGACTGCAGAAAACCCAGCTCACAATGTGGAGGCGTTGGGGGGGCGGGGGGGGGGGGGGGGGGGATGGGGGCGGGGGGGAAGGGGGAGAGAGTTTGGTTCCTGTGATGGTTTGGGCAGGCTGAATTTCAATCCAAATCAGCTGCTAAACAGAGCAGGGGAATGTTAATAATGGGATTTAATGAAGCAGAGAGTTGGTGTTGTCCTCTGCATCAAAGGGGCTTCCAGTTACAGGGGAATGCAAATCTTTTCATTACCAAATGAGCACAGAAATACCTGCCTGATAATCCTCAGCACTTACTGAGCACTTACCAACTTCAAACAGTTTTGCTGCCCAAGAGAAAAATCTTGCAGTGCTGCCTATAGCCATGAGGAATTCCCAGTGCACTTGGGCCTCAGTGGGGGCACTGAGGCCAGTGACAGCATTTGTGGGGCTCCCTGGCTCACCCACTGCTGCTAATCAGCCTCCTGAGTCTTTGAGCCCTGCTCACTGCTCCACCTCTATTTTCATACATCCAGTTACTTTTGGGGCACTGGCATTGGTGACAGCATTGCATGGCTTCTAGGTTTGGGACGGGATGCCAACAAACCTTCCCATCCATCACTTGCCTGATGAGTTCCCAGTTTTCTGCTACCAGGAGATGTTTTTACTAGAGGTTCTTCCAAGGGATAGATAACCCCTGAACGGGATCTGTCCATCCAAATCTCTCTTCTCTTAGAAAGCAGCACTAGTCCCAGACCTCCTTCCTCTTACCTGGATTCAGTGTCTCTACAATACCTGCTGAGAAAACTTCATCCCTTTGGGCACATTTTCCCGAACAGTTCATTTGCCAAGTGCAGACCAAGCTGGTGATTCTGTCCCATGTGTATAAATAACAAAGTTTTTTACATGTACCTAAAAAACTCAAATATTTATGATTCGGGGAAAAATCTCCTTAATGAATCTATGAAGCAGAGGGAGTTAATTAGTTCTGTGGTAAATTATACCTAGAATATTTACTTCGAATGCAGAGGGGCTAAAGGGATAAATTTATTTCCTCTGATAAAAATAAGCAGATGAGGGGTCTCAGATGCTCTGTACTTCACCACATCCCACTCCAGGCCCTGCCCAGTGTCCAGTGAGCCCTGTGGGACAATCCCCTGTCTCTTTCCATGGGAAAGGACCACTGGGCTCTTCTTCTGTCAGGCCTCATGTAGGGAAAATCTAGTGTCTTCTACCATTTTTTTCCCCCATTGTATTAGGAAGCAGCTGCACCAAGAGCAGGCTCATTTCGCCTGCTCCTGCCTTGATTCACACTCACTGGGGCATCATGCATCCCTCTGCCAGTCTCTCCATAGCTATTATCATTTATATCTGTATCCTCCCTCCTAGGTCTCATTTATCCTGCCCATGCAATGTGCGTGGACAATATCTCCCTGCCTGTTTGCCATTGTGGATGGATGGATGGTGCACAGCTGACAACAATCATCATCTGTGCTTGTGGCATTGGACTCCAGTTAAACCATCACCATCTCTGCTGTCAGAGGAGACTGACTTGGTGCCCAGCAGCATCAACTCATGTAGCAGTTCCAAACAAATTATTTCCTAAGTATCATGTGCAGAAGTATATGGTTTGCTAAAATGGAAGTGAACCAGCAGCTTCCCCTGACCTGCCTTCAAACTGGCAGTTTAGGAAGCCCAGAGGCAACCTGCTGCCCCTGCCTGGTGTCAGCACCCATCCTCCCCCCAGAGCAAGATCTCTCCTGGCGGACCTGGCAACCTGCAGACCAAACGAGTTAACACAAACTTAGTTTCCTGCATGTCAGCTGTTCACTTTTGGCCAATCCATCCTTCCCTTAATGGTGATTTATTTCACAACATCTCAGCAGAGGTAATTTCCATATGGCACAGACTGCCGGAGTGGGCATTTTTCATGATATTTGGAAGCCAAGTCACTTCAATTTGCATAATATTCAAATGATTTCTAAATGTTGAAAACAGTTCACAGGAGAAAAACAAAAAGGTTACTCATAAATTTCACATCTTTTCTTCTATCTCTGGGTGCAGGGAAACTGGTCAGGACACATAGGATGCATCCTGGATTACTGCTGGGAGAGCAGTGCTTGAAATCTAGCTTTCTGGTTGGGGGTCGGGGAACCTGGTGGAGAGGGAGATGTGCAAGCTCACCTACATGTGCACAGTGAGGGGGTGTGCATCAGGATGTTGTCAGTCAGAAAGATGCTTTGGTCTGGGAATTTGGCACTGTTCCCTCTAGCCCGAAGATGATGACATGATGTCCCAAGGGCTTCATCTCCCTGTGCCTTGCTCTATGCCTACACAGCTTAATCCTTTTTTTTGCTTATCTGGCCAACCCCTCTGAACTGTGAAGCTGTGAACAGGGAGGCTTCTCATCTTACATCTTCTGCCCAGGCTGACATCACCCCCATGTGCACAGGGAGGGGACTCCAGTGGTCCTCACAGGAGCTAGCAGAGAAACCTAACGTATTCCATGTGGGATCCCCATCAGGGCTGACTGCTGTGTGCTGAGATCCCAGCCTTGCTCCCCAGAGTTGATCTCTCCAGCAGATTCTACGACACGCTTCAGCTTATGTTTCCTCTTCCTTAAGTTCATTCCAGGATGGCTCATTTCTGTGCATTATTTCATCTTAAATAACCCTTTTTTCCTTGTTTACTTTTGACAAATATTTGAAGATTTAGTAGCTCACATCCTTGGGAGGGATTATGCAGAAATCACTGTAGCCCTCTCTGCAGTGTTCGTGTCTAAGATCTGCTAACAAGCTCAGGCCTTGCTCGTGCAAAGCTTTTAGCTTTGCTTTACCTTAAGTACCGCACACACTCCTGGGTGCCTGTGATTACCCGTGAAGCCTCTATAACGCTGGGAGATACCGGGCAGAATTTATCCCTTGATTTAACTGAAATGGTATAAATAGAAAGGCAAGGAAAAAGGCCTACTATATTTATATTGCAAATTCTTTTCATCCCATTGGCTTTGAAATAGATCCAGGGTTTGTTTGCTTTTTAATTTTTTGCATTAAAAATATATAAGATCCAAATGTGTGGTTTTTTTGTTGTTGTTGTTGTTTTTCTTTTGCTTTTTCCCTCCCTTTCACTCTCCCTACCCTTCCCATGCCTGGTCTTTAGGCATTTTCACAGCTGGCGGAAGAGGGCAGGGGGGGCATGTTAGTTTCACAAGCCACCAGGAAAGGCTCTCAGGTTGGGGGCTGAGAGCTGGGGCAAAACAGTGCTCCCCACTCCCTCTCAGGACAATGCTGTGATTCATTATGGCTAGAATGGGAAGCACCTTTGAATATTATCTCAGCATCATGTCTGTTCTTCTGTAGCATAAATAACTGGCTTATCCCTAATGACTCCGTTCTTGTTAAGAGGAAGCTTCATTTGGGAGCTGTATGCAGCCACTTAACATGCAATCTGCATCTTGCTGACTGTGAGTCAGTGTCTCTTTGATCCCACAGTGCCATAGGGGATAGCACGGAGCATGAGAACCTGCGTGCAGTTCCCTCCTGTAGGCTCTCATACCTGCTCTTGTCCTTTGCAAGACACTCTCTGGTGGGGGGCAAGGAGAGATGCTCTGGGCAGCACCCCCAGGCTCTGGTCAGCAATCAGGTGCTAATGTCCTGGAAACTGCTGCAATACCTCCTTCATCATCTGCTTTTTGCACTGAGGAAAAAGGGGGTGCTGGGGCTGGGGGAAGGCTCATCTCTCCCAGCTGAGCCCACAGATCAGAACTTGTCCTCTAGAGGAAGATCACTTTGAAGACCCACTTGGGGTTTGCATATCCCATGCACAAGGGCATGATGCAAAAGACACCTTTGACATCACACTGGCATGCAATCTGACAGTAGTTCACCAAAATGTATTCAACCTGCAACCCCGTCCTGGCCAGGACAATCTCCCTGCACCCTGTGGCTTGCTGGCTGCAACCATCTCATCTCTTATTTCTGTACTTGAAGATCTTTGGGGAAGGAGCTGTCTTCTGTTTCGTTTGTTCAGACCCCAGCATAGTGAGATCTTGGACCATGACTGCGATGCTTGCATGTTCTGTGAATACAAATGTAATAAATTAATGAAAATAACCAGTGGGAAGACAGAACTCACTGCTAGAGGGACTGACTCAGTGCAACAATATTTCTTTTATTCATTCCAAGCTCTTCTGTGCAGAAAGCTGCTCTGTAGCTAGCATGGATGGCCAGAAGTGCTTCCATCTATTCCCAGCATTAACCTTTTCAGTGCTGGGTGAGCAAATCAAGTGAGATCGCAACTGTCTGCCTGGTTGGTGTGTATTGATATGAGATCCTCAGCATTTCTGGAAAGAGACTGCAGGAGGTTTAAAGGCCCTGATGGCCTCTCTAAGCTGGGCAGGAAAGGGCCACATGGCTCCTGATCCATCAGCCATCATGCAGGGAAAAATCTAGTGTCTTCTAGCAGGCTTTTTCTACTGTATTAGGAAGCAGCTGCCTTTTAATTAGAGGATAGCTAAGTGCTACCTTGTGATCCATGAGGTTATGCATATTTAATAATGCCAGCTCCCATCTGCTGTTGCGTAGTGCTGTGTTTTAGGAAGTGCAGACTGGAAGTTTGATGTTTCTTCACGCTGGCTGCTCTTTGAAATGGGGAAAGCACAGCAAATCTGCAGCCATGGATGCTTCAGCTGTTCCAAAAATTGGGGGAAGCCATGTTGTGCAGGGAGAGCCCTCACCTGAGTGTGCGAGGCATTGATCTGGCTGCTTTGTTGGTGGGAGAGCAGACTCAGCTGGAGTGGACAGCATTTCTGAGCTGTGCGTGCTGTGGATGAGGAGCAGGACTAACCTTGAGAGGTCACGGAAGGGCAGAACACTACTGCTGCCTCTCCTTAACCAAACATAGTCTAAGCTCTGCTAATAGTCTCCTTTTTTGGTGCAGGTGGGGAGACAGATAATAACTTGAGACCATTTTAGGAAAGTCTGGTCCAGTTCCTCAAATCAGTGACCCTCCAAATATTGTCATTAGCTGTACTGTCATACTTGAGTGACCCAGCAGCAGCAGAAGGTGAAAGAAAGAAGTGATGAAGCTCTTCCACTAGGTGTTGAATGCAGCTGGAAGCACAGAGGACTTATGCCCATCACTGAGGGTTGTAAAGTCAAGCGTGTCTGCAGTCCTGCTCACGTTCCAGTCCTTGCTAACAATGCTTGAGGTATTCTTCTCACAGTATTTACTACTTTCTCTTCTATTCTGTGTTCTCTATGTTGCCAAGTAGATATTTCCGCATCTGTCTTCTTCATTTCATGATCGTCCCTGATACATTTTGCAATTTTAAATTACAGTGTTTTGGCATGTTCACCCTTTCCAACTTACTTCATTTAGGCGTCACCAAATTGCTCTCAGTATCTTTATTTTTCCTCCTTGGATGTCAAGAAAGGTCTCTGCAATGTTCAGGTGAAATCCCAGTGTGGACAGCTGTCCATAGAGAAGTAAGTCTTTCCACCTGTATATGAAACCATGCTTTGGAGATAGAAGGGACTGAAAGAAGCAGCAGCTCCCAGCAAGAGCAAACCTGACTGCATTGATTTTCATTGTCGGACATGAGGAAAATGCAAACAGAGATAATAAATATCTGGAAAGGAGGAAGCACCAGTCTGACGGTGTTTCTGCAGTGTGGTGTTCATAACACAGGCAAAGCAAGAAGCTCCGCATCCCCATGGTGCCCCACCAGTGTCATGTTACAGCAGAGACAAGTGGCCTTGGAGTTGCTCTAACTGGGACACTGGGATCGTTCCAGGTGATACAAGGACAGCTGGGACAAACTTTTTGCTCTGTGAGTCTTCCTCTCTGTCACAGGGAGAGCAGACACTGGTTTGAGATGAAATGACCTGGAATAACCCTACAGAATTGTTTGTGGCACTGGGGACTAGCCTGGCACCTGTGGCTACCCATCCCACTGTAGCAGTGCTTCGTGTGTCATCAGTGCCTCCTTCTTCTGTTGCCAGAGCCCTTCAAACCATCAGAGCAGCTGCAAGTCAGTGAGTATTCACGGAGAGGTAAGCACAGACATTTTGTTTGCTGCTCCCTGGGATATCCCCCAGGCAAGGGATTGCCCCTGAGGGGATCTTCTCCATCATCTCCAAGCTGTTGTTCCCTGTTGTTCAAGTGGACTCTGCAGTTCAGGATTACGCTCATATCATTCCTCTGCAGAGAGGTTTATCTGGGCATCCCTGCACCCAGGAGCCCAGGGGTACCAGCAACTCTGAAGAACCAGATGTCTAATTGCTGTGGCTCTATCCATTTGGAAGCACGGGCACAAGCAGCTCTGTAGTTAGCCAAAGGAGGGTGCCTGCAGGCTTTATTTGCAGGAACAGAAGCAGATTTTGGATGGGATGGAGAAAGCCAAGAGGCTGATCAGGGAGTTCACTAAATAAAATATTTTTGCCAGCCTTGTTTGTTTATTTTTGTCAAAAGTGAAATGTCTTGCTGGAAAGTCTCCATCAGACCTGAACTGGGAAGAATGCCAATGTCTAGGATGGGCTCTCAGGTCAAAAACAATGTGCTGGTGAGCCAGTCTAAAAAACAAGTATCTTGTACAGGGAATTTGCCATGTGGAGGGAACTTGGTGCTCTTGTCCTTTCTGGAGGATTAAAAATTAGCTCTCTTGAGTCTTACATCAATGCCCCAAGCACTGGGCAATGAGTTATTGTGGGTCTGCCACTCACTCTGAAAGTTTGCTCCTGGACCAAAGAAACTGCTTTCCCATGAATATTTCATTGAACCAATGTGCTCTTGTGAAGGATTTTGATAGAATGGTATTCTCTACAAAACAAACAAACATACACTGCATCAAAACTGATTCAGTAAAGAATTTTTGCCTGTCCCCATTTCTGCCAAGCCACCAGTGCCCTCCTGAACCTTGCTAGGCTCTTGGATCTGAGCCCAAGCAACAGGAGCCTGAAACCAAGCTGGCCACTGTCTAGATTCATGCCCTGACCTATTCTTCCATTCCAATGTAGATGAAGGGCCATTTCAGTCCTAATTCTGCCAACATTTCACCTGCAAAAACAGACTGGATAGGAAGAAAAGGACAGTTCCTTTCCATTGCACGCCCAGCTGGCCATGAATACTGATGCTGGCATCAGGGGTGGGTGGGTGGGAGAAGATGTCCAGGGCGTGCCACCAGCCATCATGACCACACAGTCCTTCAGCTGCCAGGCAGCTCTGCTCCCTCTCAACCCACTCTGGGCGGGAATTCAGTTAATATTTCACTAACAAATCTCCTAAACTTGGGCTCCCTGTGGGGCTGGCATTGATCGTTGATCCTCAGCGCTTCTCTCTTTCTTCCTTCATATCTTCCCTAGGCTGGAGAGGCGTCTGCTTATTGATATTCAGAGGCAAACATTGCAGTCTTTCAAATGCTGCCAGGTTTTATGAAGAGCTGTTAATAAAATGGATTCACCCAGCAGCAAAAGAAAACCGAAGAGGAAAAAAAAGGCTGGGAGGAGGCAGAAGGGGCATTTCCTGGCAACCATAGGCTTTTCCCTACACTTCCCCCAGGAACGTGGCTTGGGATTGTTCAGCAGCCCGAATTTCAAGGCCAGGTTGTTGGATTTTACACATGAGCAAAGAGCTTATGTTGCAGATGTGCTGAGATGGGCTTGACCTAAAGAATTTGGATTAAGCCTCCATCAAACATTCAAGATCTCTAGTCCTTAGGGCACCTTTTACTTGGCAGATGATCTCTGGGGAACAAACTTGCAACCATTCTTGAAACAGTTCTCCATTACATGGACTGATATCTCCTAAAGAAAAACTGAAGCACTGTTGAAGAATCAAAGCTGACAGATACTACAGCTGGGGCAGAGGCACCTTAACCATGCGCTCATCAGGCACCTTAACCATGCGCTCAGCACAGAGCACTGCAGTCATTGACTCGGTAGTACTACAGTATGCTTTATTTTCTGCCCATGCCTTTGCAAAATGAATGTCACATCTACCAGTGCACTCTAACACCCTTGTACGACAGAGAAATCTTTAGGACAGCTTGTTCAACAGTGTACACTCTTTTCTAGGATGGCTAAGTTTTGTCTTCAATATTGGGGAACCCAAAAATCCCAGTCCCCAGTTGGGGAATTTTTACTTTACCCCTTGAATTAAACACAAGTTTAGGCTTAAGTATGAAAAGATAAAATGAACAATGCATTGAAGAGCATCCTTCCACCAGAAGTTTCTGGCATTTTTGCTCCCAGACAGTTTGACCTGTTCTGCAACTAGGCCTTCTTGCCCTCCATCTGGATCATTCCTTGGTCATGAATTGCCATTACTGAGCAGTTACAGTTTGAATTTACACTTCAGAGTTATCAGCTTGGAAGAGCATGTCAAAGATAAAACAGACATTCCAGTAATGACTTAAATCAAGGCATTTCCTAGGTGTTGACAGCAAAGCGGAGGAAGGAGGTACACTTGGCTCTCAGCAGCTGGAAAATTCAAATACATTATCTTCCTGCACTGCAAGAAGTGCTGCAGCATCCCCTTCACTGTTTTCTGGTCACAGTGCTGCATGGGGGGTGCAAGTGGTATGCTGATCAGAGTGATGGGCTGAGGTGCAGTTTCCAGAAAGGCCATGGAATGCTAGTACCTTTCTGGGATGTAACTACTCCTTCTACAGACTGATTAAGAAGTGCCCTCTCCCCTTGACACCTCTCTTACTATCTTGATGTACACCTGCAGATCTGCCTTGGGTCCCATCTGTTCCTCTTAAATCCTAGGGCTAGATAGGTTATGTGGCTGGCATCTACTGTTGTCAGGAGAGAAAATATGATTGTCCTTCCGGTCCACATTACACTCTGACTACTGAAGATGCCATCCTCTAAGAGGCTGCATTTTTACAGGAGGCTGAAAAACAATCTTTGACAAACAGGAGAGGTCAGGGATGTGTGGTGGGATCATGTGTGTCAGTAAAGACCCACGCTGTGTATTACATTTGGATCCTTTCACCATCACACTCTAAGTAGCTCTTGCTCTCCTTGACATTGGCATTCTTGTGCAATTATTACAAGGGTCTTGCATGACAGTTGCTATGTTTGGGGAGTAAGTTACTTAATTTCTCGTTTTGGAAGATCTTTGGGGATTTACTGGTGAATGGCTATTGTTTACTTCAGGTCTACAAAGGACATCAGCAGATATGCCTGCAGTGCTGGACTGGGAGATTTATGGACATATGGGACTACAACATAGTTTGGGATGCCACAAAGCACAGAGTGACTCATTTGCCTTCGTAAATGACTTTCAGCATCCTCAAAGGTCTCCGTTACTAGCATTCACTTCTGGAAGAGCTGAAGTTGTTTACATTAGTGTAAAACCGTCAAGAAGAGTCACAAAGATGAGGTATTTTAGTCCTTCCGCAGGACAAACCCCTGTTGCCAGCCCCATTGTCTTGCCTCCTGTGTCTCAAAGCTACACAAAGGTGCCTTGACATCCCAGATGTTCTGTTTTGGAAGGGCCAAGAGGCATTAGCTATGACAGGAGAGGAAAAAAAGCCTTTCTGAGTGGCAATCTGGTCTGGGATCTACACCAGCCCTTGCTCTGTGGCACTGTGTTAACACCTACCCACTCGGCACAGCTCCAGCTGCTGTTGGTGAAGGCTGAGGGAGGGGGCAGGCAGTAATAGAGATGACTTGTTCTTCCAGCCCAGGACCAGCTCATTAGCAAAGGATGCTTTGATTTTTAATGCCTGAAAGCTCAGGCCACAGGAAAGGTCACAGATGTCTGGCAGAAACTCCCTCTTGAGCCTACCCTTCAGCCAAAGCACACGAATAGCTCAAGGACATGAGAGGTCACATACATAATAATCAAATGAGCATTGCATATAGAAGCCCTCAGGGAGGAAGGCTGGGATGTGCTGGGGACTCTGCTGCTGTGAGAGGACAGGGTGTGCAGAGGACAGGGGAGGAGGGAGTGGGGAAGCAGATGGGGAGGAGGAGGGCAATGACTTGACAGGAATTATGTGATGCAACTTGTGCTGTGGAGCAATGCCTTTGGCCTGGCTCCTCTCAGAAACTTGGTTCAATTTGCACGTTCACTTTGAAAGGGCATTTTCATTAAAGCTGTGCTGTGGCTGAGATGCTAGGATCAGGCAGCTGAACATGCTGTGGAGTCCCACTCTAGACTTCTGCAGCAGACAGCAATGTAGCACCACCCAAGATGTCAAGAAACAGCTAGATTGCTGCTTAATTATTTATATCTCTTGCTTTATTATTACAACTTGGTCTTCCACCTTCTTTCTCAAGATCTCAGAGCATGTCTGTAATATGACAATTTTATTCAGCTTTATATATATATATATCTGCATGTCATACTAATTTCAAAGGCAGTGACTGGGCAACCAGAAAGAAGGGGCTGGGTGCCATGGGCTGGCTGCTGCACGCAAGGGGCACATGGGGCCCCTGGGTAGCAGAGAGTGCCCATTCCCTGGTAGATATGGGGCAGAGACACTTCCAGCTTGTGCCTGGTGGGAAGAAAACTGAAAGGGAAATCAGAATGTGAACACCTATCAGATTATGTGTTTCCAGCACAGCAGGGCACCCTGTGCGCTGTGTTTAGGCACGTCATCACATTGGGCTGGTGGAGCACCAAAAAGGAGATTGCTCTGCAGATTGTTTGTCCTTCTTCTCTTCAAGGATGTTACACAAAGCAAGTTCTGTTTCTCCACACCATCCCAACCTTCCTCATCCAGGCAGCTAAGGTGCCAGGCCAGTGAAGGAGCAATCATTGGCATTAGGATTCAATTACTGGAGTTAGGAGGAGATTATGAAACATGCATCACACCTCTGATGATGTTTTTATCTCTTGAATACCACCTTTCCTGACACCAAACCTCTTATCCTTAGGAACTGATCTGGGATCACATTATCTTAGAAGTCTGCACTGGAAGGGATGCCTGGAGCCCATAGGAGGACTGTCACCAACAGGCTGCTGCTTCTGTGTCTAGCTGATCCCAAGGACAATTCCCCCACCTGTTTGGAGTACTTTGGTGCCTCTCTATCTCAACATTGCTTCAGGCAGAGGCATGGGCAAATGTCAGTGTTGTTGCAAGGGTATTTTTTCTCTCTCTGGAATCTCTTTTTATTCAACCCACAGTGGGGTGCTTCCATCCTGGACCACACAGTATCCCAATCACTGCAGCATGCATTGTCCTCTCCTGCCTTTGTTTCCTCTGTCAGGATAGGTCTGACTGAGTTTTGCCTCTATCTAATCACATCCCTGCTGGCTTAGACGAGGTGAAAGCCTGTTTTGTCAGGCTTTCCCAGCAACCCACATCAACCACCTCTCCCTCTGAAGGTTCAAGGTAATTTTAGGCACCTACAGGGGATGCAGCTGCACTTAGCAGCGCTGGGTAGCTAGGCTTTCTTGTAATGCAGCTATAAATCCCCTACCCACATTAAGCATCCCTAGGATATGATTCTTTCCTGTATTTCCCAGACCCCAGCGGCTGCAGCATCCCTTGCACCTTCCTCAGTGCTGTAGTTGCATCCACTGCCTAAATCCCCTTCTCCTCCCGGCAGCCTCCTCCTGATGGTCACACCTGCCCTCAGACCACCGCAGCAATTCTAGCAGCAGCCACCAGGCTGCTGTATTTCCCTGGAAATACAAGAAAAGGTCTGCGTATGTAAGAGCCTGCCTGGTTTCTAGGAGGCAGGGCGACGGTGAATGTTTGTGGAGGCAAATATTTCCCTCTGCCCAGTGTGCCGAGCAGTGCTTTGCTGCCTGAACCGGCACAGACTCAAGGAAGACTCCAATCTGAAACTGCCCAGCAGACAGACTCTTGCTGCTGTTATCTTTCCCTTCCCAGCTACTCAAGAGCTTGTTTATTGGTTTATCTTTTCTTTGGGCTTCCAGAAGAGAACTTACTGCCTGCTCATATTTAACCCCATGTCCTAGCCATTATCACTGAGAAGGCAACATTTCCCAGTATACTGCCTGTACACGCACCCAGTTCCCCTGGTTCATGCCATGTTGTTGTCCTATCAATAGCTTTTAACCTAATATTTGACCTTGGGAAGACCTGATGAGTGGCAGTGCTGTGTTTCATTCAACTTGATCTAAATTCAATACATATCAAGCAGCACAGTATTTATGAAAAATCTTTAGAGAATTTTGTTGAGCACTAACAATTCTTTTTGTAAGAACCAAACATTAGGCAACTTTGTGATTAAACTTTCATATGTTAAGCATTAAAAAAAATAAACAAAAAAACCACCCAACAACAGCTCAAGTAAGCAGCATATGTGAATGTTGCTCAGAGATAAGCCAAGAATCTGCTATGAATATGTATCAGAAAGCCTTCATGGTACAGCTCCATCGTGTGTGCATCATGTGGTACAGCTCCACATGGTGTAAGTGAGGTTCTCTGACAAACTGGCCAAGGGAAGTGAAAAAATGCCAGAAAAACTATTACGACCATGCACTCTAGCTTCCTGGCTGAGTATATCTATTTGAAAGGTATTGTGTGATATCCTTCTCTGAGAAGGGCATTGTCTGGGAAGCTTGATAGTAAACAGGCACAGTATGCATAACATTTAGGGGCACAGAGATCAATGTAGCTGCTGTTTGTAACAATTTTATCTTTCCTTGTGAACACTGTGATTCAAGTAATCTCACTATGGAAACGACAAGCTCTGGCCCAGAACCTGCAAAATGTTCTGCGTGCGGATAATGGGACTGGGACTTCCTTACTGAGGGCATTTTCATGGAGACTTGGGAGCTCCGAGGGATTTTCAGAATACTAGTGTGTTATTATGATCATTATGATAGTTGCATTGGAGCTGGGATGTATTGAGCATACTCTGCAGTTAACAGAGGATCCTGCTTGTGATAAACCTTTTAAAAGTAAACACACAGAAATTTGGTGGAGTGGACCATATCCAAGAAAACAGCAGATTCTTTCCAGATCTGCGTCCTAGAATTTACCCACACTGACTGCCCCTGACCCCTTGGGGTCCACAGCCCTGTGGAGGCAGAGGCTGTGACGTGCATGGATGCTTCTCCCAATGTACCACAGGCTCAGGTCCAAGAGCTGAAGCACTCCTTGCCTCCAACACCTGCCCAGAAACTGGCCCTCATTTTCATCCCCAGCCCTGCTTCTGTCCTGCTTACCAGCACCTATGCATATGTAAAAGCTTGTGTGGTTTATAGCAGGTTTAATTTTTGCTCTGATGTTTACACCTAAACTAGGACAGTTGTTTTATCCCTGAATTGGCTGGTTCCTCTCTATGTAGGTTAATAAGGTTTTTATTCATTATTTAAACAAGGTTTTGTTTGTTTGTTTGC
Organism: Cygnus atratus; assembly: GCF_013377495.2. Taxonomy (NCBI): domain Eukaryota; kingdom Metazoa; phylum Chordata; class Aves; order Anseriformes; family Anatidae; genus Cygnus; species Cygnus atratus. The sequence goes on from NC_066378.1 coordinate 862,001, forward strand.
ATTTCTCCAAGAAAAAATAACAATGTAAAATTCTAACCCGGAGTAAATAAAATAATAATTTTGTAAATTTTAGGTTTACTAGGAAAAGTAAACAACGCAGGAAAGTGATATTCCCAAATAAGACATTGGCTAAGGCAAAATTGAGTCCTCAGAAAGCCTCCAGTCACTCAAAACAGCAGAAGTAAGGTTTGACATTATTTCAAAATACTCTCTGATATTTGAAAGTCAGAAAATTTGTAGACTTCAGCCACGGCCCCTTGTTTAAATGTACACTGTGAGTCACAGGACAATGCCCCGTGTACTAGCCTGAACGTTGCAAAAACCTTTAGCCAAGGCCAGGGGATAAGAAGCAATTAGTAACACTGATAAGTGATATTACTACTATTACTAATACTTCATGATTAGATAGAAAGAAGGGAACAGATGTTAACAATGATGAATAAATACTCGGACTTTGGCGATTGCATAAGAAAGCTAAAGATAGTTATAATATAGCAGTAGCTACCAGGCTAACAGAAAAACAAGAGAGATTAAAAAATGTATCAGGACCAAAAGTAGGTCTGGCATTCAACCAGTTCTTTTAGTAGATGGCAGTGATGAAACCAGCAATGATGAAGTAATACAAGCAAAAGGATTAAATCGTTTCTGAGTTTGGAGAGGTGATGGAAGAGGCTGCCACACTGCATAGAGTCCAAGCTTCTGTGTCCCACAGCAGCTAAGGATGATGTTAAACAGCAGCAGGTGAAAGCGATACATTTAAACCTGGAGACCCAGGCCACCTGCACCATGAGGATGTAAGACCTGACCAAAAAGGCCTTTACACAACCAATGCTGATTTTAATGAATTCTTGGCATAATGGGGATGGAAACAGCTTTTCTTCTCTACCAGTGCTTGTGAAAGCTGGATGGGATGGCTTATGGAGGATTGGGCATGACATGGCCCTGGCTGTGAGCCAAATAACAAGTCTCTTGCTACATGAATAGGCTGCTCACCAGTCAAAAAGTAATAAAATAAGGAACCCCTGGTTCAGCTCAGAGAAGTATTAATTCATACCATTCTAAACTGCACAACTTGAAGGAGCTGTGTGGGCACGCAGGGTCAAACCCTGCTCCTCTTTGCTGGTGATGGGTTAAGGAATGGGAAACCAAGGACAGCTGCACTGGCCACATTCTCCCTGCACCAGGACAAAGACTTCAGGTGCATGCATGCAGCCTCAGATCTCTCTTAATCCCTGTCCTCAAATTCTTGATAATCATAACCTAAATCATAACTTTTCTTGCCAGGAAATTGAAAACTCAAAGAAAAAATTATTAACGTATCCTTATTCTTGCAAACATTTCAGAGCCTGATTTCCTAGAAGATCAGCCAAGGCACAAACCCTGCCACACCACTTTCTGAAGAAATAGCCAGCTCATGAAAAGCAGCTTCTGCCTGAAGGATGAGGTCTCCACTCGTGTCACTGCACCTTCCCAGCCACTTGCTATTGCCACCTGGCAGACTGTTACAACAAGAGATTCAGAATGGAGAAGATCTGGAAAGCTGTAAAACCCCGCTGTCAGGCTCAAGTGTGGCACATCAGGGACTGGGGTCTCAGCAGTGATTGCTCTAGGAGGAGGGTGATGTGCACAAGTGGAAGAGCCTCCATGGTCGGTCACATCAGCAAAGGTGAGAACTGCACTGGGTAATGGCCTCACACGATAGAGCACTCAGGTGCTTCAGATAGCTCCATGGCTAGAAGAGGAATCATTTAAGTGGTGGCTCATTTCTCTATTCAAAACACTCTGGTCCAGACAGGCTGTCAGTCCCAGGCCAAAGTGAGTCACTAGAGAAAAGAGATGGAGTCCTTCTACCAGGAAGGGCATTTGCTGAAGGGCTGCTTTTCTTGACATTTCATTTGATCCTAGTCTGTGGCAGTTGGCTTTGCTGACTTGAATCAGAAGGGGTGACTCTCGGCCCAGGGTAAGGATCAGCACAAGACCAAAGGATTTAAATTACCCTGACCAAAGAGGCAGCTGAGTTTTGTGGCAGCCACGGACACATGCATGAGTTTCTACATCAAGCAATCTGGACAGGGCATTGTTGCCACAAAAAATGAGGCACTGACAGGGGATGCAACTTGGCACAGAGCAAGGATCCATTCAATCTGTCTTTCCTGCAGTTCCTAGAGGTGTTTGCAGAAATCTTCCTGTAGTCTAATAGGCTCTTCAGGGAAAAAATGTCCAAGTCACCTAAATGGCTGCACAGCTTCAAGGAAGTTACTCCATATCAGCTGAACTGGAGTAACCATTGGCACATCTACCTTGAGTCCACAACAAATGAGTGGTGTGTACAGCTCACCTTCATTTAGTCCTGAGTTTAAGAGGTTTACTTAAGGTTTATCATTTTGCACACCAGCTAAAACCACAAAAACTGCTAACTTTTGGCTCAGAAAATAAAAGGTAACTGGATCAGGACCACAAGTAGGAAATGTCGTTTTGAAAAGCGCTTTTTCAGAAATAAGTGAATTAAACCTTTTTAGGGACAATAATGGACGTTACACTGTGACTTACTACAAACACATGGGCTTTTATATTCACCTGTGGAGCTGTGGGTATCTGCATGGGTTAGGAGCAGAATCACTATTACCTGTATTACCTGCTGCTAAACTTCCCAGCTGGGCATAATTCTTTGACAAAGGCATCTTTGACTCCGGTTATCTGTTTGAACACCCTTGGGAGGAAACACAATACGATCTCTTTTAAGACAGTGAAGACATATCAGTAGGACAATACAAATCCCAAGACAAGGTACCTGAGGGAAAACTCCTAGGAGGGTACTTCTCTAGCTCCTTGAACGCCTCCCATCTTATCCTAAATTTAAGTGTAAAAATTAGCTGCAGTCAAATGCAACACAAAGTTATTTCCACAAATTCCAGGTAAAATGCTATGCCCAAAGCTGACTGGGAACACAGAAATCATAACTCCTGCAGCCCCTGGCTTTGAAACAGCTATTTTATGCACCTTATTAAAAATCACAGGTCCTCCAGGACCTGTGCACAATAGTGTTAGGCTGAGATTTGATTCTCCTTTGATTACCAGCATTGCAATTTAAGATGCATTTTTATTTTATTTTTTTTGTCAAAGGCATCTAACAGAAATAAGAGGAAACATCGGAGAGTAAAACATTCTTGGTGGAAAGTAGATCTGAAAAAGGAGCTGGAACTTTGCCAGGAAATCAGCATGTGTATCAACTCCATCAAGGGTATCGATGAGATTGAAAGGGAATATACAGGGAAAGAAGATGGGCGGATTGAGACACACTGGTGACCAAGAGCAATATGTGATTGAGAAGGAATGAGTCACTTTAAATCTGAACAACAACAAACAACAACAAAAACAAACAAACAAACAAAAACTACCCTTCATCTGTCCTGTCTATGATATACTGTCTCACTCTTCATGTGTTTCCGTGGACCCAAGCATGGCATAGCCAACATACCATTACGGTGTTCCTATTTCCACCCTACCTTCAATATCCTCTGGTTTCATCTTCAAAAAAGCACAAGCAGGCTTTCTCAGGTGGGTGAAGATTGCTATAAACCCTTGGGACATCCTTGCTGTCTGCTTAAGAGTTACTCACAAACAGGGAGAAGGGCAGAATTAAGCCAACGTGTTATTCTTGACAAATAATGTCACCTACTCCAATTACTAGCTATGAAAAAGCTGTAGAGAAGGTGGTATATTTATTTACAGCAGTTTGAATATTCTTCTCCTTGTTAAGACTCAGTGTACTACTTTCATATCTGAAATAAGAGATTATGAGAGTAATCATCATCTGCTTCTTAATGTTTCCACTAAAGTTTTATGAGTGTTTTGGTGAGAATTGTTAATGGTGTTTGTAAGTAATGTTCCATGTCAAACCAGCTTCAGTGTGACCATGATGCTAACTAGTAGAGCCGTATTAAAATTTACAAAGATCACAAGGTGATTGTAACTTCTATAACTTTTTATTTATTTGAAGTAGTATTTTCTTACATATTCTTTACTGGATCAGTGCATTTTTACAGTAGTTGAATATGCTGGTATTTCCCACAGAAGAAGTGTGGGACAGTAGCTTATATTTAGTACATTTCTTCCTGTTGCAAATGAGATTATGTGCACAATTTTTGCCCTCAAAGAGTCTTTACCTACAGGTACAGCTTTTCCTCTGGAGAAGGTGTTTTCATGAACGTAAGGTGAAAAATCCATCAAGACAGGATCTATGCTTACAGGGAGCATCACAAAAATGAAGACGGGAGCAAGTGATTGGTTCTTCCTTCTTATAAAAGATAACTATGTGGGAGGTGACAAGGTGATTGTCTGACTTTCCTCATGCTGTTGGCAGGCTAAGTTAAAAAGAGAGGATGAGCAATTTGTTCCTAAAGTACCAGCATCATGGAGGCAAGTGACAGAGAGAAACGGTGTTTTTGCTGTGGTGTAAGCACATGGATTTTTGCCAGTTGCCTGAATGAACACCCCAGTTTCAAAATAAACTCCCACTGAAGGTCAGGTCCTGCCTGGAATACCTCTCGTTTAGGAAATACAGCTTTTCCAGTCCATGTGTTTCCCTGTGGTCTCTTTTGGAAGCTGCTCCCTGTGCCCTGCCGGGGTGCCAAAGGCAGCCCCCTGCCATGCCAGGGGATGGGTGGAGGACATGCTGTAGCTCCCCTATGCTCTGTGCTTCTTCCTGAGTGGGAAACAGGAAGATCTGAAGCATTTCTTGTAGACTAATACCATGCCTGTGGTCCAGTCCTACCCAAGAGTCATCCATCAAGGACCTTGTCCCATACTCTTTTGGCACAGCAAAGCCATACAAAATACCACAGGGACAGACTTGGATTCCCAGCACCACACAGGAGAACAGACCCTTGCTCTGGATGCAGTTCCAGTTCCCACTGCAGTACTGCTCTCCAACTCTTATGGAGCCAGTGCATCAAACTTACCTGTGCACTGAGCTAAGAAAGGTGAGCAGTGGGAGGCATTACCCAACTCACCTTCTTCCAGCCCTCAATCCCTTCCTTCTTCCCTGTGGGACCAAACACAGTGGTCCCCAGTGCTATTCCATGCTAAGCAGGTCGCCTGGGACCATTCCCAGTGTAAGGCTACAGGACACACTCTGTTGATTGAACTGATGTTGAACTTCATGGCTTTGTGATCGAAGTTGGGTGCAGACCTCCTACTCTACTCCCATCTTCAGCACCTCAGTGAGATGTGCCTGGAGCTGCACAGGCTGGATGAGAGCACCATAGGAGGAAAAGACACTAGCTGACAAGTTCCACTGGAAGTCATTTGAGCCCTATCTCCAGTCTCAGTAGAAGCACAGGAACTTCCAGGCAGGGGATGTGGAGGTGGCTACAGTATCAGAGCTCCCATTTCTGGGTTTGCTGCATTTTGCCCACAAAATTGTGATATTTGGCCCCCTTTTTTTTTGAGGTATTTGGATGTTTATCTGGTCTATAGAAGCATCACAGGCCTGCAGATCTTGTCTGAGAATCTATGGAGAAAAGTGTTTCAGGGGGAATACGCAGCACTACCCAAGCACTGCTTCCCTGAAGCTAAGTGCTTCTCTGCCCCAGATTGCTCTAGTAACATAGTGGCTTAGCTCTTCACAGAACCAACATCAGCTCTGTTCAAGTTTTCAATCAAGCCAGCATGGGAGAGGTCAGGTAGTGTCATAAGGGGCTGAGACAACCTTGCTGATGAGCCAAAGGGAAAATGCTGGTTCTTGCAGCTTGTCTGGGAGCAGAATGAAGTGCACCCATGCAGCCACTTTTAAAAGGGACAGGTTGGCCCATCGTTTCGGTAAAATCAGGAAATGCAGAGACAAGCAAGAATGGACTGGAGAAAGTGACATCTGGAAGGTCAGGATAGAGTCAGGGGAGATGGAGCTGTGAAGGGTAAGGACTTACATTAGAGGAGATGGGATAAGAACCGAAAGGCTGTTAGAGGACTTCAGCAGTAACATTTTTTATTTTTTTTTGCCAGGGATTACTACCTCCTCCCCCTAGCTGCCTGCAGCTACTTCTCTGTGCGATGCACATAACCCGCAGCAAAGGCATTGCAATTTGCCTCTTGTAAATGCAATTAGCTCATCAGTTCAAAAGGTGGAGAGTTTGATATCCTTGGCATCCCTCTCCTCCAAAACCACATACTATAAATGGCCCTAAAAAAAACACTTTTCCTAAAGACCTGAGGGCATGAGTGTTATTTCCTCTGCCTCCTGATGCTCAGATGACATTGGTCAAGAGTTATTACAAAGCAGGGAAACTATTTCTGATCAAACGAAACAGGAGATTGCAGGGGTTACTGGCAAAGGAAAGATACTGAAACATTGTGTTTGGCTCACCCAAACAGTTTCATTCAATCAAAAAAAAAAAAAACCAAAAACAAACAAACAAACAAAAAAACTTGTCTTTTTTATTTTTTTCCCAAGGTCTTTAAAATAAAAGGTTTGACTAACAGGAAAATGTTGGTCAATTTTAAACAACAAAGAACCTGTCATTTAGAAAGAAAGAAGTCTGAACACTGTCACATGGGGAATATAAAATTGAAGCATTTTCTCATTTCCAAACCAAAACATTTCCATCTAGAAAATGTGAAAATGAGGTGTTTTGACATGTTCAAAAAAATTCTCTTTTACTACCTTCTTGGCTGAAAGCATTTGGCACACTCAGTCAGCAGCAATGCATAAAAGTTTCAGTCCATGAAACTTCTTGCTTATAGATAACTGAGTCCATCACAGAAGGTGGCTCAGCTTGGGCAGCTATGAAACTTGCAAATTCCTGAAGCAGCACAAAAAACTTCTTGAAGCAGCAGAGGGGTGCTCATCTGTTGAAACACCTACCTCTGCACCTCCTTGGTAGATCCCCTTCTGTCCCTTATGCTGAAGTGCATGCAAGTCTTTAGGTCATAACTTGAGGAGGAGTCAGATGGAGGTGTGAGTACCCCCAGTAGCATCAGAGATACATTACACAGAATCCCAAAGCAGCAGCAGCCCTCTCTGCCCAGTTAAGAGGGCAGACAGTCCTGCCCTCTGCTTGGAAGCAAGCCCATGTCTTGCAGCTGACATCAGTCCACTTATTAGTAATACATTAAATCCCAATTGTTTCTTAATTCTTTTGAAATGGGATAACAGGGTAGTTAATTAGCACATAGCAAAACACGCAATTCTGATGAGGAGGCACTGGTTAACATACCAAGAACCAAATGTCAAGATGCATTTTTAGCACTGAATGGAATTAATTTGCCAGTGTTCCCTTATTAAATGTCAGGTCCTTACGACTTGTATACATTAAACAATTCAGGAATTGGAAAGCACTTGTGTAATCAAGTTAAGCGTGAGGCAGGCAGATTTCTTTCACCTAAACAAACCTGAAACTTTCCTTTTCCAACTAATATTTCGTTTTATAACAGCCACCACATTAATTCTTAATTAAATGCTTATTTGAGACACTCTGCTGATTAGTGTGAACTAATGAGGAACAATATGAATTGTTTATCCAGCTTCTAGTTATTTTCCCTCATAAAAGGAATGGTGTTTGGATGACTCTCATGTCTTGCTGTACCCTAAAATGACTTCCTTGCAGAATAATGTTCATATAAACAGCATTAACTTTAACCACAAGAACATTCACTGAGACTCCAGTACCTGGGGTGCAGACAGGAATACCTGCATAACAAATCTTTGGGGGTGAAGATGAAGGCAAGTCCCAACAGCTGATTCTACTTTCATGACAGCAAGCCTTGCTTCAAGAGAGCCTAACAGGATTAAAAACACAAATGTGACCTTGTGTAAATGGCAAACGAATCAATACCACTCACATTTCCAATGACATTCATTTAGTGATGGTGAACAGAGCTTCACAAGTCATGAGTACAAGTGATCATAAATGTGTTGGTAAGTGACTAGGAGAAACTGTTATGATCATCTTGGCTGATCTGGTCTGCTCCAAGCAAGCACAAGGTAATATTTCCTATAGTATATCCTCCCAGCTTTTTGTAAACCACAGACTAGGGAATTCTTGACCTAAGGGTTACATATAGATCTTTCTAGTTAGCTCCTAGCAAAATGTCTCCAGCAGGAACTTCTCTGTATGACTTTTCATCCTATCATACAGCAATAAAAAGCAGAGATGATGATGCAAGCTAGCCCTTGCTGTGTGCTTGTGATCTCCCACATGGAGGCTGTGTCCTGCCTCTGAACAAGCTTCTCGTCCTGCTCTGAGCCTCTTCCACTTCTTCTCTGTCATCTTAGAGGCAAGGGGAGCACAGCCATGAAATGTAAGAGGTTAGGATGTGCTGTGGAGTTACAGGGTGGCATTGCACAGTTCTCTGTTGTGTTTTCTGTCTCTTACCTAATAACTCTGAAAGTCTCTGCTGGCTTTGGCATTACTGAGGGTTTGAGCAGGCATTTTCATAGCATTTTTTCCACTACTGAGATGTATTTCATTCACACCCTGTGATTATGTGTGTTTAGTCAGAGCTGTTTTCATCTATGTTTATGACTCAGCGTTTATTGACCATGAACTTATTCTGCTATTTTATCACCTAATCATTCAGAATTGTGAGATCTTCCCTTAGCTTTTCACAGGCAGATTCGGATTTGACTGTCATAAAGGCTAGTACTTGTTGTTGATACACAGCAAATTTTGTGAGTTTGATAACCAGTCCTCATGAAAAAGGAAAAGATTCCCTTATGAAAAAGACAAAAGGCACAGGGCCAAAGCCCAAAGATCCATAGGAAACTCTAAAGGCATTTTCTCTTCATCATTAAAGTTCATAAGTCATTTTTATATTCTGTCTCAACCATTCACTGATTGTCAAGAGGCCTTTCACTTTCTTCAGAACAGCTTGATTTCCTCAAGAGTTGTTAGTTAAGGGACACTATTAAATGTTTTTTGGAAATACAAATACTATGGCTGGATTTATCACCTCTGTATCTATTAACTCCTTCAAAGAACTCTAATTTTTGAGGCAAGACTTCACTTTATTTCTGTTTAAATACTCTTCTTGACAGGTTTTAACAGTCCACGTTCATGTCTGTATTTCTCCAGATGCTTCAGAGCTTCCTTTAGAAGCTGGTTCCTCATTTGTTCTCTTTCATTGCTGTAATATTGGGATTGATTTAAGCGATGCTTTCCACAACACAACGAGTAGATCAGCAATTTCATATTGAATTCCTTTAAAGCTCTTGGGTGAATGCCATCTGTTCCTGTTCATTTCCTACTGTTCATTTTATCGTTTCTTTAAAAGCCTGTTCCTTAAGCTCTCATGGCTGGTCAGACTCACCCTCTGTAAAGAAAGACTTCCCTAAGCTCTCCATAACAAGCACCAAAGCAAAGAAATAACCTTTCCTCTCTTCTGGGATCCTTAACTTCCTGGAGATGTAGTTTTAAACCTCCATCATCTAGCAATTTTCTCATAGGCCTCCTTATAATGCATTTGAAAATAAAGCTTTCATTTCAAACTTTATTTCTTCTGCAGGTAGTTTCTCAGTAGCTAGTTTGACTTCCAGTGTTATGGTTTCATATTTAAGTCACAAGAGTTATCTTCTATCTTCATCTTTTTTTAAAAATGACTTATGCTTTTTAAACAATTTCTGTTTGACTCAAACAGCTTCCTTTACCCTGTTGTTTAACTGGCCTTCCCTACTAAAGGGCTCTTTATATCTTTTTCAGTGGGTGCCATGCCCTTCCTATGTACTTCTGATACTGTATCTCTAAATAGGCTTATGGCACCCAAAGATATTTTACCTTTTCTGCTGTTTCTTTGACTTTATTTTAGAAAGATTTCTCATTTTTATATTACCTCTTCTCCATGTCCTTTTAAAGTAAGTCTTTATTAAAGGGGATATTCACCTGTGGCTTTCTCCCTTCTACAAAGCTGTACAAATACAAGTATATAATTATCATCATTACAAAGTCACTTTTTGATAAGTAAGCATCTGGAACAATATCTTTTCAATACTGAGGATTAAATAAAGAATTTATTCTTTTCTGATGGGATCTCTGAGCATTTGCTTCAAGAAATTCCTGTTTAGACTGTCTAAAAGTTAGTTTATATGCCTTAGCTCATTGTAACATCTACTATCTCCACATGAACATAAAAAAACTCTCCCATTAATTTCTGCTTTTTTCATCCTGAATTGCCTTTACTCTCCCTACTTTTAAGTGAACTTCAACCTATGCAAGGATTTAAGCACTTGCATTCAGTTGTGTAAGGTTATGACTAGCTTATCTGGCAATTCATTGCAATGTGCAGAATTTGTGTCCTCTCTGCTACTTAATACTCCATGGAGTTTCTGTGTCTTATGCAAGCTTCACCTGTAGTGATTCAGTGTTTTCTTCTTGGACATCAACAAAGACATTACACATTTTCAGATCAAAATTCACTACCAGTGTAATTGTTCTTGAAAACTGTAACAAAACCATAAGTAACAATACTAAATAAAAAGGAATTATAAAAATAAAATATGAGGTGATCAAGACCCGAAATTATCTCCCAGACCCAGTGTTTGTATTTTTTCTCACTTCTCTTTCCCAGCTATGAAACCAGAGATTGTTTCCTCAAAAAGTTCCATCAGCAAAATCTATCACATTCTTCCTGATGGGACCTGACCTCTGCAGTGAAGGCATGCCTAGTGAATATGCTATATGTTAATTTAGCAGCATTGCATGGTCTACCACTGAGATTACTTTTAGACTCTAGTTAAAACCCTGACCACACAGAGTTTCATGTTCAAGCCCCTTTGTACTCCAACAAGGCTACACTTTCTCCCCCAGCTCTCTCTTGTTCTGTGTGGGCAAGTCTGGCTCTGGTCCTGCATAGGCAGTGTTCCTACAGGGGGATAGGCAGATTCCATGTTTGGAGCTTGTCAGGCTTGTTGAATTATTATTTTTCCATCTTTCCTGAGATTTCTTATCTCTCCTGCCTGTGGATTGTGTGTCTTGCCACCCACTCCATTTCTATAATCAGGGCAGAAGCAGTAGTCAGTGGAAAAAAAAATACATCAAATTGGGTAAATCTTCTTTTCTGAGAGCTTAAGAAAATAGCTGTATCTGTCCTAATTACTGTTTTTTACATAATTAGCTCTGGTCTGGGTGTTTCAGGCAAGATTTCACAAGGGTATGAAAAATTTCTCCTTTCAGACTTGCTGGTGGAGGCAGAGGGTGCAGACAGCAGGTTCCAGAAACCAACAGGTAGAGTCAGCTGGGAGTATGCTATATGAACTGAACAGCAAGATCAAAAAGTGGTCCAAGCTGGCACTTTTGAACTTATATATCTTGGCTATAATAGGAGAGAGTGACTAAAAAAAAAAAAACAAAGTATTAGAAAACTACGGCAAATTTGGATTTCATACATTGAGGGTTATCAGCCGTCCACACCAGCACAAGAACCCTCCTGCAAGGTCACTTGTCTTTATGGAGGACACAGCCCTTGCCAGGAGGGTTCAAGGCCCAGCAGCAGCAACCAGCTCTACCTCGAATGGAAATCTTTGTTGTCTCTGACCTGGCAGAAGCTCCTGCAGATCCACTCCTGGGAAATACACTCAGCAGCTGAGACAGAATTTTCCTTCAAGACAGATATTCAGCTAAGATTTTCACAGAAAGATAAATTTCTTCACCCAGATCTCCAAATTCAGTGACTTTATTATCATTATTACTTGCAGTATTTCTTCAAATGCCAGGATGTTAAGTTTGGAGGTTCTAGGAATTTCATTTTTTTGAAGAAAGACTCAGAAGCTTTAGAAAATTAGCTGGTAATTTAGAAATCTTCTATTATTTTAATCAGAGGTTTTCATGGAAAGAAACAGCGGTTCCCAAGCATTTCTTTCTAGATACCATAACAATGCTGTACAGGTGCATGTTAAAAAAAGAACACATTGTCCTTTGCAGCTGATCCTAATTGCCTCCAAAGGTCTATGAGTCCCTCTGTAACTCAGTAATGGATTTAGGTTCAGAACATTATTTATGATAATGCCAACAGTGAAAGCAGACATAACTTTATTCTGCTTCCATGGATATCAGGCAGTGTGTTTTTCAAAATCTCCAAAACAGCCTGCTTATTCCTTTCTTCTGGGTGTAAGGTGTAGCAGGCACAATTACGGGTTGACTGAACATGTGTCACGTAGAATTTTCTACCGCCCAGAATTATAATTAATATATTTTTGGAACCAGTGCATCAGCAGTTCTGCAGAAGGTCCTCGTCTTTCATCACCATCCAGGGCCACACAGGGTAACTTCAAAAGTGAAGTGTGAGATGGCCTTGCTCCCTGCTACATTGGAGCAGACCTTTTTTTGTAAGGTAGGAAAAAACAAACAACACCACATTTGCCCTCCACTCATGTAAATCAATACCAATAAATAAATAAATAAGAAGAACAGTTTGGCTGAGAGGAAATATGGTAGTTCTCAGCTGATGTTTCACTCTCCTAAAGATATTTTTCCCGGGTATGAGTAAACAATTCCTATATCCCCTTTAAGTTCTGCTTATCTTAAACAAATATTATAAGAAATGGGAATTAGGACAGATGGATCAATTCTTGCTGTCCTTGAAGAAATGCAGGGATTTCGCATGTCTTGAAAGAAGCAGACCTCAAATCCATCCCTCCCTGCATGGACACGATTGTGCAGATGGGGGCACTCTGGCTAAATTCATTCTAGTACTCTTGTGAGATGTAAGGTAGACAATATTTCTCCAATATGCGTATTTTAACTGACTGCGATGCCTGCCTACAACAGAAAGAGAGATGCACAGCCCAGTCAGATTGTTGTATTAGTGGAACAGTGGAAAACTAACAACTCAGCCAGCCCAATGAATATTGATTTGTTTCTAATCAAGCCTAGGATGTGTCACATGATAATTTCTGCTCAATTCATGTGATCCTATACACAGCAGCTGGCAATAGCCCACTAGATCGTGTGATCTGTGCCCTGAGAGCATCAGGGCAGTTTGGAAGTGAGGCTGCTGACAGGAAAGGGATTTGCATCAAATGACTGACCCTCAGCAAAGGCTTGGCCATTACCAAGCTGAGGCAAAGTTTTGTATAAAAATGCTGGGGCACAGGACTTTATCCAGGCTAATTTGTACCTATCTGTTACCCTGACCTTGTGTATCCTCATCCTCACCTTCAGGAGTGCTGTCCAAGGGGTATCTGACATGGACATCTGCAAAATCTCATGTGGACTACTGAGTTCAGGAGGAAGAGCTGCCCCATGTTTGACATTGCATGGCTCATCCTGGTGCTTCCATTCATTTCTGACACAGTGAAACACAGGCTCAGGCTCCAAGCAACAGGAGCTGTCTGTTGCACAAGAAGAACAGCTTTGTCTTATCCACAGTAGTATGTTTTCAATCAAATTTTGATCTGAAGGAACACATTTTATCCTTCTCCTCCTCCACTGGGTCATTCATCTACATCTTCACTCTTTTCCAGTTGATGTCCAAAGGCTGGTGGTGCGCCATGCCCCTCTGAAATGCCACTGGGATGTTTCATATCTCTGCTTGCAGGAGGCTGGAAGGGCAAATCAGGGTTCCTCTGTGCACACCACTGCTGTCCACACTGGGACTGTGGCAAGCTGGAACTTGACCCCTTCATCAGGAAATGGTTAATTCAGCTTTTCACATCTGTATCTGAGAGGAATTAATCCCAGTGACAAATGCGGGGCAAAACCTCTCAGTTCATGAACTAGACCTTGAAAAAATCAGGTTCATGACAGGTGCTAATTTTCTGTTATTAATTTCAATACTAAATTTATCATAACTATGGGTTCTAGTGTTATTACAGCTATAATCCTCCTAACAAGATGAGCTGCCCAGCTGGTACTTAATGTGTCTGAAACTGTGAATTATATTGCTGGAAAAACAAGCCATGTGGAACAGGAGCAGGGGCTGGCTACCAAAGTTTAAAGCTCACACACGGATCTCTGAGGAGAAACTTGGACACTGCTGGGCCAGCAGAGAGATGAGGGATTTAGATTCATATGGCACAAGTGTAATGGAAGGAAGCATGTATCCATGATGTAAAGACAAAAGGGATTTTAAAGTTACCTAACTTCATCTAGATTAATGGGGAGAAAAAGTCATTAAGAAGCTCTCAAAAAGAAGCTCAGCCCTGGGTAAATGGGAAAAAGCATCACCCCTCTAATGTCATGTCTGCTTGGTCTACCACCCCATGTTTAGCCATGGAGCCATATCCAGGTATTGTGTGTGCTTGCATGTTCCATGGGACTTGCATGTGCATGGGACTAATCCACTTTCTTCTTCTTTAGAATGTCAAGCTCCAGCTTGAATGCTCTGCTCTATTTTGTGTGTCCTCCTGACCTCAGATCTCCTTTTCTTCCTCCAGCATACAATACTATTGATTTCTCAGACTCCATAAGATTGAGATCTGAGCCCAAGATGGTATTCAGGTCACAACCCTGGAATTAATATTCCCAGAACCAGTGGGAAGTTGAGCATCTCCCTCCTTCTTTGTAACATGTTGCACATGATTATTTTTCCAACCAAAAGCCAAACACCAAAAATGTAGATGACTTCTCCAAGGTCAAAGAGAAAAACAACACCAGAATGAAGGGAAAATGTCATGGTTCTGATCTCTTCATCAACATTTGTAGCCTTTGGTGTGTAATTTTTTTCCCATGATTTGTGCCCATCTTTGGGGACTCTTCTGGGAACCCCATTGTTGCCTACAAGATGCTGAGTCAGTCACAGGCTGGCTGATTGAAATTTTGCATTTGCCAAGAGAAAATAGACTGATGCAGTGGGATGGATGAGTTCTGCGTGATGTTAAATGATTCAGCCGAGAGAGAGAAAAACAAAGATGAGATAGGGCAGCTGGCTTAGTTGAGGGCTGCAGACAATGAGGGTCACATTTGTTTGGTCTGTTCTGATAGGTATTATTTCTGAATAATAGCAATGTATCTTTCCAGAACTTGAAGGCTCAGCCTTCACCTGAACCTTTAAAATGGCCTTTTAAAGTACAGGGAAGAAATAAAGATGACTGGAATGAAAATTTCAGTTCAGTTGTAAAGCAATTGCAGAAGATTTGTTTCATACTGGCCCCACTTTGCACAGTCTGCACAGCTGCTCTTACCTCATTAGAGCAGAGGAAGAAACTACCCCATCACCTTGTTTCCCACCAGTTTTGCCATGGCTAAACCCCGTGGTGATGGACTGGGAAGGATCCACTCCTGTGTGCTGCTCTGAGCTCTCCAGCACACCGAGACACATGACTGCATGCAAACAGGTTTGCAAAAGCAGCCTGCACTGCCTGGATGGGCAAGTCTCCATGGCCCCAGGGCAGAAACCAGCTCAGACACCTAGCAGAGCTCTACAGAGGATGCAGAACTTGCAACTGGCATTTCCAAATGTGCTGGTGCTTAGCACATGGTGACAGACTGGAGGCAGAGCTGCTTCTTTCCGTCACTGATAGGGCATCAGCTGGCCTGTCTGCAGTACGAGTGTTCCTCCTCCTTTATTGTCCAGCTGTTTGGGAGAGATCTATCAGACTGGGATTACTTATCTTCGTCGAACAACCACCACCACATTCTGGTATTTATTGAACAGTTCACAGGTGGCAATAATTCAAGTTCAGGCTAGCTTTAAGAGCTCTTTGAGACAGACAGCTATCCCACCAGTCTGCAGCACACCAGTACTGGTTGTGTGACAGTGGGAGACATTATTGGAGCTCTGCAAACACTGTCAGTCACCAGACTGCCAAGGAAGAAAATGCAGGCAAAAGAGGTGATAGATATTTAATCCAGGCTAGGCTGTTCCCTGGTGACAAACTAGACCAGTCCAGTATAGACACACGCGGATTACCCCAACTGTATGATTCATCTTCCAAGCACTGCCTTGGGGTTGTTCAGGTTAAAACAGTTTATGAGTTGCAAGGGCCTAGGCTTAGACCGACACATTTGAGGAATGAACAAGAAGGAATTTGTGACAGAGATGTTTTAAGGCAGAGATGAATTCCTCCTGTCCAGGGAGTCCCAGGCTAGATAAGGACAAATCCATGAATAGCCTGCAGAAGATGTCCTGGATGCATAAGCCTCAAGGAATCATGGTGATCATGGAGGGTGAATTTGGCTCAGTCACCAAATCCACTTCACAGTTCCAGAATTTCAGTCAATGTGTGATAAGGTAGAGTGCACAAATTTCACAAAGAATTGGAATCTTGCTTCAAAGGCTCCAGGCAATCAAGAAACTACTTCTCACTTCAACCCCTGATCTCCCTTACAGTTCCTTGCTAGCACCTTATTTCTGGTTTGATTCTGTCTGCTTCCAGCATTTACGAACTGAAACTTAAGACTGTATTTGTTAGGTAGACCAAAAGCCCCCAGCTACCAGAAATCTTAGTCATCTGTAGGGACTTAGAGTCTATGATTGGTTTTCCTTTCAGGCTTTCTAAACAGATTCAAGTCTTTCTGCATGCTTTCCTGAGTGCACTTTTCTAAATAGTTCTTTCATGCACTGGGGATGTTAGCAGGGGGATGCTCTATTTATCCTGTAGGTGATCAGCAAGAAGATTTCATTGTTTTCAGAAAGAGCTCATCTGTTGAGGACTGTATAACTCCAGTAGCAAACACAATATTACACAGTCTATGTGCATCTGTGCAATCTAGGCAAGGCTATTTAAAATAAATCAGTAAATAAGCCAAAAAACAACAACAACAACAACAACAAAAACTATTTTCCTTCTGTAATACTCCATTAATGTGATTTAAGGAACTGGTTCTAAATATTCGTGGAGAAGTACAGATTAACTACTCCTTCTCAAGTTAGCCTCTTTCTTTTTCCTTGCTTTTACCAAACCTTCACTTGCTGTGCTTTGTCTTGGACTGATATTCTCATAATACAAGTATGCAGGCAGCTAACTAACATGCTTTCATGCGGAAAGCTTGGTTCAAGCACCTGTGGGGTGAAAGAAGGGCCAAAGGTGGAGCTGTTTCCTGAAGGTAAACTACAGAGTTGGTTCACTGCAATGTGCCAGATTATGGTTTTGTTCACTCCAAAGCACACATGATGTGCAGAAGTGATGCAGACTTAGAGTAGAGGCACCATGTTCAGTACAGGGGTTTCACGTGGGTATTTAGCCTTTCTACTGCTGTTTCTTGGCCCTGGCTCTCTGAATCCAGGTAGGATGTAAACTCAAGCCCTTCCAGGACAGAGAAGGATGCTACTGCCCAGTAGGATGCTGTCAGCTACATCAGCTATGACAATCTTCCAGCTCATCCTCGAAGCCTGGAGAACAACTCCATTGATAATTCTGCCTTTTTTCTTCCCTTGCAACAATGAGGAACTTCCCATTGCCTTTCCTGCCCTTCAGGTGCCTTCATTACCTCAGGACAGTACTGTGTCATGGTACATGACTGCATCAGCCACTGCACAGATCAAACAGAACAATCCTTGTCTAAACTCTGTCCAACCCTACCCAATTTACAACTGCCTTCTGACCACCATCAGTCTTCCAGAAATCTTGCTGTGAGCCTGACAAGTGCACTGACCCATGAGATGACATTGAGAAGGTTCCTACCACTTCCTCCTGCCGCGCAACGATTAATTTTGCCTTCAGTGTCCTGAGTTTATTCCTGATCTGCACCTCTCAGGCCCTGCTCTTTGAGTTTTCCCTGTCAGTTGGGCTCCCTGAAACTGTAGAATTTAGTGGCTCTCAGACTTCAAAAAAAAACATATTTTTTTTGCAAGTTCTGAGCCTTTTGTCTGCAGTGGGATGTTAAGACCTCTAGTTTCTCTTCTTGCATATGTAAAGGTAGCAGTTAGACATACTCCCTTCAGCTATTAGCATATTTATACAATGAATGCTTTTGGAGACACCTGTTAAAGAAAGATGAAATATTTATAAGATGAGAGGTGCTTAAAATATCACTTGAAAGCCTGTTCTTCATGAGAATTGTCACTTGCACTGTAGTGAAGGGCTTCTTTGCTGATGAAGAAGGTGCTAAACCATCTGGGACTGTCCAGCAAGCAAATGTGTTTCTAAAGCATCTTTGCAGAGAATGCTGCACTTCATTACCAGGGCTGCTAGATCATCTTGATTAACTACTGAGGTTCAAATTTATGAGAAAATACAAGGGATATATACATATATATAAATATATTTGTACATATATATATATGTATATATGCACATACTCTGGGATACCTGAGACTACAGCTATAACATGCTGTTCTTTGCCCTAGGTAAAGTCATCTAATGGGGAAGACAATTCTCAGGGAAGATGGTTTGTCTCACATATAAGGCCCCAGACTCTCTCAAGCTGTGAAAATTAACCATGCTCCCAGACGAAACAGAAAACACGCGAATTAGAATAGAATAGCCTCGTCAAGTAGTAACTGAGGTGTATCATTGTGCTTATTTTTTAACACCTCCCTCCAAATCTAGAAGTTTGTTTTCTGGCTGTGCATTGTATTGAAATCAACTTTGTGTTTTCCTTAATAATCTCTGATATGAAAAGTGATATCAATTTTTGTGATAGATAGCAATCACCCCATCTTCCAGGCAATGGCAAGATTACTTCAGTAGTTCTGAATGCTTTGGGGACTTCCACAAGCCTGAGACACCCATGAACCACACCACGAGGACCTGGATGTAGGCAGATAACTGTGGGTGCTCAACTGGTGCAGAAAGCACTTCTTTGGAAGTGTTAGCACCTGCTTGCAGGGGGCAAGAATGCCTAATGGGTTTCACTAGATGTTAACAAAGCATTCTTCTGCTCAAAAAGCAAAAGGAGAGCAAGCACCATGTCTGACAGACCTGGTATTGGCAACAAAACCATCTTCTTTTCTGTTGTTATGAAGGAAAAAATATTCTACACATTTTATTAGAGTTTTTATGGCAAATCCAAATGTTCTCTGAGAATGACTACTGTTTCTGAAGCATGGGAAGGCTGTTTCATCAAAGGAAATGTATCCAAAGAATAGGTGGGAGAGGCAAAAAGAGCGAGAAGGGCGCATCTGGAGCAAAGAGCATTATAGTGCAGATAAAGTCCTGTCCAAAGTTCAGAAGCTTGCTGCCCTGAGTAAAGGTTATGTACTATGGAGAAACTCATCCTGTGGACCCTGGAGCCCCAGACTTGGTGTCCTCTTTGCACACTGCATGTGCATTTGCAGTTACAAGTTTGAATTAATATCATGGTGAGCACTGATTTTCCACTGACCTGCTCTTTGGGGATTTAGTCTTTCTGGGAACTTTGCATGGGACCCAGATCCTGGTGCTCTTCAGCAGAGAGAGATTCCAGGTGGGCCCCTGCACTGCTTTGAGGAGCTGAGCACACAGTATGTAGTGAGTAATGCTATTCAAACAGCTGGAATGCAGGCACTAAGATGAGAGATTCCTATTGCTCTGCTGAAACAATACACTAAGAAAATGTCCATGCAGTCATGAAAGAGCAATTAAATATTGAATGGTTTGCTAGTATGCAGAACTGTGTGAAGAGCTCTCAAACTCTCTAGGAGACAGGATCCTGTCTATCACTGGCAAATTTTTCTGAGCAAGCATAAGAAATGGTGTTTGAGGATGCAGAACTCATGCCTGTTGGGCAGGCATCAGTTAGCTTTAAGCTGAATAGGTAGTCCTAGAAACATCGGAGGCAGGGCTGAATATGCTTAAAGTATGGTGATTATATGCCTTACAGAGGCATTTTTTTAAGGGTGCCAAACTAGCCACTAGCACTTAGTGTGCAGTGGCTAGGTAATATTTTCAACTTGGTCTCCACCTCACTGAAGCAGTCTTTCCAGCCTAGGTTCTAAAAACTTTCCTCTACTGAGTGCTTCAGGACTGAAACCTAGGTCCTTCAGGATTCAGGTGTCCAGCTTTAAATGAAGTGTCAATTTGAGTGATGTGACTTAGAAGGAGGTGCTGCTCAGGAGGTACTGCCAAGGTTGAGATGTTGTGCTAAGGGAGCCAACTAGGAAAGGTGCCCTCCTAGATCTCTTGCTGGAGAACAGAGAGAGTCTTGTGAAGGACGTGGCAATTAGTGGCTGTCTTGGTGATAGTGACCACGAAGTGTTTGAGTTTCAAAATTTTGGTGACAGGAGGAAAACTGCCACCAAAACTTCAGCCTTGGATATGGGGAGAACAGAATTCAGGCTGCTCAGGGAACTAGTTAGTAAGGTCCCCTGGGAAACTGCTTTTGAAGGCATCAGTCAGTGCTGGTCAGTCTTTAAGCACTGCCTCCTGAAAGCACAGGATCAGGCAATTCCAAAATATCACAAGTCAAGCATGCAGGCAGTAGGCGGGCTTGGCTGACCAGGGATCTTCTTCTGGAGTTAAGGCATAAAAAGAAAGTGTATGGAAAGCAAGGTCAGGCAACGTGGAAGGACTACAGGGACACTGTTCACCTTTGTAGGGAGAAAAATTGTGTGGCCAAAGTCCAATTAGAGATGAAGCTGGCCAGGTCTGTGGGAGACAATAAAAAGGGCTTTTTTAAAATATGTGAATAGAAAAAGGAAGACCAGAGAAAACATAGGTCCACTACTTGATGGGGAAGGTCACCTCACAGACAAGGACATAGACAAAGCAGAGACATTTAATGCCTTCATTGCCCCTGTCTTCATCGCTGATGATGGGCTTCAGGACCCCGGGTGCCCTGAGCTGAAGTACCATGACGGTGGGAACGACAAACTCCCAACCAACCCTGAACGTGTGCGGGATTTGCTGCTCCACCTGTATCCATACAAGTCCATGGGTCCGGATGGGATTCATCCCAGGGTGCTCAAAGAGCTGGCTGAGGTCATCATGGGACCTCTCTCAATTATTTTTCAATGGTCTTGGGAATCTGGAGAGGTCCCAGTTGACTGAAAGCTGGCAAATGTTGTACCAGTTTTCAAGAAGGGCAAGAAAGAAGATGCTGGCAAACACAGGCCTGTCAGTCTCATGTCAGTGCCTGGTAAAATTATGGAGAAGATTATCCTTGAGGTTACTGAAGCACACCTGGGGGACAATGAAGTCATTGGTCCCAGCCAACATGGGTTCACAAGGTGTAGGTCCTGTTTAACAAATTTGATTTCCTTTTATGATAACATCACCCATCTAGTCGATCAAGGGAATACAGCTGATGTAATCTTTTAGGATTTCAGTAAAGCTTTTGATACAGTTTCTTATAGAATCCTACTGGACAAAATGTCCAGCATACAGCTAGAGAAAAACATCTAATGATGGGTGAATAACTGGCTGATGGGTATGGCTCAAAACATTGTGGTAAATGGGGCCGCATCAGACTGGCGGCCAGTCACCAGTGGGGTCCCCCAAGGCTCCATTTTAGGGCCAGTTCTATTCAATGTTTTTATAAATGATTTGGATGTAGGACTAGAAGGTGTTTTGAGCAAATTTGATTACGATACTGTGGTGGTTTTACCTTGCTAGGCAGCTGAACTCCACCACAACCGCTCTCTCAATCCCCCTCCTCAGAAGAGGAGGGGAAGAAGAAAAGGAAAGAAACAACTCCTGGGTTGAGATAAGGATAATTTAATTAAAAGAAAAATATTTATTAAGGGAAAATTATTATTATATAAATTATTATTATTATATAAATAATTTAACTAAAGGGAAAAGGGAAAGGGGGAAGGGGGAAAAACAGAGAAACAAAAAAAACCACCACAAGCAAAGGCCACGTGGAAGTGCAGAGGAAAGAAATTACTCTCTACTTCCCACAAAAGGGAGATGCTTGACCATGTCCTTGAAGTAGGGCCTCAACCTTCTTGTAGCCATTGTTCGGGCTACAAGAGCCCGCCCCTCCCCTCTTCTTCCTTTTTCCACCTTTTATTGCTGAGTGTGACACCATATGGTGTGGAATATCCCTTTGATTGGTTTAGGTCAGCTGCCCTGGTGATGTTCCTTCCTCACCTTTTGCCCACTCTGAGCCTGCTGGCCCTTGGGGGGCTGGAGGGAGTCCTGGTGCTGTGCCGGTGTTGTTCAGCAGTAGACACAACACTGGTGTGATACCAGTGCTGTTCTAGCCACAAGTGCAGAGCGCGGCACTGTATGGGCTGCTGCAGGGAACATTAAAGCCATCCCAGCCAGACCCAGTACAGATACTAAACTGGGAGGAGTTATTGACTCTGTTGAGGGTGGAAAGGCCTTGCAGAGAGATCTGGACAGATTGGAGGTCTGGGCAACCACCAACCTCATGAAGTTTAACAAGAGCAAGTGCCGGGTCCTGCACTTGGGATGGGGCAACCCTGGCTATACATACAGACTGGGAGACGAGATGCTGGAGAGCAGCCCTGCAGAGAGGGATCTGGGAGTTGTAGTTGATAGCAAGCTGAATATGAGCCAGCAGTGTGCCCTGGCAGCCAGGTATGGCCCACCATACCCTGGGGTGCATCAAGCATGGCATTGCTAGTCGGTCGAGGGAAGTGATTGTCCCGCTCTTGTCTGTGCTGTACAGCTTCACCTTGAGTACTGTGTGCAGTTCTGGGCACCACAGTACAAAAAGGACATGAAACTGTTGGAGAGTGTCCAGAGAAGGGCTACAAAGATGGTGAAGGGCCTAGAGGGGAAGAGATATGAGGAGCGGCTGAGGTCACTTGGCCTGTTCAGCCTGGAAAAGAGGAGGCTGAGGGGAGACCTCATCAAGGCCTACAGCTTCATCACGAAGGGGAAGCAGAGGGGTAGGCGCCGATCTATTCTCTTTAGTCACCAGTGATAGGACCTGAGGGAATGGAGTCAAGCTGTGACAGGGGAGGTTCAGGCTGGATATCAGGAAGAGGTTCTTCACTGAGAGGGCTGTCGCGCACTGGAACAGGCTCCCCAGGGACATCTTCACGGCACCAAGCCTGTCGGAGTTTAAGAAGCATTTGGACTGTGCTCTTAGTCATATGGTCTGAATTTTTGGGTAGACCTGTGTGGTACCAGGAGTTGGACTCGATCCTTATGGGTCCCTTCCAACTCAGGATATTCCATGATTCTATGATTCTATGAGTCTGTGAGCTAGTGCCTGAAAGATACTTGCTTGTTCCCTGAGTATCCTTCAGGACCTTCTCTGCAGGGCTAATTGCTCAAGCCCACAATTTTGCTGAGGTGACCCTAGTCCATCAAACTCTGGAAATGCCAGAGGGCTCCCTGTGTTGTCAAGTAGCTGAGTCAATGTTCCAAGAGGGCACTGGAGCCTTGGGTTATTTACAGAGTAGGAGACCTTGCTCTATGATAAAACAATCCCAAAGTTCTGGGGTTTAGCCCAAGGACCCGATGATCATGTCCCATCCAGCGTCCCAGCAGATGGGGAGACATTATGTCTAGTAGCTGAAGGTCAGCTTTGATTGCATTCAGTTGGTGGACACAAAACCTCCCACCAAACACAGCACCCACAATACTTGTGGGATTACCACAAAAGGAAGTTTAATCCCTCTCTCCACATGCTGTGCTCCAGATCCTATACTTTTAGAGCCATGTCTGGGAGATTCATGAGGCCAAGAGGAAATCAGGCAAGAAGAGATGGGTTCTGTAGCTTGCTGAGTGGAAGTCCAACCAGGCTGTACAGACCTGTGGTTTAGCCTCTTTTCTTGGATTTATTTCTGTTTGTTTTTTGTTTGTGTGTGTGTGTGTTCATACGGAGGACCACTGAATGCAAAATATGTGCAGTAAGTGCATTATAAACCTGCAAACCACAGTAAGTTCACATTGACACCCACAATAGTCAGTGGAAGGATTCACACTGTGTAAGACCTTATCCAAGTACTGTTTTTAATATGATGTAATCAATTAAAGTATGTGCTAAACTATGAGCCTCTACCATCCCCTATGCTGAATGAAAATTCTTGCTGAATGTAAGATCCATGCCTCTCAGGATCAGATCTCTAGGAACGCTGACTCCTTCCTGACATTAAGAGATGGCTGGGGCTTTTTCAGAAAAATATCTACCACTAACAAAAATGGTATCTTAGTGCCCCAGTTTCTCAGTACAAATGATAGTAACTACCCAGCTGACTGTCAGTGTCTCTGCAAGGGGAACAATAATTTGTCCCCATTAGTGTGCAATCAGAACCTGTGAAAGAAGTCAATGCAATGAAATGAAGTCTGGGCTGCCAAAGAGCATGGGATCTGATGGGTCACATCAAGGGAAAAGATAACATGCAAAGGGTTGGGGAAGTGGTTGGCTACAGGGGTTGCCCTTCTAGACTGGGGAAGAAGAACATGACAAAAGATCACTTCTTTCTTGGGACTCCAGACTGTACTGATCATGTTTGTGGAAAAGATAGAAAGTAATGGTTTGCCACGTCCTTCCAGAGGTCCTTTGCCCAAATCAAGTGGGATTGGGAAGAAGCTATTAATTTTCAATTTAAGTCCCAATGAGCAATTCATTAGACAATGCTCAAAACTGCAGCTCACCACTCCATAAAATCTCTCTCTAAATCATAATGCCAAAAAAAAGATGGTTTATAGAAGCAGGAGATACGGGTGGGTTCTCAGTGCCTGGAGGATCTCTGCCAGCACTAGGGAATGCACTGAAATAAGAGTCTAAAAATTAACATTCAAAGTAATTTTAAGCTGTCATTTTCTCAGATTGAAACATTTGCTCTAGATCAATAATTTCTTCCACATTTTTTTTTATCTCAGTAAAACCACATTTCTCATAATAATAAAATTAAGCTTTTTTTGTTCAAAGATTTTCAGCCAGCTCCACCTACTGCTGCTCACAGTTCTGATCCTATCTTCTGTAAAGCTTCATGAATCCCTGCTGTTTCCCTTCTTCTCAGTGGAGGATATGAGGGTACTTTACAAACAGTAGGCCAGCACTGTATGCATCCTCACCCAAGCCAGGTCTGTGATAGTGTTCTGTAAAAGATGAAGGACCAGATTTGTCGTCTTCTTTTGCTTTGTGGACAGGAACAGAGGACTGGACAGACTGCTGGAGCTGTTCCTGCATGGAGGAGATCAACAGCAATAGTGAGGTTGTTGCTGTCACCACGTCCCAAATCACTTCCCAAATCACTTTGTAATTGTCAACATCCTCACCAGAGCAGCAGCAGACAACAATGATCCCTGTGCTTTCCACTCATCAGATCACGAAGGAGCAAAGGAGAGCGTGGGCCACAGCTGCCCTTCTCACCACTTCGGTGCAGCACAGGCCTACCCCTCCCTGCCTTAGGACATGTTCTAGCTCGGCTCCATACTCCAGCCACAGATGGCCTGCCACCCACTGTTTAAATCAGAAGCTGTCCTGTTTGAGCAGTTGCAAATGTTGGCAGGACTGCTTCACATTCAGGGAAGAGTCCTCAGGACCATTCTCTTTGGGAATGATCTCTTGCCACATGGTTATTCTCCAGGGACTTTGGCCATATTTCAGAGGGAACATTTCTGGCTGAGGTTGCATTGGATCTCTGCATGTGTCCCGTGCTTCCTCCTGCATCAAGAGAGTCAGGGTTTTATCTTTCTTTACAGACATCTTGCCATTTCTTTTTCCATCCACCAACTATGAAGTACTGGTAATCCAATATAGGGCACACTGGCACATGCCTTTCTCAATTTTCGCCTCTGTCTTCATATAAACCTCCATAACTGACACTATTACACCCCGTAGAGCACTCTCTTCCAAGCTGTCTCTTACCCAACAGAGCACTTCAGAAAATGGAGTCTTTTTTTTTCCTTTTTCCTTTTCTTTTTATTTTTCATTTTTTTCCCCAAGGACCAGATTAATGCAGCAGTTTGGGGAAGAGTGTCCTTCCGAGGCTCACTCTGCACAGACCCAATGTCCACTGGCAGACACCCTCAGCTCTCCAGAAATTGTTCCTGGCAGACATCACCAGTATTCGACACCTCTTGGACTGCCCTTAGTGAAACTGGGTGTGTTCCATGATGCTCGTATACCACAGAGGATGGCTCACATCTTGTACCCCTCTTGCCATTTGCTCCAGAAGATGAGGACTACCTTACCTTTCTATCCTAGTTCACACAGATGCATGGAAAGGCAGTCCTTGCTCCACTGAATATGAATTCATTCTCCACCAACACCTCCATTGTCTCAGTCTTTCTGTCCAGCCTAAGTCCTGCCACCAACACAGAGTGAAGAACTCCTTTGAGACAGTCTCTACTCCAATGCCATGAGTAGGGCATACACCACTGTTGTTCTGCTGTCCTTCTCTGTACTTCTGTTGTTTGCATCTTCCTGTTTAAGAATTAGCAGCCCAAGTGTAAGGTTCTGATGGCTTTATCTATGAAAAATTGGCCATTTTCAGGCCTGAAATGAGTGCATGGGCAGCCAGATGCGCAGATGGTTCTTTTCCTTCCACTTTATTAAAGCAGGAGACTCAAAAGGCCAAAGTGCTGGATCCAGGTCTTGGAGGCCATAGTGTTTGATCTGCTCCTTAAGATCATGGAAAAGGGATTTGCTCATGAGGTAGCCTGTGCAAAATCATCCTAGTAGCTGGATAATTTTCTAATTTCCAGATTAAATCTCCTCTGCTGTAAAGCAAGACAATTACCACAAGAGGAGATGGAGAGCAGTTACTCACTCCATGCTTCAGAACAACACAGTGCATATTTTACACATCCTTATTCGAGCAGCTTTATTCTTCTACAGGGAAAACAGACCAATAGAATTTCTTCAGTCTTCTTTCATATAACCTATTTTTTTCTTTCTCCATTTTCCATTTAAGCTCTTTTTTGTCTCCATCTCTCTTAAAGTGCAGTGCTCCACGTGGGCATCATCTCCCCAGTGAAGCCTGAGGATCCACTTGGCTCCTACAGCTAAGACAGGTCAGTGACAAAGCCTACCCATCCCCTTTGTGGGACACCTACTAATGCTGAGATCAGTCTCTGTAATGCTATTGGCACTCATTTAACCACACTTCAGTTTTCACTTTTCTTTTATCCTTCTGCGAACTGTTGATTTCTCACTTGCCTTTATGGCATTTCACCTGGCTGGTTTTGCAAGCCCTTTCCAATTGAATCACTCCTCGCCCCCAGGTTTATCCACAAAGCTGATAGTAGATTTATTCAGTTGCCTCAAAGTGGTTGTGTGGTGCCACTTCAGATGTGCTGGATATTTAAGAGAACCTGGAGCATCTGATAAACACAATGTGGGGCTCACAGGAGAGCAGCACCCTGCCACACTGGCAGCTGGAGGCCAGATGGGATACTCTGGGTTGTCTAAAATTGAACAGATGTCCAGATTTAGGCATTTAGCTGTGTCTGATCCATTTCATCATCTAAGCAGTTAATAAAAGGATTGAAAAAATTTGCTGTGTTTCTAATACCTGTAAAAATGTAGCACTACAAAATGTTGTAAATTGTACAGTTGGTATAATCCTTTGTGAGGTCAGAGATCTGGAAAAGAAGTAGAAGTTTGAATAGCGTCAGGAAATACTGCATTTGTACTTCAATTATGAGAACAGACATTTACCAGGCAATAAACTTGTGTCCTCATTTTTACAATAGCAACGAGTAATTTTATTATTCATTAAAATTAAAATGGTATCTTATATATGCAAATATAGGTATATATTTGAATGAGACAGAGAACGTGATTCTTTCTTGGTACGGATTTTTGTATATTTGCTATCTGTAAAGCGGTCTTGGCATCAATTCCACAAAATTCTCTGTGTGGGTTTTGGTCTGACTTTCTGTTTTAACTTGCCTGAATTGTCAGAATTTTTTGGAATGTACTGAGACCAGGACAGATGCCTGAGAGACTTAAATCACTTTTTCTGTCTCAGAACAGATTCCTGATATTAAATTCAAAGTATATATTTTTTAAAAATGTTCCCATCTGCGATTTGCTTTCAGTCCTATTTCCCTGCTTGTAGGAGACTCATGACAGACTGTGTCAAAAGCCTTATGAAAGTCAAGGTATATCATATCTATCACTTTTTTTTCTGTCCATAGGCCAATGACC
This sequence comes from Cygnus atratus, assembly GCF_013377495.2. NCBI lineage: Eukaryota > Metazoa > Chordata > Aves > Anseriformes > Anatidae > Cygnus > Cygnus atratus. Next base: position 889,873 of record NC_066378.1, read on the forward strand.
CCATTAAAGAAAGAGATTAGATTAGTTTGACATGATTTGTTCTTGACAAGTCCATGTTGACTGTTTCTTACTGTCTTTTATCCTCTAAGTGTTTATAAATTGATTGTTTAATAATATCTTCCAGGATTTTTTTAGGAGATCAAAGTCAAGCTGACTGGTCTGTAGTTTTCCAACTCTTCCTCTTGCCAAATCTGACAGAAGAGACTTGTAGGTTATGGAAAACTCGCCTGTGTGTTGGGAAAAATAGTGTCCATTTCTGTTTCATGATGTATGAATGGTAGAAGTGTTGTAACCCATTTTTGTAGCAGAAGAAAAGGTGGTTTTGGATCAGAGCAGACATAGGGCACTGCTAGTAACAAGGGCAAGTAAACAGGGGACTTATGTGCTGCTCAGTGACAAAATCAGTAACATTACATTACATTACATTACATTGCATAACATAAATAAAAATTCCTGGCTCATTTAGATACTCAGTTGTCATAGTGTCACTATGATGCACAACTGGCATATAGATGTGTGGGAAGAGTTGCATCTGGGATTCACAGCTGCTATGGGATAACCATGGCAGAAGGGAGCACTAAATGAGGGCTCAGTTTTGAAAAATCTTTTTCTCACCTGGGTCTTGAGTAATGATGAGCTGGGCTGTCTGCAGCATTTGTCTCCGACCTGGAAACTAGCTTCTGTTCTCCCATGTCTACAGGACACTTAAGTAGCTGGGTGACCTTGCTCTCTGCTAAATCCCCAAAGAAGAAAGATGTAGAGTCCATTTTGTACATGCTAGCTAGCTGCAGGAATCCTCATTTAGGAACAGGAACAACTGGGAGCCAAGGTTCTCCTCCTCTACCAGAGACACGGTCCAGGAGCATTGTGCTAGACTGTATGCCCCTGGGAAGCTGAGGAACTGCCTGTAAAAAGTAACTGTAAAGCCTCCCAGCCTACTGGCGTTTTCTGTTCATGTTGCAGGTTGAAGCTGTGCATCGGCAATGCTGAATTCTCCAGCATTTTGCAAACAGGAGAGCGATGAGAAGCAAGCAGCATCTGCTATCAGCATTGATAGTTCAACTAACTTCATGCCAAAAGAACTGTTGCTTCCTAGCTTTAATTCAGTGTCATTGCCCCCAGGTCATTTTGGAACAGAAATGCCAATCCTGCAGAACATCCCTGCATGTTGATTTCAAGCTACAGGAAGAAATGGGTGACACACTGCAACAGCGTCCTTCACTTGGGGGAGCAGTGAGCAGCAGGCATTTCAGGATGGTGTTGTGTGTGGCTGTTTTCCTCCTCCACACATAGAATAAAGGATGCTTTATGGCCAGATTTTCTCTCAGCTCTTCTTAATAGAGAAAAATAGCAGGTAGAGAGCATCTGCAGTTGCTGGCAGCGGTGGCAACTGATGAACAGATAATGAAGGCTTTATTCTCCATTTGTTTAGCTTTTTAGGAAGGAAAAAATGAGCAAAAGCTCATAGAGAATCAGTGACGTGCTTTTGGATGTATGATAAAATAGATGTTATCCAATTCCTTCTCAGAAGTTAATTTGCTGCAGCAGCCAATTTAAACAACAAAGCTTGGAGCACCCTTTTTTGAGTTATTTAGTCTCCAGGAAACACCTTGTGAGCCATATACAAATCTCACCCTTTTAATTGGAGTGCACAATAAGCCTATGAGCTACAAAGGCATTTGACTGGTTCATGCTGTTATCAAGTTTAGTCATCATTATGCAAAACTAATTAGCAAGTCAGAATCCTTTTTTTGTCATCACTAAGCCATTGCTGCTTTTAGAAATAAGATCCCAAGACCTTCCATTTCCCTGCCCTTTCCAACTGCTATTCTGGAATTAAACCTTCTCTTTCTATCACGACAAAGGATGTGGGGAATATAAAAAAGTCTTCAGCTCCTTCCTAAAATGTCAAAAACTGAAGAATACTTGGGTTTCTTTCTCAATTATTGTGTTCTTGGAATTCATTATTGCAGAAGAAGAAAAAAAATGTTTTGAGTAGTTTACATGACTTCTGAAAAAAAAAAAACATATTTACCCCTGCAATCTTTGGCAAGCAGGGTTTCCAGTTTGCCAGAATTGTTTGCTTAATATTTCTGTTTCAAAAGTGGACTTTGTGAAACAAAGCAATGAAACAAGCAATGTTGTTTGTTTGTTTGTTTTTCAATTCCTATGAGTCAGAAGTATTGTGAAAACATTTTACAAAGAAAAAAAAAAATCCCTTTCAAAACAAGATATACCCTCAGTGCCGGCTCAGCAAGTGTATCTTTCTAGTATGCCAGAGACAGCTGATAGCTTAAGGTTTTCAGGTTACCTGCTCCATGGCAGTGCTGTGCTCCAGTATCTTGAGTTGTGTATTGTGAAACTCCATGAAAGTCTGTTTGAATGACTAAGCGCAAAGTGTTTCATGGGTCCCTAACTCTGGTATAACATGCCTTGCACATGCACTGAAAACCTGGAAGTCTGGAAACCTCAGCTTCTTTATATCTAAGTTGTGAATCTTCCCAGTCTCTTCAGACCCTGTAGTAAGATATCTTCACAGGACAATTCTACTGCTTTTCTGCATGGAGACGGGAACTTGCTATGTCTGGCTCTGGAGACTCTTTTGGCTGGTGTGTCTTTCCACAGTGGGGTCTGTTGGTTCTACCCAATTTCCTCACCTCTTATTTTCTGGACTGCTTCAGGATTTGCAAGGATTTCTCCAGTTTTCTTCCTCTTAGAGGGTATGGTAGTAGAGACCTTGCTGCTGTCACTGTGGATTCACATACTGGAAACCATCACAGCAAACAAAGCAGAATGATCCAGCATCATCTGGAATTTCTCTAACAGCCAGCCTCTATCTGATGGCCTCAGTCTAGGTAACAGTGTGTGAAGCATAAACATCTTTCTAATCAACATTTTTTTTTGGAGGGAGGCAGGAATATAGTGCAGATAAAGATCATAGGATGTCCAAAATCAGGTTGAACAGGGCTGTGAGCAACCTGATTGTGATAGTTCAACACTGATGGGCAGCTCAGCACCACCATGCCACTCTCTCACTCTCCCTTCTCAACAAAACTGGGGGAGAAAGTAAGATGGAAAAAAGCTTCACGGGTTGAGAAAAGAATGGGGAGATCACTCAACAATTACCATCATAGGCAAAATGGACATAGACTAAGGGAGATTCGTGTAATTCATTGCATATTGATAACAGACTAGAGCAGTGAGAAATAAAAGCAAACTAAAAACTCCTTCCTGACCATCCATCTTCTTCCACCTCTTCCCCAGAAGCAGCACAGGGACATTGGGAATGGGGATAGGGTGAGCTCATGGCAATTCATCTCTGCTGCTTTTTCACCCTCACTCTTTCCCCCTGCTCCACGTGGGGTCCCTCCCACAGGATGCCGTCCTTCCTGAACTGATCCCTCATGGGCTGCCCACAGGCAGCAGCTCTTCAAGAACTGCTCCCACAGGGGTCCATACCACGGGGTCCATCCCCCAGGAGCAAACTGCTCCAGCACGGGTCCCCCACAGGCAGCAGCTCCCCCCAGACCTCCTGCTCCTACGTGGGCTCCTCTCCATGGGCTGCAGCTCCGGCCCGGGGCCTGCTCCTGCGGGGGCTCTCCATGGGCCGCAGCCTCCTCCAGGCCACATCCACCTGCTCCACCGGGGGCTCCTCCACAGGCTGCAGCGTGGAGATCTGCTCCTTGTGGGACCCATGGGCTGCAGGGGGACAGCCTACTCCACCAGGGGCCTCTCCACAGGCCGCAGGGGAACTTCAGCTCTGTGCCTGGAGCACCTCCTGCCCTCCTGCTGCACTGACCTTGGTGTCTGGCTGTCTGCAGGATTCTTTCTCTCTCAGTTCTCACTCCTCTCCCAGCTGCTGCTGTGCAGCATATTTTCCACTTCTCCAATGTGCCCTCCAAAGGAACAACCAATGTCACTCACTGGCGCAACCTTGGCCAGTGATGGGTCCCTTTGGAACCAGCTGGAGCTGGCTCTGATCTGACATGGGGCAGCTGCTGGGCTCTGCTCACAGAGGCCACCCCTGCAGTCCCCACACTGCCAAAACCTTGCGATATGAGCCCAATACACTGATCTTCTGAATGATATCCCGGCACATTGCGGAGGGTTTGGGTCTTCAAGGATCCATTCCAACCCAAACCATTCTATGCTTCCATGCTTCTATGATAACAGGATAATTGAAGTTCAAAGTGTTCACCGGAAATCACCAAGTCTACTTGCCCACTCAAAGTGAGATCAGTTCTGAGGTCAAACTGGGTTACTCAGGACTTTATTCATCCTGGTCTTCAAAACCTCTAAGACCACACAGCTTCTCTGGGCAATCTGCTCCTGTGCTTGACTGTCCTCATTATAAGGTTTCTCCTTGGCTGTCTTGAAATGAACTGGCTTGATACCAGAGACTTCCCACATACCTTAGGGTGTACAAGCTTAGATCTCACCTCATGTAGGAAAGGACCAACAGCTCTTTGAAGGACAGAGCTGAAATTCTGGAGGATCCTGAAAAATCAGAGGCATTATCTGGAAAACACTACACACAATTCAATAAGACAAATAAGGAGCTTGCATTTAGATTCACAACTGCACCAAGCCAGAATAGGGAATGTCTGGCTACACAGTACTGCGGAAAAGGACTTGAGTGTCATGAGCTGAACATGCTAATGTAAAAAGATGTGAATACTGTTCTGGCTCTGTTGACAGCAGAGCCTCCAGAGGCATATGGCATCTGGTCTGGAGTGTTGCAGTTCAAGAAGGATGAATGAGGAAGCTGAGCAGTGAGAATGAGAATTATTAGAGGTAACCTGCAAAGAAAGGCTGAAATAATTGAAGTTATTTAGTCTAGAGAAGGCTTAGGGGAAACATAATAGTCTGCAGTTACAGAAAAGTTTTCTGCAAAGAGGAAGAGAATAATTTGTTCTACATGTTCATTCTGGTTAGGAGATCAGGTAATTAAATCACAGTTAGGGAAATTCAGGTTAGTTATTAAGAAAAATATTTTAACATAAGGAGAGTTAAGCACTGCTATATATTTTTCCTGGGTTTGTTGTGGAGATTCCATTGCTGGAGGCTTCTAGGATAGGTTCATCTCTACAGACAGCTTTCCTGAATGCTGTTCTTTTCTTGGCTTTTCTTGGGCCAGGTAGCTGGAAGAGGTGATTTCTTCAGATCTGCTCTAGCCCTATTTTCTCTGGTTCTCTGATGCAGGTGAGTGAGTCCTTTACAAAAGTGTTTACACACTCACTGAAACTCCGAAGATCTTAGTACCTTTTATAAATTGGATGTTAAGTCCCTTCTGAAAAAAAGACGTGTGGTCCTAAACTACACAGGTGCTACGGAGAGTGCTCTGCCTTGTTTTCACCAGCTTCCTCTCTGATCAGCTAGACCTCTGATACCATTTTAGTAATTAAACTTTAAGGAAATGGGGTGCTCACAGGTTAAGAAGTCCTGCACTGTCTACTGTCCTGCACCACAGGCTGCACTGTTCCTTCACACTCACTGTTCTAGACACTTCAGTCTCATTCTGCCATACCCTTGGGTGCAGCCTCCTGCACAATCACAATTTGGATGACTCCAGCCTTGCCTGGCGCGTGTTCCTGACTGCATCCCTAATGTGGGCGGTGAAATGTGTCAACTTTCATCAGAGTCACAACCAGCACAGCCCAACTGTCAAACAAGTCTGCATATTCTGCAGAAGAGAAAAAGGATAGGAAATGTTTGTTCCCCTGTAAAATATATTTAATCTTCTTTTTCTGATGAATCTCTTCATACTCATTGCCTAATTTATCTTGGCACTGTTTGGGCAACTGACCACCATTTTCCTATCATGAAACAATTATTATAGCATCACCGTGAGAGCCAAAGACAGAGATGAATACATCTATAACTGTGGAAGAGAAGTAACCAAGGCAACTCATACAGCTCTGCAAAGTAATGAGGACTTCCAGTTCTCATTGCCTTTGCGTGCCAGTGGTAATAACCACACTTTCTGGACTTGCTTTGGTGTCACACAAGATTTGATTCGACTAATTCCTTTTTCTCAGTGAGTGCCTCTCAAAAAACAGATGTAGGCCTGCACCAAACCCTCCATGCTCAGGCTGGATCCAGACCCAGGCCTCTTACATCTTTAATCAGCTGAAAATAGACCTGACAAATGGAGCAGCAAATGTGTTTCGTGTATCTTCCTTTGACTGTAAAATAAACGACCTGAGCCAGGGCTCATCACTCTTCTCTACAATTCTGCCCGAGCAACAGAACTTTATTGCTGCTCTGGCTCATGACACAGCACGTGTGGCACGTGTGGCCTGGTCAGGTTTTCACTAGAAATGGTGGGGTTTGGGTGTGTTTGGAGGGAGATTGATGTGTTTTTTTCTAGCTGGAGTCCCACATATGAAAAAAAGCCAAGGGCTGGCCTGGGGTCTCATCAAAGGTCCACTTCAGTAAAGCTTGGCTGTGCTGCACTGGTGCTTGAAGACAAGGTTCCACCCACAGCTCCATGACCAAGCCTCAGGGAGGTGTGCAGTAATGTGTCTGCTTTCTGGGTTATAAAAAGGAATCTTATGATTCAGTGTGAAAAGGCTCTGAATACAGATTTATCTCTAAATCTGCCCTTATTGCTGCAGTATCCACCAACCCACAAATTCCATAAGAACTGTAGCTTGGCCACTTATTTTAAACGCTGAGTTTCACAGGTTGCCTATTTCCCAGCATGCATTGATGTCAAACTTTTGATGTGAGATATCTAACGTGGAGAAGAATGGCATGTGTGAGATTTGCTTATGGTGCATTTTTCAGACTGCCATTAAACTGATCTATTGCTGGAACAAACAATAAAAAACTGATTAAAACTCAGCCCTTCATAAATTAAACATTGTTGTCTCTAGCTGGCAAGCCTGCCACTTGGCAGAAAGCTGGAACAATTGAACTTGGTGCAATGTGTATCTACAGAGTGACAGGCTGGGGCAATTTATTCCCCTTCTATACCACATTACCAAATAAAAGGTACATTGGCTAAATCAGAAAACTCCTGAACCCTGCTTGGCTAATGGCATTTGCAAAATACTTGTCCCAGGTGAGCTACTTTTCAAGCAGATAAGCTATCAAACTGCCTTTTTTTTTTTTTTTTATGAATATGGATATTTTAGTTAGGGTGATTTTTATTAACTGCAAATGGTCTGTTAGGTGAATACTATGATAAATCCTTGTGCCTGGGGCCTGGGGCCCTCAGAGACATCCAGAGCAGGAGTCTCTGCACTAAGCAGTGCAAGCACGGGACTAAAACATAGCTCCTTTTTAACATGGTTTTATTATAAGAAAAGGAAGAGCAGGGGCAGGGAAGGACTGAAAGGAGGTACATAGATTTGTTCCTGTTCTGATGGGAATAGTGTACTGCATCCCCACCAGGAACATCACAGCTTCTGCTCTGCATTTGCATGTAGATTGAGCCTTGGGTAGCATGCAAGGACTGATTTAAACACAGCCCTTTCCCTCATTTTTCTGTTCTTCCACTCCCACTCTTGCTCCTACTCTGGGAAGCACCAAGAAGAGAACGAGGTATTTTTCAAAGCTGCCTCCTGTGCTTTTTCAGGCACCCAATGGCAGCCCAGCTCAGTGGTGTTGCAAGCCTGACACCACAGAAGTCAACTTTGATGTTTCTTCCAAGGGCAGTGCATAAGGTATTCCTCTGCAGTGAAGATCCCCTGGGCTTCAGTGTTACTTTCTAATTGCCAGGGTCTTGATTCCCAGCTCAGCCTCTGTACCTGAATTTTCTTACAATGCCTTTTCTCATTCACTCATCCTTCTTCCTGTAGGTTGTGCCATCAGGATTGTCTGTTATCCTGCATCTCCCATAAACTGCTGCTTGTTTCATCCTCTGGATCCTTGTGCATTCAGTCAGAATCACTCTCTCTCCCTCTCTCCCTCTCCCCCTCTCTCTCCCTCCCTCCCTCCCTCTCTCTCTCTCTCTCTTCCAGGGGCTTTTTGGGCTTGTAATAGGCATAAAAATACAAAGGTATTGGAGTTCGCTGACAGGTGCTGCTGATGTGGTCAGTTGTGAGGAAATGAATAACTTGACTTGGGTCTGACCCTTGGACTCAAATATAGAAAGAGGGGAATATGATTTAAGATGTTCTTTTCCTGAACTAGACAGAGTATGAATTGTCCATAACTACCTTTCATGCAGTTGAGGGAGGACAGTGTACACACTTCTGAACGCTGGCTCAGTCTCCCTATTCATCTCTCTCTTTCTTTACCTTGCTTGTCTGATGGGTAGTATTGCTGCCCTCTATCAGCACCTGGACATCTTCCACATTTCATAAATGAACATGGGTTCAGCACTAGGCTTCTCTCCATTTTCAGAGTGCAGAAAACTCCGCTTGCTCTATGAGTGTGATGAGAACAGAGATCTTGAGCAGTTCTGCAGACTGCAGATCTGATGGTGGCTTGCAAGAAGGAGCTTATGAGTAGTTTCCAAAATGCTCTGCTTCTGGATTGATGAGATCCTTTCTGACCAATATGACCAATAAAGACGATTTTGTCTGAAGGCTTTTGAAGAACGTATTCTGGGAAAAAAAAAAGTAAAAAAAAAAAACAAACACCGCCAAGCAAACACGCACACACACACACACACACACAAGTGCTTTGAAAGTATCTGGAAACAAATCCAGCACTGAAGAACAAATGTAATTTTCAGTGGGAGTAGCCCTGGCATCAGTGGAAAATGGATATGGGAGTGCTCTGTTTGTTGTCTTAAGAGTTCACAGGCTTTAAACTGATAGATGTTCATTATCAGTATCTCAACCTGTTTATTCAAGCTAAAGCTTACTAAAGCAACAATTGCTACATTTATTTTTTTTTCCAGCCTTTAGTGTGACATCATTAGCCATACAGACTCCATTTAGGAGAGCCCAGTGCTACTCTCTCCCCAGGGTGTTTTTCCAAGAGATTCAATAGCTGGAAACTAGAGCCACAGACATTCAGTTGGGTGCACTATTAGAGAAAACTGTCATAGATATCATAGCCATCCTTTCAAACCAACTGCCACCTCTCAAGTAGGATCATGATAAATACTGCAGTCTCACTCCTAAAATTTGAAACCTGTTAGTGTAGAATTGTGTTTTGTGTTATTTTACAGTCACAGGATCTTGTGGATCTTTTTCCTGCTAAAGACGTGTTTCATGTTTCAGTGCTACCTATCTACAGCCAACTCATGGCTAAGTCACCTACTTCTTCTAATGTCCCAGCCATAAAGGACAAAGTCTTTGTTGTCTATTCCACATGACTTTCTATGTATAGGCAAGTACATTAAGATGGGACAGTGGAGGAACCCTTTGTGAAACTCACCCTCCTCCAGCACCACCCTAAACAGCACTCATCACGGAACTAGCACTGGTGCCTCTGCTGGACTTTTCCTCTTCTAAACTGTCTGCTGCTTCTCCAGATACAGTGCATACCTGTAGAAGTGTGTTGGATCTAAAAGAAGTAGATTCTCTATTGCAACCAGACATAATGTGGGAGAACACACAATTCCAGACCCAGCTGAGTGGAGCCACTCTAATGGGAATGATGGGAGAAGCCAGAAAGTAAGGTACTACAAGAAGCAGTATCTTCTCTCCAGCCACTATTCAAGGAGAAAAATTATGCCTAGTTTAAAACATTTACTCCTATCCTGCCTGACAACAAAGTGAACCTTAAAGGCTAAAGAAAAACTTGGCACCTCTTTATCTGTCCCTGGACTGCTCTGCAGCACTGAAGCTGGACTGCAAATGTGTCCATCAGTTTACAATTAAAGCAAAGGATTCCCAGGATGGGCTTGACAAAGGACTTAGTGAAATGATTCTGCATGGTGGAACTAACAGCAGAGCTGAGGTGCCTAAACATAAAGAGTGAGTGAGACATGCTGTGGATTGCAATGGTTAGCCAAGACCTTGTTCTTATGATCTGTGAAAAGAACTGATTCTGACCTTGTGGACATGTTGAATCTGTCTCCTCACATAATGGCACAGGCAGGCTGTTGTGGAAGTCTGCCAGACTGAGAGTGCCTTGCAGCCTGTGCAGAGCTCCTCTGGACACATGGACATACTCTCTCTACCCAGGAAAGGGGAGCCCTGCCTCTTGCTTCTCCCAGGCTCATCTCAGCATGGGAGCAAGGTGCATACATGTGGCCAGGCTCCACATCTAGGGCTGCTTGTCATTCCCTTTCCTCCTCATGTCTGCCGTTGCACCTTCTGAGCAGAAACACACCACTTGCCCTCCCCATGACATTGTTTATGCAGAGCACTGGCAGAGATTCAGTGTGGGGGTCATATGAGCAGCCACCGTCTAGCCATGGTATAAACTTACATTTGTGCTAATAAAGAGACCTAAAAATTCATGCCCTTGTGTCTTTTCCCTGCTTCTGTGCAATTTCTTTTTCAACCTTGATGCTATCTGGCTCAGTTAAATAGCTCCATTCTAAAGGACACCTCCTCAATATTGATTCTGACTGCTTAAACTATGTTAGTTCATTCAATCTTTTGCTCAATACTGTACCACACATGGACACCCTGGGCTGCATATCTAGTCTTCAGCTATTATTGGTTTGGTATTAAATGGTCTGTTTCAACATAAAACACACACAATATTCATCTTCATTTTCAGAAGCTAAAAGAGTATATAAGGAGATGACATTTTCGATCAATTAGCTGGCTCCTCTTTCTTCTCCAAATTAACTTTCCACAAAGGACCTCTGCAGCACACAGCAAAGCAATGATGTCTTCAGGGGGAGAGGGGAGCTCAGAATAGAAACCATGTCACTGAACTGTAGGCAGCCCCAGCCTGACATCAGCAAGTGGCTGGTATCCAGAACAGGACAAAACACAACTCATTTACAGACACAAAAAGGCGCATTCCTGCACGAGAGAGCTGTTTAGCCTCTCATCTTTGAGGCTCCAGGTAGGCACAATTTGGCCATAGCTTTTGTGCTGAGAAACAGGAAGGTTTTGCAGAGCTTTTGCCCTGTGTCACAGGCTCTTTTTTCACTGAGTCACCAGTGGGTTTTTTTGGAGCAGCTGGTGAAAAAGCAATACTGATGGGGACAGCAGCACTGCAGAGATGCATCTGCAGCCACTTTTGTCCTCCCTCTGGGCCAAACAGTGGTGAAGCTCTGGTAAAAACGACAGCTCTTCTATTGCTCAGATCTCAGGGTACAGGGGAAGGCTGTGCTGTGGTGTCCTGCTCTCCCTGTGGTTGTTACCCAAACTGGGTCGCAGTGACACTGCCTCACATGCCAAGGGCAGTGAAAGTCCTCCAAGGTGCACCACCAAGTGAAGGTCCTCATGCTTTCCTCTCCAAAGTCCTGACACTGAGCCCCAGTCCATAGGTATGCACCATCGTGCAGAGCAGCCTCTGTCAGCCAAGCAGTGTGGACCAGTCTTCGTGGGAGATGGCTTCTGGAGCCAATTAGGTATTTGCACTGAAACATCTCATTTTGATTGGAAGCACCTGGGCTTTCCCCAATGATAAAAACAAATAACCACCACAACAACAGAGCACACACACATATAAAAATGTAAATCTTCTTCCTTCCCTCATAAAATCAGTGTTTTTACACTGATCGGTGTTTTGAAATGGCTAGTTTTGTTAAGTTCTGTTTTTTTTTTCTGTTGCCTGTGCTCCAAATCTCTAGGGCAGAACAGGGCTTGTGCACAACTTGAACCGATTAACCCAGTGTTTGGGTGCCACCACTCTCCTGTGGTTGCTGTCTTGCAGCTCTGCTCTTCATTAATTGTCCTCCCCTATTCTGAGACAAGTGGACATGTTTACCACCTAGTTCATTAGCCTGTGCCTTCCCGTGTAGGTGGGGTAAAGTGCAAGCCCAATGTTCACGTTATCATAGCTTCACTGTGTGGACAGCTTTCTTCACAGCTATGTCAGCTGATGCAAATTCTAAATGTCAATAAATCTGCTCTGAATCACAACCCTGCATCCCCCCCACCCACAACCTTTGATCAGTCAGGAAGGAAAGGAACTGCTTGGCATAAACCCCTCATCCTGAAAAGTCTTTGTATGTTACTTTGTGTCCCGGACACCTGTTTCTGCCACTCTTCTAAGTTCCTTCAGGTGATGGCAAATGCTCCAACCCTGGTCTTGCTCAAACCCTACAGATGCTTCATTTAGGTCCTCTGCCCACCCCATAGACCAAGGCTTTGTGGACCTTCCGCTTCTAGAGAGATCCCTGTAAGTCACATACCTGGTGACTAGAAACAGACAACACCAAGAGGGTCTTTCATCCCATCCCCAGACTGATGTCACCACCTATAGAAAGTGATGATGAGCTCAGATGTCTAAGGCTGGTGAGGTGTACGTCACCCCTACATACATTGATACACTGTAGTGGCTCTAGTTTCAGATCAACTGAACAATATCACGTATGAGTTACAAACTCCTTAAAGAAGTCACTGTGCTGCACTAACATGGTAGGAGATCACTGTATCATGGCCTGAGCCACGGGTCTGCACCCCACCAGCATTCTGCATCAGTGAGACGTGACATCATGGGGTTTTATGGCTGAAGACCTTTCAGGGGCTATCTGATCATAGGAAGCCTGTTTGCTGGTCACGGTAAAGAATATAAAGGTTTTGTCTGTTTGTTTGTTTTTAATTAAGAAAACCATTCTAGGACTTTTCCAGTTTTGGTAGGGAAACTAGTCTCAAAAAAAAAATAAAAATAATTTCTGTTGGATTGTTTTTTAAACAGATTTCAGACTCAGAAGGACATTCTCATGGATCAGTTTTAAAGTAAAATACTTGTCACTTGAGTAATGTAATGGTTTGGGGGAGATTATGCTTCCATAGCAGGTGGTAGACTTTAAAGAAGAGAGCAATGAACAGTACATAACAAGCTATTATAATGAACTTTTAAGCTAAGAAAATACTGCTGCTAAACTATGACATTTTGGATGGCACAAATATTTTCAGCCAGACTCAAGAATTTTCTAGGAAATCTCTTGTTGATTCAAATGTATTGAAATAATATTTGAGAAATCCTGCAGAGATTGAGCTCTGAAGATATCTTGAATGCAGCTTCAGAACAGGGTCAGAAACTGACTGTTAAAAGCAAGGTGAGCTGAACATTTATCTTAATGCTTTAAAATCCATGCTGTCAGATGGAGAAATTCAAGAAACTGAGTTGGATGGGGGAATGCTTCAGTCTTGTCCCAAACACTGAACCTCACCAGGAACATTGAGGCACATCAGAAATCAAAGAAAGCAGCTAGATGTGAGTATTAGAAAAGCTGTCATGTATGTTGGCATTCAAGCACTGCAGTTGCAAGAGGGGATTCAGTCCTGAAGCTTGAACCTGAAACAAAGACAAAAAGGAATTATGAATTTGGTATTTCAGGCTGTGTTCTTGTCAACAAAATGTTTACCATGGATAGTGCCAAACAAAACTTCATGTTAAATCTTAAATATACAGAGTGGCAATTTCAAAGCTAACATTTTAATCATGTCTTATTGCTGTAATCTGTGCATAGTCTTTTGTACCATAAGCTCAAAATGTCAGGCATCAGGACAGACCATGTGCAAATCTAAATTGTATGTATCTAGGCATTAATCAAAGCTAACTAAAGCAATATGACATCTGCAAAAGTCCTGTGTCTCAGGATGAAGGCATTTTCCTCAATCAGTTCCTACAGAGAATGGCTGCTCACTGCCTCTTTAAACATAAGAAACTGTGTCTATCAATGAAACTGAGGAAAGTATGTTAAAAATTCAGTGAAGGAACTATTTTACCACATGCACACATACAATTTACCTGTGAACCTCGCTGCCACAGAGCATCCATGCTGAAGTCTACACTGGTTCAAAAGAGATTCAGTAAACTCTTGGAAGGAAATCCAGATAAGATTTTCAACACTATGGTACCAGGACTTTCCTATGCCACCAAGCCCATGGCACGTGGAGAGATTTTTCCCTGGGGAACTATCATTACATGCTTTTCTTGTGTTCCTGTGATCTTTGGCTATTGGCTATGGTTCCTGATAGGAGACGCAGGCAAACGAGCCTGCAGCTGACTGAGTACCACCCTTTTTATGACTGAGCTTGCCAGACACTAGTACGTGACAGCCCAAAGAGAGAAAGAAGCTGTGCTGCTCAGTGCACTGTAAGTAAGGAACAATTTCAATGTGATGCCTGGAACTCTGCCTGCTGCTGAAATGCACGGATATAAATTAGAGTTAACTCCCCCGGCTACCCTGGATTTACACTAAAATGAGGTGTTAAGGTGAGAGACTGCTCCTGCTTGCTTAATTCAGGTTCCCATATTTCAACTAGATATGAACAAAAAGTGTAAAGTGTTCTTAATAGCTACTAGACATACAGACTACTTACCCTGCATATTTATTTTGCCTGCATGAATTCATTACACCAAAATTAAATATCTTTTCTAAATTATTAATATTCCTAAATGTTTATGAAAATACAGAACAAATAAACATGACAAACACTGTGATTCAGATGAAAGAGAGGATAATGATAATCCTCACATATTTGCATATGGAAAATGAAGAATTTTAAGTTAATAAGATTTATCCTTCTCTCTCACCATTTTAGTGGAATATTTTTAAAAAATCTATTAAACTTGAGATTTCCGCATAAAACAATACAAAATACTACAAGAAAAAGACATTAGAGTCAATCTATTCTTCATGCTGGTCACAAAATCAATTGCATTCATTGTTCAGAAAAATTAAAAACCTTTCTGCATTTTATTAAAGTGCACATCTCAACCATATAGGGAGATAAATAATTGATACATTCCAAATACATGACCTACAAAATATTTATTGGAAAAAAATAACTCTTCTATCACCCATTTCCTTCAATAGCAGTGCTATGCTTTTATGATGTTTACAACTTTAATGTGATTTTTACAAGAAAACATACCAGCTGCTTATTATTTCATTGTGCTTAACATTATTTTATAACAAACCACCAAATCTGCTGAAGATAAAACCCATTATCTGAGGAAAACAGTTTTACGCTAACAGGTAGAGCAATTTGGTTCTCTTAGTGAGACAGTATTTCAGCATCTTCACACCGAGTAATGTATTTTTGCTGTGTTGAAGAGCCTATTAGTCCTTAAATCATAACTGGATATCTGTATAGGTTCTGTAGGAGAACTATGGGGCTCTGTGAGTTCTTTGCTGTGAAATGTAAAGGTCGGGCTGGGAGATCAGAAAGGTTCTGCGGGGGCAGTCCCAGCAGCCACCACAGCCTGTGGGCAAAAGAGGCAGAAGGATGCTCCTGCTGCCCAGATGTTCTCTGGTTTTCTGTGTCTGACTCCTCTCACGTGCAGCTTCCTGCCCTCTCCAAACACACACATCAGGCCTTGAGCAGGGTGGGACAGATGAACAGCCCTGCACTGTGGACATGAAAATCTTGTTATGTACTGCTAGGAGCCCAAGCAACATATCTCAGGCATATCTGAGGTTCTGTCTCACAGTTCTCTGCGGTCCTGCATCACTCAAGCCCCCCCAACAGCCAGCCTAACGTTTGTTTTCCTTTAGCTTTCTCCACTAACTAGCCTCTAATTCCTCTGTTGGGCAGACATGCCAGCTCTCCTGGAATCTGCAGCAACACTGCCCAGACTTTATCCCCATGCACAGTACCTATCAAGGTTATTACATGGTCTTCACACAGGATTCTTCCTCCTCCAGCTGCTTTCTCTGTGGTTGAGGGGAAACTGATGTGACAGACTTAACAGCTTTTCAAGTTGACATGCTCTTCTTAGCACATCTATACCACCACACTTCATTATGTTACACACATTTATCCTTCCACCATCTCTTGGCCTGAGGCATTGCTATTGCTGATGGTTGACGGTGGGAAAGCAGACCGCAGAGAAATCATGGTATCCAGAAGAACATGGGCCTAAATAATTTGGCCAGGTCATTACTTACCTGAGGTCTTCCAAGTTATAATATTTCCTTGGTAATGTTCTTCACATAATTTTGTTAATATTTAGTTTCTTAAGAGATCAAAAGTATTGGAAGGAATTCCCAGTCCCCGAGCCCAGCCCCTGGCTTTTGGAAGGTTGCCATTTCTCTTCTGTTAGGAACTTCTTGTTTGCTAAACTGCTCATATTCATGACCAATTTGTTCACAATTGCTTTTATGTTTGTTCTGTTTAAAATTTCCAGCACTAAAGAACATGTTTGAGAAAGCAAAGCTAAACTTATAATTTGCTGTGTCTCTGAAGGCTTTTATAACAGCAGATTTTAGACTCCTACATGTGCTTATTAAAAAGCTAAATCATGGACTGTAAGAAGCCATGGCATGTTTATTGAATGTAACAGTCAATTTATAAGTAATTAATTGCTCAGCTAAGTTTACTATGTTGAAGTGAGTTTTGAGGAACAGGGAATAATGTTCTGGCATCAGAAAATGCAGGAACATGATGCAAATGTCAGTCAGAGTTGGACCTCTTGAAAAAGGTACTGGGGGCAAAGAGGCAAAGTTTCTCCTGTCTTTCAAACCAAATGAGAACAGGGAAAGATCTGTAGCTGTGATAATGGAGAAGTAGAAATGAGATTAAGGAGAGGTTCAGGTAATATGCAAAATGAAACAAGTACTTGGTGTTCAAATGTTGTAGAAATTGCTCACCGTGGGCTGGCTGAGGGGAACAAAGTCATGGGTGTGAAAAGAAGTCACAATTAGAGTGAGAGTAGATATCAGAGTAACTGAGAAAATCAAGTCCAGAGAAGGGTATTCAGTAATCCAGCATATTGGAAAGACTTAGCATGCTAAACAGCACTTCTTGTAGCAAATGCAATCAGTAGATTTAGTAGGTTTGGGGTGACTGGGTATGACTGCAGTATAACAAGTGTAGTATCTATATCTGAAACAAAAAGAAAGTGCCTCTGGCTTGTCATTGTGACCTGAGTATTAATAAAAACAGTACAATAAAGGTTGAATGAAAAATATCAAAAACGGGGAAGTGAATGGCAAATGAAATTACATGTATCATGATATACCACAGGTAAATTGTACCAGAATAACTCGATGTAGTTCTCTGATAAGAAAACTGTTTCTCTAGGTGAAAGAATTAAGGATGCCTCTCCAGACACATTACTGGGCATAGAAGCAAACTTTCTTTTGCAGTAGCAAGATGTGACACATTTACCTTTCTAAGTCAAAACAGACAGCTTTTATTTCACATGTTCACAGCTCCAAATAAAGGTAGACTGAGGCTGAGTTTAGAACTCTGTAGATCAAACACCTTCAGGTTCAGAAGGGTCACATTAATTCATTGCCTTCATTACAGTAAGATTTTTTTTTTCAATCCCAGATAAATAAGCAAATAATTAAAATGGATTCTTCTATTCAGAGAATTGCTTGATACACAAAAGGCTCTTAACTTCCTAAATGGTACAAATCCCTACCAACAATGAGAATCTCCCTTTGTTTTCTGCAGTGATGTTGAAAACATTTGCCAAGAGCCTGGTAAAACAGCCTATATACATAGGCTTTAGCCAAATTAATTTATTATTTGTAGCTCTTATTATTTGGCTAGTATAAAACAAGCTACTATATGCAGCAACAGGGAATCAGGACACCTTGGGTAACAAAAATGCAAGGATGACACCAGCACACTGAGGACTTAGTGCAGAGGTACTCAGACATACAGGCCCCAGACTGCAGGGTCACATCAGCATATCTGCAGCATGTTCCCCACAACCTGTGGCTCCTGGAGCCCTTATATCCTTTACCACTGTGTCTGTATGTTCACAGTGCACCAGAAATGCGCACCCAGAGACATGGGACATGCTTTAGAAAAACCAGTCACTGCTTCTCTGCACTGTGCAGAGAAACACATACAGTTTTCAGTGAAGCTGGATGCAGGAAAACACAACTATTTGGAAGAGAGCTGTGCCTGGAAGCACTGTGGCCAACCTAACACTTATCGCTGTATAACATAGAAAATCTGCTTATGGATAATAGATTTGAAGTTTATAAAGTCAGTTCTAGAAATGCAGCCAAAACAAAGTGTTTAGATAGTGCTAAAATGAAATATTTAAGAGATAGTGCTAAAATGAAATATTTAAGAGATTTTTTTTAAACTGCTTTGTAACAGTTTATGGCAAAATAAAATTTTGGAATCTTGAAATTTCATGAACAATAGCAATTTAACTTTTATACCAGTTTTTAGTATAATTTCCCCTCTGTGTTTTGTACCTCAACTTGGGGTTGATTTAAAGCAGACCTTTACAAAGGAGAGACACGTTTTAGTTTTAAAGGCTCCCATTGATCCACCACGTACTTCAGTGAGTTACTGTTGAAAATGTATACCTTATCTCTAACCATTATATCTCTGTCTGTATTAAAGGTAATCCATGTTCAGATAGACAGAGAATTTCTGTGCATGTCAAAGGAAATGATTTTGCTATGAAATAACATGATTTGGGAAAACAACTTTTTCTTCAAATGATTTTTGGTACACTTTTAAGTTCAAAAATGTCTTATGGTTAAACCATCATTGACGGTGTCATTAATCATGATTATTGTTAGTTATTGAGTGCTATTTCTTATGAAAGTTTTCCTTGCCTTAGAAGCTGTAGTTAGCTCCTTCCTAGAACCAAAATAATTACATGTGGACTTAGAGTTCAGAGCAATGGTCTGTCATCATCCTACGTAGCTCTTGAATATCATTAACAAGTTATTTGATAATTACTTCTTAATACACTTTGAAACATTTCTTAAAATCATTTATTTAATGTTCATAAAACTGTCATACAATCCATGTCCTTTAATGACTTTGTTTCATTTTCATGAATAAAACATACACACATTTAAGCGTTCTCAAGTCTATACTTTAAAACAATTAGAAATTCAACAAGATCATTAAAAATATGATCTAAGTAACTGTTCAGTTAAAGTGAGTTTGCTGCTACCAGCACTCCTGGATTTCTTCTTGATGTTTTCATGCATTGTATGGTAGTTTTCAGTGGATGACAAATATAAGCACCCCGTGAAGAGTGATGAGTAGTGTGTGAGTGCTAGTAGCCTGCATTTCAACTGCAAATCAAAACAGGTTCTACAACAGGAGAACTGGGCTGTGCCCACATATGTAAATGTAGCATACACGTATAGCATATCTGAAATAGCATGAGAAGATGGGTTTCTATTTGTACTGGCACGTTCAACAAAACAAAAACAGTAACAGGTTGATTTAAAATAGCCCTTTAAAAAGTAGATGCCTGCCCATAACACAACATAATCAAGAGAGAACATCAGGATGAAGTAGCCTACATTTAGCCTGAGTAGCAATGGGAGAAGTAGGTTTTCACAACCTGCCTATCATTCTTCATATCAAATTACTGAAGCTCTTCTCCTGCAAGGCATAAATGTTTCTGTCGGACAGAACAGACCTAATAAAAATAATGATGACTTTCATTAATGAACTATTGAAAACACGTTCATTTATGTATGTGAGTCATTAGTTCAAATACTGCTCATTGCCATGATCTACAGAGAAAAAGTGCCAGGACTGTTCAGGTTTCTAAGGAATGATATGGCTTTCACAGCAGTTTCTCTATCGCTCTCCCACCCAATGACCATCAAAGTAAATGGGCTCAGAACCAAGGACCCTTCTGAGGTAACCAGTGGCTCAAAACTTAATGTATTCTAACAAACAGTGCACAGTTTACTAGGCATAACTAGCCAAAAGAACTTCACCACTGAGAAATTCTTCCAAAACATGCAGTGAAAGGACCCCAGGATTCATGCATAGGGTGCCACGGGGACAAGACATGGCAGGCTTCCATGCAAATATTATTTCCACAACTAAGGTGGTACAACATCCTTTCAGAGATGCTTGTTCGTGAGCCTCAGCTCTAAGAGAAAAGGATCTTTCTACTTTCCTGTTAACTGTACAATGTCCAAGTACACGTGGACATGGTCTCCAACACCTTTCCTGCTCTTCTTTTAGCAGACCCAGAGGACACCTGATTGTATCATAGAAATGTGGGCTTTCTATCAGGGCTTTCTGCCTTAGTTTTAGAGCCTGAGATGATAAGGTGGTTGTAGTCCACCCATGCAGGATTGGCTTAGTCAGTGCAGTAGTATGGCATGGCAGGATGGTTGGTTCTAAGATTCACAGTGAGTCTGTTCCTTTGTTCCCCACTTTAAACAGCCTGTATGCCAAGTTGTGATCTATAGGGGAAAGTGTCATGAGTGTACAGATTTCTAAGGAATGACAAGGCTTTCACAGCAGTTTTTGAGACATCTTCTCAGTCCCCAAAACGTGGAAGTTGGACTGCATATGAAAAAGAAACAGTGACCTGGTAGAAACATTTCACTAATTATTAACAAGATACCCCTAAAAGGCTGAGCTCGTTGTAAGCAAGGGGACAAAACATGTCTTCCTTGGAGTACTTTATATGGAGTATTTCTGGACAAAATGGAGAGCTGGGCAATCACCAGCAATATGAAATTTAATGAGAGCAAGTGCCAGGTCCTGCACCTGGGATGGAGCAACCCTGGTTATACGTACAGAGTAGGGGACGAGACGCTGGAGAGCAGCCCTGCAGAGAGGGATCTGGGAGTTGTAGTTGATAGCAAGCTGAATATGAGCCAGCAGTGTGCCCTGGCAGCCAGGTATGGCCCACCATACCCTGGGGTGCATCAAGCATGGCATTGCTAGTCGGTCGAGGGAAGTGATTGTCCCGCTCTTGTCTGTGCTGTACAGCTTCACCTTGAGTACTGTGTGCAGTTCTGGGCACCACAGTACAAAAAGGACATGAAACTGTTGGAGAGTGTCCAGAGAAGGGCTACAAAGATGGTGAAGGGCCTAGAGGGGAAGAGATATGAGGAGCGGCTGAGGTCACTTGGCCTGTTCAGCCTGGAAAAGAGGAGGCTGAGGGGAGACCTCATCAAGGCCTACAGCTTCCTCATGAAGGGGGAGTGGAGGGGCAGGCACTGATCTGTTTTCTTTAGTGATCAGTGATAGGACCCGAGGGAATGGAGTCAAGCTGCGACAGGGGAGGTTCAGGCTGGATATCAGGAAGAGGTTCTTCACCGAGAGGGTTGTCACGCACTGGAACAGGCTCCCCAGGGACGTCTTCATGGCACCAAGCCTGTCGGAGTTTAAGAAGCATTTGGACTGTGCTCTTAGTCATATGGTCTGAATTCTGATTTTTGGATAGACCTGTGTGGAGCCAGGGGTTGGAATCAGTGATACTTGTGGGTCCCTTCCAACTCGGGATATTCTATGATTCTGTGATTCTATGATATCCCTGAACTCAGCATCATTTCTTCTTTTACTTTTCCTAGGAAGCAGATCTCACCTTATTTATGTGACCACATTGTGGATTAGTTTCCTTTTGACCATGACTCACAGAGAACAAACAAAGCTGTTCAGTATCTGCCTTGTGCAGATGCCACAGACGTCAGTCCCACCATTTGCAGAGCCCTATGTTGAAAAACTCCATACACAATTGCTGTATGTTGCCATAAGCAACTGTATGGGAGGCTGAGGGAATTGGAGAGCCTGAAGCCACATCAGATAAAAACCTTTGTTCCTGGAAGGTGTGTTTGTCTGTGGACTCCTTTGGATGAAGCCTGGTGATGTTTCACTTTACTGCCAGCTTGAACAGCTCTCCATGTTCAATGCATCCCACGCTCTGTTTTATTACACTTCAAACCCACTTTGTTTGCAAAGGAGGAAAAGCTGTCAGAGGCCATTAATCCAAACAGAATTTAATCTCTCAAACAGCATTTACTCAGGCAGAGCTGCTAAATCTATATATTAAAAAACTGTTGACAATTAATTAAAATGCTTCTCTGTTAAAGTGTGAATGGGGCTGCTCTGCAGGGCATTGTTGTGTGTATCAACATCCTCTCCCTGGGACACACACCTGTGCTTGGATTAGAAGCAATGCAACTGCCTTCACTCCAGGCATTTCTGTGCTGGCAGCTCTGCTGTGTCCTGGCAGCAGGATGACTGAAAGCACAGTCATGGGAAGACAAAACCAGGAATGAGACAGATGATGAAGAGCATCACAATACTTTGCAATGTTGCAGGGTGGCTGCTTGGAAAAGATGAGACAGGAGCCCAGAGGCTTAAGACAGCAAGGCTAAGAGGTGTCGGAGGTACTGAGCAGTGGGAACTGAGAGCACACAATCCTAGGGTAGCAGAAGGCTCTGTGTAGTTCTTAATAAGGCAAAGAAATGAGTTGTAAGATGGATTTGGGGAGGTCGCTGAGAAAGGAAGAAGTAGTCTGCATGGCACATGCAGAACTGCCCTAAGAGTACATATGAACATGAAACAGAAAGATGACATTTCCAGCTGGCCAAAGTTCATCTCCATGGTTGTTCAGTTATCATCACAAGGATCAATTTTCTCACAGTGGCCTGAGGGATGTGACATTTCTTATAAGTCCAGGTCAGAACTATTGTAGCTTTATTATGAGATGGAAGCAGCCATGGAATGATTACTGCCTGCATTGCTGCTGCTAACAAGATGTTGCTGTCTAAAAAGAGCAAAGCTGCAGAAATCAGAAACACTCCAGGGGCTGCGAACTGGAGTTGCAATGGTCAAAGCAGTGTCTAGAGAACAAGAGGGCCCACTACCTGACTCCCCGACTACCTCCTTTCCCTATTCAGCTGCCTCCATCAGCACATAATGCTGGAATCATCTACAACCCACTGTGTATCACTCTTCTCACAACTGCTGCTGTGGCTTTCAGTGAGAGTACAGCGACACAGTCTCACACAGGACAACCCATTAATGTTCCACTTACTCTGCCATAGACTTGTTTTCTCAGCTGACACCAACAGCTTCAGCACCTTGCCTGAAGTCATTGCTTTATAGCACTGAAGTTCTGCACTTCAAAGTAACCAGTAATGGCCACAGTAAGGAATTCACCTGATCTCATTGAGGAAGAGCTCTCTCACTCCTACTAAGAGCAGGCTGGTGATTAGGTTATATTCATACATTTAGTTACCATTAAAAACTGCAATACAAAATGCTTTAAATAGATGGAAGACCTCAAAGTCATTGTGTCTGGACCTCTCCAATTTCTTCTTACAAAGCAACTTCCTTTGCACATGTTATGGAAAACTATTCAGGTTTCCAGGGCCTCCCCAGTACTTGCTGCCTTGAGAAATCTATGACAAGCAATGGGGTTACATTTCTTCCCTTCTTTGTTGATTGCAGTACCCTCGTAGGAGCTGAAAATGAATGCTTCTTCCTTTTTGGAAGTTTGCCCTTCAGCTGGCAAGTAGAGATTCATTTTGTTCCTGGGGGTTGTCAGAAACTGAAATGAAAACAGCTAATTCTAATATTAGCAAAAATTTCAGTTCATTAACACCTTTCCCTGCCAACACATCTGTGCTGACCAGCACCATGGTTTGCAAGAGCAGCCAGAGGAAATGTGAATTGGAGTTTTATTGCAACAACGCAATGAGCAATGTAGATGAGAAAGTTTCTTGTTGGGTCTACACAAATACCAGTGGTACTGAAGTTTTATCTTGGGAACAGAATAATTGGTCCTAAAATCTCCTCAAACTTGATCTTCATAGTCTAAAATATTTTCCTCATCATGTTAAGCTTCTTCCAACTGTGTCTGTTTATAAACCTCACACGGCATAAGACATATGACTTAAATTTCATACTAATATTAAAAAGCTTTTTCAGCTTGGAAATCTGTTCCATTTCTGTTCATGCACATAGGGCCGTATCCAACATGTCAGGCAGGATTGTTTCATTTGGAGGGATTTTTGTTTTTAAATTGTTGACCACTTTGATTATTATTGATTAACATACACCAAAAGCGATCTGTGGCTGGGTGATTTTCTATCCTGCTGTCATACAATCTAAACTCTACACAGGGAAAAAAAATAAAAAGGAGAGAGAAATAAGTGATGTTTCTGCAATGTTTCTGCAAAACCTCATTATAAATCCATCTTAAGCTCTCCTGAGGCTGGGCACCTCTCACGAATCTTCCTTCAGAAGTGCTGAATCCACACCTATGTTACTTTCCCTTCATCTTCTCTCACTGGGATAATCACTCTGTTGTTTCAGGGAGACAATTAAGCTCATTAACAATTTTTTCTTCTTAAAAAAGATCAAGAAGTACTCTCTGCTATGAGCAATTCAGGCAGACACTGGCAGCCTATTACCCAAATAGACTTTATCCAGCCATATCACTGGCTGTGCTGTGCAGGCAGTGAGGTAACAGGAGCATGTGGTGACAATGATGCTCACCTGCTTAATGTCCTGCCATGTGAGGCATTTTTGCAGGCATGGGGCTGGCTGCAGGTGAGCCCAGAGCTTCTGGCTGAGGCTGGGGCACTCAGAGGCCATATCCTTGCTTGCTGGGGCTGTGCACTGGGTGAGAAGCTCCATAACCAAGTTAGAGAGATGTGGGAGGAGGTGAGCAGACCACACAGTGTCAGAAAAGATGATTTATGGGCGCTTCGTAGAGACACTGCAGAGACGAGAGCCTGTGGTTTTCAGGAAGTACACATAGCCAAGTCATTGAAACTTGCCAGCACTGTGCAACATGAGCCTTGCACAATGGAAGTCATTTCCAGGTTTTTTCTTGGATCAACTTTCCCGTTTGTTCCTTCTGGTCTCTCCCACCAGATATACCATTACCTAATAGTTGACATTACACAATTCAACACTGCCAAACACAAATTTCCCGTCAGTGCTGCAGACCTCTGGCAGCACCACACAGGCTTGTGAGATCCTCTTTCCCATCCATTAGTGACTTCTTCTGATGCTAAGCCATATAGTTCTTCTTGGCCTGTTCCTGTCCGAGATCTTCTCAAGCAACACAGATGACCAGCTAATGTCATCAGCTGTTGGCAGGGAAACTCTCACCTGGGACAGTATGGCTTCAATCTGCAGAACGCTCATACAACCCATTAAAATGGTTCTCCTAGGAAACAAAATCCTATATTCCCCTCCCTGCTTACACATGATATATTGAAAGATCATGGGTAAGATACACAAAGAGAGTCAGGAACACAGCTCAGAAGCATCCCACTTCCTAGGGGCTTCTCGTCATCTGGAACTCTTTCTTCATTCTTTCTGTGGTACTATGACTCTCATTATACTATTTCACACTGAAGCCCAGCTTTGTCCAGGAGTGACTGAACTTTAGCCCCATCTCTATCTTGTTTGGGTCCTGGGAATTATGTAGGAATCCCATCGGATCTAAACCTGCATGCCTCCTTGCATAACCTTAGATTCTTTTGCAGAATATAGCTGACCCCTTCCCTTCCTTCACTCACCAAACAATAAATACAGTACTCAAAGTGGTTTCACAACTTAACTGCCAACGAGAACCACCTCAGTGTTGCCACATTGCCTAATTTGCACGTCCTAAATAGCTTGGAGTTTGGATACAGATACTAAACAGTCAGTTGAGCCACAAGGAATGGTTGCTGCTATATATACCAACGGACTTCAGTTCCCTATGTCATGTATCCATTCCAGCAGCACTGATAAAGCCTGCTGAATAATTTTCCCTGGACTGACTTCACTTGTACTAGCTGAACATAGAACTGTGCTGTCTTCTGTTAAGGCTGTTGCTGCAAAATCCTTCCGAAAGCCTTCCCAAGGTTTCAGCATCAGCCAAGGTGTCTCTTCAAGGCCCACTACCTCCTAGAAGTGCTGGCACAAGGCAACCTCATTCCCCAGCCATGCAACGGCTGCATGAAAGCAATGAACCTCCAAAGCTTTAACTGCTGATCCAGGGTGTCTGGAAAACTATCATTAATTAGGAACAGTGCTGATTATACTTTGTTCTTTCAAGGCACAAGAGGATCTGAGTAAAAAAATTTAAAACTAGTCATTCAAATAATTAATTATTTTCAGCACAGTTTATGCTATCCAAATGCAGTGGAAAGGTCAGACTGATGCCACGTCCAAAATTATGCAGTTATGGTTTCAAGTTCTACAGTAACTTTATTATTCAAGCCCTTATGCTTTGCTGGGACTGGTTACATAGCTGTGACCTTAGTGAAAGTGGTTTTGAGGTTACTGATAGAGTTTTTAGTCTTAGATCACCAGTAAGAAAGACTGAGACAGTTCAATTATGTTTTCTGCACATTCATGATATTCTCATAGAAAAGTGATTTTCCAGGAAACATCCTTGTAGTGAACTCCATCATTCAGAAGGCTATAGTGTGAAAAGTCTAACAGGTATGAACAGGACAGGACAGTGAAAGTTCCTAAAACTTGCTTTTTCCAGAAATCTTCCAAACCTGCTAACATAAATACCTCTGTCTAGGCCAGTACATACATGTTGAGTGGTAAGAGAGGGTCTTACACTTTACATCCACTGAAAAATCTATTTCTCAAAAATGGAGCTTTATGTAAAGCTGTGTTTTAGCTTTTTCACTTCTGGGATTTTTATTTTTATATTTTCAGTCTCCAAATGAATGCATTTATTTATTTATTTATTTTGTTTGCTTGTTTTTCTTCAAGATCCAAACCGAAATACAAATACACTTAGAGAATGAGTTTTTTTTTTTTATTTCCAACATTCCAGTTTAGAACAATTTATCATTTATTTCCTACAGATTTGTGACCCACATCCCATGATCTCTTCTTTCTAGCATTCTCCTGATTTCCTGTTATTTTGCTGTATTCTCAGCTCTCTATCTTCCTCTTCTGTCAGTTTATGGTTTGGTGTTTTAAGTAGGCAACTCCTGGAAATTGGTAAAGGATGAATTTTAACAGTGTTTATGGATAACTGCTCTGGGTCCCTCTCAGCTTCTGATGTCTTTGAAAGCTCTGCTTCTGTCAAATGTGTTCATTTGATGCATGTATTCTGCAATAATCAGGAAAAGGAGGTAAGAAACTGAGAAGTGAACAGACATCCCTCATACATAAAACTCATTTCCTCTGGAAACAAGGCTAAATGGTGAGGGTTTTCTCACTACAAGAAGTCCATATCTACCAAAGCAAATGTTTGCTGACTTCCCTCCTGAATGAGTTTGCTGATCGTGTGATAAAGTGGTGGGAGCACACTGCTCACCAGCATTAAATAACTAAGTGCAGTCTTCATATGGGGGAAGGTTTCTGCAGCTTCTGAATGCCCTTCCTATTTTACCCACAACCCTTGACAAACAAAATGTGGAAACAGCTACTGTCAGCCTCCAGCATGGCATGGAAATCTGCTCTGCCCACAGTCATGCCTCAACAGTCTCAGTTTTCTGTACTTTGCTAGGGAAGCAGCACTCACTCTTGTTAAATCGTGTTGGAGATCTGGATTTGCATTCTCAGGTTTATTATTTTTTCTTCTAAGTGCGCTCTTACACTATGAAGACAGTGGTGTTTGGGCATGCTCTAGGAATGCATTAAGCAGCATGATTAATAGTCAAGTGTTATTTATTTTCTCACCTATGTGGAGGGAGATGTGTGTACTTTGGAGTATATTATTTTTCATACAGTCTTGCTTTAGTCAATAATATGCATGCTTGGTGGGACTTTTAGTCTTCCAGAGCCTTGAAATGGAAATTCCCTATATTCTCCTTAAAGTCAGAAGACCAAAAATACCAAAAAGTCTTCGAGTCTCTAATGCCATTTTTTATTCAAACACAAACTCTAAAGTAACTTTTGAAATAGAGAGCATTCAGCTCTGCTGTGTGAGACAGAATTTTAATAAAGAAGCTTGGAAACAATTCTGTTCTTGTGTCATGCTGATAACCTGGGAAATCTGATGCCACCCCTGACTGGGAGGTAGAGACCCCATCAAGCTCTTTATTGACAGGCTTGTGACAGGGAAAAAACTACTCAAATTTTGGAGCTACCTCTGGGAACTGGTGTCCTCCTTCAGCTTTTTGCATGACTGTAGATGCTGGGAAAGGAGGAAGGAAATATCAGAGGGGGATATAAGTAAAAAAGAAAGCATAAAATTGAAGAAGAGTTTAAAATAGGCTGGAGCAGTGGGACATGCAAGCACTTGGCAAGAGCCTGTGGACAGGAAAGCTAATGTCACTGTGTGACTGCAATGGTGCCCAGAGGATAGGAAACATATTTCTGTGATCAGCTTTCCAAATAATATTAAATTCCTTAACATATTTCCCCACAAGGGGTGAAACTAAGGCATGGGAGCCACAGAGCTCTCTAAGGGGAGTCCAGAGCTATTATATCCTTAGGCAATTAGCACATAGGCTTCTGCTGGGACTGACACCACTGCATTTAGGAAATGCAGGAGGAATTATAAGCTGATTTAAGGCAATCCTCAGAGCCCAACTGGCATTGAAATTTTACTTTATTTTATTTTATTTTATTTTATTTTATTTTTTGGCAGGATCTTCTCAGGCATGACTGCTTGCAAGCAGGGGAAGGTGTTTCGTTCTTGCTGAGGATGTCTTCTGACAGGTCCCAGAATGAACTCCTTCTTCCCGGGACAAGAGTGCTGCGTGTGGGTCATAGCCAGCCCAGCACATGTTGCTTTGGGAGCTCATCTTGTGCAAAGGGCTTGCCAGCATGTCTCCTAGTCCTTCATCTCTGATAATAGCATTTTGAAGGTGTGGGGAGGTTTAGAAGGGCCTGCATCAAAATACTCATGCTACTGAAGTAAAGGGTCCTCATGGGCCAAGATTTCTCATGCGCTCAAGCTGAT
The DNA here is from genome assembly GCF_013377495.2 of Cygnus atratus. Classification (NCBI taxonomy): domain Eukaryota; kingdom Metazoa; phylum Chordata; class Aves; order Anseriformes; family Anatidae; genus Cygnus; species Cygnus atratus. The sequence goes on from NC_066378.1 coordinate 918,490, forward strand.
TGCCCCTCCATGCATGCAACCTGGTCTTGCCAAAACAACATTGTTCTCTTGGTCTTATGTCTCTGGACCTTGTTTTTGCACAACTCAGTGGAACCCACATTTCTGTCTTGTTTCCCTGCTGTGTCCTGGGAAGCTGGAGCAGGGAAGGTTTTCATCTGCTCTGCTGGGAGTGTGCAATATCAGCCAGACTGGATTGGCCAGTCCCAGAGAGGTAGCATAGGGTGTTTCTAAGAAAAGTGAAAGCAAAGAAAACATAGCATTGTTGCACTTACTGTAACTTTGATTTTGAGCCCTGGGAAATCAGGACTGTCTGGCTTGGTCCCACACTGCTGCCTCTGCCCCTTGCTGAAACTTTCAGCTGCAAGATTTGAGAAGAGTAACAGGTAGCCAATATCAAACAGTTGCTATTCTTCCCACAGATTCTTTCTGATAAAAGTGAATATGGGCACTGAGCCAAAGCAAGCTCACTCCTGAGAGCTCATGCAGGAAAAGCTCCAGGCTCCTTCTGATTATAAAGAAGGAAAAATCAAAGAGATTACAAATGGGGTAAAAACAAATAATCTTTTAAAGTTTAGATGAAAAGTCAAGATCTCTGGGCAAGATTTCATCAGCCCTTAGTTCTGTCTCATCAAACATTTTGAGAAGAGGGTCCAGACCAGCCATGTTCCAGGACAGCTTCTCCCATCACATGAGGGGCCTGTGAAGGAATGAGGAGTCCAGAAGATTTGTAACAATTACAGTCCCTAGTTCTCAACTTGCCATTCTCAAAAAGCCAGGAGGAAACTTCTGCTGTGGAGCCAACTTAAGCATTTTGTCATACCAGTATGAGCACTGTTTTCCAGGACAACATCTACCTCTCACTCTCACACAGTTACACAGGGTTAAAATATATTCTTTTCTTTTTTCTTTTCTTTTCTTTTCTTTTCTTTTCTTTTCTTTTCTTTTCTTTTCTTTTCTTTTCTTTTCTTTTCTTTTCTTTTCTTCTTTTCTTTTCTTTTCTTTTCTTTTTCCTTTCCTTTCCTTTCCTTTCCTTTCCTTTCCTTTCCTTTCCTTTCCTTTCCTTTCCTTTCCTTTCCTTTCCTTTCCTTTCCTTTCCTTTCCTTTCCTTCCCTTCCCTTCCCTTCCCTTCCCTTCCCTTCCCTTCCCTTCCCTTCCCTTCCCTTCCCTTCCCTTCCCTTCCCTTCCCTTCCCTTCCCTTCCCTTCCCTTCCCTTCCCTTCCCTTCCCTTCCCCTCCCTTCCCTTCCCTTCCCTTCCCTTCCCTTCCCTTCCCTTCCCTTTCCCTTTCCCTTTCCCTTTCCCTTTCCCTTTCCACAGGACACATGATGAAATCTTTCAAAATCACTATATCAAAAAATGATGATATATAACACAGCAGCCCATTCCAGAAACAATAAAAATAGGTAAAATTCAATACACAGCACTTCCAAGTAATTTCAGAAGAAATTCCAAATTTATTGTCTTGTTTACTTACTCAATTGATGTCAATAAACATCACCATTTTCATTTGCTGACAAATCCCTCTCTGGAGTAGTGTCATGTTCCTCCTCTCCAGAGACTTGCAGAATCTCCAGATGCCTGGTGGCACTCTACCAAATCCAGTATGTAGCAGTGTAGGAGCTGCCACACATTTATCTCTGCACCAGATCAAGAGATGTGCTAGATCTAGATCAATATGCAGTGTACAGCACAACATATTGTCAAGATTCAGCATGCTGACTCTCTGACAGATGGGCAGGGGCCTATGCTAAAGCATTTGGCAGGATTCAGTCCAGTTATCTGTAGTCATAAAATAAACTACTCAGCTCCCTTCTTTCTAATTGGAAGAGACCCCAGGGAAGGGCTGGATTAGAAAGGTGAGTTACCATGGCTGTTGTGATGCTGAGATGTCTGTGTGAACACTGCCATGGCAGGCAGATCTCTGGGCTTGTCCAGAGCATTGTTAGGAGTTACAGCAGACTTCAATAAGCAGGCTAAGGGATGTTCACTGAGGAACAGTCTGGGCAACATTGAGGCTTACAAGGAGACATGAGCGTGTCCAATCTCATCTAGAAAGGAGAAATTCTCACTAAATTCCTTTGCAGGACACTATCCAGTATTATCTGGGGCAACTCCCAACAAAAGTCAGAGAATCACAGTATCATGGAATCATGGAATGTCTTGGGTTGGAAGGAACCTTAAAGACCATACAGTTCCAGCCCCCCTGCTAAGGGCAGGGATGCCAACCACTACAACAGGTTGCCCAGGGACACATCCAGCCTGGCCTTGAACACTTCCAGGGGTGGGGTACCCACAACTTGTCGGAGCAACCTGTTCCAGTGCCTCACCACCCTCATAATGAAGAATTTCCTCCTAACATCTGACCTGTATCTCCTTTCTTTTAGTTCAAAAACATTCCCCCTTCTCCCACCACTATCTACCTGTGTGAAAAGTCGCTCTCCATCTTATTCGTAAGCTGCCTTTAAGTACAGAAAAGTCACAATGAGGTCTCACTGGAGCCTTCTCTTCTCCAGGCTGAACGTCCCCAGCTCTCTCAGCCTTTCTTCATAGGAGAGGTGCTCCAGCCTTCTAAGCATCCTCATGGCCATCCTCTGGACCTATTCTAACAGATCAACATCTTCTTGTGCTGGGGCCCCAGACCTGGACGCAGTACTCCAGGTGGAGCCTCACAAAGGCAGAGCAGAGGTGGACAATCACCCCCCTCCACCTGCTGCCCACTCCTCTTTTAATACAGCCCAGGGTGCATTTGGCCTTCTGGGCTGCAAGTGCACACTGCTGGCTCACGTCAAGCTTCTCAGCCACCAGAACCCCCAAGTCCTTCTCCGCAGGGCTGCTCTCAGTTTCTTCTCCCAGTCTGTACTCATATCAGTGATTTCCCTGACCTAGGTGCAGCACCTTGCATTTGAAGGTTGAACCTTGTTGAACCTTATTAGGTTTGTGTGAGTCCAAATCTGAAGCTTGTCCAGGTCCCTTTGGATGGCATCCCTTCCTTCTGTCGTCTCAACTGCAACACTCAGCTTGGTGTCTTCTGCAAACTTGCTGAGGGTGCACTTGATCCCCCTGTCTATGTTATCTTTATCATTGATAAAGATATTGATTATCTTTGATAATCAATAAAGATATTGATTATCTTTATCATTGATTATCTTTATCACTTATCTTTATCATTGATAAAGATATTAAACAGCACCGGTCCCAGGACAGACCCCTGAGGTACACCACTCATTACCAGCCTCCACCTGGACAAGAAGCCATTGATTGCAACTCTGGCTGTGGCCATCTAGCCAGTTCCTTATACACTTTATATGATAGTATGCCCTTCAAATCCGTATCGCTCCAGTTTGGAGATAAGGATGTTCTGTGGGACTGTGTCAAAGGCCTTGCAGACTTCCAGGTAGATGACATTGGTCGGTCTTCTCTTGTCAACCGATTCAGTCACTCCAACCTAGAAGGCCACCAGATTGGTCAGGCACAATTTGCCCTTGGTGAAGCCATGCTGGCTGTCCTGGATCACATCCTTTTCCTGCACGTGCCGCAACATGAAGTCACCAGGGACTTCACCTGACTGCCAGGACTTTTCAAATATGATGGAGGAAGGCTTGGAAACTCTATCAGCCAGTTCCTAAAGGACCCTGGGTTGCATGCCATCAGCCCCATAGACTTGTACATGTCTAGTTTCATCAGGTGGTCTCGAACCTGCTCTTCACTTACAGTGGGTGGGACTTTTCTTCCCAGCCTCCATCTACAGGTTCAGGGAAACAAGAGATGTGGGAAGCCTGAATGGCAGTGAAGACAGAGGCAAAGACGTTGTTGAGTATCTCAGCCTTCTCCATGTCTGTTGTTACCAGTCCACCTTTCACATCCATCAGAGGGGGGACACTCTCCTTGGCCTTCTTTTTCTGAGCAACCTACCTACAGAATCCCTTCTTGTTATTCCTTGCGTACCTTGCCAGGCTCAGTTCCATCAATGCCTTGGTTTTCCTGATCCCATCCCTGCAAACCTGGAAAGCATCCCTGTACTCTTCCCAGGCCATGTGTCCCTGCTTCCACTGCCTGTGCATTTCCTTCTTGTGCCTCAGTTTGACCAACAGGTCCTTGTTTGGCCATGCTGTTTTCCTGCCTTCCCTGCTTGCTTTCTTACACATGGGTATGAAAGAGTTCTTGTGTTCTAAGAAAAGTGTCCTTAAAGAGTTACCAGCTCTGCTCAGCTCCTTTGTCCCTAAGGACAGGGCTCAAGGGGATCTCAGCTACTAGGTCTTTAAATAGCTTGAAGTTCGCTCTTTGGAAGTTCAGAGTCCTGACCTTGCTCTTTGCCAGGCCCGTGTTCCTCGAGATCACAGACTCAGCCAGGGTGCACTGCAGCCCAGACTGCCTCTAGTCTTAACCTATTTGATGAGTTTGTCTGCATTGGTAAGCACCTCTTCTCCTCTGGTTGGTTTGTCTAATACCCGGATCAGGAAGTCATCTTCAGTGCACTAGAGGAGTCTCCTGGATTGCTTACAGCCTGCTGTGTAGCTCTTCCAGCAGACATCTGGGTGGTTGAGTCCCTCTGAAAAGTTTTCACCAATACTTGACATAGGGAATGCTGGAAAAACCTCAGCAGAACCTTGAGGTTGCTCTGGTAGTGACTGGTCCTGAAATAAGTGTAATCCCATGTCCCTTGGCTTTTGGAAGTTTCCATGGAATTCAAAGGAGCCAGGACCTCTTGCTGCAAGAACTCATTTAGCTTCACTTTGTTTCTGCAAGAGCTCATTCATAGCAGAGATTTTTTTTTTTTTTTTTTTTTTGGTGCACATGAGAGAGAGGAGTCCAGAAAGATAAATGTTGTACATTACAAAGAGTGTTGGAATAAGAGGCAGCAGGACTGCTGCTGCATTGTCTGTAAACATCCATACTGGTAGGATGAATGCAATATACTGCCTATTTCTCTCCCACAGCACTAAGCCTTCAGACAGTAATTGTGGGTACCCCAGAGCCTGCACATATCGCAGTTACAGCCCAGAAACACTTAAATTTGCATCCTCCTAGATAAAAAGATGGCAACTCAGCAGCTGATTCAGCTATAAAGTCATTCCCAATAAGTTATGAAAACAGGACTGGGGACCTACATTTTTCTCATTCCTTCCTTTTCCTTTCCTTTTTTTTTCCTTTTTTTTTTTTTCTTTTTAATAAAACCATGTTTATGATGGTGGATAAAACATTTCTGTCATCCTTACTAAAAGCCTTTACTACCAATCAAAAAATGAGTGGTGAATGGATAAGCTGTATATCAAAGCATAGCATGGAAACTGGGCATTTTAGCAAAGTAGCATTTATGAGAGCTGATGATGAGAGGAGATTACATTTTATATCAGAACATATTTAAATTTAGCTGGAATTAACCCTACATCTTCACTTTAAAATCTTGCAAAGCTATCAAGGCTATCTGATAGCTATCAAAGCAAGGATTTGATATTTTCCATCAGCAGAAGAGAAGTGATAGGAAAAAAATAACTGAAGGAAGCAAATTTTAGCTGAGTCTTTCCTACGGAAACAAGCTGCAAGAATTTTTACTGGATTAGGATTAGGATCTGATTTTTTCCTGTTATTTCTTGGTCTCAGGAAGATGAAATGCCAGTATTTTAGGAATCACACAAGCTGTTTATTGCTATAATGAAAACACTACATTTATTTAAATATTTTTGAGTATGTCATAAGAACATCATCCTACATCTTGCCTTTTAGACACAGCCATGAGCTGAAAACTGCTTGTGGAAAACTGTTGGTTGCACTCCACCCTGCACAGAATTACAAAGGCTCCAATGGGAAGGGAACTGATTTATTATTTTTTTTTATCTTGAGGTTGCAAAATGTTCCTGTAAAGCCAGACAAAGATTGACACCCAGAAACAACTGGATAATTTATGCACCTTACAGTCGAGACAGGAGAAAAGGCTAAGGGCTATGTTTGAAATCCACAACCAACAATTTGCAAAGTGTCCTTTTCATAAAGGACTAATTCTTCAACCCATGTTCCATCAGAGTCTTGTGTATCTAACTCCGATGAACAAATGTGACAGTGAGCACAGATCAGCATGACCCTTTGTACAGTTGTGTTGTTGGACAGGTTTGCAGGTGGAAGGCTGCGGGGACACATCCAAAAAAGAGACCCCCCCCATTCTGGGGTGTCAGAGTTGGGCCATGAGTCATCTGCAGAGGACATTTGGTCTGAAATAATTTGTAGCTCATTGATTTTCCTGATCACTCAGAAATCATCTCTCCTTCCTTCAGGTCAATAACACTTTTAAGCCCTGATTGTTGCTTAGGGAGCACTTGCAGGCAAAGTTCATTTCCCATCACCAGCCCTGGCATTTCATGAATATTTCTGCTTTCACTGGAAAAGTGCTGAGATCCGGGCAAGATCCTGGCAGGCCTTGTTTAGCTCAGACGAACCAGAAGATTAACCTCATCCTCCTTTAATGACTCTGGGATTGCATGCCTGATAATTAAGCCCAGTGCTTCCTTCTGCCTCTGCAATCCTATCACTGCCATTGGCACTTGCATGCAAGAGGCAGCATCTCTGTTCATCCTTTTGATGTGTTTTAGCTGCAGCAGGAGAGCCGGTGTATGAGTCAGAGGGGCCATCTCCACTCTCCTTCATTACACCACAGCCCTTATCAATAATTCATTCCCCTCTCCTGCGCCTACTCTGTCCAAGGCACAGACGAGTCTATTTGTAACTCAATAGTGCCCCAGTCAATAAGCACCTGTGGTTATGTATTATTCTCCTTGCAAGGATGTACAAGCCTGTAACTACAGAAGTGAAACCTCAGAAGGAGACAAAACACATACTCAGCTGAAAAACTATCTCTTGTTGAAGCAGCATAATCCATTGCCTGTGCTACAAGTGGGTGCAGGAGAAAGCTTCACCTACTGCTCTGACTTCGGACTGTCCAGCCAGAAAAATGCATCCTCAAATGAAGAAACAGAAAGGATCATCCTGTCTGAGCACTCATGCATCACAGCCCTTTGACCATATATTTCAGTCCTCCGCTATTTCCTTGAATATCATCAATGCAGAGCAGGGTGTGCAAAGCCCCAGTGCTACCCCTGCACCATCAGGGAGCTGATTACATGCAGAGAAAGTGAAACCCACTGCTAGACAGATTCTAGAGACACTGATTGCGGCAGAGCTTCTCACATAAATAAGGGTTGAAAGATCAGGCACCTGCTGAAGATTAAGTTTTGCATCTTGAGTGTGAGCAATTTAAATAATTCTAAGAAGACAGTAAAGGGGTAGATAAAGATAATTAAGTGCTACTGTTGTGATCCATTAGACATGCAGAGAATAAGAAACCAGAGTTATTTTTTAATAAAAATAGAACTCCTTCTGGATTCGATCTCACTACCTTCAAAACCTTAAGACAAATACTGTTGGCACTAAATTAAGCTACAAAGTCTTTCATTAAGCACTGCCCATGGGAATGTAAAGATGTTCTTGGAGAGGTGAAGGAAAAAGCCTTGTTCTATGAATGCAATAGAAACAGTAGTGAAAATATGGAGAAATATGCTCAGGACATATAATCCATAAAACAACAAAGACACTCTCAGAGGGTCCAAAAAACAATCACAGGCAAAGCATCACATAACAAACTCAGTGCTGCAACATTCTGATGTAAAGACAGTGATTGTCTTCATTAAGGAGAATATATGTGCAGGTAAGAAAGGAACAAAACCGTGTAAACAATGAAATTCCCTGCAGTAGCAGCAGATATGAAGATTTTTTTAAAAGAAATCAAGCCTAATGAAGATGACTGTCTAGGCATTAGAAAGCACTGCTGTCAGGGTTCAGTTAGCCACCACAGCCTTCAGGAAACTTCCCCAAGTATCTGAAATTTGCAAGAGGAAATTGCCAGTCATAAGACATCTGCAAAGTAGGGCAGGGGGAAATCTAGTGGTTAGACAATGAGATTGTGTGCCTGGCTGTAAGTCAGGGATTCATATCTGTTTTCCATGGTGAGAATAACATCCAGAGAAATGCCACACAACTGGTGGCCACTTGCAGCAAGGTACTTTCACATCCATCCTACTTTGATGCATCATTAGGACACAACATTGTGGCTCAAATTATCTAGATTTGCCGAAGGAAATTCTCCAGGCTAAGCAGAAATGCAAGAATGTATATATTTTTTTCATTTTTCTAATAGAGGAGGAGAAGAAGAAAGTGATTTTTGCTGCATGCATTTTTGAAAATAGATAGAGTGGCACTTCTGAAAAGTGTCCTGTGTCCTGTCTAATGAACCCAGGTGTGCAGAAGAGGAATGGTACTGTTTCATTAAAAAAAAAAAAAAAAGTGTGTCTTTTAGTGTCTTTTAGTTTTCCTGCTGACAGTGGGTCTTGCTCTGTTTTAAGCTGCCTTCAAGAAAGTTCCAGCTCATAAGGCCAGAGAGCTTGTTACTGAAACTTGACAACAAAACCAGATAACTTGTTTGGGGCTGAAAAGAAAGCAGGTCAACAAGCGCTTCTGACCTAAGGAGCTGACCAAAAAGGTCTCAACAGAGCCCAGGACTGGGCTCAGTTGTGGCAGTAGCTTAAAGTGCTTTCCAGTAATGGTCAACACCTTCTGCCTCCTTTCCTACTCCCAAGAAGACCAGAATAAATAAGCAAAACTGCTTGCAAATAGCACAATTCCACATCAGCTGAACCCACACTTAGTGCTGGTGCAGCTTTTGGTGCAGATAACACAAGACAGAGCTCTTTATACTAGGTGTGTAAAGGGATGAGGACACTGTGGTGGCCAGCACGGTGCCCCACAAGTGTGCTGGGTTAAGGCAGGTGAACACTGCAGAGACCTTCACCTGCAGTGCTTCCCTGCTCTTTGCTGTTGCCACCTGGAAGGTGTAAAGAACAGAGCTGCCCAGAGACAACCACCTTTCTCTATCGCAGATGTTATCAATAGAGAGGTGTGTGGAAAGCTGAAGGGAAGGCTGAGTGTGGAAAATATTTCAGACCAGGACCTCAAATATGGAAACACTGAGAAAGTATCAGATCAGATACAGGGTGTCATTTCAGATGCGCTGCCTGGGTGTATTTACTAAAAATTAGATGATCCTGCTGGAAATGTTCCCACTGATGGATGCTTCCCTGCTACTGATTCTGCTTTCAGTCTGTTCCCAGGGCTGCCTGTGTCCCTCTGATCCCCAGCACACACACAAGCAGAGCAGCACTTGCAACTCATTTGCATTGTCTTGCACACCACCATGCAGAGGACATCAAAAATTGGCAGCCTTTATTTTTGTATTCAGCATTCCCCATAATAGTCTGACTTCTCTGGATCCACCTGCCCTCACTTGCCTGATAAACATCAAAAAAACATTTCATCCAAGAAATATGAAATGATAACTCTGTTTCCATTTTGCAGGGTTCAAAACAGACCTCATTGCTCTGCTCATCACATCTGCCACCTTATTTTTACATCAATCTTATCATGATTATTGCACAAAATTGTGAAAAATCCTATTTTCTGCTTCAAAGTAAGAAGCATAGATGTTTTGTTACAAGACAGCAAACTGGAATAAAAAAGACTGATAAATTTCTAAAAATATACAAATTTGAATAGTGTTTAAAATTCCCTGAAAAACATATTTTCAGAAAGTGATTCCTAACAGAAAGCTCTTGTTTGCAATGCTTCAGTATTCTCTCCTAGAAAATTAAGAAAAAATGAGGTTTGGTCTCTGCCCTTTTTTGCAGACTTGGGCAGGATTTTCTGATAAGACTTGAAGTTCATCTGACTTCCCCAGTCACTACCTTAGTACAGAGGAGAAAAGGCTGTGATACATCAGCTAAGAAAGACAGAGTACTGCTTTCTGAGATGCTGAAGAAGTTAATGTTTAGAAGCTGATGTTCATACCCAGAATCAAAGAACTGATTTGGCATTGTTATCCAGTGCCCAGAAAGAAGGAAATGCCTAATTATGTCCTCTAGTAGAGAAGCAAAGAGGATTGAGCTTGGGCTCTCCTTTCTGACCAGCAGCTGCTGTTGACACCAGGCAAGCTGGCATTGAAACTTGTTTGTTTGTCCTCTGCTGAAAGCATGTGTCTTTGCTATTAACTGAGATTTAAGCAATCAAAAGGAAAATGAGAATGCAGGCAGGATATGCAGCTCTGTGGTTCAGAAAGATGTGCAGAGTTGAGCTACATGGATGTCCTTTTTGCTCTGTTGGATGAACAGGAAAGGAATGACTTTCAGAACTGGCTGGCAAAGCTGGCTGCCTTGATCAGCTCATGCCTCCTCCAGCAGGCAGCAGCATCCCTCCTGTGCATGCTTCTGTTTTCACAACACATTTGTGGGTCTTTTTCTCCAACTCCACAGAAGCAGGATGGTGATCTTATGCAGCAAAAATTTTGCCTCTAGTGCTATAGTGGGATGCCTTGCTGTATGGCGTGATTTTTGCTTTTCATAAAAATCACAGAATAATTCATGTTAGAAGGGACTTCTGGAGGTTGCTTGGTCCAACCTGCCACTCAGGGAATGGCCATCTTCAAAGTTACCTTGTGTTGCTCAGGGTCTTGTCCAGTCAGTATTGTCACCAAGGATGGAGACTCCCACAGCTTCTCTGGGCCCCTGCTCCAGTCTCTAGCCAACTTACTCTTCCTTTTCTCTTCATTTTCCATTAGATGCAGTGTCTCTTACAGTACAGCTTTTTAAGCAACTCTTTTTAGGAGAAGACGGAAGCTTTAGGATGGACTAACCGTAATGTTCCTCAACTTACCAGCGTTCTACAGGACAGCAGGTGCTTAAACCAGTCTGTGTATCAGCTGCAGGAAGTCTCAGTGTTATTGTAATATCCATCAGTCCAGGCACGAGCAATACACAGCACTATAACAAGTACTCTTTAGCTTTCTGAGCTACATGGTTTTGGAGAGCTCCCTTCATCCAAAATTAATAGTGTCTTCCCCTCTGGGTTTTCTTGGTGAGAGCAAGTGTTATGCCTGCAAGATGTTGACAGGTATCTTCTGGGGTGCAAAGCAGATACTTCAACAAAAGCACTTGAAGCTCAAAAAATTAAAAAAAAAAAAAAAAAGTAAACCAAACCAACCAACCAACAAAAAACAAACCACCCACAGCTTAACCAGGATGTTCTGTTGCTGCTGATCTCTGCTAGGTAGTTTTCTGGTTTATGGAGACTTCTGAGGTTACAGAAACTTTCCCATGTAGCTACTTCTTTATGCATCTACAGCCCTTTGAAATTCTTCAACAGATGGAGGATGAGGCCCTGAACTGGTTGGCCCCAAGACAGCTAATTTCACAAGGTGCATCTGGAAATTTGCAAGTCTTGTTATTTGTAATAAAAAGCCTTGGGACATTTGAGCTCTTGGTCATCCCCTCCCTTGACTTTTTCTGAGAAAATTGCCAGAAATGGACCTAACTATATTATTTCATGCATCATTCTGATGCATGTTCAGTATTGAACATAATAGCTAGAAGTTCCCTTGCTCAAGGGCAAATTTATTTCCCAGCTAACATCTGGCTACATACTAATCTTTCCTGCAATTTGCCAGTTGCTGGCATGAGTGAAAAAGAGAATTATTGAGCTCTTTACCTGCTTGTATCCAATTAGGCAAAGGAAAGTTGCTGCAAGTAAAAGAGATGCACAAATGAAAGATGCAAATACCTTCCTCTGTGCTGGCTCTTTTTGGCCAGGGCTTAGTAAAAATGTTGGCCCTCATATGAGCAGCAGATAGTCACTAAGATGACCTAAGATCACCCAGTCCAGAATCTTATTTCCCTAAGCAAGAACTCAAAGAAGTACAAGAAGCACAACAAGCACAGATCACAGTCATTTGTGATACCCTCTCTGTTTCTGACAACCAGCAGCTGGGGGATTTCTGAACCAGAGGTTGCATTAGATATCGAAGCCTCCTCCTACAATAAAATAGAAGGCATAAAGTAATGCTATGGAACTACTGAAAACAAACAAACAAAACAACACAAAACAAAACAAAAACAAACTCTTATTACACGTTATGCACAGCACAAGGACAAGATCATGGGACAAGCACACATTGACCCAACGTAACTGAGCAGAGGTGAAAACAGTATGACAACTCAAAAAAGTATGCTATCTCTGTAAGACCGTATTATGATCTTACGGAGTATAAAACTGATTTCCTTCTAAACAGAAACAGACAGGAGCATCCCTGTCATTCACAGCCAGGCAGACCCATTTACACCAGCTCCCCTCTGGCTCAGACACATGGATTTGTTGTCCCTGCCTGCTCATGGACAGGCAGGCCCTGGGTCACATGGCACAGCCACAAAGCACCTTGGAAGATAAGGAACAAGTCTTCAGACTTGTAAGTCCTGCATGCATTGCCTTCTTGCCCCTCTTAATGTCCATCTGCCCATAGGTTTATTAGGAATTTTTACTGTCCAAGAAAGAGCTTAGGAAAGAAAGAGGCTGAAGCTCAGGGAACAAACACAGCTGGTGCTCAGTAATGCAGGTATATTGCTACAGTGTGCATGTTTTATAACTTCCTTCTGAGCCCTGCTCCCCATAATCAGATTATGAAACCTTAGAATCAAGTTAATGCAAACAAACAGATCATGCGGAGAGCAATAAAAATAAAATATCATAATAAAAAAACTAAATAGAGAACATATTCGGTAAACAGAATGCTGTAAACAAACTAATGTGTCTCTCTGCGACAATATTAGTCAAGATATGGAAGAGCCCCAAGAGATGGCATGAAAACACAGCTGTTCTCTCGTTGCATGAGTTGAAGAGAGGGAGGAGGGACACAACTGCAGCGCAGCGGGGTCACGCAAGGGACAGCTCTGCCCATACTAGTGGATCAGGAAGGTGGCTTCTCTTGGTGCCTCCTCCAAGTGATGCTCTGACTCCCCCTTCCAGCTGAGACCCACGGTGACATGATCAGCTGGACAAAATGGAGTCCACCAGCCAGGATGCTCTTTGTGCCAGCTGTGTGTCCACGCTGTGGACACAGCATGGTGAGGGGCACAGCCAGCCAAATTATTGCAGGCAGAGGCTTCAGCAGCCTTTATGGATTTGAAAGGGCTCTACTGATGGTTTGGTGTCTTCCTGGAAATCAGCATTAACTCCCTTTCCTAGCCAGGCAGTATGAAAGCTTTAAAACCCACAGCTGGCATGAATTAAACCACTGGAGGCATATCTGGTGCCTGCATAGCTGGAGACAAGTGCAGCCATCTTTGTCAGTCCCTGTAGTCCTGCTCCCTCTGCTGAGCACCAGATCAGGCTGAGTGCCAGCTCCAGGACCGCACAGGGGTGACCATTTGTGCAGCACAGTCAAGCTCAGCAGGAATGGGAGAGAAACAGACATTGCATCTCTCATAGCATCTCTGAAATTTTTCTTCTCCATGACATTGTCACTGTCACGACAGTGTCAAGCATTTGACACTGTCCCCCATGATATCCTTGTCTCTAAATTGGAAAGACATGGATTTGATGAATGGACCACTCACTGGATAAGGAGTCAGCTGGATGGTCGCACTCAAAGGGTTGTGGTCAACGGCTCAATGTCCTGGTGAAAATCAGCAATGAGTGGTGTTCTTCAGGGGTCAGGATTGGGACCAGCACTGTTTAATATTTTTATTGGTGACATGGACGGTGAGATCAAGTGCACCCTCAGCAAGTCTGCCAATGACACCAAGCTGTGTGGTGCAGTTGACATGCTGGAGGGAACGGATGCCATATAGAGGGACCCAGACGGGCTGGAGAGGTGGGCCTGTGTGAACCTCATGAGGTTCAACAAGGCCAAGTGCAAGGCCCTGCATCTGGGCCAGGGCAAGCCCAAGCACAAATACAGGCTGGGCAAAGAATGGATTGAGAGCAGTCCAGAGGAGAAGGACCTGGAGGTGCTGGTGGATGGGAAGCTCAACATGAGCTGGCAATGTGTGCTTGCAGATCAAAAAGCCAACAGTATCCTGGTCTGGACCAAAAGCAGCGTGGCCAGCAGGGCAAGGGAAGTGATTGTCTCCTTCTGCTCTGCTCTCATGAGACCCCACCTGGAGCCCTGCGTTCAGCTCTGGGGCCCCCAGCACAAGAAGGACATGGACCTGTCAGAGCAAGTCCAGAGGATGCCACAAGTGTGATCAAAGGAGCACCTCTATGAAGACAGGCTGAGGGAGTTGGAGATGTTCAGCCTGCAGAAGAGGAGGCTCCAGGGAGACCTTATAGAGGCCTTCCAGTACCTAAAGGGGGTTACAAGAAAGCAGAAGAGGGACTCTTTTATAAGGGAGTGCAGTGATAGAAGAAGGCATAATGGCTTTAAGCTAAAAGAGGGTAGATTTAGATTAGATATTTGGAAGAAATTCTTCATGATGAGGGTGGTGAGGTACTGGAAGAGGTTGCCCAGAGAAGCTGTGGATGCCCCATCCCTGGAGGTGTTCAAGACCAGGCTAGATGAGGCCCTGGGCAACCTGATCTAGTGGGTGGCATCTCTGCCCATGGCAGAGGGGTTGGAACTAGATGGGCTTTGAGGTCCCTTCCAACTCAAACACAAAATCTGTGATTCTATGATTCTGTGAGCCACATGGATGGGCTGTGAAACTCAGCTGGGTACTGAGCTTTGTCTCTGCATAAATGGGGACAGCACTGAGTCACCACCCTGGGCTGGGACATGATCAGAACTGGGTACGCAAAGCATGTATTGCAGTACCTCTTAGAAAAAAATGTAGGTTTTACAATGACTAAAAGCAGAATCATCTTTATTGTCATGACTGCATGAATACAAACCTGCCAAAGTAGCCTCTTTCCTCCAGTCATGCTCCAGGCCTTAGGGGTTACCTCTCTTCCTTTGCTCTCATTATAAGGAAATCACATGCTGAAAACCAACTCAGACAAAGTGTGGCATTCTGATAAACATCTGCAGTAGAAAGGCCTGAGGTCACAGACTGTTTGGGGCAATGCATTTAGCTGCAAATCTACTGATTTGAAAGATACACAAGAATTCGTGACAGTTTCCTATTCCACAGATCTTTTTCTTCTACTCTGGCACTCCAAATCCTGTTCCCTTTTTTTTTTTTTTCTTTTCTTTTGGCTGCTCCAGTGGAGCTGCTGTCTCTACCAGCAGTGGGTACCAACTACTTAATTATTATAGTAGAACACAAACCTTCTTCCCAAAATTGTTTGCTTGGCCTAGGGTCTCCTCAATGCTTCCCTGCTCCTGAAAGTAGGCCTCTGGCTCTGAGTCTCCTGGAGCACATCCTGTTCTCCCAGATAAGTGCTGTGCCTAGACAGTACCCATATGTATCAACAGAGATCAGACCAACTGGGGGTTGATTCAGGTTTAATGCTTACCCATGTGTTGTTTATTCAATTAATTTGCCCCTCTAGCTCTTTTCAAATCATCTCTCTAAGAGCTCCATGAGTTTTACAAATGTGTTCATGATTCAGAGTTGCTTGACAATTCAGTTGTGCTTCCCAACAGTCAGCCTTAAGGATGCGTGATAATTTTCCAGATTGAGTATTAGTCTAATCACCCACTAAAAGTTCATTCATTATCTGCCTGTGTTACAGAACGCTGCCACATCTCACTGTATTTCTGCTGGTAGGGCAGCCCTCCAAGTCACTACCATATGTCATCTCCAGGCCTCTTTACAATCCTGACTGCTGTAAAGACTTCTGCAAACATAATATATATGCGTCCGTTGGGGTCATCAGGCTGGTGTGGTGTTCAGTGATTAAGCTATGGGGCATCCTTTCTGCAAACAGTTTTACCTTTTTGCTAGAAAGTCCAGCCACAGCAGTCACTACTGGAACGGACTCCTGCCTCTCCTAACACTGATGTACATGAAGACCACCACAGTGTCCAGTCTCAGGTTTCCTTTTAGGATTCGATGGCCCCAGCTCTTCAGTCCTCCCTTGTAGGCTGTGTTGCCCAGACCTTTAATGATTCTTGATGCTTCCCTTTGTATTTAGTCTGGCTGATCCACATTTCCACACTATGGTGCTGAGTGACAACACTGACAATGGGCTGTGATTCAAAACTCCCTGGAGTCACTAGGTCTTTCTGGTGATACTGAATGATTTATTTTATTTTGTAGGGTTGTGGGTCTGGGGTTTAGGGGTATTTTTGGTTTGTTTCTTTTTCTTCTTTTTTTCTTTTTCATTTTTTTCATTTTTTTTTTCTGGAAGAATCTGTATTTTTATATGGAACAAGGGATTTCTGTGATCACTGATGTCCTATGTCCCCATGTAGGGGAACTTCTGTGGATAAAAGGATGAAATGCTGCTGAACTACTGGATCCTGGAACAGCCTGTTCTGCACAGGAGCAAAGAAGAACAAGGTTTGTAAAGTATATAAACAGCATTACCCCAGTAGAAGATGAGGTGGAGGCAGACACCCAGAAACTTCAACCATCTTCAATCATCTTGGGTCTGCCAGAAGGGTGGAAGAGGCTGGGACTTGGAACATGTCACTGACTTGCCGCCATGCCAGGAAACCTCCTGCATTGCCCGCTGCTCATTACCAGTTAAGCCTTGATATTTAGGGCAGAGGAAACCATCCACTTCCAGCACTTTTGATTGGCACTTATAAAGACAGTATTTTTATAGATGAGCCTTTACCAAACCTGTGATCGTGTGTCAGTTCATTTCAAGCCTCTCTACAAGCTAGGGTTTTGCTCTAAAAATGTTCACTTTACTTAGCCTACTATTACTGTTTATGCTCTTAAACTTTTATTGAAAAGCAGTTTACCACCTCCTGTAAGGGCTTTGCATGCCCTAACAGGCACTACAAACACAATTTGCATGTGAGCTGGGTCCTAGGTTCCCACCAGGCATCTGATATATGACAGGGAAATTTGTATTTCTGTGCCTGATGCACATTTGATGCTTCTGCTAAAATGAAGCTAAGAAAACTTATATAAAAAACCTACTTACAAACATCATTTCAGAGCTGACCAATTTTCTGTAAATTCTAGTTTGATTAGGAAAAAGGGAGAAGTTAAATGAGCAACCCTGCTAGCAGCTGGTCTTGGGAGCAGTACGAAGCAATTCTGCCTAGCAGAGCAGGGAAGGCTGGAAGGGAGGCATCAGGCACCCAGGGCTGTGCTGCTCCCACTGTGATGAGCTGACCCTCAGTGTCTATGCTGAGCATTTCCAAAACAACACTGCAAAGAGTGTGCGTTCCTCAGTCAGAGCTTTTCCAGAGGAGACTTCAAATGTGGGTCAGGTTGACAATGGGGTCCCAGCTCTGTGAAGAGCTGTCTTTGGGGCCATGCACAAACCACTGTCAGGAGACTCAGAAGTACCCTGAGCTTTGAATTAGGAAATTTCTACTGCACAGAAAGGGCTTGGGGCTTTGTGGAAAATGCTATCTAAGGACAGCTTGGATAGTGCATGGCAAGATCCTCCCACATCTATGGGACATTTCTGTTCTCGGGAAGGCTTGTTCTGCTCTATGCGCACTGTTCTGAGAGAAACCTCTTCTCTTCCCAGATGCTCCGAGTTCAGATGAATAAGTAAGTAAGTGCCATTCCTGGTAAGTGGTGTGCTGTAAGGACAGAACTGTGAGGGGCCAGGAGTGAGTGAAGTATGGAGTTGGAAAATTCTCACTCAGAAGATTGCACATACGTACAAAGCATGTAATTCATCTGTCAAAGCTCAGGAACTGGGGAACTCCAGCCATGAGTTGCATGCTGAGGCCTATTTCTAATTTAGTTATTCAGAGCTTAATGTGGCCATGTAAAACACATGTCAATAGTGTAGGCCAATACAGCTGAAAAAAAAAATAAAAAATGAAGTTGCTAAAAATGTTTTCCAGGGGCTTTGTTGCTGGAGTGCTCTACTTGGTTGTCCTTTCTGCACTCATCACAAGTTGAGGACTGCACACACCTCAAAGAAATCAATATGAAACCTGAGCGAGCAATGCTTTGAGCAGGCCCTCAAGTGCCAAGTGGATCAATGTAGGGCGTACAGTTAACTAGTCACTCCAGGTGTCTGCTTGCTGTCAGGAGGAAGAACCAGGGAGGATAGCAAAGAATATGTCATTTTTTGTGATTTTCTTCAAGTAGAATCTCAAGACTAAGAGCAAAAGCAAATTCTGATTTCAGTTGGGTTCTTGATTTCCCTTTACTTCCAGAAATCAAGATCCTAGAAACTGGGCTTATACTTCGGAAAATAGAAAGAAAAAAAAAAAAAAAAAGAGAGAGAGAAAATATTATTTTTAGTGGTGTTTTTTTTTTTCCATCTAGAGATTATAAAAAAGTGGGGATGAATGAGAACAAGTACATAACAGATGTTGCCTCATAATTGGTTCTGAACTGGAGAAAATTTTGAACTGGAAAGGTAGTGCTACTTTAAAGTAGGAAAAATACATTTTGTAAATATGAAAATAATATTTTTTCCCTCCCACTTTATGTTATCAAAGCAATACATTTTTTTCATACAGGGAAGGGTGCAATTTTAATTCCTTTCATTATTTCTCTGGAAACTATATAGGTTTTATTTTAAGTGTTTTTCTGGGAAACTTTTCATGCTAGAGAGGAAAGAGGGCTTGAACCCTTTCTCCCAGTGCTTCTCTGAGCACAACCATTTGAGCTCATAACTTGGAAAGAGGATGGAAAACACTGGTTTTACCTCAGCTGCCAGCTGGGCTCCCCACATGTACATAGGCAAAGAGACTGCACCTGCAACAAGGACTGTATTTCAGGGTGAAGCAACTGAACCTGAGGTGGAGGCCACGGTGTCTCACCGTTTCACCCCTCTTAGCATCTGCATTTGGGGCTCCCTTTGTAGGCACCTGAGACTGACAGGCAGACCCAAGGAGCTGAGCTGCTCTCTGGATGTGCCTGCTCCTTCCTTAGGTTGCACAAGAGGACAGCTCAGAAGTGGATGTCCAGCTGTGTAAAGTGGTGGGCCGGAGGAGATTGCTTTCACCATGTCTCCTTTTGCATAAATCTCAAATCTCTTCTAGTAGGCTGATGGTGTTCTGCTTAAAACATCCTATCTTCTCCCATCTTCTGGGGCATTACAAGAAAAAGGAGCAAGAGGTGCTCGTAAATGCTTCCCAGACGTTAACCATCACAGGCTCCACTGCCTCTCTGGGAGCTGGCAGGGTAGGGATGCTTAGATCTTTTCTACCATCTAGGAGTGACTCTCACACACAAGTTTTGTTAGTCATATAACTAAATATGATCTGGCATTGTTGTAATTCTTTCTCATGAGGATGAATAAGAAAGCGGCATATAAAATGATGGCAGATTTATTCAAAGGGAAACATTTCAACAGCGACATTGTTGCTGTAGAAGTTTCAAAAAATATATGTGGCTTTTTTTTTCCTAAATGCATGAATTTTTCCTAATAAGACCAAATTCTGTCTGTTCTACTCAGAGAGAAATGTAAAAAAGACTACAGAGAAAGGAAGCCTCTGAAATATCAATTTGTGGAGTAGGTTTGTGTGGTATTCTAAAGCTTTTAGTATTTCTAAAGGAAGATCAAATTTCTGTTCAAGCAGCTTTTCCAACAATGAAAATAATTTGCTACAAAAATCAACCCCTTCTGAACTTTCTCTCAGTTCTGGAGTTCTGTGATGACATGACTCAATGCTATTTTCAATTATCTCCCTTTGACAATGAAGCACAGCATTGTCCTTTATATCAAGGTTTTGACAAGAACCTTCACGCTTTCATGCAGCAGTTGCAATTCAGATGTTTTCTTTTGCTCCTAATGTTTTAATAGACCCTTCCACTGAGCCCATCTCAAAATGAAATGAATTTAATTTAGATTAAACTGAATCAAAATGGGACTTTAAAGCCTTTTTTTCTGAAGAAATATTGTATCAAGAGAATCTTTGAACACAAAGGAATCCCCAGGTGAGGAGATAATTTGGGCAACAGATTGCACCGTGCTCAGAGGAAAAGGCCCTGGGGATGGGACAATCTAATGCTTCACTCTCTGCTGATTGACGTTGTGGAAATATCCAAAGCAACTCTCATTCTTTTGATCTAGGAATAATCACCTTTTTTTTCCAAGAAGACCTTCAAGTGAGATAGACCAGGAATTTGTGTCTCTGATTCCCAGTTCCAGCTGAGTGAGCCATATGCTGAGTCCTCAGCTAACCTGGGGAGAGGTCATTCTGATGAGAAATTCAAAATACCTCCACTTTACATTATCCAGACCAGGGTTGCATTGTTATTACTGCAGCTTGCAAATACTTGAAAAACAGTTACAAATATGATGCAGCAGACCTATTCCCAGGAGTGGCAGATCATTAAAAAAAAAAAAAAAAAAAGATAAAGATGTGAAACAGCCACAGCCTGGGAGCTTCAGTTTGGACATTAGGAAAAGCTTCTTTAACAGGACTGTGGTGCAGCACTGGGAGAGTGCTTCGAAGGGGCAGAAGAGTCTCAGTCCTTGAACATCTCTAATTACCTCTGATCTTTGGCAATACTCCAGTTAGAGTGAGAAGCTGGGCTAGAGATCCCCAATGGTTTTTCCCAACAAGCCTTTCCATGCTTCTGCAACACCTGACAAGCCACTGACAGAGACAAGCTGAGAGAGCTCAGCATAACGTAAGGGAGAAATGTCATGCGGAGGCACTCTCAGAATTCGTCATGCATGAAGACCTGTGGGCCCTAATTGTTGGAGAAACACCAGAAAGCCAGTCCAGGTGGAAGCTTGGCTCTCAAATGGTTAGAGAAAGGCTATTTCTAAAGCGATACACCAGTGTAAGCCAGGGAGCAGCAATGTTTCCCAGGATAATTACATTATGTCATCCAAGCACTTTTACTGAGCACCAAATGTAACTGCAGGGTGCAATCTGCCACGACTCTCTGCAGATAAATGCTTTGTAAATGCCAACCACAAATATCCCACTTGTTTGGGCTGTGGATGTGATTTCAAAGGCTTCCCACAAGTGAGAGAGTAGCAGCTTGCTCAGGAGAATCCTGGAGTGCTGCAGAGGTGACAAGGAACATGAGCTGGTCTTCTGCTCAGCCTGTCACCTCTCACAGACACAAATACCCCCAGAAAATGCAGATTCCCAAACACAGAAGCTAACTAGGAGCTACTTTATGCCTCTTCTGTTGCTGGGGCAAACTGCTGACACTGCAATTAATTCTGTGTAAAGAACGTAGGCTGAGGTAGGAGACCAGAGACTTCCGCAGCTATTCCTCCATGGTATGCTTTGCCTGCTGAGCACACACCAAAGTTTTGCTTGGCCACCCAGGCTGTGCCATGGTCCTCACCTGCTTATTTATTGGGCATGTGTCAATCACAGCATGTTATGTCACTGGGAACTGCCATCAGAAATAGCTTCTGGTTGCTCCATGATTCAAACACGACGCTGGTGGCATCCCATTGTGTCGTAGGTGGTGGTGACAGCATATGCAGGAGACGGCAACTTTGGGAGGTATGCCTGGCCATGCCAGCACTTGGCAGCATGTTTCTTTACGAGCTGAGACAACCTCATGGGCAGAGACATGGAGTCTCTGAATGCTCTTGAGACCCTTTGTAGTAAGAGAAAAGGTGATTTATTATGAAATGTGAAACCCAGTAAGGTTTGGGATTTCTCACCAAAGACGTTTGTTGTCCAAACTGTCTTGTGCTCTGTGCACACACAGCTTGCTTGAGCCCTTACTACTATCCTCCTCTCTCCCCTTCTCCCTTCCAGTTTTAGGGTCTCCCTATCTTTGTGAGCATTGCTATTATCTTCACGCTTCATAATTGGCACTTTAAATGCAGATGAATGGCAGCAGAGAATTGCATCACAGGTCTCTGAGAACAGGCAGCATTTGATGCCTCTTGGCTCAGCAGAACTTTGTCATCACTGTAGGAGCAAAGCTGAAATCATCTGCTAAAGGATGGGTACAAATGCCTTATGCAACAGAATCTTCTCCACTATCCTTTACAGGTAAAAATGGCTTGAAACTCACTCACTTGCCTGTTTATTCTTCCAAGGAACTTTGTTCTGCAAGGGACCTTAAAATGATCTGCTATTGGCAAAGTCATCAGAAGAAAATTTTAACTTTTCTAATGAAGAATCAGCAATTATGGAAATTGACTGTTTTCAGTGACAAAGTGCTGATGAGACCAACAAATATAATTTTGCAAATAATTATCACATTGAGGCTTGATGTGTTACGATGAAAATCTTCCACATTGCAGAGAAAGGGACCTATCAGGTGCATTTCAATTTGACCACATTAAAAAAATAGAAATATTGTCTGTAAAATGGTTACTTACATTTAATGACCTTTGGTTACCCATTTAGGGTCTATAACACCCAGTGAAGTATTTGTAGTCCATGCAGTAACAGAATCATAGCAACACATTAAGAGGGAGCAGAAATAATTGAGGTCTGGAGGGGCTGGATGCAAGGAATGATTAAAAGAGATACTTATGCGTAATGACTTGAGAGGGAACATAATAAGTTTCTTGGAGGGTGAACGTGACAAAAAGATGGGATTTGTTTAGTGCTGCACACTGGGGCATAATTAGAAGTAATAGGATTAAATTTATGCATGGAAAAATAATCTGATTATCAAGAAACATTTGTAACTATGAGAAAGAAGTTGCATCTGCAAAGGGTTAAGTGATACTAACAAGTCTGCAGCACCTTCCCTCCAGGCATACTCCTGCTTCAGTGGCTCTAGGACTGGAGCACTTCCAGCAGGTTGTTACAGGCCTCCTACAGCACATCCCTTGGGCAGAGATGCTCAAGAGGCTTGCTCTTTGCCAGTGCTATTTAAACTAGTGCCTTTCCTAGGAACATAACTGTTCCAGTGGAGAGAGGATGCTGTTCCAATGGGCCTCTTCCTCCACAGTCTCCAGGGATCGCAGGCTTCATCAGCAGGGGTGTCCTGGGAGTGGGGATGGGCACAGGAAATGAGGAGGCACTGGCCTCGCTCAGGAGAACAGGGGCCAGAGCACTAGTGAGGCTGCAGAGCTTGGTAGGATGAATCCATAACTGGATTCAATCCATAGCAGTACAATGAATCCATAACTCAAGGCACACAACATGTTTCTATTAGGAGGTGGATCAAAGCTCTTTCTCCTACTGAAAGACCTTGTGGAAGAAGGGAAGACAGTTGAAACTAAATGTAATGGTCTCATTAAAGTGCTGAATGATTTTTATTCACCTAAGAATTATGTCCTTACTGAAAGACATGATTATTTCCAAGACCGCAGGCAACATCCAGATGAAGAGATGTCTGAATCTATAACAAGCCTGAAAGGCTTAACTTCCACGCACACATCCAGCCTGACAGCAGAACAATAGCTGACTGTTTGGTGTGTGCGTGCATGCATTAGTAGCGAAATGGCAGCAAATCATGCTGTGCAGCCAAAAAGGGAATGAAAATGGACATTCAGTGAAATTTAGAGAAATGTGGACATAGCAGGAAAAGAACAATCTGGTCTACACATCAGATCTTGAGACCGTAACCACTGAATAGCCAGAATGCATCCTGCAGGTGTAATGCTTTGGTAGTCTGAACCTCCAAACTGGGAGCCCCACTGGAGTGCACCAGACTTTTTGCTGTGTGAAGGCAGGCAGGTAAGAGGAGGAGGGATGGTGTACTCCAGAGCTCTCACCCTGTTACGAAACTGGGATGTCACACATCTGAACCTGTGAACTGGAAAAACTCACCAGTTCGGGATTGGCATGGGGGATTCTGTTCCTGAGAAGCTGAATCCAAACCGCCAGAGGCTCCAGGATACTGAACAACCTGGAATGACCATCTGGATCCCTGGTCTATTCATTGCAAAAGAACCTACCTCTCGGACCTGGAATCATTCCCTCAGTTCACCAATGTTTGCACCACCACTGACCTTGTGATCATGTCTGAATGATGTTCACAAAGTGCCTGCAGCTGTACTCCAGAGTTTGTAGTCTTCAACACAGCATATGCCTCACACTAGGCTTTTATAGCCCATGCTAAATTCTCTGCCAGCAAACTCCCCACTGTTGATGCTTGAACTAGCTCTGTTGGTGATGTCTTTCCTTACTAGATGGAAAAGAAATGCAACCCAAGGTCATCTGTCTTCTATAATCACATCACCTCCTTGTCCTCCTCCTAATGAGCCAAACAGATTGAGCTCTGAAATCACTCTGTGTAAGGCATTTTCTTTAGTCTTCAAATCACTGTTTCCTACAACCTTTCCCATCCTTTTACAGACATTCAGAAGGTCAAGGCTGGAACTGAGGTGCCTGGTAAGACCCCTTCTCTCCCTGGTGGAAGGGGAGATGCACTGGAGCTGTGGTGACACTCATGTTGCAACAGGAATATACTAGGTTAATAGTAGTAACACTAATGATCTACATAACTGGAATAATTGCGTATCTTCAGCTTACAGATGTCAACAGGAACAAAGTAAAACAAAATGAGAATGTCCATTGGAGAATATTGTCATATTCATGAATATGCGCATATAAGTGTTTGATGCTCGGATGGATGTGGTTCCAGCAGGCAGCCTTACAGTAAGGAATAAGCAAAAGTGACATGAAGTCTGAAACTGTAAAATTAAGTTCTTAATGACAAGACAACTTCTTGCCTACAGTATGCCTGAGAGGCCACTGGGCTACTGTTCCCACAGAAGCCATATTAGAATTTTATAATCACAAATGATGACTACGTAAGAGACAGCTACCTATTTTTGTTATCTTTCAATCTTACATGTTTCTCTATGGCAAGGATGTCCCATATTTTATTAAATCAATATCCCAGAGTGGGGAGTATGGATTTTGCTGGCTTCAAGCAATAAGAGCCTAGAAGCAATCAAAAGAAAACAAACAGGGGGATTTACCTTCTCTTGTGGGGATTCATTTTTAACTCCTAGCAGCATGTTGGATACATTCTGTTGAATGTTATGAGTAATATTTTTTGATCTATTGTTTCACCTTCTCTAAGGCATATTTTATTTCAGAACAACCTTCTTCTGATGCTTTAGAGGTCCTTCTGGAAGATTCCTGAGCTGAATCACATCTTTGTCTAACTAACCCTTTAAGGACAAAAAATACCCACACTTTTCTTGGGTGAAATAGCACCATGATAATCTGGGGGTAATATTTAATTCATTGACATGCTGGGGAGAAAGCCTTCTGTTTTGTGTTCCAGTATAAGTATTCTCATGTACAAGGATATAAAATAGCTTTCAGTGTCTTTGTTTTCTGTTTTTAACATGGGATCTAACCACTTCTTCCAGGAATTACACAACAACCATGGCTAGCTCCTCAAGAACAACTCAATCTTCTGAATTTTCCACATTGTAATTCCTGGGCAGAGAGCAAACTTTTCCACCACCCAATATAGTCTCCACATACTAATTGCCTCTAAACAAAACCTCTCTGCAAAACAATTCCCACTACAGGGCATCTCTGTTCAACACTGAACATTTGCTCATACACAAAATCAAAACAAACAGAAGAAGAATAAGGAAGAATAGATGTAAGAGTGCCATCTGGTGACACCTGCCATAACCTTAGAGCAGAGACAGCTTCTTTTCTGCAGTGCAGAGTGGAAAAATTTAGGGACAAGATCCAGAACACCAGAGGAACCAGTTTTACAAAACTGATCCATTTTCTCCAAGAAATCAGTCAACTTATGTAGGCAACACAAATTGGTAGCTGAGGCCTAAACGCTTCAGAAATCTAGCCCCAGATGTGTAAATATGACTGCACAGTGCATGTGTAATAATCACGGCCATGCATGCAAATTGAGTAATTGTCCTTGTAAATGGCTAATTAGGTACATTGGACATGGAATTGGGAAAACTGTGCACACAAATTAAGCCTGCACTTTTGTGCTGAAGTGGACTGAAAAGCTGTCTCTGGGTTTCTTACCCTAATTTACTTAGATATTAACATCTTGTATTTATGCAAATGTTTGTCATGCCTGAATGTTTTGAAATGCAATCATGATAATTTGAACATGACCTAATGTCATAGTATGACATGGAACTGGCTCTTCTTGTCCAAAAGAGGTTAATTTCTATCATTGCCCAAATTAATCCTTTTTTCTATTGGGAATCTGCTCTATTTAAGAATACAGAAGTCCATGGCATATTTGAGAGAGAAGCTGCTTGGAGTTGTCTATTATTTGATGCATATCTTCACATTGTCCCCACCCAGCTGTAGGGACAGCTCAGGATGAAAATTCTCATTTAAAAGGGGCTTGAGTGGAACATCATCTCTGCTTGCTGCACTAGAACTTCACTGGAGCAGATAAGACCTTGTGACTATTATGCTGGAAACTGTCTGTTAGCCATAAGGAATAGCACCACATGTTAAGGGCAAATTATAAACCCCTGCAAGAAGAAACTTGGGAAAATTAAACCAGGGGTTAGGGGTGAAGGGCTTTTTAGGGGTTAGGGCTTTTGCGTGTGTGTGCATGTGTGCGTGTGTGTGTGTGTGTCTGTGTGCACACACACACGTGCCCGTGCATGACTGCTTTTGTCCTTTACATATTCTCCTCTTTAGAAAAGATGAGACAGAGCTCACAGAGCTATGCTCCCTGGCATGGCTTTGATATGGGCCAAATGACACTGGCCCAAACCAGTCTGGGCATGGTTTGGGAGTAGAATTGGTCCAGGGACCATTCCCAAAAGGTTTTCAGCATGCAACCACTCTGTTCAAGAGGGAAGGAGACTTTGTTAGCAAAAGCACAACTCCTCTGCTCCAGCTCAGATGCTGGGCACGTGCTCGGGTGCTTGCAAAGTCCAGGACATCGAGAGCCACTGGACTGAGCTGCTGAGATGCTCTGCTGGGCGCCAGTTCATGTTGCTGCCTTCCTGAAAACACGATCTGGGGCTTTGGGAAGTTATTCAAGGTGAGGGCCAGGGCTCCCATTCTGGGTATCCAGTGCAGGTATCACAATCTCTAAGGTACCGGAGGATAAAAGGTGACAAAGAGGCTATGACTATTTCAGTCCCTAGAAAGTCAGTAGGTAAAAATGCTATCTAAATCAAACTGCCAGATTGTCCTGTAGCAAGCCAAGGAGCAACCTCCCATGACCCATGAGTGCTCACATACATGACTCATACACAAAGTGTACCAGCTATCCCAATGCAGAACACAGTACTCACCTGAGAATACACCCCTCCAGGATGGTGATTCACTTGTTTCAAAATACAGCCCATGGAGAGGAAGATGGTTTAGCAAGACTTAGTGCACCTCCCTCTCCCTCCTTGCTCCAGTACATAGTTATGCCTCCTCCTTGCTGTGCTGTCATATTTAGGACAGCAAAAGGGCTTAATGGAGAAGTGTGATACTACCCAGACTTGCCCATTTTATCTGTGTCTATCCATATTTTTAGGCAACTCAGTGACTCCATGAGTAGTAACAAATCCTGCCCAGTCCCACCAGAACTACAGAAAGCTCATCGCTGCCAGATGTGAGTCCTCATGCACAGCCGTGCATTCCTGACAGTCTGTCCTTCTGCCAGGCAAACAGAAACCTTCTTACCAAGCCTGATCCCTGCTTTTCTGCCAAGAGAAGCATAGTGTATAACCCAAGGACAGACAGTGCTGGGGACGCTGCCCACTGCACAAAGCATCCCACTTGCACACCAGTCTGACTTTACCTTTAATGCACCAACTCCAGTTATTCACTGCCAGCGTCACTCACCTCCCATTTGCCACACATGATTTTGACAGAGATCTTGGCTGTTATCTCTGGGCATTTTCCTCTGGACTAATTTAGCCTTTCTATCACTAAGTTTTGTTAATTATGATAAACAACATGGTGTGCTGGCTGAAATGGTTTTCTGTCACTCTGGAAAATTTAGGACACAGGGATCTGCAAAATATGACCTCAATTGAAGTCCATCATTTTCTCCTCCTGGAATTGCTCAGCTGGAATAAATATCATTACCCAGACCAGAGCAACTGGCTGAGCGAGTGGTTTGCAGCACACGTACCTGGAGTGGAAGAAATGCAGCGAAAAATCCTACCTCTACAATAGGAACTGTGAAAAATTGAGCTGGTGTTCCCAGAGGCCCACTGAGGACCCTGAACAGTGGCTAGCTGAAATTCAACCTTCTTTTCTCTCAGTTCAGGAAAAAATTTCATGGTTGGCCTGACAAATGACACTGACAAAGCATTTGGTGAAATAGATTATTTCCAGAGAAAAATAAACACAACCAGTCATTGCCCCTGTCCCCTATCTCCCCTCCCCCCAAAAAATCCATGTTAGCTTTAATATAAATGCTTTTGCAAGTTCACCAAGTGGTGCTTGGGTATCAGTGTGTAAGGACATGGCTTCGTGTTTCCTTAGAGTAAAGCTTTTAATGTAGTGAGGAGGAGGGAGTGAATAACATGGTCACAGAGAAAAACGGGCTGCAAAGAATAATTTAAAAAAAAAAAAAAAGCATTTAAAAGGGGTTTCTGATTGTGGTGGTTTTACTCAGGTGAGCAGCCGAACTCCACCACAACTGCTCTCTCACTCCCCTTCCTCAAAGAGAAAGGGGGAGAAAATACGATGCAAAGAGCTTAAGGTTTGAGATAAGGATGGGGAGATCACTCAGCAATTATCATGATGGGCAAAACAGACTCAGAGTAGGGAGATTAGTAAAATTTATTGCCTATTACTAACAAGCTAGAGAAGTGAGAAACATAGGAAAGAAACCAAAACCACTTTCCCCCCATCCACCCTCTTCTACATACTCCCCCCAAATGGCACAGGGGAACAGGGGAATGGGGGCTGCGGTCAGTCTATAGCACTTCATCTCCGCCACATCTTCACGGTCACTCTCTGCCCCTGCTCCGTGTGGGGTCCCTCCCACGGGATGCCGTCCTTCCCGAACAGATCCTACGGGGGCTGCCCACAGACAACAGCTCTTCAAGAACTGCTCCCACATGGATCCGTACCACGGGGTCCATCCCCCAGGAGCAAACTGCTCCAGCACGGGTCCCCCACGGGTGGCAGCTCCCCCCAGACCCCCTGCTCCTGCGTGGGCTCCTCTCCATGGGCTGCAGCTCCGGCCCGGGGCCTGCTCCTGCGGGGGCTCTCCATGGGCCGCAGCCTCCTCCAGGCCACATCCACCTGCTCCACTGGGGGCTCCTCCACGGGCTGCAGCGTGGAGATCTGCTCCGTGTGGGACCCTTGGGTGCAGGGGGACAGCCTGCTCCACCAGGAGCCTCTCTGCAGGCCGCAGGGGAACTGCTGCTGTGTGCCTGGAGCACCTCCTGCCCTCCTGCTGCACTGACCTTGGTGTCTGCAGGGCTGTTTCTCACTCCTCACTCTCCCAGCTGCTATTGCACAGCAGTTTCTTTTCCTTTCACAGAGGCACAAACAACATCACTTATTGGCTCGGCACTGGCCAGTAGCGAGGCCCTTATCCAACATGGGGCAGCTTCTGGATTCTTCTTGCAGAAGCCACCCCTTTGGCCTCCTGCTACCAAAACCTTCCCATGTAAACCCACTACACTGTTTTTCAAAAGGCTTCAACAGCACGATGGGTGACAGTGGAGGCACACATGGACGAAGCCCAGCACCAACAGCTGCTCCCCAGGGAAGCAGGTAATGCAATGAACAGAAAGCATTGCTGCTAGGGCAGGATTGTGCACATCTGGAAAGAAAAATTGAGCAGTCTGTGGCAGGGATTTAGTGCTTAATTTGTAACAGAGGGTGGGAGGGAAGCTGATGCAGGTACCCGCAGAGAGCTATTGCATAGGTCTGGTCCTGCAAGGTGCTGTGGGCACTGCAGGGGATGCAGTGGGAAACCCTTGGAGGATGGACGGAGTTCAAGAAGGTGAGGTGGGGGTGTGCATTCAGATACAGGTGGGAAATGGGAAGAGTTTAGGAAACATAATCACCTGCTATAGGAGTCTTTGGCAGGAAAAAGTTTTGAAAGTGCTGAGACAGAAGAGTAGGCAACCCCTCCAGAGGGAGAAAGAGGTTCACTGGGAAAAATGTCACAGGCTATTAGCCTCTGCAGAGCAGAGACAGAAAAGTGTCATTGGCATTTGTATTACAGGAAAGGGTCAATAGGAACAAGCTGAAAATGCAGTGTCTCCACTGCGTCTGAGATTTTCAATCACCAGTAGAGTTATGAAATTTTAGTTCCTACATTCTCCTTGTGAAGGTTTCAGTCTCTTCTTAAGACTGGGACAGAAAGGTCAAGGATGAAGTAGTCATTCTGTGAAAAACTGTTCTCTCAGTAGTAACTGTTTTTACCTTGACTTTATAGATTGTTTGTATGAGTTCATTCTGGTAGGTGCTGGTTGTATGACCTCAGCCTAAGGGCTTATGGGAGAGCATCTTGTATGCAAGATAACACGCATCACTTTTGGCAATGGCATATGTAGGTTCCTTGGGTTTTGATCTGCTTTGCATACATGGGTCACAGTAATTGTGGGGAGAGATATTGATGGCTTTTTTGTATTTTTATGTTTACTGCATTATCAAACTTGGTTCCATTTGCTATTTCTTGGTATATAGAAAATTTGCTCCTGGAAAAAGGGGAGACCAGGAAATAATTTTGTAGCATAATCTTCTCTTGGCATAGGCTGTAACTGTTCACAGCCATATCCAGCTGCCTCAGACCATTATTTTCAATCATGGACTCCAGTACAGGACTGTGTGAGTGAGAGAGCTGTGTGCAGTCGGAGGGGTGGGAGCTTCCTTTTTTATTGTAATAAGCTCCCCTGAAGTGTCTCGGTAACTTGCACATAAACATGATGTATTTCCTGGGAGACTGTCTTATGCACTGAAAATCATCTTCACTTTGGTGAGGTCTTGTTAATTCTTCTCTGAGCAGATGTGGTGATGTCTGAAGGCCTGGCTGTACATCACCATTCTGGGTGATGTTTGCAGAGTTGTAGGTTTTACGAAGCATGTAAATGGACTTTTTGTAAAAAATAAGTTGCAAGACAACATTTTCATACGTCACTTTTGTATAAGGATATGTTAGAAAAGTATTTCCTAGGAGCGCAGTAGCTGTTGGATCTGTCCTGGAGAAGGGTGAGAAACCAGATCCTTGGACCAATGAATATATGGGCTCTCGTGTATGGGCTGTAAGCACAACATCCATCTGGTGCATGGAGATCTCATGATGAATACAGTCCAAAAGTACAGGCTGAAAACTCAGCATTATGTTTCCCAGTCCCAGTTTTGGTTTTACAGCTGACATGTGGCTACACAAGTTGTCCCAGTCTAGTTTGGGGGAAAAAAAATAATACAAGAAATAATCCCAGTTTTGGTGAGGTATTTCACAACATGGCCAACATTACTTTGTCTCTTGACCGTGATATCAAGGACCACCCATGAGGTTCTTCCAGTCCTCTTCCCTCTGGTAATTATCCCCCTGATTGTGTCAGGGTAGAAATTACACCTGGCTGCATGGGGGATGCACTAATGCTAGTGGAACTTGGGTGGGTAACAGAGGAAATAACTCCCTGAACAGTGACACTGAACATTGCTGCAACACATGCAGGGACTACAGAAGCCTGAAGATATTCTCGTGGGTTCAGATCCCAAAGGGATTATTGAAAGATCAGAGCTGGCAGAGCATTCTTATAATGAAGAGCTGGTGTTGATATCTATGGCTAAGAAATAGTCAAACAAGCTGCTTTTTATTTGCAAAACTCCACGTTCATCTACTGGTTTCACATTCACTTAAGGGCTTTTCACTCTTTAAATTACTGTATGGAGGGTATTCTTTCCTGTCAGAAGCACTTGCAGGAAGAGGGGAACAAAAGTCGGAGTATGATCTAGTGGGTGCTAAAAGCAAGGAGAAACAACCCTTTTGCAGGTGAAAGGGAACACACAATATACATGGAGCTAAGAATACACTGGTAGTCTAATTAATGTTTTGTCAGACTAATAGTTCAAATTATCTAATAATTACAGAATAGTCTCATAAAGAACATAGTCAAAATTGTTATATATTAACTTCCTGATACATTCCCCTTCTGTCTGGCACTGTGGCCTTACTTATTATGCCTCCCTTATTATGCCTCCCTGGGCCCAGCCTTCCTTGAGACCAATGCGGCGGCTGTGACACATTATTAGTGTCCTGAGTCCTCTGCTGGGACAAGTCTGATATTCATGGTGGCGTTTCTTTCTCCGCCAATATGGACTCCAGTTACTGAATCACAGCTAAAATATGAAAGCTGCAAAACAAACCTACTTAACATAAAGTGCTATTGTTGACTGTCTGGATTATGTCTTTTACAGATGTGATATTGCTCAAAATATTATTATATTTGGTATTCCCACGAGTTATGCAACAGTCACTTTTCCCCTAGGCAATTGTAATCACAGCTAAAACTAAAACCAGTTCAGGTCACAGCAATCCCTTGGATGTCTTCTCTATCTAGATCCTATTACTTCATCTGGTTTTAGGATCTCAGAAAGGGAACAACAGACCCAGAACAAACATTTGGGGAAAATCCTTCCTCAGAAACACAAATAAAGCCTAAGAAGCTCACTGAAAGTTTGCAGATGTACTTGCAGCTGTAGAAAATTCATCTTACAGATCATGACATCTCCCTAAAAACTGTAGTACTGTTTGGAACAGTTGCTCTTGCATACCCAGCGTAAATTGCTTTGATACACTCCATGGCTTATCACAGTTTTGGATCTTCTCTTGAACTATATGAAATCTGACAATTTTTAAAAAACATGTGGATGAACAAGATACAAGGTTCAAGGCTGCATTTGTTGAAGGCATTGTGGACTGTATTATATGAACCACCTTGACGAGATGTCCTTGGCTACATTGCGATGATGGTTTTACCTGCTAACCTGCTTAAGAGATGGAGCACTGTGACCAAGTATTTAAGATACAACTAAGGAATGCCAAACCCTTAAATACAAGGTAAGACTGCAGTGCTCTATCTCTGACACCAAAAGACAAGTTAAAAACTTGTTTGAGACTAACCAGTGATGCTAGGGTTTCATACCCTGTACGGTGCAACAAGGCAGTCCAGAGAGAGGCTGGTGGGCTCACCTGCTTGTAGCTGTCAGGATAAAGTGCATCCTTTGTCCTGTTACTTACATGTTTGATGTTGGCAAGGACTCAATTTGATATAACAATCTTTCTGGACAGGCTCTTGATGGAGATGTGAAGGCTGGAGATGCTCTGACTGAGATCATGAGGCTCCTTGCACCCAAGCAGGATTACTGCCGGGGCCCCGAGTGCACCACTGGGCTCTGCAGCCGCTTCGCCTCCTCCCCGGCTCTTGGTGGCCCCTTCTGTGGATGCAGCAGGGATGAGGCTGTGGGAAAGGCCTGGGAGAAGCCCAGTTAATGGCTCCAGAGCCATGCTTAACCTCAGGCTGTTGCCCCTGGACTTCGGACAAACTATGTTGTAGGCATACCTATGCCCACCGATCCTGCCCTGATGACTTGAGTCAGCGTTGACCATGGGCTTGTGTGTCATGTCTCACCACTGCAGGCTTTCCTGGCCATCCCTGGACTGTTGGCTGACCCTTCTGTCATGGGACCTGCCCTGCTCTGCTTGCACGGGTGCTATGGGAGTGCAACGCTTGCCAGTAAAGCCCTTGTCTTCCACAACCTTGGATCCCAGCTCACCTGCCTGTGCAGAACATCCCACTCTTGCAGTGATACTATCCCTACCAAGCAGATGTGAAGCTTTTAGGTACTGGTTTCTTGGAGCTTATTAACACTTGGGCTCATTTGTGCCCTGGTTAAATAGCTGCAAGCTATCCAATAAACAAATCGCAGTCCAACCTGCTGAAAACTTGCATTTTAGCTTGTGCTATTTACAACACGACTGGTCCAGGACCATTGTTTGTCTCATAAACATGTACAGATTTAATGTATGATGAGAGCACCTCTGCCTCCATTTCTGGGAGGCAAAAAGCAATAGGAAATACATGACTTCCCAGGGGCCATTAAAAGTTGGGAAATCAGGCACATTGCTCTGTAAGGAAGCAGCATGCTGGGAGTCAGCTAGGAATCATGAGTCCCAGGGGTGGGATGCAAACAGGAGTGCAGGATAGCACAGGATAGCAGTAGGGGTTGAAATGAGAAGGGCGGGAGGGGCACAACACAAGAGACAAAGAGCTCTGCAGGCTGGGAGAAGGGGTGTACACTTTATTTGGTTCAGAATAAAATGTAATGAAGGTTTGAGCAGACCTACTCCACCTGATCAAAGTAGAAGCAGTGATCTTGTTTAAAAATGTATGTATACATAAGCTTATCTAAATGAGAGAGGGAGATTTTTGAGCGCTGAAAATAAAACCAGATTAGCAGATAGGTCAGGATGGGTCAACTTATTTGCCTGTGCTGGATGACAAAACAGCAGCAGTGGCGAGCAGCCTGACTGTGCTGCTGGACGGGGCAGATTTAGGGCCTGGAGGCCTCAGGCTCTCCACTTGGTAGCTCTCAGACAGAAGAAGGCAGAGCATGTTTCTTTGTGAGCCCGCTCAGAAATAGCAGAGCTCCGCCTCAGTTCCTGCTCTTGAAAACCTGCAAGGCTAGAAATACAATTTACTAAAAATGTTACATGCTGCAATAAGCAATGGGTTGGTGTGGAGAGCACAGAATCTGTCCCACAGAGCAATACATCACTGTGAACTTGGCATCCCGCTGCACTGAGGGGAATAGATTTGTGGAAGAGATGTTTAAGGGACTCTTAATATGTTTCATGAATCACAGAAGGGGGAATTTATATCTTTTGGGGATCATGACAATTTAACAAGGTTTTGGCTGAGATTCTAATGGCTTATAGCTGAAATGTAACTATTATAACATAAAATTTAAAGGTCTTGTCCAGGTGAAGTGGCTGAATTTAGCAGTACTCTAGAACCATGGATCTGAAGGTAAAAGCTGCTCTCATGTGCCCTGGTGTGAGTCTGGAGTCGCTGTGCCAGGCTCGGTGTTACGGGATGCAAGAGCTGCTCCGCAGCTGCTCTCCTGCCCAAGCAGGGCTGCAGCCTAGCGAACTGAGCACAACTTTGTCATCCACTCGACCTCCCAGGTCACACAGCATCCACTCCACCACCTCTCCTGCATTTTGCGAAGCTTTCCCGTTGTATAGGATAGCTTTTGTGCCTTACAGAGAAAGCCTAAGGAAAGAGATGGGTTCTTGGCCACACAGCTTTCAGATGAAGGATTCATGGGAGGTCAGAGCAGCATTTTCTTAAAGAGCTTTTTCTTGGAAGAACTATTGCCTCCCTAGACTAAGCACATTTATTTTTTCAACAGAAAGGGAGATTAGTTCCTGGTAAAGGGAGTTCTTTCATATGTGCAGGGCTGCACCGTGGATATATGCATGTCTCTCTGTAGATTTTACTGTGGGTACACAGCTTTTCTTTACGTGCCTCTTTGCCTATGATGCTACTCATGCTGGAGGTATTAAGCATGCAGCAGTGATAGTCCAGGCACCTGAACCTGAATGTCCTGAACACCAACACAATGATCAACATTTCTTCTGGGAGCTACTTCATTGGGTAACCAGTTCTGTATGGATTTCATTCATTTTGTAGCTGTAGTACAGGCCTGGCACAATTTTGCATTATTTATCAGTTGGCCATGTCTCAGGTGCAAGTTTATCAGAATATTCTGGAGTGAGCCCAATTCTACCAGCTGGCTGTGAAGAGGTGTAGTAGGAACTAAGTCTTTTAAGTGCTGACATAGAAAAATCGTCATTTTCTAGGGCATGGTTTGTTTTATCTTAAGATAGATCTCCAGAACAAGTCAGATGAATGGCTCCAGCAGTGCCCGTTTCTCTCGCTGCTTGCATTCAGGAGCCTAAATGATGAGCTGAGGTGAAGACCTCTCTACTACAGACATCTCAAGTTAAGTTATTCCTACTCAGCACCTGCCTTTGGTTTTTAGAATCTGATTTGAGAAATACAGTTCAGGGAGATGTCTGGGTGCCTGATGCTGGTCAGTCAGGAAAACATGCATGCAGGGTCAGTCAGGGAAACACGACTAAGGGTGGGTGGGGAAACAGGGTGTCTGGCAGCTGTGGGCTTGCCTGTGGGACCAGAGCTGCACCCAGACACAAAGAGGAGGAAAATCAGTCATTCAGGGCTTGGGAATCTACTGGGCATGACTGATGAGCACCTCTCTTAGCTTCTACAACACAGAACCAATTCAAACTAAAATATTATTACCGTTATTATTATTATTGTTGTTGTTGTTCTAAATATCCTTTTCTCTCTGTCTCTGGGCTGAGACAACCTAATCAAATCCAGGAGTAGTGCAGAAAGGGAATTGCTGAGGGGTCAGGGTATGGGAAAATGAAACCCTGTATCCCTGATGGAGCAGCACAGTACAGCTGACAGCTAACAAGAAATTAATTTAGAATGCTTTTACTGCTTATTTGCTTGCTTGTCATCCTCACTGTTGCTGTAGTTGGTTTAATTTTTCATATTTCTCCTGCTCATGATATAATTTATGTGATGTTTTGCCTTTTGTTGCTGCAAGACCCAGGTCCTGGATTCAGGCGTGCAGCTTCCATCAAGGCAGAAAAAGAGAGCAGGGAGGGGGGAGCCCCCAAGATAGTGCACCTTGAGATGTGCTTGGCAGGGAAAAAAATAAACTCGGAATGTGACCCTAGTATATCTTGGAGGGACAGAAAAGAGAAGGTAAGGAAAATGAAACTAAAAAGTATTATTAAAGAAAAAAAAAATCTTGAAATGAGTTTGGGCTTCTCTCTGAATTCTAAATGCTGGCAACACTTGAGCAGTCTCTTTGGGAAAAGTACCATCTCCTCTTATCTCTGCCAAGTGTTGTTATCAATAAATAGAGGAAATCCGAGCTGGGCTTGTAGTGGATCCTACAACTGAGCTTGTGCAGAGTGTCCCAGGAAAGCCTTTTGCTACATCTTGCTAGGAAAATGGTCAGGGAAAGTCAGTACGAGGCAACCCCATGCTAGCAGAATTACTGCTGACATATCACAGCCTAAAGACACTCACCTGCAGCAACACAAAGCTGCAACCACACCATGTCACACCGGGATTGTATTCCCAGCACACACTGCAGAGGGGCTGTGAGGGTATTTCTGAGTGCTTGTGCCTGACAGAGATCAACACAGTAAAAACTGGAGTTATAAAATAAGAGAGACCGTTAGTAGATCTATCTGAGCCAAGCAAGCTGCTTGCACAATTTTAGCATGAATTACCCCCTTGGATAGAGTAAAGCCTGGAGCAAGTGTGCTGGGGTGAGAGGAGAGGTTCATGGGGCTGAGACGTGGGTGCACCAGGGTGTGTCAGGAGTAGGGGGCCGTGTCTGCATAGCAGAACACACCCGTGGGGGCAAAGCCCCTCTCTCCTCTCGGGTGTGTGTCTCTGTGCGAGCAACAGCCTCATCCCCTCTGTCCACTTGGATAGGATCTCCCAGTCCTGGATAACACCGCAAGGTTTTCACCTGGATCAGTGAAATGCTGTTACCCAAAAGCGAACTTTTTCCTTTCCACTCAGTTTAGCAAAGCCTCAAGTGAGTTGATAGTAGCAAAGGTTGAACCTACCAATCCTTGCTGCATTCCCGAGCCACGCAGTCCTCCAGCACAGGCTGCACTCTCACGCCATCCCAGGCCTGGGGAAAGGACACCCCTCTCATTAAACCAGTTCACTTTCCTTTCAGCTCTTCTGAAAACCTATTGATCAGCACCGCTGAGCCCTGGCTAAAGGTCAGGTTGGATGCAAAGGTGTTTCTGGAGCAGGCACCAACCTGCCCTTGCTGTGCCCACAGAGCTGCAGGGCCCCCACCCCCAATCCCACACCACTTCCATCAGACTCAAGAATACCTTTTATCTTCCTGCTCTGCAGCTCACAGCCACCTCTGCTCTTCTTGTGGGTTTGGAGGGGCACACCACTGCCCCTGTAGCCAGGCCATGTGCTTTGCATGTGCTGCTGTATGGGGGAACAAGGAAAAAAATGGCTTGTGTCTTATCATGGCAGTCCCAGGAGCAGGGAACCCTCGGGCAACCCCTGGGTCCCATCGGGGCACCACACAGTGCAGCTGCTCTGTGGGCTCGTCCCTTCTAAGCTCATCCAACCCTGCCCCTTCCTTACCAGAGCCAGAAGATGCTTCTGTCAAAACAAACAAACAAACAAAAGAAACACCTCAAAATCATGTAGGCTTCATTCCTCAGTACCCTTTACTAGTAGGTTATTCCAGGAGCTCATATTCGCATCTTTCTAGCAGTTAGAAAATTTCTTCCGACAAACCTCAGGCTGGATTCCCTGGTCCCAGGGGGTGCAGCTTCCAGGTCTTTTCCCACTCAGGCAGCTCCCAGCCCCACAAGTCTCAACACCAAAAGCTTTCTCTAGTATTTACCTTATTTTTCCTTTCTTAATATTAGACGGTTCCTATTTAGTTCCCTGATACTACCATATTGACTGGTCTTCCTATTTGAAGCAGGACTTCATCTCCAAGCCATCTTCCCTCATGCATCTTCA
Source organism: Cygnus atratus (assembly GCF_013377495.2). Classification (NCBI taxonomy): domain Eukaryota; kingdom Metazoa; phylum Chordata; class Aves; order Anseriformes; family Anatidae; genus Cygnus; species Cygnus atratus. The sequence goes on from NC_066378.1 coordinate 956,825, forward strand.
AATCTATTTAACAAGCATTGACAAAAACAGAAATTTCAGCACCACAGTATTGGGATGATGCTGTTCTTCCCTTCTGAGGCCTCCAGTTGTCTGACAGGAGTATTCTGAGTTATTAATCAATTTGCAAAAAGTCACTGTTTTCTTCCCCTGGCTTGGGAGAAGAGCCCACTGGCTTGGTCTCTATCCAGGACTTCATTTCCTTGCTCTGTCACAAAACACATGCGTCCCTTTCTCCTACCAAATTTGCAAAAGATAATTCCTGGTCTTCCCTGTGCATGGGCCAGGCTTACCCCTCTGCAGGGCTCACCACAGGCACATCGTGTGCTTCCTTCCAGAAAACTTTTGTGCATGCATCTGTCTGAAATCTTTTTTAACTCTACACACACACACACACACACCAGTGAAATCCAACAGGGAATTAAAGTTCTTTGTACGTGGAAACATCACACTATGCTCTAACTCTAAAGTGCTTTGGGGATCCTCTAGGATAAAAGGTAGCAGAGAAATGTAAATGTAAATGCATTCTTTGGATGAGCCCTCTGGATTAGCAAGTGAATTTTCAATTGCATCTCCCTGGCAAAGCTGTGAGCTGCAAGGGTGTATGCTTACACTAATTCACTGTAATCTCCCCAACCTCCTCTGGTACGAGGGTGAGGAATCCCACGTGCTCCCCCTGTGAGCCCAGACCTTTGCATCAAGGCAGGGGCTTGCGGCTGGCAGGGCACCCACTCTTGCACGCTGCCCTCAGACTATTTCAGAAAGCAAAAACTGAGAGAACCGTTTTGCGTTTGTTCTCAAATGTAATACACGCTCAAGTTTAAGCAAATAAACAAAGCTGGCTATTACGTAATCTGCTTGTTCTCAGCATCTGCGTTTCAGGATGCAAATCTTGGGAAGGCTTTGATTACAGAAACTAGGGCACTCGCAACCTTGACAACAATTTCATACGTGAGCTGAATGCAGTGCACATGAATGTGAGCAGAAAATGGATCCCAGAGGACTCTTTGACAGTCCCTCCGGGTTCCCAAGCTCCTAGGGTTATTTCTGGGTGCAAGACCTCTTGAGACATCTGCTTGAGTCATGTTATACACTTATAATTTTATGAATAGAAGAGTTTAAACCAAAGCTCCTGTTCTGCCTGCACAGAACATGGTCAGAGCACATACCCAGCCTGGGCTTCCACCTTCAGCAGGATTACCACATATAAAATTATAAAACTGATCTTGCAGCCCGGGTGATACAATGCAAATATACATCCCTCCCATTCTCAGTGACCAAAGGCACTGGGTCAGCTTGGGCAAGCTTTCAGGAGAGCCCTGATGAGGGCAGAGCCCTGTCCTGTCCTATTTTGTGTTTTCCACCTCTGGACCAGGATAATATCAACTTGCAAAGTAACTTTGCTTACTTTTTACCAGCACCATTTCCCACTTTCCCCTGTAATCATATAATTACCATACTTCATCCATCACCTTTACACCCATCATCCATCATTGTTTAGCTTGAAGAAGGCCTCACACAGAAGCATTGCACACATTAGCAAATGCTGATCAAGGGAAAATGTGTCGAAGTGTGAGAAGTCACCGCAGACAAAGCCAGGTTACGTGGAGTAGCCATGGGGCTGTTTCACACATGACATTTTCCATGGACATAAATGTACCCCATTTCCCAAACAGGTGAGCTGAGCTGTGCCCCAGAAATGTCTAGGTCTACTCCAGAGACAAGTCCAGTTTCTACACGTGAAAATTAATTGATGTGCAGAGCACTTAAATGACCTTCAGTCTGCCCTGTTGTGATATCAAGCCATACATCTAGAGCCACGATTAGGCTATTTCAGTGCCTGTGGTACCAAAAGAAACAAATTAAACAATTTTTTCTTCTTTTATCCTGTGGTGCCCAATCAGGACAAAAAAGCCCTCCTGGGCTGTATAGAAACCAGTCATAGTATCTTTCCTTGCAAAACGCTGTTCTTACTGCAGCCACAAACATATTTCATGTTTTCTTCTTCTTCTGATTATTTCCCCTCTGGCTCCAAACTGTCTCTGACCACTAACACAGCTTGATTAGGATTCACCTCATTAATTACTTCCTCACACTATTTTCTCACCTTGAACACCCCTTCCCAAATGTGGGTCTGTGTGTTTCGTCACCTGCCAGTGCAAAGCAGCCCCACTGCCCCGGCTGTTCTTCCAGGAGCAACCAAATCCCAGTGCCCCGTGATGGCCATGAGCCCCTCTGATCCTCGGGACCTGTTAGATGTGGGTGCTGCCTCATTGCACCCATCACTTCTCTTTTGCAGCACCTTCATTTTGCTCTCATACCTTCTGTGGTCCTTTCCCAGGTGCTGTCATTTCAGCAACTTCTTGAAGCTGCTGCTTCGTTGTGGCAGCTCCTTTGCTTGCCCGCTCTGGCTTCCAGCATCTCCGTCCCAGCCACGTGCCTGCAGCACTGAGCTCCCCAGCCTGCTCTGCTGGGAAGGCTGTCAAGGGCTCTCCATTCCTTTTGAGAGACCGTGAGCTGTCTTCCTATCAGGGAGGTGCACACTTGTCCCACAGAGTCCGTTATAACCCGCTCGGTAAATGAGGGAGGAACACTACAGCTCTTTTATATTCATGCCCTGATTTATTTTGCTAGAGCTTTCCTACGTAGAAAATTCTGCATCTCTCTCACCCATAAGACATCTTTGTTCCTGTCACCCAGCATCAGAAATGTGTAGAGGCAAGCAGGAAAAGGATGTTTGCTTGGTTCTTTCTGTACACCTTCCCCTCGGTATTTCTGGGGTAAATGGTCTTCTTCACAACCTGAAAGCAAGAGGGCAGTGGTGGGCTTCAGGGCTGCATCTGCAGAGATGCTTCCTCTTCTCCAGGCTCCTGCCCCAGTCCAGTCCCGGGGGGCTGCTGAGTGAGACCCAACACCAGGTTTGGGGCTGGAGATGGCTGGTGGGGAGCATCCCCTGCAGGGAAGGGGAGCAAGGAGAGATGGGAGACACCTTTCCCTGCAGAGGGGGCTGGTGGACCTGTGATCTGCTGCATGCACAAAGGCTTGCTACAAATGTTCAGCTGAGTCCAATTAAAAGGAAGAAAAACAGATGCAGTGGGGCTGAAGGAGAGAGGAGGAAGCCAGCCCGGGTGTACCAGTGGGCTCCATCAGAGGGAGAGGAGAAGTGCCCACAGATAAACAGGAGGACTGGAGAGGAAAAGAAAGGAAGAAGAGGCGTATGCTTACACATGCTCCTTGTGTGCAGCAGGTGAGGCTGCCCTGGGGCAGAGGAGGTTACACACAAAGGGTGAAGCACTCCAAGCAGGAGGTGGAGAGAAGACCAAGACATTCCTCAGAGCCACACTGCAGCACACCAGGAATGAAACCAGAGGATCTCTGACTGTTCCCACAGACATCAGCCTTGGCCCTATGAATGTTTGCTGTGAAGGCAGCAGCCTCCTCTGCACTGTCCCTTGCAGCTTAACAGAGGCTCTGCTTGGGGCTTGGGGAAGCAGCAATATTCTGCAGCCCACAGCCCCTCTTCCCATGGGAAGGGAAGGTGTAGGGGAGGTGGAGGGTCCTCTCCCCTCTGCTCAAGCTGTGTGGAGACCCTGGCTGCAGCCTGGGCACGTGATACCACATGTAACTGAAATGTAAAAAAAAACAAACCAAAACAAAACAACAACAAAAAAAAGAAATTTAAAATAAGCGAAGGTGAATATTTCATGGAAGTCTGGATTGTGGCTGTGTTTAACAATTTGTTTGATATGGGGACAATGATAACATTAATATTACAACTTAAGAACCCTGTAAATCCCTGAGGTTGAATACTAAAGCCTGCTTGAGAAACCTTTAGATAGGCAGTATCGTTCCTTTGCCTATTGCTAGCTCACTTGATTCACCAGCTCAACCCACACAACAGCATGTGGGCTCCCAACCAGTCACCCACCCAGCTGACAAGGGTAGGTTCCCTTCCAAAGATGATGGTGGTGATGGAGATTCCTCTGGTTGTCACGTCTCCTCGCAGAGGACTGAAAACTCCTCCGGTGCTGCTGGGGCTTTGAGACTCTTACAAAGTGACCAGGAGGGGAGATGTAATTACAGGTGCACAGACTGTGAGCAACTGTACAGGCTTACTGCTTTGCTATTCTCTGTCTTCTTTGTTGTTCTGGCACCAGTCTGCTGTCATGCATCTTTATTTCAAATGGAAGTGTTTGGAAAAAGGATATGTTTTTTGAAACGTCTCTTGAGTCCTTAATATGTTTTCATGTGCTCTAAAGTGAATAATCTTAATAATGGAAATGATGCCCTGTTACAAAGAATGTGAGTAGTAAAAGCGTCATCAGAGCTGCTTGAATAAATCACTAGAAAGCTGTAATATGGACCTATGACATGCATGGTTTTGATTATTACAAAGTGCCACTGCACTGTTATGCATAAGAAGTATGTGCATGGAAGGCAGATCAGAGAGGAGCATCCATCCCCATGCCTGCTCACAGAGCTGCCCTGGCAGAAAGAGATACAGAGACAGGACTGGAGGCTGACTGCCATCTCTGGGACAAAGAGCATGGGGTGAAGACAGGCAGAAGATCCTGGGTGGACTCATGCCCACTGCAGTTCATGGATTTAAGAGTGAGACAGTGCGTCTGAGCCCATTGCCAGGTGCTCCGTTTAAAGTCCATGGAAGAAAACAGGCTCCTCTGGGCAGAAGTCTGTGTGAGCTGGTTGCAGATGGGATAAATGACCTTCCACTTTAGTATAGAGGAAACCAAGTAAGTTTTGTGGACAGAGCTGTCTAACTTTAGTTCCCCAAAAGCGGCAAAAGCATTCTCTGACTTGAGCCTATGTCGACAGTGCAAAGCTGTCAGGCTTTGTGTGTCCCCTCCTGAGCCCTCAGGGAATTGCCCATTTATCACCAGCCCCCTCAGGCCTTTACAGCTGTACTGAGGATGGGTTGTTTCCCCTGTTAGATGTGTCTCTGTGCCTGGCTGGCTACGTCACCATTCTTGGTGATTTCAGGGGCAGCTGCTGCGAACTGGGGGAGGCCGAGCATCAGTGCACCCTCTGAGGGCAGCGTCCCTACCCGCAGGTACGCAGTGTAGTTCCATATGCCCATTGATGTGACTATTTAATTAAAGACCAGGGATCTCTAGACTTCCAGATTTCTTCACCATATATACTTCATGCATGTAGAAAAACTATTTTAGGAGCAGGACTGTGTAGTATTTTCCATCCACAAAGAGCAAGACGTGACTGTCTCTGTTGTTTTAGAATACGGGGAAATACCACCACAAGAGCCTGGAACATGAACATTTTGGTTATAGCTGTGTGTGTGTGTGCACGCACGAGCATGTGTGTGTTGCTATATTGAACCAGACACAAGATGGCAACCAGTGCCATCTTCAGCCCAGTCGGAGATATTCAGCTTGCAGCATGGAGTCAAGGACTGACACCAAGCAGGCGGCTGCACAGGCTGCGTGACACATGGGGAACGACAGCCAAATGGCTCAGCCTGTCCTGTTCCTTGGGGCTGCTCATGGCTTTCAGTGCTGGGTTCCCCACAGTCCAGATACAGCTCAGTCCTGCAGTTTGCTTCTCTGCTGACAGCAATCCTTGCTGCAGCAAGATGAAAAAAAAATGTAGATGAAGGAAAAGAGAGATTGATGGAGATCCCTCTATGGACAGACGTTTGCCCAGAGCTGTGCTGTTAATTGAACTGGACTGTTTTCAGAAGTACTTAATGCACAGATTCGAAATTAATGCACAATATTCGAAATATGAAGGCAGTTCATACACTGCATGTGAGCACCAGAGTCTAATGAGATCAACTTTAAGAAATGCACCTACCAAGCCCCCAGACAGGCTGTACAGACAGACTCAGAGCACAGCCGCTGGATTTGCAGACAGAAGACCTTGCTGAAGCATGTTGATAATAGAAACAAGAAAAGAGTGTGATAAGGAGAAGCTGAGAAGGGATAAAAATGAGACAGCAAAAGTAAGGCTTTTGTTATATTGTCAAGGAACAAAAACTAGAGGGAGTGAGAAAACTCTGTGAGGAATAATAGCAAAGTCACTAGACAAGGTAATAAATATGTCTGATTAACAACATAGCATAGCTGCAGCCAGGAAGAGACAGGAAAAGGATACCATTCCCAGTTCAAAACAAAACAAAAGCAGGAATAGAGGTATAGGTAGTTACATCAGAGTGCAAAACTCTTGGCATCCACATCTAACATTGGAAGTGGAAAAGCTTCCTTATTTAAAGATGAGATAATTGTTGGACATGTAATCTTGCCTTTAAAGTGGAAGTGGTTTGGGGAAGCAAATATAACTCCAGGTAAGTGCACCTGATTGCAAACTACAGCAAGACAGCAGTGGTTTGCCTGGGTGTCCTCCAGTACAGGACAAAGCACAGGCTGCAACAGCACAGGAGTTGGTCACAAGCTGTCCCTGTAAGCATCAAGCGCACAGCAGGTATTGCAGAAAGCATTACAAATGGAAGGAGGACACGCACCCTATTTCATGCCACTCAATTCTGAGATGACAAAGCCACACAGGAATCTGGGTTTCTGTTGGAAGAGTTTTTCAGAGCGAGTTCAGCAGATCCAGAGACAGTCTCCACAAGGCATCTGCCAACCACGCATTTCTCAGCTTTGCTACTAACTGATGACAAGTCCTGTACCCTCCAGGGTGCCGAACCAACTGGGATATAATTCCCGCAACATTGGCAGATGGGAGAAATGTGAAGTACCTCAAGCATGTTTCTAAAGACCAAATCTGTGCATTAAGTATTTTTTGCATGAAGAAGCCACAAAATAAGATGTGATCTTGCCTACGAGGTCTTTGGACAAGAGAAAACCCATCATTGGGCAGGAAGCTGTTGGCACCCAGTGCTCTTATTGCAATGCAGGGTAATAGAAACATACAGAAGGGACCTGGCAGCATGCAAACCAAATCTATGGCAGTATTCTAGAGGTGGGTGTCCAGAAGACAAGCAGAAGGTGGAAATAGACCTCAGTGCAGCCTACAAGGCAGCTGGAACGCCATCACTCCATGAGTGCTGGTGGAGCAGGAACTGGTGAGTCTTCAGCTGGAGTCCTCATTCCTGACAGGGAAACTGTGCAGTCTGCAGCAGCTGAAGGGCAGTGAGAAAATGTCAGGTGAGCTGGGGATCTGGTCGATTAGAAATTACTGAACTTTACAGAAAGCTGCTCTTCATCTCCTGTGCCTGGAGACCTGTTTCACAGGGGTCTGCTTCCAAGCAAAAATTTCAAAGTGGCCTAGAAGGAATCCTGTCAAGCGTGATCTAGGATTGTATTTTATTGCTTTCATCGCATGTCTGGGCTTCATTTCACTTATCTATTTCAGCTGTCTATAAATTAGCTGTCCGAGTCTGATTTTGTTTCCCTCAGGCCCCTTCAACGGAGAGAGGCAGACATCTTTGCAGGGTAACTCATCTGAGCCACCCATTGCCCCTGACTGTAGAAGTCTGTGTCTTAAGTCTGGATCCATTTTCTGGGGACACAGGAAACACAAGAAAACCAGCACCAGCATGGCATTCCCAAGCAGGCAGTTAGCTCTGCTGCTCTGATGCTGACACAAGAGCTGAGCTTGTGCTGGGGCCAGGTGGGGGCTACGTGTGGACACTGCAAACATACCAGCAGCTGAAGCACTCGGGCTGGCGGCTCCCCAGGGCAGCTCAGCGTGTGCCTGAACTCCGAGCTGTTCCCCAAACTGCTCCTTTTCACCAGGGAATGTGGCCAAGTTGCCCCGGCTTGGATCTGGCACTCGGGTACTGGCTGTTTGGGATCCACGCAGCCCTGCAGCCCTGGCAGTATTTCCTTCAGGAGAGACAGGGTTTGACTCATGAACAGCTTCTCCTCACCAGAGTTTCCACATGCAAAAGACTGTCAGCAAATAGTTTCTGCCATTTTGTCTCTTGGCAGCTGTGGATCAAAGCACATTACTTGGCTCCCAGTGTGCTAAGCTGTAGTGAAGCCTCAGCTGCCCATACCATGGGCATGGAGCCTGCAGACAGCACCAGCACAGGGACGGCATCTCTTGCCTGGATGAAAGCACAAACTCCAGGCATAAAATCATGGTATGTCAGCCCAAAGACCTTGCCTTGAAAATCAGGACTTGAAGTCACGTCCTTGTCAGCCTGACCACTGGGCCTGTGGTCAAGGAAAGAAAGATTTCAAAGTTATACATTTTAAAGAAGCAAGACATTAGAAACCACAAGACTTTTGAGCTATTAGGCTGCCAGGCAAGTCAGAGAGATAGCCCTTAAGATTTATTAACATTATCTGCTACGCAACTCCTGATACAGCTTCAGAACTTGTGGGAAGTCTTATTTATCAACCAGAGGGAAAGGACAAATGTAAGAACAGGCCATGACAGATAATAATTCAATGTGCTGGGTGAACCTACAGAGACTGGCATTTTTCATTTCACTTCTCTGTTTGCAAAGAACTTGGCACTGGCGTTGTTTTCATTTAATTTCTCTGTTTGTAAGAGATTTGGCCATTCATTTTGGCTGAAGATCTGATAAGCAAAGCTAAGGAAACACAAGGCACATGTTGTTCTTGAGAGGAACAGAGTTAGGGAAGCCGAAAACAGCTTTTTATTAACAACTCAAATACTGACTGGATGTTGCAAGGGGGGAGGGAGGAAAATCTTGCTCCATAAGTAACCTCAGAAGAATCCCAGACTGTTGGTGGAATGTCTTTATTTTCTGGTTTCTTACCTTCATAAACATAGTGTCACACTGGAAAATCAGGTCTCGCATTGTGCAAATGTCAGTAGTCAGTGTCTGTGTGTGGGGAGGATGCACAAGCACATGGGACATTGGCATAGATCTGCAGGAGCTGTCATGTACGGAGCTGTATGGACTGGTCGGGTGTAATTGGATGGGGACACACCAGTGCAGAAGCAGTGCACCAAGACAGATGCAAGAGACAGATGCAGAGGTGTGAGAGCAGTAAAATGGTTGTGCCAGAGGGGCTTGAGCTTGTGTGGAAGAGCAGTGCTACCTGGTGTGAAACAGTAAGGGGATGGCCATGCCAGCATGCCATTAAGCTGGAAACTCTTCCTTCTGTAGGAAGTGATAGGAAGCTAGAGCTGAGGAGAGAAGACACAGCCTGTGAGGCGTTGCCAGATACACTTCTGGGCTGATGCCTGACAGTGTTCAACAGAAATACCTGATCTCTCAGCTCAGCCCTCCAGGAGCAGTAGCTGGTGATTGACAGGGTGGGGAATAAGGATGGGATGTTCTGGTGTGGAGACTGATGGAAAGCGAAGTGCCCTGAAGATGGGAACTGGCAGGCTTTGAGAGACAGAAACAGGGAAAGCAAAGGTATCTTCTGTGGGAGCAACCACACCAGGATAAAAAAACTGGCCATCCGGGTTATCTCATTCCCATAAGATCTGCTTATGCATCCTGCAGAAAATTCAGAAGATGCTCGTCTTTTGGGAGAAAAAAAATATGGTCTATGAGTCAAAACACGAGACACAGTCCATCAAAAGCACTTTTCTGCCCTCCATTTCCACTGATGTGCGATGGGAGTGGGGTGGAACAGCCCCTGCAGAGAGCTCAGTGGGGAGGGATGCCCTGGGGAGAAGGCTCTGCTGGGAACGCAAGACAAAGGGAAGTCCTGAAACACATGCAGATTATGTGTTCTTTTTTGTTGTTGTTTCTTTGCTTGATTTTTGCTTGTTTGTTTCTTTCTGCTCTGTGGGGAAAGTTTCTGTTAAAAAATTGGGCCTCACTACTGGGAATGCAATGACATGGAAATCTGGCATGGGAAATTCTGCCCATGGGTGCTAGAGGTCCCTTAATGGTAATGCCTTCCCTGGGGTGCAGAAATCACTAAATTAGGCAAGGACAGGAGATACAGTTAAGCCTCCTGAGTGGAAATGCTGCACAGCTGTAATTGGTCCTGAGGTAACCACACAGTTTGCCATGGCCATGCTTTAGCCTTTTCTAACAAGGACACTCCCCTTAAAAAGGAGTGAGTAAGTTTAGAAAGGTAGGTTTCATATGAACAGAAGCTGGAAGAGGTGTCTTTTTAAAGGAGAGACAAGATAAGGCAGAATAAGAGTAAAAAGGGGATGGAAATAGATTTGTCTCCTGCCACTGTGCCCCCACGTGTACCTCCAGCACCTTCCTCCAGGTGTCCACACCAGCTCCAGGCAGGCTGATAGGACCCCAGGAAGAGCTGCTGCTTCTGCCACCTCAGAGGGTGGTCACCACGTGTGCTCTCCAGCCACCAGTCACAGCTGTCCCTGGGCCACTGCCACTCACAAGGGGAGCTCGGGGACCCCAGCAGCTGCTGGTGCAGAAGCGGCTTCTCCTTCTTCCCCGGCTCATGTCTGATCCCCATTTCCCAAGGAGCCCATCCAACCAGGGAGGGGTGTTCAGTTTGTGCATCAACACCCTGCTTATCCTCCTGTCATCTTCCTTCGCTTACAGCCATGGTGGAGTGTCTGTAGCTCCAGCTGATAACCACTGCTGGGTCCCTGCACTGCTGAGCCAGTGTCTGAATGTCCCATTCCCTCTGACCAGGCCTCCAGGTGGGGGCTTACTCCTTTACAATTGCAGCCAGGTCCTGGCAACGCTTACGTGCTGAAAAAGGAAAAGCAAACAGAAAAGCACAAAGATGACCATGAAAACAGCCACAGTTTGCTCAGTTTTGCTGGACTGAATTTATTGATATGTTAGTTTTCATCAGAAATGTGTTTTCTGTATATTTTATTTAAAACATTTGTTCAGCTGCTTGGAAAACTGAAAGTGTTTTAGTCTGCCCCCCCCACCCCTCAGAGAAAATAAGTTCTTAAAGGTAGCAGAAAAGAAAAGCAAAAAGCAAATGGAAGAAAATGAAGCATACTTCTGCTGTTTCTGTTGGTTGCAAAGCCATTTCCCACTGGAAAAACATATAAAAAGAATATTCTACAGGAACTACAACAAAATAAACTATTCTCAGCTGGGATTCTAGGGATAGGTATGGGCTAAGGTGGTCAACTCTTATAAAACCTTTTTTAAAAAAATTCTTTGCAACTTTCCCATTTTGTCTCACATAAAAAACTGTTAATCCTTTTCTCAGACCGAATACTTTATTTTCTCTTGCCTAAAAAAATAAAAATTACAGCCTTCCTTTGAGTGTCCCTACAACCCTCCTGATTTTCAGCCAAACCTAGTGATTTGCAAAGGTGTTATTCTAGTGTCTAGCAGGCACCCTGCAGCATCCATGGACAAATATGCCCCTTTGTGGTCAAGTTAGAGCCTGCTGATGGGATTAAAGCTTTCTGGAAATTGCAAAAAGATGGGACATGTTTCATGAAAAGCTTGCTGCCTGAGAGCCTTGTGACTTGGTTTAACAGAATGATGCGTGTAATTTTTTGACACCAATGCATTTGAAGACATTAGGCTTTTGTTAATTGGATACTTAGACAATAAAGCCTTGGAATGTGTTAATTTGTTGGACGGGATATGATTAGACTCTGTGATGAGGCTATTTTGCTAAGATATTTCTGCTATTGGCTAGCCTGACATCATGGATTCTGCTGAAATACAGAGTTTAGTGGTGTTTTGAATGTGGTAGTTATGTCAGTACACATTAATTCATGATGGACTACAGGAATATGGTACTCCAAATGTATTGCATGATTTATAGTCACGTAGTGCTCAGAGTAAATGTGGGAATAAAATGTGCTGGGTTGTGAAGGGACAAGTAAGGAAATGGGTCTTTGGAGACTCCTCCACAATGATAACTTCACTCTGTAAGTTTTATTCTGCTGGGCCAAGGCAGCACCGAGCGTGGAAGAGGGACAAGCTGTTCACAAAGTTTTGCTTTATACCACGACCTCATTGAGTTGATTAGTAAACAACACCAGTTCTCCTCTTGTTTTCTGCTGGGTTAAATGTACCCAGGATAACCACAATCAATTCAACAGCCAGTAAATCTTCACTCCTGCACACTTGGTGGAGATGTTAGTGCTTGTTCTTTGAATTCCCCACAAGCCCCACTGCATTCAGCGTGGGCAGATGCACTCTCCCACGTGAGCAGATGCTGTCCCTTGAGAGGCTCTCAGGGCCACCAGGTGTTCCCCAGGGAATCTGTCCCTGGCAGGTGGTCCCCACCATGGTGACAGCAGGCTGTCCATCTCTCCTGCATGCAAATGCATCTGTTCTCTCTTCCCTGCAAGGAGGAGGGGAAAGAAATTGGAAGGAATGCAGAGGTGGGAGCTGGGTCTGTCTGGGTGTCAGCATGAGGCTCCCCAGTAAGGCAGGTGTCCTGCATAGTTCTTGCAGTTCCTTTGTTCCCCTTCTTCACTGGAAGGATCCGCCTTTGGGGCTCCCTTTACTGGCCACATCCCAGCAAAAGCAATGAAGCAAATTCCTCCTACATCCACGTACGGCTGAGATTCCAACTCTTCTTTTTTTTTTTTCCCCTTCAGTTATCCATTTGCCATCTGATTGCCTCATTTCCACCGTCCTGGAAATGCAGACAGTTTCTGCCAGCTGGTTAATTTATGCCCTGGGCAACCACACGCAGATCAGATCGCAGTGGCCTATTAGCATTTGGCAATACACGATTTTGGAGCTGTCTTATCAATATGGATCATACATAATAAAAACAGGAGGTAAAGCAATCAATAGCAACACTTTATAAGAGGAAACAGAACTGTTTGGACAAGAATGTACATGTGTTCTGTGCTTTTTAATGTCTGTGTCACCAGCGATGCAAGATGTCCTATCTGCACAGCACCCAGCTGAATGGAAAAAAAGGCATTCAAGTGTGTAATTGTTCCAAAGCTTGTGGAGCATTAGAGGGATGTTTGGTGTAGGCAGATACTTCACTTGTTTGTGTGTGAGATTCTACAGTGTAAACTTTCACAGCTTCACCACTGGAATAAAAATGACATCCAGGATGACTCACTTTTATTTATTGGGAAAAGGTAAAGATGATGCCACTGTGGGAAGCAGGTTTGTCTTGCTTCTGCTTTGGAAACAAAGTTCCCAGCCATTTCCAGTCAACAACTGTGATCCAAGCAGTCAAAGCTGGTCCTCCATTAATCAGCCTCCAGCTTTGCTTGGGGCTTGTTCTAATTGATTTAGTGCAGAGCTTATCTTCTCCAGAAATGAAAAATAAAATTAATTTCCCAAGTTTAACTCCAGTGTGTCAATCCAATTTCCAATGGTTTTACGGTTTAATTTCCTTGGACAGTTTTCTGACTCTCTCAGCTTGGTAGTGGAGGAGCACATTCCTAAAACAGTACTCCTGAACCTCCTAATGCGTGCAGAAATGCAGGCAGGTCTCGATTTACCCACTTCACTCTGGTCTAACTATTTGTGGGACGATAGCTTTTTATAAGTTACACCTTCAATTAATGGTATGATCTAGTTCCTAGATCAGATCACTTGTTAGGCCATTATAGGTTGTTCTCAAGGTTCTGAATGAATCATTCTCAGACCCTGTCTGGCTTAGGAGTGCTGCAAGCTCATTTGTAATTTAGTTTTTGTGGGCTGCGAGATTCCAAAGTTCCTGGCACGTTAAACTCCCTGGCAGATACGTGAGAAGGATGGTCCTCTGAGCCAACCTAAGAAGAAGGATAGGAAAGGCAGTGGAGATCCTTGCTCACCTCTTTGCTCATGCCCTGTTAGGCAGATATGGGCAGGTTACGTAGGGGAGCTCTCAGAGTGAGCGCAGCTGGGACTCCTTCTCATCTGCACTGTTTGCAGAAATCCCCGCAGACTCTGTTATTGCATTGCCCACTACATCGCCACTGCTGCAAGGCTGGCTGGGGTACTTGCTGATGTGAATCTGGGTGGGAAGTCATGGGGACCAGTGTATTATCGAGGTAGGTGGAGCAAAAGCAAAGCATGAATAATGAACGCTGTTCTTCTACAGTTCATCAAAGGTATGGATGCTTGTGCAAGTTATTCAGGAGCTGGGAGGTCGGAGGAGAAAGTTACACAAATGTTATTAAATATGTTATGATTTAAGAGAAGCATCAGTTCAGAGTAAAAGTGCATGTTGGGGATCAGAGCTTTGAAACATCCATTCAGCTGCTCTGAAATGTAACTTTTGATAATGTCCTGGTTTCAGGTAGGACAGAGTTAATTTTCCTCCTAGTAGCTGGCAGGGTGCTATGTTTTGGATTAGGATGAGAAGAGCGCTGATAACATGCTGATGTTTTAATTGTTGTAGAGCAATGCTTACACCAAGCCAAGGACTTTTCAGCTTCTCGCTCTGTCCTGCTAGCGAGCAGGCTGGGGGTGCAGCAGGAGCTGGGAGGGGACAGACCCAGGACAGCTGACCCAAACTGGCCAAAGGGGTATTCCATACCATCTGACGTCATGCTGAACAATATATAGGGGTGGCTAGCCGGGGTGGGGGGGCTGGCTGCTCGGGAATAGGCTGGGCATCGGTCAACGGGTGGTGAGCAATTGCATTGTGCATCACTTTGTACACATTATTACTATTATTATTATTATTATTATTATTATTATTGTTATTATTTTCCCTGTCTTAATAAACTGTCCTTATCTCAACTCACAGACTTCACTTTCCCGTTTCTCTCCCCCATCCTGGAGAGGGAGGGGGGAGGGTGAGCGAACGGCTGTGTGGTGTTTGGCTGCCAGCCGGGCTAAACCACAACAATAATGTGACCCATAAAGATTTCCTTAAAGTTCACATCTCTCTCTTTTTTTTCCCCCCACTATTTTTTTAATGCTGCAGCCTCTGAACATAAAATTCATCTGTTCACTTCTTTTTTGTAATAAATGTCATCTCATTCATGCAAGAAGCAGAATTTCTCACTGTCCCTGATTCTGCAACAAGAGCAGCAATTCTCATACTAACTCATGATACAGGATCATTTACAATGAGGCATTCCTAGTTTTCCTTCTGAATCTCAGAACACTAGGTAAAATTGAAAGTGCTGGGTAAGAATGAAGTGTTATCAGTGAGGACTAAGACCATCTATAATCCTTCTAATCCAAATTGGATTAAGTATTTGCAAAAAGTGCTAGAAGTACGTGTATTAGATCGAGGGCTAAGTGGGTTGAAGTGGGTCGTACAATTTCATGGAGGAGTAGGTTAAGCAAAAAGGGGATTTGTCAATGAGAAAAACTTTATTAAACAGCTGCTAATTGAAAGCAAACTTGCTAAAAAGGTGTCTATACACATTTAAAATCACAATTTAATAGAGTCCCTTGGAACTCCTGACTGACAGTACATAAAAAGCGACATCATACGCAGTCTGTCCTCCTGCAGCGTGGGTGGACAAGGAAGGATCTGACAGACAGAAAGATCACTTGGGATCCTATGCTGCTGTTCCACAAACAGCATGGATGCAGATGCTGAGATACTGGCAATTAGGCAGTAAGATGGAGAAGTCCATCTGGAAGGCTTCCAGCCATACAGCTTCATTCACATAGGGTTTGTTGCAAGGCAAACATCACGCAAGTTATCAAGGAGACATGCGAGCAGCCTGGGACATTTATATGACACATAGTAGTCCAGTTTAACCCTGAGTTTCCGTCATGGTAAGAACTGTCTGCTGTGACATTAGCAGGAGCTGTCACTACAGGTGATTGGCTGTTGTCATTCAATCTCCACAGACTTTGCTTAGGGTGCTTTTAAAAGGGTAACACTGGCAGGAACACAACCATTAGGAAGAAGTTCATACAACATTACAAAGAGATAGATTTGACCCATCACTTTCGTGTACTACACCCTATCCCACTTCAAACCCCAACCCTCATACACTGTTCTTCATTTTTCCACCCTATAAATATCTGCTTTACCTGTAGTGCACTTGCAGCAGAGCACACCAAAGGCCTTTCAGTTTCTTGATGCTCCCTATTGATGCAGTGAAAGTTTTAGTTGCCAGGTCTTCTTAGAGCATCTTCTCTTCACCCTTTTCTCCTTTCCTCAGCTTTACCAATTTTCCCTGTATTTGCTCCTCATTCCAGTTCCTCCTCATGTACTCTGTTCTTGACTCTTTTCTCATGTAATTTCATTTCTATTTACTACAGCTGTAACGTAAATCTACCCTTCTTTTTTCCCCTCTCCCAGTGAGGTAGACCTTTCTCTAAATCTTCCAGGAGCACAGCAGCTGCAGTCATCACAAAGCACATGCCAGCTGTCCTGCCAGGTCATCTCGACTTCTCCGACGTCTCTGGTCCTGAAGGTACATTGCTCTACTTTCCCAACTAGCTGACCAGTGCCATCCTCTTCTATCTCCTTCCTCACCAGCAGCCATTGGTATAAATATCAGTAATGATGAATTATGAATTGGCTTAGTGCTACTTAATAATTTACTCAATAAAGTTCTTCCAGCAGACTGTTAGAGCCCAATGCTTAGGTAAAGAATTTAGCTTCAGAATTTCTGAATATTCTCCACTGTATTAAAACAAAAACAAAAACAAAAACAAAAAAAAAAAACAACAGAACAAAAGAATGGAAAACTTCCAAAAATAATCTAACATTGTTCTGTGGAAGAAGTAACTGCATTTAAGAAGTGTAACTTAAAGTTTTATCTGGGAGAAATAATAGAATGTAATAGATTCCACAGACAATAATCAGGGACTTATCTCAAAGTGCCAATCTTACCTCATTTGCTATTCTGGGAGAATGACTATTATCAGTAATGAAATGAATTGGTTCCTTCATTTAGACTCTTGCTAATACCACGTAGACTCTTCTGTGTCCATCTCTGCAGTAGTCTTAACTAAAAATTAATTCCTTGGATAAAACTAGTAATTTCCTTAAATATCAATTACCTCAAACATTGTCTTTGGGGCAACAAGCAGCATCCTGTTCTTCCCTTGCTAACACGCTCTTCAGAGTGCGTCAAAGGAAAGGAGTCCTTTGGGACTGCAGTCCATCAGGTCCAGGGCCAAATGCAGGAGTCTTGGGGGAAAGCTGTCAACCAAGAGAAGAAACTATGTCCCCTTTCCAGGTAAAAACAGCTTATGCCTAAAGCAGGAAACTTCCCTTTTGTATAATTTAACCATACCCCACATAATGATGGGAGAAAAACATCATCAAAATTTTTGATTCTCCTTTTGAAAACCACTCAGCACTTTGGCTAGGTGACTTCCTGGCTCCATACTAATTCATTAAAATTGTGACACGTAATTGCATTGTCCTACATTCAACTGTATGGTGGTTTTACTCAGGTGAGCAGCTGAGCCCCACCACAACCACTATCTCACTCCCCCTCCTCAAAGACAAAGGGGGAGAATATATAATGAAAAGGGCTCAAGGGTTGAAATAAGGACAGGGAGATCACTCAACGATTATCGTGATGGGCAAAACAGACTCAGAGTAGGGAGATTAGTAAAATGTATTGCCTATTACTAACAAGCTAGAGAAGTGAGAAATAAAGAAAATAAACTAAAAACACTTTCCCCCCATCCACCCTCTTCTACATACTCCCCCTGAGCAGCGCAGTGGAATGGGGGCTGCGGTCAGTCCCTGATGCTTTGCCTCGGCCGCTCCTTCATGGTCACTCCCTGCCCCTGTTCCACACGGGGTCCCTCCCACGGGATGCCGTCCTTCCCGAACAGATCCTACGGGGGCTGCCCACAGACAACAGCTCTTCAAGAACCGCTCCAAAATAGGTCTGTACCAAGGGGTCCATCCCCCAGGAGCAAACTGCTCCAGCACGGGTCCCCCACGGGTGGGCGGCAGCTCCCCCCAGACCCCCTGCTCCTGCGTGGGCTCCTCTCCACGGGCTGCAGCTCCGGCCCGGGGCCTGCTCCTGCGGGGGCTCTCCATGGGCTGCAGCCTCCTCCAGGCCACATCCACCTGCTCCACCGGGGGCTCCTCCACGGGCTGCAGTGTGGAGATCCGCTCCGTGTGGGACCCATGGGCTGCAGGGGGACAGCCTGCTCCACCAGGGGCCTCTCTGCAGGCCACAGGGGAACTGCTGCTGCATGCCTGGAGAACATCCTGCCCTCCTGCTGCACTGTCCTTAGTGTCTGCAAGGTTGTTTCTCACTCCTCACTCTCCCAGCTGCTGTTATGCAGCAGTTTTTTGTTTGTTCGTTTTTTCCCTTTCTTAAATCTGTTCTCACAGAGGCACAAATAACATTGCTTATTGGCTTGACTCTGGGCAGTGGCAGATCCCTTTGGAGCTGGCTGAAACTGGCCCTTATCTAACATGGGGCAGCTTCTGGACTCGTCTCACAGAAGCCACCACTGTGGCCCCTCCACTACCAAAACCTTGCCATGTAAAGCCAATACAAACTGCAAGCTATTGCATTTTGTTGCAGCAATAGCCTGTTCTTAACCTCCTCTAGGTTACCTAGCACAGGTTGGCATTTGGCACTCAGGGATGTCCATTCCAAGGACATCTTAGCCATTCATGGGTTAGAGCCCCAGCAGCTACTCAGAAAGGCCAGGGAAAGTTTTCCTATTCATCGTTATTAAACAGAGTTCTCTAATCTGCATTAAAAATGATGACACTGCATGTAGGGTCAGACATTCATGTGTTTGAAGGACTGAGGGCAAGTAAGATTCTTGCCAACGTGCTGCATTGCTCCCTCCAAAGGGGCCTGAGGCAAGAGGCTGGATCAGACCTCCGTGGTCACTGGCTTGTGTCTTCCACAGCAACAAACATACCATAAAGCCTCTTCTGTAAGGTGGCCAAGCTTCTCATGGAATCAGCTGGATATCCCCTCCCATTACCCTTGGCCACCAATGCAGCCTGCAGGTAGGTGTGAAGAGGTAAGCAGCATGGGAGGGAAGCTATATGAATCAGCATTTTTCAGAGTCTTGGAAATGTCCACTTTGAATAAGCTGATATAGCAACTCAGTTCATCAGATGAGCAGATCCTCCCCTCTCTGTGTCTTTCCAGTAAGAGATGCTTATTTTCACCATAATTGCAAGCACACGCTCAGACTGCTCGTTAATCACCAGCTAGGAACACGATATGGCACCAAGCAGATGTAGTGCCTAAACAGGAGCGCATCCTGAAGCAGAAGAGTGGAAGAAATGATGCTGTGAGGAGACAGAGCGGCTCAGCAGATCAAGGACTGGAGCATTCCAGAAATGAAAAGACAACTAGGAGAGATTCAAAGAAGTTTGTTTTTTATCAGTCAAGTGAGCTACAAACGTGAAGATGAACTACTTTTCATTTTGGAAGATCAAAAGCACAGGATTTGTTTAGAAGTGTACACTTGACTGAAAAAGAGAAAGCTGGTTATCAGATGGTGAGTAGCTGAAAAAGAGCTAAGTACAGATATTCTGCACAGTAAAAATATAATATTTTTCTAGAAAGTACCAAAAGTCATTTAGTGACTTTCACATCACCTTCAGTGTAGATAGGCCCAGGTGTGCACAGTAATGTAATATCCAAGTTACAACAGTAGATTTAAGAGAAAAACTTGTCTATTAAACACAAGCTCATAACACTCATCCTTCCTATATTTGCTTTTTTTTTTTTTCCTTCTCTGTGATGCAAAACAACACAAACACTAGATCTTGGTATAGGAGGACAGGATTCCCCAGAAATAAACTGAAAGCAGAGCTAAATGAAAGTGTAGAAATAACAAATGGAAACAAACAACAACAAAACACCAAACAACCAAGCCTTATGTAAGAGACAAAGAACATAAGCAACTAGGATTATTTCTTTTTAAAGAAAGAAAAAAGCCCATTCACAACCAACTCCAAAACTCAATGCTGGCATATAAGCAAACTAAAGGAAACAGTTTCAATTAAAGGTTGCTGGATTCTGGCTTATACCTGACAAGACTCACTGCATTGCAGCTTCTAAACCAATAAGCCTCACATATAAAACAAACACTTGTTACACTACCTCAATGACAGACAACAGAAGCACAAATTAAGCATGGAAAGATTCAATAGTTTATATAAGGTTACCATTTAAACTAACCTGAATCCAGGAATTAAATAGTCATGTAGAACAGAGTGCCAAAGAATGATGTCAGAAATAGGAAAGACAAAGAGCAACAATTCAGTCTTTCTATGGGGAAGCCAGTTTACTCTACAGCATCCTTGAAACATGAGTGGTCTCCAGACAAAACAGTATACAATACAGAGTTCCATGTAGAACTTGCTGATTGTCACAGCAGTGAGTGGCTTCCTGGAAAGAACAGGAATCCTGAGGGTGGGATTCACCTGCTGTGACTCAGACACATCCAGGTTAGTTGTCTGTGCCAACACTGCTTGCTGCAGGTTCCCTTTACAACCAATAGGGAAAAAAAGATGGTGTTGGAACATCTGCAGAGGCTCAAGGCTCTCCAGTGGTTTTAGAGGGCAAGACTAGCTATGGCTCAGATTTTTAAATCTGAGTTCAGAGCTAACGTCTTGACATCTAAAGCCTAAGGTTAAATCCTTCTTCAATCCAACACTTCCGGAGGAAATTAAGGCTGAGAGAGCTGAAGTATTAGCAGTGATGTACAATTTCTCCCTTTTAAACTGCCTCAGTAGTAAGAGTACTGGAAAACAAGAAGTATGATCCAGATTTTAAAAAAAGCGTTCCTGAATTGTCAGAGAAGCACACACCAATGGGGTCTGGTTGAAACTATTCTAAAAAATGGACATACAGAGAATTATGATATGTGGATGAATCAAAGAAAAAAATATGCCTTGCAGGTCTATTAGGATTTTTGGGAAAAATATGGGGAGTGGGGCGGGGGGTGGCAAAGATCCCCTAATACTCTCCTTGGATTTCCATAGCTCTCCCAGGAGGGCTCCTCACCAGAGATAGTTGAAGAAATGAAGCCACCTCGGGATAGAAGGGCTGTCCTGACATAAACAGGTAGGTGCTTAAAAGATGGGAAAATAACATACCAGATGCTGGAAGTCAGCAGTGGCTCAGGATATGTGTAAATGAGTGGAAAGGACCATGAATGGCAAGACAATAGCGCTGCTGGTATTAACTGATTCAGAGTTTTAAAGAGACCATCACAGACAACTCTGCAAACCCTGACTAGATGAGAAAATGACAGTTGAAATTTGGCATAGATAAACATAGAATTATGCAACATGAGGAGAAAAACCCTACATTTACATCCATAATGATAGGTTTTCAGATAGCTATTACTGCTCAGGAAAGAGTTCTTGAAGACATAGTGGATGAAGAGATTTGGTGTTTTATAACACATGGTCTCATGAAAATATCAACTCAGAGAGAAAGGAAATTGATGTTGGAATGTATTA